>NC_139408.1:0-600000 GCF_905368555.1 Meleagris gallopavo | reverse complement strand
AAGAAGTCTTGACTTGGACGTAGTAACAGCACAACTTCTGTGATGCTACTGCTTCTGTGCGTGATGCCACTCTGTGAAACTGGCAGCTGGGGGCTTTGAGCTTTTTTTTCTTGTTCTGTGGATTTGTTACGTACATTTAAGTTGCATGCAATTCTACTTAAAGCAAACCAAAATTTTTTCTGTCTGTAACAGAGTAAAGTCCTGTTTTCACATCATGGATGTTTGCAAGTGCAGATCAAATTTATATGACCTAAGCAACCGCAATAAAACATCGCTTATGAGACCAGTTGCCTCAGGCAGTGCAGCTAATCTGACTGCAAGCTTCACCAAAATTGGCCCATTAAGAAGCCAGGTAAAAACGTTTTTATATTCTGGTGTGTGTGTGTGTGTGTGTGTGTGTGTGTGTGTGTGTGTGTGTGTGTGTGTGTGTGTGTGTGTGTGTGTGTGTGTGTGTGTGTGTGTGTGTGTGTGTGTGTGTGTTGTAAGAAACCAAACAAACTTGGTTTAGAATCCCATACATTTCCAAACTGCAACAAGCTGGAATTGTTGTAGTAGAGCACTGTTGTACTGCAGTGCCCTCCCGTGGCAAGATGGAAATGCTTCCTGTCAAATGGCTTTGAAGTTTCCATTTTCATAAGACTACTTGAGCCTTTTATTATACTAGCTAATGGGCCATGTTCACGGTTATAATGGTGCCTGTGTTTAACCTGCTTCCTCAGGCTTTAACTGCATCTGCACACTCAGTTTTGCACCAAGGAATACCACTGCAGGCAGGAACTGCTCAGTTTGGTTGCAGTGACATTTTCCAGCAGACACTGATTATATGTCCTCCGACTCTTCAAGGTATGTTTAACTGTTAGCTCCTGAAATACGTGTGCTGCTGTCTCCTTTAGCAGTACTTGGGTTTTCCACTATATCTACTTAAGCTATATATTAAAGGAATTAATTCTGTTTAAAAAATAAAAATAAATTAAAAAAAATAGTGTATGAGTCAGAATCAGATACTTTGCACCTTCTCACTCTTCCTCTCCCTCTCCTTCTCTCCCCTGTTGCATTTACATACATATATGCCCATACATATATCGGAATAAAATAGAGACACAAGATGTGGAATCCTAAAACAAGAAGGGAGGGTGTTCTAAAATAAAACATGAGAAGAAACAAGAAAGATGAGGAGAGTATCAATGTTGCTGCAACTATATCCCTTGGATATAGTTATCCCTATATCCCTAGGGATATAGGATATCCTAGGGACAAGGGTAAGAAACTATAACTCTTCTTGTCCTAAATTGTGCTGGGTGATTGGCAGAACATTTAACAAAACGTTTAGAATTTTGGGGCTTTATTTAAGGATGTGGCTGCCCATGTAAATGGTATCAGGTACGCTGTCCTATGATTAACACCAGTCAGAACAACTATATAGAACAGTTGCAATATTCTGCTGGTTAAAAAACTTGCAACTGAATCTTTGAGAGCTTTGATTGTTTTGTCCTGTGAGGAAGTAACGATGCTTGACTGAACTCTTCCTTTACTACAAGGGTAAAATTGACTTGAGTATACGTTTTTCTATATGTAAAGAAATAATTGGCTGAGGACTTAATTATCCGAAACAGTTGAAAGACAGTAGGGTGGAAGGGCTTGTAGAGAAGCGTTTCTGTAAGGTAGAAAATGACAGATAAAGATCTGCATCTCTGGGAAGGTACATGCAGTGTAGGTGACCTCTATTTCCCAAACAAATTTCTTTGCATAATGCAAGCAGATGTCTTATTGCTTAGGGGTCTTGAAAACTTTGGTTTGATTGCAGCACACATCAGTCAAAAACTGTGGGCTTTTTTCTGTTTATAGTTGGCAGATCAGAGAGGAGCTGATGGAAAGCAGCTTTCTTATTCTAGGAACAGTCATTTATGGATAGGGAAAGGTAGTTTATATTGTTTGCTTATTAACTGAGTTTGCTTGTAGGCTTCCATGCCCAAAAATGCGATTTGGCTGTCTTGATAATGTTCAACTTCGCTATAGAGATCAGATCTTGAAATGATACATTTGATTGTAAGGTTTTTCTTAATATGATTTTATAACTTTTCGCTTTTCACTTAAACTGAGAACCCAGGAAGTCTTTCTCTCTTTAGATAAAGACAGAAACAACAGACTTTCTCAGTAATGTTACGTGTGTATTTTTAATATGATGGTAAATGTCCAAACTGAAGTTCTGCTACAGCTTGAATAAAGGGAATTTATTGGTTTCATCACGTAAGTGACAAGCTGAGTTGCTGGTATGGAGGGAAAGGGATATTAATGGGGTCTGGCACCTCTTCAAATTTTTCTCTGCTTGGCTACTCTGTCAAATATCTTAAGTGCTAGGTCTTGCTACTCCTGGCAGACTTAAGATGTTACTGTTGTGGGTGGCTGTGTGGAAAAGAAATTAGTCAATGGCATTTCAAAATTTAAAGCTTTTGACAGCATGGTGATAACTTAGTGTTGTTTTAATGACACGATAGTATTGCATCTGTTGAAGATTTTCCTTCTTCCTGCATTTTAAAGACAATAAAAGAAAACATATAGTCTTTACAGCTGTAAAACACGTGCAGTCTAATGGCTGTTTGTGAGGGTGGATGGTGATAGGACAAGGGGGAATGGTTTTAAACTGAGACAGGGGAGGTTTAGGTTGGATATGAAGAGGAGGCTTTTCAGCCAGAGGGTGGTGAGGCACTGGAACAGATTGCCCAAGGAGGCTGTGGATGCCCCATCCCTGCAGGCATCCAAGGCCAGGCTGGATGTGGCTCTGGGCAGCCTGGGCTGCTGGTTGGCGACCTGCACACAGCAGGGGTTGGAATGAGATGAGCACCGTGGGCCTTTTCAACCCAGGCCATTCTGTGATTCTATGATTTATTTCATTGTTCTGTAGTAGTTACCTCCAAACACCCACTGCTTAGGCTTTGGTGAAGTCACAGGATGCAAATGAAATTAGTATATTCTTCTAACCGCTGCTTTCTTTAAGCATAACTGTTCTGTTGCATTATCTCCTTTAAAAAAAATCTTTTTAGTTGATTAACATTATTAACTGTAATGTTGCTACATGTCTGTTAGTTTCCCTTAAGTGAGGTTTGTATAGAGCACAAGATGCATCTTTTTGCTATAACATGCTTGTGATAGTATTCCAACAGTACAACACTTGGCATTATTTTTATTGAATTAAGAGAATATTTGGTGCGTATGGAGAAATTACAGAAAAATTCACGTTGTTTTTACAAAAGAGGTGGTAACAAATAGGGGTGTTATACACATGACTTTGTTTATTACAAGAGCTGGGAGGAATGGGTTTCATCCAGCTGGAAATAGTGTGTGAGAAATGCAGGAGTTGGTGGGAATGGTTGAAATTCAGTTTTGCTTATTTTTGTAATGCTTCCTTGCAAATGTGTTTTATTTAATTTGCGATAAGAAAAATGCTGAGCTTTGCGAAACCTGCTGCCGAAGTCATTGCACTTTCTAGTAGTCTGTCTTCAAATAGTAGGTGTTGGCAGTTCTTTCTGGAAATACGAGATAAAATATTTGTGCAGCTGAGCACTGACACAAAAATCATTTAAGTGTTACACTGATGGTATTTGGCTTGGAAAGCCTGAGTTAGGGGATCAGATCACATCAAGACAAAACAGCAAAATGTTACTAAGATATTCTTTATGTTTGCACTTTGCTCCGAAATTATTCAAGACTGACGTTTTGCTTAAAGCCTGGCTATGTGTTTTTCTTCCTGATAGGAATTACAACAAACCACAGTAAACCCACAAGTTTCTCCTTGAGGGTGGACAACGCCGTTCCCTTGGTGACCCAGGCCCATGCAATTCAGCCACTGCAGATTCGAGCAGGAATCCTTTCTCAGGTTGGTTTCCTTGAAAATAAAAATGTGATTTGTTTTTACTACTAGTTAACAAGTATTTTTAAATGAACATTGTTTCGGTAATACTCTGTAAAGTTCTACTGCAATTCCTGTTCTGTATTGTGCTGAGCTCCAAGCATCTCTGTTAGCTCTTCTCTGCTTCACGGCAGACATGGTCAAACCACACCCAGCAAATCCTGGTTCCTGCGTGGCAGCAAGTGGCACCAGTGGCAGCCCCTGCAACATCTCTAGCTTCTGATCCTGTGGCTGGCCCACAGAGGCTTGGAGACTGGGGGTAAGTCTGCACATTTTGCGCAGTACCCTACTGGTACTGGTTTAGCAAGATTGATGGATGGATGCAATACAAATGACTTGGTTTAAAACCTTCTATTTTTCCATAGGAAGATGATTACCCAGGGCACTCATTACAACTCAGTGATGCCGCAGCCTCTTTTAACACATCAAATAACCTTTTCTGCCCCACAGCCAATTAGCGTGGGCATTGCACATGTTGTCTGGCCTCAGCCTGCAGCTACCAAGAGGAATAAACTGTGTCAGAACAGGTTGGTAGAATTTCTCTAGCATTCAAAGGCAGTATGTCTGTAATTGCTGTTCAGTGGGTAGGGGCTGTGGAAGTGCCTGTTTGTTAGTGGGGGGAAAAATGTCTTTTGGGAAAATTTGTCCTTTCTGCTCTGATTATTCAGTGTTATTTTTGGTAATACAGACTAGATGGAAAAATATTTGCAGTAGCAAGAGATTTTAGTTCCTGTTAATAAGTTTCTGCCTATCATGATAGCAAAGTTGTCTTTATCGCCTTTGGGAAAGTATGAGAATATACTGAGGTAGCTCTAATGAGATATTTCTGAGCTTATATGCATGAGGAAATGCAAGGTTTAGAGAACTAAAAATAAGGAGATACTGAATAATAAGATTGCAGTATGCCTTACGATCACCTTAAGAGCAGTCTTTCTTTCACTGGTGGCCAAAAATACTTCAGCTACTTGCTGAAAAAAATACTATCTCACTGCCATGTAAAGCATTTGTGAAGGTGTGGGTTTTCTCTTTTTTCCCTAACAAAAATAAAGTAAAGGAACGGGATTTTCAGTTTTGTTGCAAAATTTACTCTTAGATCTTGCTTTGGATGCTGTGATGCAGCTTCTAATTAGCATGTTTCTGATTCTTTTTTAATTGATGTCTAAAATTATAAAGCCAAGTATTCATCACTCTGATGAATGTTTTGTGTTTTTCATTTTTTGGAAATTGGTGTTTTAGCCAACTTCTTTTTTCTTTTTCTTAAATAGTACAGTTTTCAGATCCGTTGGCAGAAATTCAGTAAATGTGAAATGGTGTATTTTCTTGACAGGAGCAATGCGTTGCAAAATACCAATATCCAAAATTCAGCCTTTATATCTCCAAAGATAATTAACCTGAAGGCTGTAAAGAGAATAAGCTGTATAGAAGCACAGGACAATCATAACTCGGATGGACGGGAGAGGAACTGCTGCGAGGCGTCGGTCAGGCTGGACCCTGCTTCATCCCTTTCCAACAAGCAGCGACAGGCTATCTTCATTGCGGGCTCCCCCAGCCCTGCAGTCAGTGTCATCACCATCAGCAGCGACACCGATGAAGATGACTTAGGTCAAACACGTTCTCTGAGAGAGTAAGAGTGATCTTTACATCCATGAAGTCCTGCTTGCATCTAGCTGCTTTAATGCATGCAGAAGATAAACAGTGCCCTTTAATCAAGTTGCACTGGAAAGTCAGCTGTGTAGCACGCAAAAAATACTTCAAAAATTCTTACTTGTTAATCTTTTGTAAGACATTTAACAAGGAAACAGGTTGACTGTTTTTTGGTAACAGGCTTTCAAAATAGAGTACTTTCAGGTTCAGCTTTTTTCTTTAATACTGCCACATCTTATATTTGTATTGAAGATTAATCTTCTGGCTTTGTATGACTGATGTCAGTGCTCTACAGTAGCATCTCGTAGATAACATCACAAGATAAGGGTCAGAAACAACTTATGCAGTTTGAAGACGTGTGCCCTTGAGTACAAAAGCAGGGACTGAGCATGGTCTCTGAGAGGATTTTTCTTTATAAAGCTGTAGAAGAAAGATTTTGTTTTAAATAAGGTCCTGAGAGTTTAACGTTTGTTTGAATTTATTTTCCCTTGTTACGAATTTTGAACAGGAGGAACCTCACTTACAGTAAAAACTATACGTACTTGTTTGTAACGAATCAGCGTAAGATTATTTAGTAGATTTCAAAAAACGCATGGTTAGTGTTAATCTGGAATTTCCAGAGGAACTTTCAAGGAGTTTCAAGTCTGATTCGGATGTTCTAAAGAAGAACAACAAAAACAACCAATTGGATATTCATTTAGATTATTTAGGAGATCTTTTCTAAGACTTGAGCTACTTCTATTCCATAGTAACTGCTAGGACAGTGGCATTTAGGAGGAACAAATGAGTGACTGGGTGTTTGTTTGCTTTCTTTTCTGTGTGCTAGGTGCAAAGGTAGCCTTGACTGTGAAGCCTGCCAAAATACTCTGAATATTGACCGTGTCTGTTCTCTAAGCAGTCCTGATAGCACTCTGAGCACGAGCTCCTCGGGGCAGTCCAGTCCATCTCCTTGCAAGAGATCCAACAGGTAAAAGTTGTGGTCTTTTCAGTAAAAAGAAAGATCCTGACAGACTCAGTGGACTCAGTTTATTAAAAAAGGAAAAGAAGTGGTGTTGTCCTGCAGTTACACAGCACAGGCTTTTCCATTATCCTTTTTGCTTCATTGGAAGTTTTCAGAATACCAGATGAATGGAAGTTGCAGGGAAAACACAGAAATGTCATTTCCAACTTACTTTAGAATGAGAACCTTTCAAACTGACAAAATTAAGTAAAGCAAAGTAGGATGTTACAGATTTGAAGTTAGCAGGATATCTTGAATTTTTCCTCTCCCATTCTCATAATGTGAGCTGTGATGACGCTGGTGCCTTTTTCTGCTACCAAGCTAAAGCTTGTTCATATGAGCTGCTTCATGTCCAGTTCAAGCCTTCATTTTTGCATATTATTCAAAATACGGTTTTAGAAAAATTTGCACTGTAACTCTGAACTAATTTATTGCGTTCTTGGTAGAGTACCAGGCAGCTTGATGCTAAAGCACAGACTGTGTGACACTTACAGTGCACGGTCCTGGCTCTTGCTGTCCATTTAATTCATGCCTGGCATAGTCCCAGTTGAGGACCATATTTTCTGGTAGTACTTGATAGTAGTTTCTCAGATTGTGTATTACATGCTGTTAGAAGAATAGGGTATGTGGTTCTGGTACCACTGATCTGACTGTGATCATGCCTTTGACAGCTCTTATTGTCTTCACACATTTACCAATACAAATGCATAACTTCAGTGTTAGCAAAGGCTGGTTCCTGGGCTCCACCTCCTGCCCCTTCCAGCTGCTCTCATAGAAGCAGTTTTTGAACAAATGAGTTTGTGCCACCTGATCAGCATTGCGCAGATACCAGAAAAGCTACTGGAAGCTTTTGTGAAGAAATAACCTTCAACCTTTTACTTGGCCTAAAAAATACAATTGTCAGGTGAACTGTAAGTTCAAGCTTACCTTAAAAAAAGAAAAATAAACAAAAAACAATTCAGAAAAGGAGGTGAAAGATGCGTATCTAAATCTTTGTGTAGAAGTTATAGCCTTTCTCTGAACCATTAAATTTGTGGGTGGAGTGAGTCTTAAATGTTCAGCTGCCATCTTGAATGCCCGTACTTGTGTAAGTGAAATGTAACATTCACTTTTCAGTCATTTCATTTATGTAAATGTTGTGTTATTTTAAAAAGTGTCTGTATCATGACAAATAACATTATGTTATTTGTTTTAATGCATTACATTTATTTTTTGGTAGTATGTCAGATGATGAACAGGAAAGTGGATGTGATACAGTGGATGGTTCCCCAACTTCAGACTCTTCAGGACACGACAGCCCGTTTGCTGAAGATAGCTTTGTAGCTAATACCAACAAAAATAAGGAAGCAAGAGCATCAGTTAATTCTGAAACCAAACCAGCTGTTTGCACAGTAGTGGTGCCACCAATGAGTCTTGAAAGCAGGTTACGTCTTGATGAACAGATGGTGAACACAGGTGAGTGAGTGAAGGTGGTTTTTGCTTTCTATATCAGTAGACAAAAGTGGGATGTGAATAATTTATTCAGTAGCCATACTTAGGTAGATTTCCTCTTGTATCTGCTAATCTGCAGTAAATGCTTGAATTAATGTATCGTTTTATTGTTTCCCTCTGTATGCTGAAGCAAATGAAATTTTGTCTTTGAATTGTTAGAAGAGAGTAAAGACAACAAAAGCGTAACGTTGTTCATTTGTATCTTGGAAGATGCTACTTGTCAGCCATTGAAAAACGGTCGGTCTGTCCTGGGAAGGAAAACCCAGTCTTCTGCTGTGGGAAACCGTCAGCAAAAACTGGCATCAGCATTCCATCAGCAACATTTAAACTTCAGCCAGGTATGTGCACTCGCTTATATCACAGAAGAAGTTGTTTGTTTCCAAGCACACTGACTGCCTGCACTTTCAGCTGGAATAAATAGCAAACGCAGATTTTCAACGACTCGATCGCAGAGCTGTTCGAATCTTGAAATGGATTTCAGCTTGCACAAGTCATAAGCACGAGACATTGTGAAAAACATTGGTATATTTATTTTCTACGTCTGAATGCTAAAATGCTTATAGTGTGCAGTAAGGAACTGGAGCTGCCTTTCGGTCTTGTTCTGTTAGCAGTGTGCATGAAAGTACTTGTAGTTTGAGTACATAGAGGCAGAGCTTAGCAGAGCCAGCTCTGCCTTACCCTTGCAGTTAGATAGTGAAGCCAGTGGGAAGTAGCTTGTGATCGTAGTTCTGTCCAGTGTTGGAAGATACCCAAGGCTGATCTAAAAGCTATTTTTGTCATTACCTAGTGATGCATTAAATGTGTCTGTTGTGACTGAGAACAGAAGTTGACCTACAGCCTTAAGTTGAAGCTCTTTTAATTAATTAATTTTAAGCTGTAGCTTCACTTGAGCTTTTGGTAAGATACCTGGATATCTGCATTTAATATAAGAACGGTATCTGTTTGCATAAGTCTGGCAGAGTAACGGAATGTTAAATTGTAAGTCAAATATTAAATGCAAGTATGCTACATGTAGATAAGAGGATTTACCAAGAATGACTTGAATAGTTTAGATTGAAAGAAACATTTGGGTGGCGACGCTATCTTCCTTTCCTCATGATTATGCAGAAGGATTGATTTAATTACTTCTAAGCAAACCTTAATGTGATCAGCGCAGCATTAATTTTTAATCTCTTCAGTGGCTGCAGCTACTCAAGCTCCTAGCAGAAATTGTAGGATATTATGTTCATTACAAAAATTTGTGCTGAGCCTTCCTTCTTTGGTAGATGCTCTATGTAGTTTAAAGTCCATGTCACTTAATGGAAGTAATTGATTTTTAGTCTCTGTCTTTATAACTGTAAATGACTGCCACATCTTCCTGTGATCATAGCCTTAGAGTTCTGTTTGCCTAGTTGTCTCAGAAATTTTCAATCCGTTTATTATTTTTCCTGCTCTCCTCTAAAATTTCTCTCCTATTTGTCCTCTTTGTGCCTCATTATGGTGCCCAAACTGAATGCAGCACTTCCAATTGATGCCAAGCCAGTGCTGAGTAGAGTGGAATAAGCACCTTGCTCATGTGATACATGGTATTTCTGTTAAAACAGCCCAGCATGGCATATTATCTTCTTTTTTTTTTTTTTTTTTTTTTTTGCAAGAGCATTAAAATAACTTGTGTTCTGTTTATCATCTCTTACTGTCAGATTTCCTGTCTGTGCTACTATCTAAATAGCTAATACGTTATTTTTGTTTAAGCATTTAATTATTCCTGTCTCCGTTTCTCTCGATTTTGAGTTGATTAGTTTTAGCGCATTATTCCATTTTTCAAACCGTCTTTCAAGTCAGAGGTATTAAGCCTTGTCCCTTTCTGTGTATGGACAGGTGCAGCACTTTGGATCTGCGCCGCAGGAATGGAATGGGAACTACGCTCATCGCAGGCAGCAGGCCTACATCGCCCCGAGCGTCGCCAGTCACGCTTTCTCCCTTCCACAAGGAAGTCCAAACCCCACCACCGTGCACGCACATCTCTCTGCAGGCACCCACCTGGGAGGACAGCCTGCCATCCTTCCGTACCCATCGTCGGCACCCCTTAGTACTGCTGCACCCGTTGCCCACCTCCTCGCTTCACCGTGTACCTCAAGGCCCTTACTGCAACATCCAACGTACAACATGTCTCACCCCAGCGGTATAGTTCACCAAGTTCCCGTTGGCATAAATCCCCGTCTTTTACCTTCCCCAACCATTCATCAGACTCCGTACAAACCAATTTTTCCACCACATTCGTACATTGCAGCATCACCTGCTTACACAGGATTTCCACTGAGTCCGACAAAACTCAGCCAGTACCCGTTTATGTGAGAACTCAAGTAGAGTATATTGAGGAAGCTCAATGATACGGAAGTTTGACTTAAGAAGAAACATGGTATTTATTAAATATTAGCCATGGCACAACAGGAAAATTATTTTTTTGAATCATGTAGACTTGGGTGCAATTTAAACAACTCTGAGCTTTAAAAAAAAAAAAAAAAACAAACTCACTTTTAATGTGTTTTGCACATTTGGTATAACTTGTCTTTGGTCATGTTATCTTCTTATATAGTAACTTTAGACAGGTGACTTACGGGAGCAGAAATCTGGTTTTGCTCCTCCTATTTTTTATAAAATTGCCTTCTAACTAGTGCAAGACACGTCTACATTTGGAAGCCATTCAGTGTACAGAATTAGAGCAACAGATGCACATACGTCAGCAGTACAGCGTAGAAGTAACTTGTTTGTATTACGTACCTTGGTGTTTAAATGTTGAGTCACTTATCTAAGAGTTGGGCTGTTGTTCTTCACATTGCATGTGTCTTTTGCATGGGCAAAGAAGCCTAAACATTGCTCTTAAATGTCGTTGTCCTAATAATCTCAGCTGCATTGTAAACTGTTCCCACACATAGTGCCTTAAATATTTGAGGTTGTTAATGTTATTACTTATATATCAATGTTGAGGACTGCAGCACTTAAAAATTCAGATCTGCTGATTTTTTGATAGCGTATTGCTCATTTTGGGTTTTGTGTGGTATGATTTTAGTATTTGGTGTTTTTTCCTTATCGAGAAGGCAGCACGTTTTGCTGTAGCTGAACTTTGCTGTCTTTTTTTTCCCAGAATGATCTAGCTTCAAGAAAAGACTTTAGTAGTGCTTAAGAAAAGTTGATTCAGTAGCTCTCGAGTAGTGACACGCAGCACAGTATTCCATCCTGTTCAGTGGAACTGCAGTACAATCCAAGTAGTCTGTTTGAAAAGTGTTTGTCTAACTGGGTATAATGGAATGTTAGAGGTGCGGTAGGCATGACTGGCTGGGTAATGAGAGAAAAGCCAAGTGCTCATCGACTCATGATGTGGTTTCACCTTAGCTTGAGCGAACCGTGCAGTATTCAGTAACTAGTAGCAGAATATTTACTGTTGAAGCTTGAAGAGATGTGAGTTCTTTGTGTGCAATCTTTCATTTATGCATGGGAGAGATTTGAGTCTTTCTACATACTAGGATTTGTTTCGGCCTGTTGCGGGTGTTTGCTTATTGAATACATTCCGTCAGGGACGTCAGTTACATGCTTCTGGCATTTTGCTTTTCCTTAGGAGGCGTGTCTTTCTGTTTCTCATTTTGTTCAAATGAAGTTGCTTTTGCAGCACCAAAGACTTAATCATCCATTTCCTATAAAAGGTAGCTACTTTTTCATAGACCTCAAGTATACTGTAGTGTAGAGATGGGTTTTAAAGAAGGTATTAAACTGAGGCTGTGTTTTAGCTTATGGGCAAGTAATAAATTGTATCATTTATCTTGAATGTATCATAGATAAGCTGCTATATAATGATTGCCACTTCAGATAGCTGTGAAATTAGGTGATTAACTAGTTCTTTCTTAGCCTTCTAATTTCTGTACAAGTCTAATTACATGAAATAGAAGCCGGGTTTTGGGTTGTTTTTTTTTTATTTTATTTTATTTCTTTTTATCATGTTTGAAGTGTCGTAACTACTATACTGTAAATGAGGAAAGATGATTGCGTATGTTTTTTTGGGGTGTGTTATTTGCATCAGTATTTTATCTCCATTAACTTTGAGCTCATCACTGCATATAAATGGATGTATTGATGTAACTTAATTTTTTTTTTTTTTTAATGTTTTCATATTGGCATTGTGTAGACACTTAAGAAGCTGCATCTTGCAGGCTTGACTTAACTTTTTTTTAAAACAAAATCTGGAATACAATCTTTGCAATGTTGACTGGAATAAGAGTGCAAAGCATTTGAGTTTAACTCTGTCAATAAGCTAAGAACTGGTAAACTTTTTCTTTACTCCACTAACACAAGCAGTGTTTTATTTAACGAATGTCTGAATGAAATAAATGTGCCTACATTTGATTTATTTTTTAAGTAATAACTAAAATACAACAGTATTAGATCATAAAAAACAAAATACCAGCAGTACATTTTTAATCACACTGAAAATTAAGAAACCTAACTTTTCCCAAAAGTTTCAGTGTTTTTAGTAATCAACTCTATGCATTTTGTACAAGTATAAATGTATATATAAAGTATGCATTAGAAACTAGGAGCATCCTGATTAATTAGAAATCTTATCAACCTATATATGAAGCCTAAATACACCGAGTCGAGAGCATGCTCTAATTGGATACCCACCTTGCCACTTCCAACTTGTGCTGTATGGTCCAGCAGATTGCTTTTTGTTAGCTCCCTCCTGTTGGGAATTGACACTTTTCTGGTGCTTACTCCATTGCAGGCAATGGACACACCACGAATCACCAATGCAAATGGAGTAAATGAATTTTTTATTGTGATAACAAAAAAAAATAATAATAATAAAATAAAATAAAAAACACTGCATTGTTTTTTTCCGGGGCCACGGGGATCGTCACAGGTCTGATGTACTTACTGTGCTTTCTTTTTAACGTGCTTAAGGTTTGAAGCTACCGTGCTTGTTAAATTGACACGATTATCTGTTTGTCAGCAGCACCCTCCCCTACGCAGGACAGAGCTGCTGTAAACGTGCCCCACGTTAGGTCTGCTGCTCTTTCTACTTACGGTAATTTGAGGGATGTCTGCATTTCAGTGGGCATAATTGGGATTCTGCCACAGCTGAAATTCAGCCTGCTGGGTGACTTTTCCCCAGTCCTGCAGCGCATCCCAAGGGCGTGGATTCTTGTGTCCAGGCCCCGCCTGCAGGACAGAAGCGTTAGGCAGAGGGCCCGTTCCTGGAGGAGAACAAAAGTCATCCTCTGAGAAGCGTTTATACGTCTTACTGTTTTATTGCCTTTTTTAAATAAAACACTGCACGACTACAGAACTGCATACCTGCATATTACTTTAATTTGCAAGATTTTGTATGAATTTCTTGTGTTCGGTTTTTAACTTCAGGGTGTTTTATTGGTCAAATATGCTACTGTATTAACTTTTTTTTTTTTTTTGGGTTTTAATTTTTAAACTTTCTGTTTATACTGCTAATTAACTTGGTTTGTGTTAAGCAAAAGTTAAATCACACTGCAAGCTGTAGGAAGACTTGTTCTAGGATTGCCCAGTGATAAAGACTTGATTAATGAGTTTGAACTGTTACTGTTTAACAATTTGTAGACTCGTGGCTTTCTTTTTCTCTTTTTTTCTTCTGTTCTTTTTTTGTTTGTTTGTTTGTTTGCTTTGGATTTCTATGCTACACTAGTTCGCCATGTAGCAATTGCACTGTGCAATATTACAATATGAGGACTGGGAAAATTTTTTATGGATGTAATGTCTCTTACAGTTTGCGATAGTAATTCTTTCTAGTTCTCAGTGATTTAAATGTGACCAAGCCTTCTGTACTTTGTCACAAAAAGCGGGTTTTCCAGGTGACTATTTTGGTGAGTGTCAAAATAAGAATTTATGGTGTATTACTGTCGAGATTCACTTTGAATTAAAATATATATTGCAGCAAATGCGTTTTGGTGACTTTGATTTCCTTGTTGTGTTACGTCAGGGCTGTGGGCTGAGGTAAAGGCAATGGAAATTCACCTGTGGGGCTCCAGCTCTTAAATTCCAGTGTAGTCGTTCAGCCAAGCTTCTCCATTTCTGAACGCTGCAGGGCTGGCCTTGGCCAGGGGTACCGTGCTTGCCACGGAGCCTGCCACTGTGTGTTGCTGTTAGCCATCTTCTGTACGTGCCAAGTGGTCAGACCATCTGAGAAAGCTCCTTCCTGCAGCACCGCTCCTTGGAACGTGCGAAAACACAGCTCTGCCCAAATAGTGGATGCGTGCATTGCTTTGAAAGCTCCTTCCTTTTCGTTCCTTGTGTTCCGATGTGCATACCGTGTAACTTTAAATGCGTACTGCCACTGGTTTTGTACCTCGCGTTTCTCACAGAAAGTGAGGCCATAGTCCTGGTGTACTTTCCATTCTTCGTTGTGGAAACAGCAAACGAGGAAGGTCTGCATGTGAAGTCCTTACTGTTCTTGGTTTTACGGCAGTGTCCAGCTGTCCCTGTGCGCTCTCCTGTCGGGTGGAGGAACGGGAAGGCAATTAGGAATAAGTAATCTTCCTCTCAACTGAGGGTAACTCAGCCACCACTGGTTCCAAGCGTGGGGAGCATTTTTCCTGCCACTAACTGCACAGGACAAATCTATGCTGGTCTTGCAATAGCATTCATTCAACGAAAATGTTTTCAGAGCCGATGAAGGTTGTCACACGCTGCAGGAGTGCATGGGACAAGCTGGCTGAGGGCGATGCTTTGTTCTGTCAGTGAATTAGCTTTGGCTTTCAGCTCCAGAGATGGTCAGTCTGTGGGAAGCAACAGAGGAGCTACTGTTCCCTATCACTACAAAGCAGTAAGGCCTGATGACGATGATGGCAAATTTGCATTAACCAGTGCAGCTCAGACATGCAGCGATTTCCACTCCTGTAATGAATTAAGGCAGCATGAGGCAAGGTATGGATACGGTACTAGGCAGAGTTTGTGCTTCCCTTCTGGCCGAACGCCTCACACTCATTCTGCGTGGTTCAGAGCTCTGGGGATGCTGGAGAAACAGCGAGTGGCACTGCGAGCTGTGTGGGCAGCGTCAGAGGAGTCGGATCCGGCTGTGTGGGGAGGCACCGTACAGCGGGGTAAGGCTGGGTGGGGACCCACGTTCTCCCTGCCGTTGGCGAGATGCGTTTTATCTCTCGGTAGAGCAGACTCCAACGGTTCTAAAAGCCTCGGTCTCGGGAACAGCAGGGATCGTTCATCAGTAACGAGGCTGGGTTTTACTTGTCATTGCAGCTACAGTCGTTCATGTCAACCTGCAGCTCAACGAACACTGAGTTCTTGGCCAACGAGGGGAGATCGTCAGCGTCCAGGGATTTATCCACGGCGATTCTGTTACGACAAAAGCGAGAAAGGACGCGAAGGGAACGGGTTTTAGGGGCAGACAACACGCGGGGAGCCGCGACCGCCAGGGGGCACCTTGGCGCCGGGCCGCCCGCTTTGTGTCAGCCGTGGAACTGCCATCTTTTCTTTGTGATAATCGATAGCGATCGTCACGTGCGAAGAGCGGAACGGCACAAACGGGGCGCATGGGCGGCGGGGGCGGCGGGCGCGGCGGGGGGGCGGGCAGCCTTTCCTCTCGCCGGGCTCGCGCGCCGCAGCCCGTGCCGCCTCGCGGTGCTGGGGGGTCCCGGCGGCACCGCCCCGCCGCGCGCTGCCCGCCCCTCGCGTTCGGCAGCGCCGTGCAGCGCCAGCGGCGAGCGGAGCGGAGCGCTGCGTGGACGAAGCTTCTCGCCGCCCGCTCGCGGCCGGAGGGCTCGCGCCGCTGAGGGCAGCGCATCCTGCGGCGTTGGCCGCCGGCACCATGCGGAGCTCCCCGCTCTTCCTTTTCCTCCTTCTCCTCCTCCTCCCCGTGCAGCCCTTGCTCTAGAGCCCGGTGCGGCGGGGATGCTGCGGCGGGCGGCGGGCGGCGGGGCTCACCCCGCGGGGCCCCGCTCCGCTCCCGGCTCCCCGCGCCGGGCCCCGGCCGCCGTGCTGCTGCCTCCGCTGCTGCTGGTCGCCATCGTCGCGCTCGTACCCGGCGCCCGCGCGGAGCGGGGTAAGGAACCGAGGCCGGGCGGGGGATGCCGGCTGGCCGTCCCCGCGGGACCGTCGGGCTGAGGGTCGCGGGAGGGTTTGTGTGTGTGTGTGTGTGTAATGTGTGTGTGTGTATGTAATGTGTGTATGTGTGTGTAATGTGTGTCCGTGTGTCCCTGTACCGCCGCTGACCTCCGTGCGGGCGCGGTTCCCTCGGGCAGCGGCTGTGTGCGCCCGCAGGCGCCGAGCGCGGAGCTGGGCTGTGCTGGAGCGTAGGACGAGGCTGAGCCCCACACGCGGCCGCGTTTAGGGAGAGAAATAGCGTGGTCCGCGCTCGGAGGCTGTCAGCGTGGGGATGTGCGGCGGTGCCGGTTCTGCAGCCGGACCGAGGGGTTTTCTCGCGCTCCGTTCCTCGCTCTCAAGTGCTGCGGGTTGATTTATTTCTGCAAGCCCGACTGCCCTGCGGTCGGAGGGCTGGCTCGTCTTTTACTGTGCTCGACGATTCGGTCTGCGCTTCGTATGAACTCTTTTTCCACGTCTGAATTACGGAACGTCCCTTGCTCGGAGCAGCCGATCCCTCACGGCTGCATTTTAAAGCCCGGCTATCGCCGGCAATGGGGCGCGATCCCTCCTCACGCCTCGCCCGAGGAGCCGACACAGGTGTCGTGGTGTCGTGCCGTCGTTCCTTTGCCGTCTGCGTGCCCGTGTGTAACGCACACTGCTGAGCCCTGTGCCGGCATCCATCGGTGGGAGATCCAAGGCTGTTTGAAAATATCACTGTGGGCATCGCACTGCCTGCAGCTTGGGAAGAAAAGGTGGGGAGCTACGCTGGCGCTGATCACAGCTCACAGCCCACAGTGACAGCACGCATAACAGGCAGAGTGAGAAATGCCACCACCGGCGGCATTGCGTGGGGACAGTGGATGGTCGAGCAGCTGTGCTGAGGTGCTTCATCCCATGCAGTGAACGGGTTTGGGAGCTGCAGCTGAGATTGTATGCAGTGCTGTGTTAGTCCTATCCAGCATTTATTGGTAATTGTGGTGGTGGTGCATAATTTGGGATTCGATCAGCATGAAGAGCTCTGTCCTCCAGAGAGGCAGAGCGCATTGATGCTGTCTCCTGTTGAAATTAGGGGCAAAGTCTATGGCTAGGATTCAACCAAGAGCACTAATTTGGTCTAAGGTTGGTTTCTGTATGTTTGTGTAGGCCAGGCCATGTCATTCTTGATTTCTGTTAAGAAAATGTGATTTCTGTGACTGTTACTGTGATGTGAATGGCTCCTGCAGCAGGTCTACTGGCACGAGGTCTGAGTGGTGTTAAGTGGTGCCTTAAGCAATGGGAAAACATTTGTCCCACAGCGTTTTTCAGACAGCTTTCTCCATGGAAGTATTCCTATATATGGGAAAACGACCTATGTGCAGCATACGGCATCACTGCGAGCGAGGACAAAGTGGAGAACTCAGGGCATGCGGGGTGAAGCCTCACCTGCTGCCAGTGCTTCAGGAGGCAGATCACAGGTTGCACAGCTGTGGTAGCAATGCTTCCCTCGGCCTCAGGGAAAGTCCAACACAAGGGCAGAGATCTCCCTGCCAGGAGCTCCTGGCAGGACGAGGTGTGGGGCTCTGCAGGTTGGCTTTCCCATATTTGCGACTCTGAGCCAGACCTCAGTGCTTTCACCATCAAATGTGGAGCAGCTGGATTTCTAGCTGTTGGTGAAAAAAAAAGATTTTTAATTTCAGAAATATTTCACGCTCTTTTTACTGAAGGTTTACAAGGCTTCATTTTCCTCCATGTGTTTTGTTTGTTTGTTTGGCCTCTACAAATGATAAACTTATCAGGGAAAGCTCTCTTTCTTCTTGTGTGTCTGCTGAACACCAGCACAGTGAGATCTCATCTTAATTAACAGCAATTCCAAACCCAGTGACGCTGCCTCCAGCACAGCTCTCGCAGCTGGAGCTATGGCTGAACAACTTGGAGAGCGCTTCGTGCCAAGTGCTAAATTGCCACCGCCAGCTCCTGTGGCCCACGGGGTCTCAGTGGATGGCGGTGACCTGAGCACACCGCCTGAACTGCACCAAAGCAGCCAGGATTGGCACGTGTGCCACGTGAGCTTCAGGTGCTGCAGAAGTGAGGGCCAGGAGTGGATTTGGGCACAGGTTGCTCCCTGGATGTGCTTCTGTGTGCAGGAAAGAGAAGAGGGTGTATGTAGAGGTAGGATTCTGTTATCCAGCATTGTGAGCCCAGGATTTGACAAAATGAGTAATTTCAGTTTGTTTTTTTAATGTTCTGTCTGATTAGCTCAACAAGAGTAAAATACACGTGGACGCTCTGTCAAAGAACGTGCAGATGAACAATGAGAAGTTCAATTTCTGACTCTTTATCCAAGATAATGCGGGGATCTACAGCGTGGGTGGGAAGAATTTGGCCTCCAGCAGCACACAAAAGATGCTTTTTGGTGGGTTTAATGGGTACGCTGGATTTTGGTTGACCAGTCAGGAGTTACCTTGCTCCCACTACTTCCTTGGACGCGAGTTCTTCCCCACATTAGTTTACAAAAACAACCCCGGCTTTAGCACTTGCTTGGATACAAGATACTTCCAATTCACGGGTGCTGAAACAACTGTGACAAAACTCTTCTTGTTAGATTACAGGAAGCAACCTGCATCTTTGATGAGGTTGGAGGGACTCCGTGTTTTGTCTGTATGGAACGCTCACTGCTTGCCGTGGGGCGATGGTTAGTCAAGAACTTCTCAATCTCGTTGTGAACCACGGCCAGTCATCCAGCAACGCATTGGCTATCTGATGCCTCTGGTGTTCACTGCGCTGCTCTCTGAAATCTCATGCACCAGCTCGAGATCAGGTTGATGAACAAGGGGCAGGGGAGTGTGAGTAATTCTCTGTTTGTGACGTTTTCTAAGTCATGTGGGAACGGTTGTTTCTGCTGAAATAAATACCGATGATATTTACATACGAATTTAGGCTTCAACATCCAAACATATCAACATTTCATTAAAAATAATGAGCGTTCCAGTGTTTATTTAAATTTTAACTCCCTTCTGCAGAGTCTGAGGAAGGAGCTACTGTGCTTGCTGAACTAATATGTACTTTATGTGTAATCCAAAGGGTGGTGGATCCAAGGGGACACTGCCTTCCTACTGGCAAGCTGGGATACCACTGGTAGGCTTTGGACACAGGTCCACCCAATGAAGATATTCAGTTATAGGAAAACAGTTTTCTGTATCTTCTGTACATCCCACACAACTGTTCTGTTGCTAAAATGGTTACAGTATTTGTGGTGCAGTTGGTCTTCGTATCTGAGATTGCCTTTCTAGTGCTAACGATACGGGTCAGGTTCAGGGAGAACAGAAAAATATCATTGAAAATCCCATTCTGGGAGAGGGAGGAAGGAACTGAAAATGAAAGAGCATTCAAAGATGGAAAACATAAAAATTCAGACTTAAAAAGCAGTGTATTTCCACATTTTCTCCCACCTATGTTGCTGTACACTTGAGGCTTCCTCCAATACCTTTTTGCTCATTTCATTGCCTGCTAGCAGTGCAGCAGCGTTGCTCTTGTAAGAGGAGTGTTTGATTCACGGCCTGAACCTCTGATTGACCACCTGAGGCGAGCTGGAGCACAGGTGAAGGCAATTCAGCTGTGTGGTCAGAAGGGGTGGAGCCTGGCTGCACCTCTCAGACCCCATTTAAGGGCTGACTGCCACTGAGGAAGGATCTTTTCTGGTGTTCTCTTCTCTTGGTGGTTTTCTTGTGGGTCCAGGACACAGGTAAGCTTTTACGTTCAGTTCCAATTATTTCTTTCCCATGTGATAATCTTTCTGGCTGTACGCTCTCTACAGACTAGCCTACTTTCTTTAATATTTGTCAATTATACATTTGTATACTTGTTGATTATATGTAGTCTTAAGTGATTTTTTTTCCTCTACTTTTTCCCATGGATTCTTTGTGTTCAAACAATGTGAATTTTCTTGCTGTACAGTGCAGCGTTCAGGTTTGGTGCATCAGTGGGTGAAATAGCAGGAGGTCGATTCCTGAAATGTCTCCTATTTTCCCTGCATATCTATGTATTTTCTTTATAATGATGTAAGAGCCTAGAGTTTGTGATTCTGGTTGCTGTGTAGGGAGCTCTGTTATCGTGATACACGTAAATCATGTGTTTTGTCATTCCATGTGCTCGCACAATGGGATGATGACAAAAAATTCCTGGAGGAAGCCAATACAGACGAAGATCCATCTGTAGGTCAGTTCATTAAAAAGCAGCAGGGTTTTTTGCATCACTTTGTCAGCAATGCACTGTTGTCATTGCTGTATCTTCTACTTGCACATAAGTAAAATGTCTTCAATTAATATGTATTTCAGAAGTATGGATTTTGAAAATTCGAGCTTGTGTATTCACCGTCTCAGATGACACAACCGTAGTGTTTTTATGTATGTGTGATCTCACAGATGTTAAGATACAGGTTGTATAAGTATGCAAGTCAAAGGAGATTTGAAACACTTAAGTGCATGGGAATTAAAATGTCAAGAGACACATCCCTAAGGAATGGCAAACTAAGACTGTTGGTTAGTTTTCACCAATAGCTATGAAACAATGAAATAACTGAGGCTGATAAAATATGCTGACAACTGACGTAGAGATGGCAAGAGAAGTGCTGGGAAACTGAAGTTGATCCTTGGGAACAGATTGTTACCAAACAGCTGTTAGTGTTTTGAAAGGTATAAAAATGGCTGAGATCGTGTTGTGTTCTGAGAAGCTGATTAAAGAGAAACCATCTTAGGCTTGCCTGGTTCCTTCTTTCTACAGCTTGCTTTTGATCAGATGAGCAGTTTAGGCTGATGAAGGTACGTGTGCTGCAAGCCTGGATATTTATAAGGGTCGTGGCTGGTTAAGAAAGAGAATGCGTTTTTACAGCTCTCTATTGCAGTCGTGTCTTCAACGTGTGGTCTTTGGGCTCCGATCAGAGTTTTGATGGGGTGCTTCTGTGCGCCTACAGTTATGAAGGAAAGTGTTGCTGTCAATCCTTACCTTTTATGTTCTGTGGCTAATGAAAAAAGCTCTTGGACTCCTGTTGCGTAATTAATATGAAAATATCGAGTGCTTTTTTATTTTTATTAGCGTGTCAGCTACCAATTGCTCGGAGACAGCTTTATGTACCTCTGAGAACCCCTATTCAGAAATCCTGTTGGCCAGTTTGGGTTGTTCCTGCACACATACAGCATTTGCTCTGTCCTCTCACATGGACAAGAGCAGTGCAAGTTGGAGGTGGGCAGTGATCAGCTATAACGAGGGACGTGGAACGCAGGAAAAACTATTAGTAACAGATTTGTGGGTAATGAGGTCAGAAAGGAATCGCTGGCAGCTTTGGATTTGTTTCCTGCATATGGTGGAATTTAAGATGTCTTATTTTTCAGTGGCTGATGGTTCAGGGCAGCTTTTAATAATCTTTAGAATACTATGCAATCCTAATTAATTTTTTTAGGGGCTGGGTAATTCACCACAACTATCAGTGAAGGATATTACTGTCACGTTTGCCAATTCTTATCTTATTTCTATGGTGAATGTCTTCTACTTCATTTGTTGGCCATCTTATCCACCAGATTCAAGAGCTCTGAAGTATCTTTGTCACACTTAAGTACTTGTGTGCTTTCACTTAGAGTTCCCCTGGCTCAGTGGAAGGCGTTTGTCCCACTTCTTTCATCATTCCCGTGAGCCCTTCTTGAAGTGTTGTTATCTGACATCCTTCTGGAGCTGCAGCCCCCAGAGCTGGACTGGAATTCCTTGTCCAGCCGGTGCCAGGTGTAACACAGTGAAACAAGGCCGCTCCTGTGCGAGTGCCCATTGATCTGATTGATCTGACTATTCTCATCTGTTTGCAAGATATTGTTCTTAGAGTGAGACTGCACTGCAGACTGTGGTACCATTGAGAAAAGCAAGGCCCTGAAGCTGCAGTGCTTTTCCTACTTGTGGAAGCAGCACTACTCCCCTTCTTAGACACTTAAGCCATGAAAATGATCTGTATTTCCATAGATGTATCTGATACGTGGCTGTATCTGCCTGCCTGCTTCATTACTCATCTCTTTCCCAGACTGTCATCTTTCATCAGAGAGTTTTTCCTTCCTCCAGGTTACAGATAAAAATGTTGAAGGCTGAGAATTGATCCCCATGGGAGTCCATTAGAAGCAGTGCTGCTCACTTTAATCGTTCTAAATCTATTGCATATGCACCATGTTCATTTTATATTTTATTAATAAAAATTTGATATGTGAAGTCAAATGTCTTATTGAAATCTCAGGCCAGTAGATCAAACTTGCAGTCTGATTTGAAGTGATTGATCATCTGTAAGAATTTGTTCCTGGACATGAATTATTCCATCCTTTTCTTTTGTTCTTTGTTAATCAAATCCTTTCCCCACTAAATCAGTCCATCAGCTGGCAGTAGTATCAAAATATCCACTGGACAGTACTCGTTTGCCCTATTTAAATGTTATAATATGATAGAACAAATATCAATACTGGTTTTTCTTTGCTTGGTCTCCTAACATGAGAAATGACAGACGTTCACCAGCTGGGAAAAAGTCTAATTCAGGTGTTATCAGGCAGGGAGGTGTGGGTGGGGTTCCTTGAGCCCCCCTATCTCTTGCGGAGGGAGAGATAAAGAGGGAGCCATGTCCAGAGCAAGTGCTTGCTGGCCCCCTTCTGCCATCCTTGCACAGGGGTGCTGCAGGAGCTGCTCTGCTGTCCCTGGGGAGGCCTTTGTGAAAATCCTGTCTGCAACCCATGGAGAGGACAACCTTCATGCTGCTCAGCAGGCATGGCGGGAGGTAGAGGCAGAACCAACCATCTTGCATGGAGAGCGCCTGGGGCTGAGCCTTGAGACCAACCTATCAATCAGAGTATTGAAAGCTGTGCCTATGAATGAGTTTCAGTGATTAGATTAAGGGAGGATGGGAATGGGGGTTATGTGAACAGGTGAGGGCTAACTAGATTAGAATAGTTTTTCTGGTTACAAGGCTGTCTAGTATCTTTGTAGATATTTCAGATAATGGGATGCTGGGTGAACGCTGTTAAGATTTGATACCTTGAGTGCACTTGAAGGAGAGTATTACAGCTGTGTTACAGCTAGACTGCAGAGAAAAACGTGTCAGGCTTTCAGCATGCTTAGTGAAACTGCATGATGATGGTGTTCTGCCTGGGGAAATATCAGCTCATTGAGACACAATGCAAGTTGGGACCCCTGCGATCAGTTCCCAGGTGCTGCCAAATGGTTTATTATTATTACGTCTAAAATAACGTACCTGTTATCTTAGAGTTACGTATAAGGTTCTGCACAGCCAGCCTCCTTACGTTCCTGGGAGCTTGCAGTGTGTTCATGGCAGAGGAGGTGAAGCTGAAGCACGGTGTTCCTGTGGCACAGTCAGCATTAAATCATCTGGGATTCTGAAAGCTGTGTGGACACTTCATGCAGGAGTGTAACAGAGAGTTGGAGGTCTGCCGGTTAAAAACTCCGGTCGATTGGGGCCAATGCTACCACTTAGGTTCATGAGGACGAAATCTCAGGTATCACAGGCAGTTTTTCTTTTGGGAATGACTTCTTTTGGCTCTTTTTTTTCTTTTTTTTTTTTTTTGCAATGTAGGGCTCAGTGTCCTATGTAGGAAACTGTGCGTGGAATGTGTTGATGCTTCCCTCTTTTTTTGTCCTCTAAAAGCCCCTGAATGAGCTGCTGCAATTAATGAAACTCTGAATGCTTAAAGGGAAGTGCATGTGATGCTTATCTGGAATTACACTACGGTCCTCCAACACTGCAGATCTCTGGTCCCCATTAGATGGGCAGCCTGTGTCGTGTGCGTTTGGCTGAAAAGCCAATAGCTCATTTTAAAAATCAGCGATGAACTTAAAGTAATAGATAATGGTAACAGGATGGAGATAATAATGTGTAGAATATTCAAATTCTATCAGATACAGTAATACATCCAATATTGAAAATAGAATGCAAATAATTACCCCAGAGAGATAATCTTACAGGAAGATATTCTGGGAATGCAGTTTGTTTTCAACAGCATTAACTGTGGGCTGGGTTAACGTAGTGTATTATGCAGAGCCTGAGTAGGATAAATTTTTGTAGCTATTATAAGTGTCCAAGAAGGAAATCTAAAATTATTTGTAGGCAATCATTGCTGAAATCCCTGCTACCTACTTGTGCACACAGGAAATTTCTCAACATCTGTGAGATCTGTGGCTTGGACAGGTAGACTCTTTGCTGGGTGAAGAACTGGCTGGATGGCCAGGCCCAGAGAGTGGTATTGAGTGGTGTTAAGTCCAGCTGGTGACCCGTCACGAGCGGTAGCCAGGGGGCAGATACAGGAGTCCATCCTGTTTAATATTATTATTAATGATTTGGATGTGGGAATTGAGCACACCTTCAGTAAGTTTTCAGACACCAAGTTGGGGGTTGTGTTGATCTCCCCGAGGGTAGGGAGGCCCTACAGAGGAACCTTGGCAGACTGGATTAATGGGCTGAAGCCAGTGGGATGAAGTTCAAGCAAGACCAAGTGCTGCGTCCTGCACTTTGGCCCCAACAACCCCAGGCAACGCTACGGGCCTGGGGCAGAGGGGCAGGTCAGGTGTGTGGAGGAAAAGGACCTGGGGGCACTGGTCAGTGCTCAACTGAATGTGAGCCAGCAGTGAGCCCAGGTGGCCAAGGAGGCCAATGGCATCCTGGTTTGTGTCAGAAATGGTGCAGGCTGCCCAGAGAGGTGGTGCGGTCTCAATCCCTGGAGATATTTAATGAAAGGGCAGATGTAGTACTTAGGTGCATGGTTTAGTAGGCAATATTAGTGGCAGGGGGACTTGATCTTAGACAGTGTTTCTAACCTCAGTGATTCTATGATCTGATCTGCCAGCTGTGTCTGAAGCCTGGGCTATTGCTCCTGTGGAATTCCCACTGAGTTTATAGGTACAGGTGGGAGAGGTATCTTCAGATATCTTCAGGTATCTTCACAAGTGTCACTTGCTTGAACTACGCTCACAGCCAAGGAGAAGGGCTGAACTGCTGTGCAGGGTGTTGAAGAAACATGTACAGGATGACGCTGATGCTCTCCTGAAGTGCATGCTTACGCAAACTTAGATGCACAACAAATTGTACTGTTTTCCATTGTATGTTAAAAATCGTTATGACGGGCATGTTTGGGCTTACTGGTTAAGCTGGCCCTGCTGAGAAAATAGTGCTCTTCAAGGGAAGAGGTGGTCAAGTTGCATAATGTTTGAATGTGCTTTGATGACTTGCACGTGGATCCCCCCACGCGTAGGAATGCACTCCTGGTGAGGAAACCAGGAAGGTCCCCCAGCTTCTGGGAGGAACAGCAAACAGTCTGCTGACTTCAGTACAACAATATGTTGTAGCTATTCTATCAGTATTTTGCATCTAAATCAGCTTAAGCACAACTTGCAAGGTAACAAATTACAGCACATCTTGCTCTCAAAATTTGATGACGAGTGGGTGTACCACCAATGCTGAGTTCATTGAAATATTATGTTTGTTGAAATATTCCTTCTTCTAATTTATTTATTGTGAAATAGTTACCGTGTGATAATTCTTTCCCTGTAAGTCCAGGGGAGAGAGAAGGCACTCACTTACCTGACTGATTTATGGCTTTTCCGATGCTTGTTTTTTCTTGTCGACCTTAAAGATTCCGTGATTCTGTATCAGTCATCTTGGCTACCATTAGTTATCTTGGCTCAGGCTGAATGGTGTTTTAGTCTCACCAAGGCACATTTCAGGGGAATGCTGAGAGGTCAGCCAAAGCCTCGATCTGTTGGTGTAAGCCTTCTGCCTGTCACTGAAGAATGCCAGTGCCTCATTATGCCTCGGGTCAGATATTAGGAGGAATTTGTTATCGGAAGGAGTGGTGAGGCACCAGGACAACCTGCCCAGGAATGTGGTGGTGTCACTGTCCCTCTAGGTGTTAAGAACCATGGAGATGTGGCGACACATGGTTAGTGGGCAAGGTAGGGATGGGTTGGGGTGGGACTTGGTGATCTTGGAGATTTTTTCCAAGCTAAATGATTCGATAGTTTTTAGTTCAGTGTTGGTGTGAAACAAATTTTTTTGATCTTTGTTTTATATTAACTTTGGTCAGCTTAGTCACTGAGTGAAGTCACTGGGGCTGGGAGTTTCCCACCAGGCTCGTTGCTGAGAGCAAGCACCCCTGCAAGACCCAGAGCAACTACTCCTTTCTTGGCACTGAGAGCCCCTGTTTTGGCTTTGTGCTTTCATGGCTGCTCCCTCAGAGGCACACTGCACATTTCAAAGCTTTGGAAATTGAGATGTTTACCTAACTGCTTTTAGTATTCTTTTGTTCTTTTATTTTTCTTTTTTCAGGCCAGCTCAGTGATACACTTTCCTGAGCATTTAATTCAATTTCTGCATTAATTCTGTATCAGGGAGTAATGAGAATAGACAAAGAAAGGATAAGCAGGGCTTAAGTTATAAAACAGAACTGCCACGTGAATTTATTGCCCGTGGTTCTTTGGGACCCAGTCATCTGCTACAACTTCTTTTAATAGCGCGTTCTGACTTTAATGCGATCAAAACAAATGTAGCGTTTTGTTCCTGAGTTACTGTGGGATCTCTCTGCCTCGTGGTTGGCACAGATAGCACTTGAAGTCGGCTGGAGCTCTGAGCCCAAAGCACGGCATGCACAAACCACTGGGGATGTACAGCAGAGCCTTCCTGCCCTGCTTCTCTGGGCTCTTCCTACTGAAACAGCAATCCTGTCAGCACGTGGTTTTGTTTATATGAGCACTTATTTACGTGCAACCATCCTCCTCTATCTGGTGTGCATTGTCCTGCTGAGTCCTTATGTGCAGATCTCGCTCTTGTGTTTCAACTGCTGCCACAGTGATAAACTGTTCAGCTGTCTACCACTATGCTGTGTTGATGTTCAGTTAAAAAGGGGGGAAAAAAAAAAGCCACGCACGACCAAAAAACCACACGGTGCGCATGCAGGACAGAACTTGTGTTTTTCTTAACAGTTATCTTGTAGAGCTGTCAAATGCTCAACATCATTCTAAAACTAGCAACTCAGGCTCATTATTACACATAGCACTGCGGGTGGTTTGAAATTAATGGAAGAAAACAAGTGTTTGTCGCAGTGCTGTGGCAGGTATTTGAATGACATGCCCAGTGTAGCAAACTCGTATCCACATGGAAAATCTTACGCGGTGTAGCAGCTCTCATTGCAGCTACTGCATCTTAATTGAGTTCATTTCTAAATACAGCTCAGAAATTTCTTACTGACTTCTTGCAGTGTTGGTTTTTCTCATCTTCAGTGGAGCTGCTGTGCTATCAGCATCGCTTATGGTACGAGATGTTTACAGTAAAGCCTCTAAGTGGCCTTGGTAGTGTTATCATTTTTAATGTTTTCTTTCATTATGGGATCTGACTCTGAAACATGCGTGGCAACCTCAGGTGTAAATGCCTGGTTCCTGTGCTTGCCCTGTCTTTTCTCATTCCCCGTGGCAGCACCAGGCTGGTGCCAGGGGCAGCTGCAGTGCCTGTAGCAGAGGGTTCCTGTGTTAGGAGCAGGATCAAGTTATTTTATTGTATCTGGACTTCCTACCAAACATGGTATGTCTTTGGTGCTACAAATGAAATAAGCATGCTGTAATGGTATTTAATTCATTGGCTGTTAATTTATTGAAAACTGTTGAAGAAGATGGAAGTAGATGAGAACATTGCTGAACAAGTCAGGACAAGCCTGTATACTCCTGCTTTATTGCGTTGCTGGCAGCAGCTCTGCACTTTGCTCTCAATGCTTCAACAGTACATCATGGTTATTGTTGTCTTGGCGTATATAGCAGAACTCCCTGCTATAGAAGTAAAATAGATCAAGTATTGTTGAGCTATTTATGTTGATAATTAAGTATTGAGGTGACTGGACTCCAAGTTGCAAACATAATCAGTACAACTTACAGCACAGTAAAGTTCACTAATTATAGCCAAAGCATCAAATTCTTGCATGGAAAACTTTTTTTTTCCTCATTTCATAGAATTATCAGGCAGCATGTCAAATTGTGAAGTCATTGTGAACTAGTTTTCAATAGATATCTTAGACTTCAATTTCTTGTCTCCTAGAAAACCGTATAATATGTAATGTGAAATTAGTATTTTATTTGATATGCTATATGTGGGAGTAAATAAGAATTGCTATATAGTTAGTAGTTCAACGTAGGCTTGTGTTGTTTGTAGGTTGTTTATTGTGTGTATCCCCTGCGAAATTTATACTGGCCTGACCAGTAGGGTAATACACTAAAATGTTGTTTGTTCATTACTGCTGTACTATTAATTTTTATCCTGCTGTGATAAACCCACAAATATTTGTGGTCAAACACTTGAACAGAACAGATGTCATATTTGGGCAGGACAAATGGACTGGCAATCTGTGGCTTGGACAACTCTGCTCTTAACTGTGTTTAAAAAAAAAAAAAAAAACACTAAAAAAAAACAAACAAAAAAAACAACAATTGGGTAGGGGCCTGTGCCCTGGGAGTGGTGGTTGAATGGAGTTAAAGCCAGCTAGCGACTGGTCATGAGTGATTCTCCCCAGGGATCAATATTGGAGTTGATCCTGTTTAATATTATTATTGATGATTTGAATGAGGGAATTGAGCGCACCTTCATAAGTCTTCAGATGCCAAGTTGGGGGTTGTGTCGATCTCCCCGAGGGTAGGAAGGCCCTACAGAGGAACCTGGGCAGGCTGGATTGATGGGCTGAAGCCAGTGGGATCAAGTTCAAGGAAGACCAGTGCTGGGTCCTGCACTTCGGCCCCAACAACCCCAGACAACGCTACGGGCTTGGGGCAGAGTGGCTGGCAAGGTGTGTGGAGGAAAAGCATCTGGGAGCGTTGGTCAACACTTGACTGAATGTGAGCCAGCAGTGAGCCCAGGTGGCCAAGGAGGCCAATGGCATCCTGGCTTGTATCAGAAATAGTGATGGGAGCCAACAGGAGCAGGGAAGTGATCATCCCTTCTACTGAACCCTTGTGTGGCTGCACCTTGCGTGCTGTGTTCAGTATTGGACAGCTCACTACAAGGAGGACATGGAGGTCTAGAAACATGTCCAGAGAAGGGCAGTGAAGCTGGTGAGGGGTCTGATGCACAAGTCTTAAAGGGAGCAGTGGCTGAGGGAACTGGGTTTGTTTAGTCTGGAGAAGAGGAGGCACGGGGTGTGTTACGACTCTCTACAACTGCATAAAAGGAGGTTGTGGTGAGGAGGGGATTGGCATCTTCTGGAAAACAGCCGTAGGACAAGAGAGATTGGCCTCAAGTTGCACCGGGGAGGTTCAGGTTGGATATTAGGATTTCTTCTTAGAGGTGGTGGTGATGCATTGGAAGAGGTTGTCCAGGGAGATGGTGGAGTTGCAGTCCCTGGAGGTTTTTCCTGAAAGGACAGATGTAGTTAGGAGCAGGGTTTAGTGGGCGAAGTGGTGGTAGATGAGCAGTTGGACTAGATGATCTTAGAAGTTTTTTCCAACCTTAATGATTCTATGATTGATTACCTTAATGCAAAAGGTTGAGACTTGAGAACTTATTGTTGGTGGAATTTGGTGTTGCTGTTTTGTTGCTGTAAAACTGGAGTAATTGTACTGAAATAACACTGAAGCTGACAGCTGCAAAAAGGATGTGGAAGTCTGGAAGGAGGTGGACTATGCTTGCCTTCTAACCTCAGTCCTGTCTGTAATGCTGTAATGTATACATTGAAGCACAATCTTCAGTTTCATGGTCGCTTTTTTTTGAATTTATTTTTTGAGCTGTTGAAGGCTTTTACTTATTTTGATAAGACTGGATCAAGAACTAGGAATGCAGCAGGGCTATGAAATGAAGGAACTTGTTATCCGAGACACTGCTGCCTCAGTTCTTGTAGAATCTGAAAGATGTTTTCTGCTGTGGGCAATGAATTGCATAAAGGGAAAGGCCTCTTGGGACAAGACAGCTGAGATAGGCTTTGTGCTTTTGAATGCAAAGGGTCAATGTGAGAGCTCCTTCATGAAACTAATGCAAATAATTTAAACCGAATTTGGGGATTCTTCACTTCTGAGTGTGTAGTTTGAGAGATCTAATATCTAATTTTCAGTTTCTATTAAGGGTTTTGTCAATAGTGCTGAAATCTAACAGATCTCGAGCGAGTGAGCTTTGTTTTCTTTTTTTTTTCCAGAGATTTATAATGAGTAGATTTGGCTGCATTTGTATAAGGATAGTAAAAGACATTCTGACAGTAAGACAGCTCCATTTCTGTATTTCACACCCTTACTCCAAAGCATCTGCATACTTAAACTTTTCAAAGAAAGAGCTTCAGTAATTTCTGAGAGGACAAAAAAAAAATTCCTTCCTAATTTCATTATAAAAAAAAAAAAAAGAAAAATAAAAAAACTTGTATTGACATGTTGCATCTCAGTATCTCCAATTTAGATTTATAACAATGATCTATTGACAAAAACTTCTCTTGAATATTCCAGTTCAGCAGCCATATAAGGAAGTGAAAATAGGGCATAATAGACAGAACTGAGTAACCTCAGCTCCGGGAGTCACCACGAGCAATGCCCATGTTGTGTCATCTCCTTAACGTTGGCTGTGTCTACCATGAAGCTGATGACAAGATCTTAGTCTTCGGTTGGTTATGATTTATGATGCTTTATAAGAAGGGCTCTGGAGCATTTGCTCTCCTTTTAGAAGGGAGTGTACGCTGCCAAGGAGGATAACTGTCAGGATATGATGTGGCAAAAAGATTTAAATATTGAAATGTTAATAAATATTTACAGTTTCTCCCCCAGAGCTCTTCATCATTGTTAAAATGAACAGCGCTAATTACAGAATATTTGTTGAGGCTGTGATGACTCAGCCAATGGTGCAGTAAGCAGAGGAGCAGGAGCACTGTCCTTCCATGCTTCGAAATGCATCACTTCTCATGTTCGCAATGTAAGCGACTTGAGCAGACACCATAAACGCAGCTGTGATTTTGGTTGCCCCAACCAGTCAAGCTTCCTGATGCCTCAGAAGCTCATCAGCCATTGATGGAAGTCTATTAATGTGCAACAGAAATTAAGTACTTAACTTCATGCCTATTTAGAAAAAGTCTACTTCATAGTGAACAATTCTGCAGTGACAATTTGCTGTGCTCAGGCTGGGATTTTGTTGGGTTCAGTATTGAAACCAAAAATTGAATTTTTTTCTGCACCATTTGCAGCAGTAATACTAATGCTGATCAACAGATCTGTTCCAGTGCAGAAAGTGCGGAGGAGAAGTGTGGAATATGCTCACATTATAAGGTAACTACTCCAGTTAATTTTGAGGTTGAGTGTTAAATGAACCTGGATTCTTGACCTGGATTTCTGTGACAGCAAACCCCAGGAGAATAGCCCTATAACATTTTAGGAGGATGGAGAAATTAAACTTCTTTTAAAAACCCTACAGCTCAGCGGAGCACTCTGCATATTCCTACAGGGTCATCCAAAAGTTCTGTAGAGAGCAGATGATTTTCTATTGAGAAGATCGGTCTCAAGAGTGTCTCTTGCATCATAATTCCTACATGTACAATGGCACACAGTTGATACTCTATTTGTGCATCACTTTGGAGTCCTTTACCATATACCTTTCAAGACTCATTGAAAGCACCTAACCCAAAAATAAGGAGTAATGGTATCGTGAAGTTGCCCGGAAGAGCAGTAGTGAAGGAACAGCTTCACAAAGGAAAATCATAGGCAGCAGGACAGGTGGAAGAAGTAGTTGCATTAATAAACAGAAGCTTTTGTCCAAGATGGCATCTTCTGCAGAAGGCTACATCTGCCCGCAAAAAGGAACAGGACTAAGGATTTTTCAGAAACATATAGAGCTCATACTCATGTTTATTCCCATGGCAGGAGCCAGTCTGTGTTCTACCCAAGTGAACACTTCATGCCTTCCCCAGTACAGACTTCAGCCACCGTAGGCACTGCTCTAAAGCAAAACCAAGGCCAGCATTCTTTTTCTGAGGAATGGTGATTACTAAGTACTTTTTTATTTTTATTTTTCCTCCAAAGCACAGGGGCAGAGATGTAGGAATTTCCAGGAAGATATCTGGCAAGTAAACAGCAAGTTTTCCACAAAATGAGCTTGGCTGTGGGAATTAGGTTTTATAGATGGGGAAGATTTTTCTTAACAGCATTATAAACTGCATTTTGCATTTAGATGTCTCTGTACTTGTGAGAAATAGGGGTCCTCTTGCAGAGAGAAAGATCAAAGCTCTAGATTGTTTCATTTAACTCTGTAGACATCCTAATTAAGCAGGTCAGCTCATTTCAGACTTGAGTTTATAACAACACACCTAAAAGGCTTTGCAGAGTTGGAGGTCACCTGCATAAAGTGATAACAAAGCATATGAAGCATACAGACACAGAATCAATGCAAAGACAGCAACCCGTCCTTAGCCCTCTGTGAAATCATTAGCAATATTACTTTTAACATTTGCTATGGTATGCTTCATTCCCAGAAGATGATGTTCAAGTCCTAAGTCAGAGAATTTAAGAGTGTGTTGCGTGTTGATGATTTCTGTGGTTTGGAAATCCTCAGATGAGGAGGCTGCAGATGAGGCCGGTCCCCCAGCTGACCTGGCAGCCCACTCTGCAACTCCAAGCTGTTGTTCTTGCACTGCCTGTGCCTGCAAATTACCTCAAATGTGCAGCTGTTGGAAAATGTGTTTGTGCTAACCAGAGTGGTGAGCTCTCCGAAACTGTGTGTCAGGGTTCTTTCTGCTTCCTTGCGGTCTGAAAGAAGGCTTTGAGGCTGAACTTCACCTGTGTCTCCAGTGTTAGTGAGATGGGGCACAGCCACTGGCGGGGACTTTAATAATAATAATAATGCACATCTTGATCAGATGGTCTCTGTGCAGGACTGAAGTCTCTGGCAAACTTTGTCAGGTGAGATACATGAGAGCAAAGAAGTTTTACCTGTAAATAACTCCAGAGGGATGTTCACTCTTCTTCACTTGTGCAGTACAGTAAGGAATAGTCTCAATCTTCAGCATGTCAGCCCACTTTCTAGCCAGCAGTTCCATAGCATGCCCTTCCTGTGGTGACTTTTGCTGGGAGGCATGGAGAGCAGCCTGCGTCCAAATAAAGAGCTGCATCTCTGCAAAGCTTTATTCTGTTTCCATGACTCCTTTAGGACAAATTACTCCTTGAGGCCAAACAACTCCTTGAGGCCAGCTGTCTTCTTCAGTGTGGAAGTTGGCATCTGCATTTTCAGGACTGAAATAGAGTGGGTAATACAGGAATACGTGTAGTGTTAGTGCACCAGGTTGGGCAGCCAGCTGCAGGACCATTACTGATAGAGACTCTAAAGTCTCTCTGGGCAAACTGAGACCGTTCTGACAATCAAAAGGCTTTATCTTTAAGTGGAACTCCATATCTTTTTGTTTATGCCCGTTGCTTCTCAATCCTGCCTCTCCCTGCTTCTTTTTTTTTCACTCAACAGGTGATTACACACCAGAAAGACACCAGGTCTTCATGCTGAACAGCCCCAGCTCTCAGCCTCTCCTCGCGTGACGCATGCTCCAGGCCCTTGGTCACTCCATATGACCTTTACTAGACTCACTCCAGTGTGTCCTGTGTCTCTTTTGTACTGAGGGTCCCAGGATTGTACGCAGGACACAAAGAATGCCCAAAGAAAGGTTGCTTTGTATGGAACAGCTCCAAAGATAATGAATGGCTCCCTTCAAACTCGTCCCTTCAGCACTGCTCCTAGTGCTTTAAATCATAGAAACAAGTTACTTTCCATCCTGTGTTGGTAGTTGGAGGCACAGGTGGTCTTGCAGCTTCAGTCTACCCATTCATATACGTGTCAGAATTATTCCACAGTATCTTAGTTGTACTCCATTGAAGGGCAGTGGCCCACTTGGTCAGTATCTGTTATTTACTGATAGTATCCACTTGACTTGATTGAAGGCCGACGTTGTTATTGGCATTCTTCCTGGCATACTTCCCTATTTCTCTTCTGCTCTTGCCCTTAGAATGTCAGGTGATACCAAGGGTTTTGCACACTGCAGATCTGTCTGCTCTGGGGGTACTTAAGTGATCTCCTGATGGTATCTTCCAGTTTTGATTTTCTTCGACAGGCTAGAGCCTGTTTGACAAGATGAAAATGTGCCAGTTGTAGGGCTTACAGCAGCTCAAGTACTAGAGGAGTTCACGTGCAAGAATAGAATTATGTGACTAGTGCATTGGAAGAACTCCAATTAGACAGCAGAGAAAATGTTAAGTGTTGCTGACCGTCCACACAAAATTCTGGAGCTTGATCAGGATGGCTTCAAGATGCATCAATGATTTCTCCAGCTGGGCTTCCTTTGAAAGGACAGCTTACCAATGTGGACTCCATTAGCACTTGAGATTCATCAAGAATTTTCACTGTGTGCATTTGGAAAGCTTTAAATTCCCATTTGAAACAAAATACAGCTATCTGTTAGTGACTGATGATGGTGTTAGCACTGGGCAGAACCGAGTGTGCTGCAGTCAGGTACAGTGCAAAAACCTTGACGTGGTCTTGTCACTTCCTATCTCTTGCAAACATGTGCCTTCCCTGCTGTAGTCCTGCAGATGAATTTGACCTTATACTGCATTAGTATAGGACTGACTGTATACCTGCTGACTGTAGAAATATTTCTAAATCTCCAGGTTGAGACCATCACTGTAGCTTTACTTTCTTCCATATTTCCTCTCAATATGCCAATAGCAACTTCAGTGCTTCCATTTCTTGATGCTAGAGTTGGCTGAGTCACACCTGTCAGTTTTAATTTACTTGTTCCAAAGCTGTGTGCTCTTAGATGAACTGCTAGCGGCAGAAAAAATCGACACAGTTGCTGGAAGAACATTGAAACTTTCAATGCGCTTAACAAAATAATCCCTGAAATGACTGATTGAATTTTTTCACTGTTCCAGTCAATCCGGTGTTATATTTTTGCCACATGATTTACTTTCCTGCAATATGTGCTGATTTTTCAGATATTATTTTCAGGATCTATTGGTAGAAATCTCCTGGTTAATTCCAGAATTTTCAGATTTTACTCAATTCTGTTTCCTCTGCTCCTACTCTTCAGGGACAGAGAAATGAGATCAGTACATTCTTTATCTCCCACTTAAGTGAGGTTTAAGTGGGGAAAATGATAATCCTTAAAAGGAACTGACTTAAAAAAAAAAAAAAACAAAAAAAAAACTTGACTCCTTAGAAGGAGCAGCATATTCTTCATTTCGTATTATCCCCAGTGTGACTGATCAAAAGCAGCAAATAACGAAATGTGGTGTGGCAGAAATGCCAAGTCATGGCCTGAAGCAGTGATTGAGCACCTGGAGGGAAGGCAGGGCCAACCCACGGGAGCTCTGGTGCATGCAATGCAGCTGAGTTCCTGGAAGGGATGGAGCCAGGATCTGCCAGACCTGATTTAAGGGTAGGCTGTGGGGATATTGCTGGAGATTCCTGTGTACCTGAGGCCTTCTGAAAGTAAGCAGCTTCTTTCCTTTATTTCTGTGCCCTTGGCTGTTGCATTTGAAAAAATTCTCCCTTCCTGTAACATAGGACCTTGCTGCTCTGCAAGGAGGAGATTAGAAGGTGATTTCTGCCCTTCCTGCAGTAAGGTGGTGATCTAGGATACCTCTATTTAGGCAGTATTTTCATGACAAAAATTGCCTGTATGGATGCTAAGGAGTCCACTCAACCTGGTGATTGTGTTTCTGGAGGACTAGTTGATTTGTTTGTGTAATTTCTTCCAACCTATGTAATCTTGTTTGCTGCAGATGCTGTTAGAGTTTTTGTACTCAAGACTTGGTTGAGGTCTAGTTTCTAGGCTTTCATCATACTCACATTTTCAAGCTTTAGTGGAGCTTGAGAAATCCTTATTTGTATTCACCTGTGCTTCCTAAGTAAAATCTTTCTTACAGGTGTGAGTAGTTGTTGGCTTGTACAAGAAGTGATTCAGCACAGAGCATCAAACTGCCTTCTTCAGTGTGTGCAAAAAGGGCTAATTGATTTGCTGCTTTTTTTTCTTGAAGTGTCCCGTGCCCTACAGACAGAGTCAGTACTGATGACCATCAGAGCATTGTAAGGGACTTGGCAGATGCTCCTGGAAAATGCTTACTGATGAAGGAAATATGAATGCTATTATTTGGCATGTTATTTTCACATTTTATTATGAATAAATTGCAAGAAAATCTGAGGCACCTAAGCGAGGAATGGTATAATATGCTACAAAAAGTGCTGAAAATATCAGCAGCACTGAAAACTGCAAAGCTGTCCATTCAAAACATTTGCTGAGTCCTAAGCTTTGTGTAGGAAAAAATATTACTCTGTCCTAACCGCTGCTTTTGGGGAATTAATTTTACAGAAACTCCTTTTCTGTGTTCTGATACTTTGTGAAGTGTACTGAGAGAAACGGTGCCCTTCCTGGTGTCTAAGCCAGACGGTCCTCTGGCAGGCACAGCCTGTGAAATGAGTCCTGCTAACATCCACGGGCACAAAAAGAGCAGGGATGGTATGAGGGGAGAAAAGGATACATTTGAAGAGAGTGGAAAAGCAGCTGAAGGAAACTGGTGTCAGAAGGGTGGGATGCGAGAGAAGCATGGCTGTGCTGATACCTTGGTGATGAGCAGCTTGACAAGTTAACTCCTCTGGGCAGCTCTTCCTTCCACCAGTTGGTGGTGAGTAGCGCTGCAGAGGACATCAACCAATACCTTTTCTGCATTTGTCACCTGCAACAGACATCTTGCTTACGTGCCTTTGTAACTAATCAGGTGAAGCCTTTTTAAGATGATGTATGCTAACCTGCTTCCTGTTTTCTTTGGAAGGCAAGTAAGAGGATTTCTTCTTCTACTTCTCAGCCTTCATTCAAGAGTCTCATTCAACTTCTGCAAGTGTTAATCAGGTCTCATGTGAATTAATTTACTTGCACATCCTGCTAGTGGGGCACAGAGACAGGGGGTGATTAAAATGCCTTCCAGAGGAGCACACAGTGAATTATTGTCAAAAGCAGAGTCCTGAATTCATCTGGGTTTGCAGACATACCCCACGTTATTCCCTCGAGTGACTCTGAATGTACAGAACCCACAAACAGCAGATATCTCTTACCTCTGATTTGACTATTGTTTTCTTAATTGAAGGCTATTTGCTGTGTATAGGGAGGACACATAAGCATTTTGATTTATGAGTCCCAGGTTTGCAGGAGCTGGTATAACAGTGCAGCAAGGGCATACGTGCAGAGGACACTGCAGTACAGAAATGTTCTGTGACTGCGATGCAGGTAAGTTCTTAGAGACACATTTAAGAAAACACCTTTCTGAGCAGTAATTGCAGCACATACGTTTTTAGCAGGCAGCGTTCAGGTGAGTATCTGCATGCTCTGACTGTCTAAGTGCAAATCGGGTTTCAGCCCTGAAACCCTCCATCATTACAGCCTGGTTTTTGGAGGAAATGTTTCTTTGCATTCTGATGGAGCTGGTTGCTGATTTGTGTAATGAATATTTTAACAGCTATATTTTATATGTCTATATGTTTGGGGAAAATAACGGCTTTGTCCTGAGAAAGCTTTGGAAAAACATCCTGGTGTAGCTTGTCTTTCTCACCTGTTCTGTGCCAGCTGCCTTTTTTTATAAATTGTGTTCATCTCAATTCATGAAGAGTCATGTCAGAGCGCTGTAGTTCTTTCTCAGCTTGCTAATCTGAGTTTAAAACTTTCTTCATATTTCACTGTTGTCCAACCATTAGGATTGGTTTCAGGACTGTACTGTCACATGGCATACATGCAGCATTACTTCAACTTGTACTTCAGAGAGGGGAAACACGTTGTATGGAATGTGTGGCTGCATGATGTTGTCTTCTTTGGTCCCACCCTGTCAATTCTTTTCTTACACCCCTCCTGCTGGCCTGCACTGCCTACATCCCACACGTCTCCTCCTGCCCGGCCTCTTGTACCTCCTCACCCTCTGCTCCAGCCCACAGAATCTCCTTTCTGCAGTGAATGTCTCTGCCTGCTTTCTGTGAAAGCCTTGGTTTTCTTTGCTGTGAGTAACAAGGGACCAAAATCACACAGGGCGTGTTGCTGCCGTTGCTTCAATACTGCAGTCAGCATTTATTCTGAGGGGATCTCAGGGCCTTTTTTTCTAAGCGTTTAAATCTATACCAAAGAGAAATCGCCAGCTCTCTTAAATGAGGATATTTTCCAAGTAAGATGATCACAAGTAACAAAATTGTTAAAGTTAACTAATTGCAAGGGAACTTTATTTGTTTGCTCCCATTAAGAGCGTGTCGTTCTGTAAGAGTGGCCAGATCTTTCCTTACTGTGCGTGATGGTTAATTGATAACAGACAAAAATTCCTCTAGAGAAGCACAGCCCTCTCTGTAACTAGGAGCGGGCCAGAAATACAGATAATCAGCTGTGCATTCAAACCTGTTGTATGAATTCGGAACGTTTTTAAAAATATGCCATTTGTCTTATTTCCTTCTGCAGAGAAATCTTCCATTAGCCATGTGGATTTCTGCTAAATGAGACGGTTGTGGCATTCAATGGCAACAAAGGAATATTCTAATTCTAACGAGTTTTAATGACTTGTTTCAGCTATTTTTAACTCCTTGCAATCAATTGTTGACTTCTTTCCTAATTCAGCATAAGTGATGATATCTCCCCATCCAGCACCAGGGGAAACTTATAAAGCTTATTGTTTCCCATATTAAGAACTTTAAGACGTATTTTTTTTAAAGGAAAAGAGCAAAGATGAGGGTTATTTGCAGTAGAATTTTGCCTTCTTGAAGTTTATAGATGCAGTCTGAAGAGGCTATGCCTCTTATCTGTACAGTTCTGGATTAGTAGTTATGCTATTAAGTTATGAAGTGATAATTGTACATTTCAAAGCTAAATGCATGGGTACAATTGCTCAGAATAGAGTAAAAACATGGTGTTGGGGGTTTTTTTTGCTTAGGGAATAGATGAGACAACTCAGTTCTGTTAGAGACAGTGTTCTTGGTGATAAAACTTCAGACAAAACCTCATCACTAATACATACCAACTTTTGCAGATTTATGAAATAAAAGGGCTGCTCCAAAAGCGATGCTTGTATTTGGTGGCATTGATTCATGATGTCTGAGGTGGATATTGGTGGTATGGCAGTAGAGTTGGAACCTTCCTGCCAATAAACCGTGCTGTTGCTGCGTGACAGGTAGCAGCAGAGGGGCACTCTGACATAATGGCATATGACCTGGAAGTGTGGATGAAGCAAAGGTATGGAATTGAGTTCCTCTGTGTGGAACAAAAGGCACCCATTGTCACTCATTAACACTTGCTAAACACTTATGGAGATCAACCAGTGGATGTGAGCACAATGAGGGGTGGGTGGTGCATTTCAGCAGTGCCAACAGCAACATCGAAGGGCAAACCATGTTCCAGATGGCTGCCTAGATTTTCATGTCATAGCTGACAAAAAAGCATAGCTGGTGGCTGTGACTGTTGAGAAATAATGTTTCGTAGTTGAAAATTTGCTCTATCAAATAGTCTACTTTTACTCTCTGTAGCTGTTGTAGTTTCCACAGAAGAAAATAGGAAACATTACTTTCAGAGCAACCTGTTATTGGGTACGAAGAGGACAGTTTAAAAAAAAAAAATACAACAGACATCTTATTTCCTGATTGGTCTCCAGTGCCCCAGCTGAATAAAACAAGGATTCGGAGACGGGGGTGGTGTGTTGGTGTGTACTTTAAGGCTGCTGTAGAGGAACATTTTGTAATTTCAGAACACTTGACTTTGCAACTTGAGTAATAACATCAGGTTTTAGTTTGGCTTAAATGCGCTATTCAGCACTGTTATGCAGGATCCTCGTGTGATGTCAGTGAGAATAACTGAAAGAGAGAATAGGCGGCTGAGTTTCTCAAACCCAGAACTCTGAGCAAAGACTTCTGGCTTTGGCGTTGTGGTTGTCCTGACTTTTTGTGAGACCCTTGGCAAGTGGCCACACCAGCTGTGCCTCAGCTTCCGTGAGGCCAATGTCTTTGCATATTGAATAACAGGATTCTGTAATGGTGGCCTACATCTGAATATGACATTTACGAAATGATCAACTCATCCAGTAGAGGATACTCCAGTCTTTGAGTGCTGGTTTATTTAAACATTGAATTTGCCATTTCTTGATTTTTCTTTGTGAAAGGGCATGTTAAAGTAAAAAGAATGCTTATGTGGAGCCATTCTATCAGGGTATTGAATTTTTGCTTTATGTGACCATAACTTTAATCCAAGTATGTGATTTTTTTGATTTATGCTTTCCCTGACAGAAGGTCATGCTCTTGATGAGCTGCTTGTTGTGTGGTCCAGAGCTTCTCTCACGTGGCAGCCTCTTTGCTAGGGCTGACTGTTCTATGCTGAAACGCTCAGAGGCAGCATCTATTCACGATAAACTGGCTTTTGCATCAGCCTGTGAAAGTGTCAGGCAATTAAATGTGTGATAATTGAGGGAAATCTGTAAAGTCTGTTTTGTTTTGCCCTAATTGCTAATCCATTTATAAAACTGTTATCGCTCCATCCTTCTCCATTTGTTCTCTGGCGCTGCACTGTCAGCCCTAACTCATGCTGATCTTCCTGATGGTGCAACCATTTGAGTTAGCAAACAGTCATACTGTTAACAAGGATGGTGTACTGCACAATCTGTGTTTTCACGTCCTGTGGGGGTAAAAAGGAGTTCTTTATAATGATCCGTAAGTTGCTGTAGGTAAAGCACGTACTGGAAAGTTTCCACTTATTTGGCCCTTCTTTGGTTTATAGGTTTTACATTGGAGGATCTTTTAAGTGACCTCAAGCGAAATGGTGTTCCAGAAGTGCTGAGGAATTTTGTGCAACGGGTGTTAAGTATGAAAACCGTACAGCGCAGGGCTTGTGTTTTCATAGTGCTCCATTTCAGAGGGATTGTTGACGTGCACAGAGTGCGAGTGGGGGCATGGCCCAGGGCAAGGCAGAAGCTCGCTGCAGTTCACCTGAGGGCTGGGGAGGGGATGTGCAGCTTTGGTTTTAAACAAAATCATGTTAAAATCAACCCAGCCTTGATTTGGTGGGAAATGCAGTGAGCATTTATCAGCCTCACAGATAAGTAATTTCTTGGCCTTCCTCAGAAAATCTTTGTGTTCGTTATATGGAGGTGTGAGATGCAGCTGCTGAGGGATGAGGCTCTGTTGGAGCTTTTGAAACTGGCTGGAGCCCTTAAAAGAGTTGGTGAGATCTGCAGCACTCACATGGCCCTTCTATAGGGAGAGCAATCGGAGTGAGGTATAAAACAGGGCTTATATACTTAATCAATTAAGCTTTCAGTGTATCATCTCCGTACCACTGCGTTTAAGGCCATGACAGACAGCGTCAGGTTGAAATATGGATTCGAATTTCTCATTATTTGTTTCAACAAATAGTATTGTTGCTGGTGACAACTATAGATGGCACTGCATTTAAAAAACAAACAAATAAGGACAACAAAAAAATATACAAAAAAAAAACCAACAACAACTAAGTGCCACACTGCAGAGTTGCTCTGATGCAGTAGAAGGCAGACAGGATGACGTTGTGATGCTAATAGCTCAGATTGGTATAAATGTTTCACGTCAGTTCTGTGGATTTGTCCCTGAGCTTCTGCAGCTTTTATGCACAGAAGAGTAAAATATTGTCAACATATATCTGTGCTTCACAGAGAAATGTCCTTCTGTCTTTGCGAGTGGACAGTAATCAGTGTCCAAAATGAAAGTATTTCTCTCTGTTCTGAAGTTTTTGCTACTATCTTATATTGTCTTGGCAATATAAATGGCAGGTGGTGTTTTAATCCCAATAATTTGCTAAGTGATAGTGGGAAAACAACTCTACCTCTGCCTGATGAATCAGCATGTTATTATACTTGGTAAACTGGAAAGAAAGGAATCAAATTTTAATCATTTTATTTCTTAACTTTCTTTTTTTCTTTATTGGATTCATAGCAACCGCATGTGTAAGAAATGTGCATTACATTTTCTTTTGAAGCAAGTTGCAGAGAAATTGTACTTCATTTACAAAAAATGTATGGTAAGCCTATGTTTTATCACTTCCACAGGGTGATGCATCATATTTCCCATCTGACAGGTTGGGGTCCTGTTGTGCTGGACACTTCACTAACAGAGACTGTTGTTGCTATGATGAACACAGAACTCCAAAGAATGGGTTTGGGTTTTAAGCAAGTAAACAGGGGATGGGAGATTATAAAAATAAATGTTACTTGACCTTCTAAGTGCCTCGAGGGGCAGGGCTATTAATCAAGAGCAGAAGTGCTGTGATCTGCAGATGCTGGTGTCAAGGTTGCAGTACTCTGCCCATGGCTGCCCCTTCTTCGGGGCTGTTGCAGTAAGGATCTGGAAAGAAGTGTGTCACCACGGTTACCTGGTATCAGACTCCTTACTTCTGTCCCCAGGAGAAAATACCTGTGTTTAGGAAATAGTGAATTTCCTGGTAGACTTGAGACAGCATAGTCCAGATCTGGAATAAAGGTAAGTTTTATGAGTGTGATGTGACTTTTTTTTTTTGTCCTCTATTTTACTTCAGGCTCCAGACTGATTAATGCCTACAGGAGTGAGATCCATAGATTTTGGCCACTCTGGCAGGTCCCTAAAGGGTTCACACTGGTACTTCAGGAACATATGTAGCATTTCAGGCTGGAAAAATATCTGTCCTGGAGGAGAAATTGGTTTTGTAGCGTGTAGTACCAGGAGAAAAATGGTCATTGCAGCGTGAAGCGGATGCTGTGAGGAGGAAGCTGTTGTTTTGTGCAGGGGCCAGTCAGCTTAGCTGGAGAAGGAAGAAAAGAAAAGCACAGAGCTCTGCTCCAGAGCCATGCAAATTGCCTGGCTGTGGTTTCACTCCTGGCACAGTATTGGTTTTCACACTAATCAAAATCTGCACTGGCGAACAGATGGGTAAGAACACACCAAAGGAAAACAGCATCAATTCTGTTAAACTCTGGGCAAATTTAAAGAGAGCCAATTGCGAGAGGGTTGCTCTTCTGTGTGAAAAAGCATCTGTGCTCTTTTGAGGGGGGAGGTTCAGAGAGCTAGGGATACATGCATGCATGCCTCTTGCCTTGTCCTGGTTTCATATTTTTTTTTCTTTCTTCTGGTTCTGCGTAAAATAATTATCTTCTTCAATTAGAGAAGTATGTGCTGGAGTAGACCTGCAGGGAAATTAACACACTTGTCCTGCTGCACAGTCAGCAGTTTTGCCCATTACTGCTTAACCAGCTCAGGGCCCTCTGCAGTTGCAGAATCAAGCTTAAGGGTGAGGCTGATGCAATCTGGTATATGCTCTGCAATCTCAATAAAGCATGTCCTGCTGGTGTTCCAGGTGTAGCCCTTTTGTCTTAAATGAGATCCTGAGAGGTATTTCTCTTTGTCTGCTGGAATTTGAAGAAAGCAGGAAAATGTTTATGCCCCATCTTCATGCTGTGATATTTCAATACGCAGCCACTGGAGATGAGTGCTGTGACGTGAGCTTCGGATGATCTCTTTGTAAATTCTTGCCCCTCTGCACCAGGGAAAGGTTGCTCTCAGTCTCACTGGAAATGCAGTGACTTTGTTCTGTGGTTGTCATAAGAAAATACTTTTTTCTCTTAGCCTTGCCCTTTCTGGAGAATAAGCTGCTTTATTTATGCTGTGTGAATGCATCTGTTCAGATAGCTTGCCTTTTTATAACCGATAGGATCTGAACTGAGTATCCAAGCCAGGGAGATTAGATGTAGAAATATGTAACGGGTGTCCTGTGCATCTGTGTAGGTGTAATCCAAGGTTGGGCTGCTTGATGTTGTGTTGAACGAGCGTGGCCAGGCACAGTGAAGCTCTGTTCATTAGTTCAACAGACTGGCTCAATTCAGTGTGTTTGGAAGGATTATGCTCAAACACTTCACATTTAATACAAATTAGGGAATTTACCTATCCGTATACTAACTCTCTCTTGCCCCATTAATGATATTTAGTATTCTTTTTTAAATTAACTACCATGTTTAGCATCTGTCACTGTAGTTTAAACTTGAGAAACAGTTTGGTTGTGAATGCCAAGTGTTGTAAATGCAGGGCATTTGAGGAGTCTTACTGCAGTTATGTCTGGTGCATAGCATGTTTATTCCATGGCTGGGACTTCTGTTCCATGTTATTGATACTGCAGGTGGAATCTTGCAGGAGTGACTATCGTATATTTGACCTTTTCAGTAAACACAATTTGCAGCAAAATACAGTACTCTGGTCAGACACTGGTGAGACTGCTGTCTTGCAAAATGTGATGTATTTCTCTATTTGTAAAGGCAATTAAGAAACCAGAGTGGTTTAGAAAAGCAATAGGTGTCTTGTATTTACTCTGGTCACACCAGGAAAAAAGCATTTTGCTTCAGGTTGACTCAAAACAGAGGTAAATTAATCAGCGTTCATATGAGTGTTTCAAATGAACGTGGAAGAAAATATGTAACTGAACATTAATATTATTACCTTCACATTGTTGGATTTGTAAGGATATTGTAAGAAAAATGATGTAAAACTGCATAAATGTTATCGCTGCACTTCGTAAATCAATGAGACAGATTTGAAGACATCAAGTTCAGCTCGAGTGAGTTGTGGTAGTCTAAAACAATTCACTATTTTCTTTGTGTGTGTTGATGTTCAGATATTGAAGGGGAAGTCAGCTGTCCCCAAATAGTGGTGGCACCTTTTTTGGAAGTTGGGCTGCTCTTTCTCTAATGTATCAGAGGGCTTCAGCCCCCTCAGTAGTAACTGGTTTTTGGGTGTGGGCTTTTTGAGGCTGACAGGAGGGACGAAAACCACTCTCAAGGCCACCAGAATCCTCAGATAAATCCTTGGCTCTGAGGATAGGGGGTTAACACATTTGCGTACTAGAAAAACTGGAGAAGAAGATAACAAATAAATCCTCAATGTTATGCATGCACTTAAAATTTTGAATTACTATTTAGTGACCTTGTTGTAGAGAGGCAATCTCAGAGGAATATGATGGTCTTCATTCTGGGCTCCTCCTCTGTTTATATTTTTATTTTCATCAAAATTAATTTGTGTTCAACAACAAATACACTTCAGGCCAGATATCTGAAGTGCGCTTATTTGGGGTCATGATTTTTGGAATGCAAATCCCACATAGGGTTATCTTGGTCGAAATGGCTTATCTTTTAAGTGCTGGCTGACCCCAGGCTGCTGTGTCATCAGTGGACGTAGCTGAGGGTAAGGAGCTCTGAAAATCAGGTCGATCCTGTTTCCATGGCTGAATCTGGAAGTTAGTCCACCAAGTCTGTAAATGTTGCCCTAAATAAATAAATCATAATATTGCTGACGTGGAGGCTTTGGGCAGCTTTAGCTTAACATATCGTACTGTGTTGTTATTCTGTTCTCCATGCTGCTTCCTACATGTGTTAGAAACATGGAAAAGCTTGCTCCTGTAGGGAAGAGTCTTGGCTAAGGTGGGCTTAGTGGGGACAGGCTGCCTGTTGGACCCAACCACCCCAGCAGGTGCCGCCTCTGGGAGCTTTGGCCTCAGCTGCAGTTGTTTTGGAGGCTCCAAGGGTTGTGGGAGATGCTTCTGAGACAAAATGTGGTAAAGTGGGTTATTTGGCGTACCACGGGAGAGCAGTGTTTGAGTAAGTGACTGAAACTTTGTAGATCTTAAAAATAATTAAGTGGTGTTTAGAGCAAGCATTCAATGTTAAAATTACAAACTTTTTGATAGTGCTTTATGACTCATGCAGATGTTAAAGGTGTTGTTGTATTTCAGTTGTCCTCAGCAATTTGGTGTGTGTGTATAATACATTCCAATACCCATCCTCTCAGCTGGCACAATATTCTCTGTCATGATAACCTAGGTATGCGGGTCTGGCTAAGCAGGCCTGGAGCAGCAGTGAGAAGCTGGGTTAATTCAACAGCAGATCACTAATCCCGGGTTGTTGGTTGCAGAACAGATTCCCCCCTTGCCTTGGCTTCTTAAGGAGTGGTATTACCTTCAGGGTACTGTCTAAATGGCATGCATTTTTTTAAAGTTGGTTGGTTTTTTTTTTTCATTCTATCTTGGAAATAGAGAGCAATGCTATTCTTGGCTTCAGTGCAAAACTTAACTGAGAGTTTATTTGTTTGTTTTGAGACTCCATTTTCTTGGAAGGAGCCTGGCAAAGACTGAAGGCTGATCTGTAAGGAAAAGTGTGGCTAAGTTAGCGACTGTTTCTCTGAATCCCCAGCAAATGCAGGTTGGTGTGGAGAACAGAGAACATTTCACCTCTCAGGAAAGACTGGCTATGCTAATATTTTTATGTCTTAGAGCTCTCTTTCACACTGAAGGGACCCATTGGACGGTATCAGTAGCCTCCCAAGTGTTGTTTTCACTTAGCTGGTTATGACATGATCCTCAGAGATCTGAAATGCGTGTCTCTAGGCAATTTGTGTGATACGAAGCGTGGTGTGACAGCATGACTAATGTGCATCTACAATTAAATGAAGTTCCCAGAGATTACTTTTTTCATGTGGCGGTGCCAAGAGATTGCAAAGACTTTGTGATGTTGACAGTTGCAATAATTACATTGCATCCATTATGCTGCTTTTTCTTGGTACAGTAGATTTCCTGAGCTGGGCTGAGCGGGAGTGCGGTGCCTCTCATTTTAACCTGTTGGCTGCAACCTGCTCAATGCTGTATCTACACACTGTGTTTTTATTTGTTGCATACCAAGATTAAGTCATGGATTATTATTATTTTTTTTTTTCCAAACCAAGATTAGCTCATAAATACATCTATTGGTATCCTTGTTCCTCTTTCCTTTACTTTTATACCTGATCTGACCGGATGGTTTGCCGTGTCATCTCTGAGTTCTCATTTAGACTTATCTATATTTTAAGTTCTGCAGAACTTCAAGAGGTTTCTGGCCAGTTCCTGGAAATCAGCCTCTAGCATGGGCTGTTTAAAACCGGAGGGTCTCAAATTGCAGTCTGAAAATGTTGAACCTCTAGGTCCTGCCACTGGCTGCCTGCTCTGAGATGTAGGGCATTGCTGAAATGGGCACCAATCTGAGTTGCCCCTGCCTTGCTGCTCTTGCAGCTGTGCAGAGGAGGTTTGAAATGTTGTCAGGTCAGAAGGATAAGTATTTATGCATGAAGTAATCGAATTGACAGCTTGGATCAACTCATTTTTCCCTCACCTGCTGTGCAAAACCTTAATAGGATGACAAGAAAATAGTGCTTTCATTGCAGAACACAACTAATCGCGCACAGGGAGGCAGGGTTTGAACATGTCCTAGCACAGACTCTCTTGTTAATCTGCTGCTGTTCTATAACTTCTTTCTTATTACTGGAGTAAGAGTATACTATTAGTTTGTTCTCAAGTGCAAAGCTTAGCTTGAGGCTTAAAAAAAAAAATAAATCGTGTTTCATAACACTGCAGCCTCATGGCAATATTTGGAAATTGAGATTCTGTGATTGATGCTATTATGTTTATAATGTGCCACGTTCTGTTGTTAAAACTTATTTTTTTATTGTCAACACTTTAATATGTCTAGACAGAGGTTTAAATAATTGCTGCAATAAGAGGAGCTTTCAGATAAGAGATATTATGCCTGTTGCTTTGCAGAAAGGAAATGTAACAGAGGCATATTTATCACTTGGAAATCACAACTCCTGCAATGAATATTTGATTAATGCAGAAAAGTTATCATTTAGATTTTGAATTGGAATACTAGATATGTCCTTTGTACTATTTTGAATCTCACCTGTTAATGGAAGAAGGAGTTGTCAGTGAGGAATGAAATGAATTATTTGTCTGTTATTTAAGATTCAAATCAGTAAAACCATGGAAATGAGATTAATGTGGGAGTCGTCAACACGAGTCTTTAGACTGTACCCAGAATCTATAATCTAATTTCTGTTCTCTCTTGCAAGTAAAGCATTTGCTTTCGTGTCAGGGTGATTCCAAGTGGCACCTGCCTGCAGCCAGGGATCGCTCTGGGGTCTCCATGTGGGGCTGGAGGTGTGCTCCCCCCAGCTGCATGCAGGGGCTGTGCTTACTGTGCTGTTTGCCTGGCCCTGCTGCCTTTACACTGCCCTGCTGTTGTATGGAGCAGTGTCAGTGAAAAGCCTTCTTAAATGCTTGTGTTTGACAGATCGAATGTAGCAGTAATGCGCCTAAAATCCTCCTTAACCTGACAGCTTTAGAATGTGGGTGTTCCGTTACACTTACATAAATGGAGAATGTTTGCATAGCGCACAAAAGAAAAGCCTGAGTAGTGCATCATCTTTCTCTCTTTGTTAGAAGTGACCACGTGTGTCTTTCAAGATAAACTGAGCAGTTGGAAAGGAATTAGGGTCTAGATTGGTTAGAGGCTGTTTTGGGAAAAAGCTTCAAGTAATTTTTACGGCATCAAAATCTTAGGAACTTTTAGCAAAATGGCGGTGATGAAGTGGAAAGAAGCGTCATGGCTCTACACAAAGTGGGTCCCAGAGCCGGGCTCTTTCTGGTCTGAGCTAGGTTAGAAATTAGAAAGATGGATTTAAGCTGTAGACCCAAGGTGGAAATGTTTCTAGTTGCTTACCTGCCAGGCCCACTTCCACAATCCTGTGAGGTCTGATGTCCCTGTTCAGGGCAGAGGAGTGCGATTAGATGACATCTAAAGATGCCTTCGAACTCAAATGATTCTCTGGTTCTTGATTTCTCCCGAATAGCAGGAGACAGCCAACCAAACCAGAACATGGAGAGGAGAAAATGTTTTTTAAAACATTATTTCTGAAAAATCCAAATAATCATTATCTATCGTGATCCCTACGCGCTTCTGTGTTCATTTTCAACTGGGGGTTTGAATTAGGAAGTCTGCTAACTTGGGCAGTGCTATTCAAACACCATATAGAAGCAGCAGCATCTGCTCTTTCTAATAATGCTCTTTGTTCCAGGCAGTGCATCTTATTATTTTTTTTTTTTAAGAAACCAGCTGCTCATTTTTGGAACGGTTAACTATTTGCTGATTTTACTATTAAAAGTGACTTGGGCTATTACTCAAAACTTATCGTGACTGTAGCAGTGATGCTCCTTTTTTCATATGATTTTTTAGGATTGCTGCCAGCGTGCTCATTTCACAGCGAAGCTGTTGTTGCCTAATTAGTGACAGAAAATGCTAATGCTTTCATCTAAGGGAGAAGAATCAACTTTTTAATACCACATTACTGATTAAAACCAGTCTTTCTCACGTTTAGGCAGTTGATTTGAGGCAGTGGCCAAAAGCAAAGCTGCAGTGTGTGAGTGCAGATAACTGTTCTAGCCCTGTGCTTAGGACAGGTTTATTTAGGTCTAGTTAGATAGTTTTTCCAGCATTGCTCTTCAGCTTGTTATTACTTTTACAATGCTAATGCTTGCTCTTTAGGGCTGACTTTACCATACAGACTGTGCTGTTCAGGGAGCAGGAATATTCATTTGAATGTGTGTTGCTGAAGCCCGGAGCTGGGCTGTGATCTGAGGGGTTTATCCAGCGTTCTCAAGTTCCCTACCAATGCTACCGTTTACTTTTCAGATGTAAAAGCAAATCTAATGTATTTGCATTCGTGTAGCTTTTCTTTTAGATTTGAATCCGTGCTGTGCAGTTAGCCTGGGCTTGACAGTTATTTAACCTTCTTACCACCAGTGACTGGATTCCTCTTATGTGTTTATCTCATTTAATCTGTTAGCAGGGATGGCTGATTTTTATTACTGACAGTAATGGTGTCATGCCAGGTAGTGTTTGCAGTGATTTCCAAGGGATGAGAACGTGGAGGTGCCGACATATTGCTATAAACTTGAGCTATTGGCATTTCCTTGCAGCAAAAAGCAGCAGCTCCTGGAAATAAAGGCAAATGAGCTGTGCAAAGCGCAGTGATTGTCATAAAAAATGGAAATAATCTTAAATATATACATAGTGCTTTCTAGTGTAAGTCCTCATTTTCTATAAGGCAAGGATAGGGCTTAAAATTAATAACCTAATTGACATGCATAGTTCATTAGGATATAATTTTTAATGGTAACGTATATTTGACTTTGTGTTGAACAGCTGCTGCAGGTCATAGCAAAGCAACTGGTTGATGTGTTGGTCAGAACAGTTCAGGGTCTGCCCAGTGTGACCCTGGGAAGCTTTCTGACAGCTTCCTGCAATCTGGAAGTTTACTTTCCAGAAAGAATTTGCCTTCTCTGGAGAAGAGAAGCCCTTGCTTCATTTGTTAAAGGATAGGAATTGAAAGGCAATATTGAATAGAAATTGAATATGACTTTTTGCTATAAAGGATTGTGTATAACTTGATAATTTCTGAAAAGTCTGTGGAGGAGGAACAGATGGAAAGGATATATATATATATAGGGCTGTCTGTCCTTTAAGAGGAGAAGGTGGGGATGGGTGGGAAATCCAAAGCATCAGAAAGCAGCTGTTCCTTGCTTTCAAGCCTGCTCAGGAGAAGATTTTTTTCTAATTTAAGAAAAAAAAATGTACAGCTTACGTGGGCTATTTCTTCTGAAGAGCCTGTATTTGTAGCCTCACTCATTCACGTAAAGAGGATTGTTCTCCAAAGAAGCATGTGTCACAGTTTGGCTCAGCATTTGGCTATTAGATGATTTGTGGTAGTAGTTGTGATTTAACTCCCGTGTCTTTTGGGGCCAAGTAATTGATTTTTGCTTACTTGGCTTCAGGAATTGCACAAAATAGCAGTATGGCTGAACACTGGTTATTTAGTATAAACTTTGAGCAAAGAGTAGAATTTGAAGCTTGACTGCTTGATTGTTTATTCCGCTGTGAATATTCTGCTGCATTTTTCGTGAGGAGAAAGGTGTTATTTACCCTCCTTCAAAAGCTGGATGATCTTTAGGCTTTGCTGAGAGTGAGTGGAAATATTCCTTAGTCCTAGGATGACTACGATGGCAGTAGGGCTGCTCATTTCCTGCCCTGCACTTCCTCATCCTTCATTACCGTCAAAGGCCGCGGGCAGTGTGAACAGCTTGAGAGGAGCAAAAGACATTGAGGACACCTCTTTGCTTGTATTAACCCTGCATTTGTGACATCTTCAAGGCTCTTTCCTTAGAGAGTATTAGCTGCTCTGAGTTATGAAGTTACTGCAACTCCTGAGTTCTGAAATGGAAGAAATCAGTTGAAGTAGAGCTGTTTTTGTGTCATGAGGACCTGGCATCATGCATTTGGGTTGCACGCTGCTGTGTGTGGCCCAGAGGGCTCTGCTCTGAGCGCGGGTTACAGCTTCACTTCTGATGTGCAAAAGAAGATTCCCTTGGAGGTGTGTCTGGTTCGGTGATGGAAAGCTTTTTGGCTCAAGGGAGCATTCATAATTACCCAACCAGCCTGTCAAAGTATATCGAATTATGTAATTTGGTGTACAGTTCAACCTTTTGAAAGCGCTGTCGTTCTTTGAAAAAGTTCTGGAGGTGATGTTTTTGTTTTGCTTTGTGAAAAGAATGAAGTAGAGGGCTTTTAGCAGGGGTTCCTTTTGTATATTCGGTTTTCGCTTGTATTAGATTTCTGAGGCAAGGTACAACTGTCTAAGCTTCGTTAAGGGCATACTTGCGTAGTTGTACCTCTTCTCTGCTTAAAATGAGAGCAGTACCTCTGGTGACTCGCAGCTACCACTGAAATACAGTCTACTTTTCCTGCACTCGGCTGTTTCTCTCCCAAGGGGTTGGAGCAGATCAGACTTGCTGCCTTGTTCAAGAAATCATTTATTATGCTGATGCTAGTGGTGTCTCTTAAACTTCCCCGAATACATGCCTTTTCTTTCCAGAAGGTTGCATAAATGTGTATTTATGAATAAATAGACAAGTAGTCTGGCGGGTGGCAGGATTGTTTACTTGCCTACAGGAAGGTGCAGTTTAAGTACAGACAATTTATTGTCTCATCCTACTGTCTGCCCCTGTCCTGCTGCTGGACAGGGCTGAAGGATGGCAGCAGAGCTGGCTGTCACAGTGGAGATGCGTTTTGTTTTGCCCCTTGGCAAGGCTGGCACTTGGTACAAGTCGTGTCCGTCTGTCAGTTCCTGAGGCAAAATGGTGACAGCCGTGAAGTACTTGCAGGCTGGGCTCTGCCCTCCCGAGCACCAACCAGCTTGTGCTCGGGCTGTGCAAGCAGGGAGGGCAGGAGAAGTGCATTTTCAATGCAGTCTGTAGGTAAAAGGCAGCTGAGATGACTGAACAGTTTGCGTTCGAAGATTTCTGCTGTTAATTGTGAAGTCTTAAGTGTTGGGTTGTTTTATTTTAGGGTTTTTTTTTTTTACATGAAGAACAGTGTGCAGCATGGTGTCTCATGAGCAGAAATTGGGTGATAATGGAGTTATCCAAAGGGGTGTAACTTCATTGCCTGTTTTTATTGTCACACATTAGTTTGATGCGTGCATCATCTTTACTTTTGGACAGGTACCCAATGCCTATGTTAATGACCTTCCTCACTGCTGTCCCTGTTACTTTAGCAAAAGGGGGCTAAAGGAGAAACGTTGATCTTTATTTTTTTCCATCTCCATGCTTTTTTTGGCCCCTGTTATTCTTTTAGGTATGTCCCAAGAGGCTTAGAGGCCATACTGCTGTGATGGTCTCTAAACTGGATCAGTGTTTAACTTCCTGCTGTGGTACATTATAGGAGCTTCTCATTCTTGTGAACGGAGATATCGCTAATCAATGATAACTGTAATAAGGCTACTGCTAAATAGGCTTTGTTGGAGGCGGTGGTTAGTCAGTAGTCTGAAATGAAAGAGACGGAGCTAATGCCGAGTTGTGAGGAGCAGCTGCTAGAATTGTGTATGCGATGGCTCAGTGCACAGAGCACACGAAATGGTGTAACCATTGCAGCTTTCCTGTTTTTTCTCCTCATGGAGTGTTTTCAGTTGTTGGTAGATATGAAAGGTCAATAGCCTCCCTTCCCCACCTCTTTGCCATGATAGCATGTTTTTTGCAGTATTTGATAAGAGTTGGTTGTTGATATTACCCTCCGATTCTGAAGATAAGTGCATATATATCAGATTAAACTGTGTAATGCGAAGATAATTTTAGCTTCTGAATGCTATGTCAGTCATGACCAAGATACTGAATGTATGATAGTTTGGATAATATAATGATTGTAATTTTCTGTAAAAGCAGAATCAAGTTAAGTTTGTAGCAGGAAGAAGCCAGCGTTTTATTTCACTGCAGAATGATAAATATTTTTTAAACATACAGTTAGTCAAAAGCTTTAGTTCATTCCTGGGCATAAACAGAAAAACTGCCAGGTGGTGTGGGATGGAAGAAACAAGAATGGAAGGTCTAGCATCAAATGGTGGTTACAGGGCATTTATTTGGAGCTTTATTTTCTTTGCTATTCAGGCTTTGCTTTGTTCCTTGTCAAAACATGATAACATCAGTTTAACGCTTTTTCAGGTTCATAGAGTCTCTCTGCTCATAATCATTCTCATTAAACCGAAGTGTGAAGTAACACATGAGGAATGATGCGGACGCTGTTGGGGTTGATGCTGACAGACTTGGGTGTTTCAAAAAGTACAAAAACACTGACTCATTTAATTGTCCTGTAGTAGATAAGTGGTAGGTAATCATCTGTAAAAGCTTTGCATTTAATTTCAGTGCTGCCTTCGAGTTTAGAGGTGAAACAAGACCATTTGGGATGAAACACATCTGGTAATGGTGACTTCATTGGCTGAAATGACTTCATAGAAATTCAAACTGCAGCTTGTCTGGAGCTGGATTTTTTTTTTGAAAAGCACATGATTTAGTTTTAAATTTAAAACATCTGTGTGAATCCATTATATCCACTAGCTCATGCAAATGATGGGTGGGTAGCACAAGGAAGAAACTCACCTTTGACTAGATGACGGTGACCTTTTTTCCTCCTGTATGGTGCTCTGCTGCTGGCTCCAATTTGTACAGGGCTATGCCCTCTTATTCTGTTGGCTTTGGCTGGGTTCATGGGTAGCTAGAACTGAAGTCAAACGTGTTTCATAACCTCGTGTTTCAAGGTCTGTCCCCGTTTAGTCTTCTATGTCATTATGCTGGAGTTAACCATGTAGGTGTGGAGGAGGTTGGCACCCTGTGTCTGTGTGCTGCAGCTGCAGGACAGGGACTGGCTTTGTGTCGTGCATCTGCTCACCTGCTTGAGTGGACGTAGCTTGGGGGAAGAGTAAGTGCCAGCACTGAGTTTTGATCGATTGTCTTGGTTGGAGGAGAAGGGAAGAAGAAGTACTGAGATTTTACTCCACTGAATCTTAATCTTTAAATTAGTAAGAACGTGAGATTTCCTAAGCTACAATTTTAGAAGAACTATAATCATTTTGAGAAAACAAAGACTAGGAATGTTATGGAGTCGAATGTAGAACAAACTGATGTTTGAAATGATGTGTTGTACATCTGTACATATTAAAAAAAGGAATTTAATTTCCTAATTTTGTTCTGGATCTTACCCCCCTTTCCTCGTGTTCATCTGTGTTCTATTTTCTTCCTTTTGCATCTATAATTACATGCATTATTAGAACTGGCAAGATGAGCACCTCCAGATGCATCCTACAGGAACCCAGCCAATGCTGACTCTATTCCCACATTGGATGACGTGCTAAGTCAGTGAAGCTTGATTGTCAAAATCCTTTTTCTTTCCGCTGTGCTTCTAAGCCCATCTTCTCACATAATGTTTTGACACAGGGTGGCTGATACTAAACGCAAAAAATCTCCCAGACTTCAGGAGGTTTCCTTTAGTTTGTTGAACTAAAATACTGTTAAAAGCAGTATTTTGAAATAGTGCTAGTCTAGTACTACGGAAGGCTTGTCTTAATTTTCTGTCAGATGAAACAACTCAAAGGGTTTATAGTCTGTCACTTTGAAACTTTGACTCTTTTTATCATTCTTCAGTTATTTGTTCTCTGAAAGCAAAAATCAGTGCACTTACTAAATGTAATGCGTTTTGTACTGTTCTTTCTTGCAACCAGGGAACAACAACTTAGTCCTTTTGCAGAACTGCATATCCATTTTATTCGTTATTTTACAGGTATCAGGCAACAGCTTGTCAACTTTGCTCCTTCTACAGAATCTTTTCCTAACTGGAGAACTATACTATCACCAACACGGCCTTCCAAAGAAACTAAGACTTCCTCAGTAGCTGATATTTCTATGGGACAGACTTTGGAGAATGCAAACTTGCTTCAGATGATAAAAACAACACTGACTGGCACACATACAAGAACTTTGGATCAAACAAACCTGTCTCCCACCCTTTATCAAGGCAGTGGAAGTAGTGCATCCCAAGAACCTGCTGAAGTTTCTGCTGAGTCACCCCTGAGGTTGTCATCTCAAGATGCAGATGAAACAGCTGGGGAATCAGGTTTGCCTCAACTCGGTATGTTTGCCACATTATCCACTATACCATCAGTGACACACTTCAGTACAGCTGTGCCATTTCAGCTAACACCATTAGAAACACCTTCCATTTCAAAAGAAAGCGCATCAGGACCAGACATGCTTGCTGCTGTTCCATCTCCATTATTTTCTTCATTGGCAATACAGTCACCTCATACCATTAACTTTTCTAAATCAGCTGTACTGGCCTTCAGCGTTCCTCTGTCTGCAGAGCCTGAAAGTTCCTTCAGCACAGATTCGACCAGCTCTCAGGTTAGTGAAAGCAGAAATAGTCCTTTAAGTGTGGTCAGTGATGTAAATTCCAGTATGGTGAATCAAAGAAAGGGTCCTGAGTTTTTGATGGGCACCGTGTCTTTCAGTCTCCCTCGATCAACGGTGCATTTCACAAATCTAGTGGGAAAAGAGTTTGCTTCAGGAAGGACCTCTTTTTTTTTTTTTTTTAACAGAATACTCTAATACTCCTGTGTCAAAAATATGGCATGAGTTTTCTATGCCAGTAACTTACAGAAGCGTGTTATGGTTTCTGAATGTAAGTATGCATCATGTAGCTTCTACTGGAGTGAAACCCGACAGTCAGCCATTTAAGCCACTGTTGATTGGCAGAAAGAATGATATTATTCCTCTCTATCCACCAGTTAGTCAGAATAAAGCAGAGGTTCCAGCATTATTCTTCCATCTTGTGGGTACTCCACATAAAATTCCTCAGATAAATCATCATCAGTCTTCCACAGCACTAACTAATTGCACTACAGGCTCTACCACATCACCTTTCATGTCATCAGTTTCCAAGAGCTTAGCTGAGGTCTCCAGCTCAACAGAGAGCATATCTTTCCTTTTGTTGCCAAAATCATTTATTGCAGATCCGAAGCATGCTCACAATGCAGTGCTGCCAGTACCAGCATTTAGAAGCGAAACAGATTTTCTTTTTAGAAATGCAACACACTCCTCTTCAACAAGCACAATGTCTCCTTTGCTAACTGAGACAAATGAGACCTCTGCTAAGATAGCACAAGTAAACAGTCCAAGCACAGCAACAGCCAACAGGGGTATTCTGCAAATCCCTTTGACCGTTTTCTCGCCGCACTCAGTGGTGTTTCTGAACCAGGCTTTGCCAGAAGACCTCACTAATGGAGCTCATGAAGCAAATGGCATGGTGTTGCCTACTGCTTCTTCGCATACCGTCCCATATTCTGATGGCTCTCCCATGACAAGATCAACTCGACAGTTTTTGACAAGATGGGTGATAGCAAAAATAGCCATAGACTTTAACCCTAATTTTGTTCTGCCTTATGGCTCTCAGCTTTCCCAAGTTTCTCCAGGTATCCATGTCAGCAAACTCTCCAAAGAGTTAAAGCTATCAGGAACTGGTTTGGAAATGCAAATGGCTACTCCTGGTCTTGCTGCTGTTACAGGACTTACAAATCCTGAGCTTGCTGTCACGAATACATCTGCTGCTGCGGGTATCTCTGGGACTCTGCATCTTACATCTGTTGATGTAAGACAGAAGTATGGGAGCACCCACTGTTGTAAGCCCACGTGGAGTCTATGCACCACCAAGAACCTTAACTCAGTCTCATTTTACCTCGGGTCAGACTACACGTTCCGTTGATACAGAGCAGTTTGTCTCTGTTGTGCCTCCAGCACGGACTACCCTGCCATCCTTTGTTTCCATGGCAACAGTGAGAGACAGCCACGGCTCAGGTTTCTCTGGGATTTCAAGTGCAGTCTCCAAAAGCAATTTAGTTCCAGTCAACTCTCCCAAACTCACAGTTTCACCTTCTGGGTGGACCAACGCGGTGTCGTTGTCCTCAGCTGACACGAGCATTTCTCTGGTAAAAAATTCAGTAAAAGCAGCAGTAAGAGAAGTTCCTTTGAGTACTTCCACGTCAGCAACTGAGAACCATTCACTGTATTCAGTAGTTTGAGGTCTGCAAAAGAAAATGAGAACAAATAATCAGCCACTGTTTTTTTGCTCCTTCAGCAAAGTACGCACACGCACTGTCTGGTCGCAATGCTTCACGTTTACCTGGAGCAAAGCTAGACAGTTTTACAGAATTTGTTGCAGATGCGTTTGCATTGGAAACATTGCTTGTCCTGTATCCTGTATTCCTTACTACTGTAGTTCCTGCCAGCCTGCAGAAAAAGAATGGAAACGCAGCTGAAAACTTGACTGATTTCTTCACCGCTGGAGACATTGATACCAGTGCACAGTATGAAGCACTGCTCCGTTTACATGTGCCTCACGTTAATGATGCAGGTGTTTTTCACAGCTCTCTAGAATCACAAACAACTGGTGCTGGAAAGATGACTTTACTGGCAAAAACCTTTAACGCGACGCCAACGTTGGCTGTTCAGCTCCCTGACAACTTGTCCCTTTCAACCAGCTATGAAACTGGTGCTGCCTACCGCATGCTGCCAACCAAGCCTCCTGTTTCTGTAACCAAGCCTTTTAGCTCAGCTCTCTCACGTAGTTCTGTTACAAAAGAAAATATTGGTTCGGGAAATTTGGAGTTCATTGATAGCCACTTAGAGTTCTCTGGTTATTTGGTCATGGCTGATAAAAATCCAGTTATATTAAGTGTGGAGGAGTGGGACACGAGTGCTGTGAGGCAGAGTCTAGATCCCACTAGTATATCTAATAACGCCACTACGGGCGTGCCTTTGCATACCCCTTCCATCAGTGCTCTGCAGTCAGTCATCATAACTTCTGTCCATCCATTACCAACACAATTAACTTCTACTTTTTTTTCAACAACCAACTTTACCCATTCTGTCATTACAGTGTTATCTGGAGTGTCTTCTGGTGCAAAACCTACGGTAGGAACTTCAGAAGCAAAACCACTAACAAGAAAATCATCTCCAGCTTCACCAGTGCCAGCTTCTTCCTTCTTGTCGCTAGGCACTGAAATCACACCTTTGCCATCTGTGATGGCTTTAAACACTCCGGTACTGACGCTAACAAAAAATAACACTGCCACAAAATTAACCTCAGTTCTCAGTTCAGTAGGAGCTCATACAGATCTTCCTTTTGCAACAAGCAACCTGGCTGCCTCACCCGTGGACATGACAGCTATGTTTATAACTCCTAAAAGTAGCACTGTCATGGCTTCCACGCCTGCATCCACAGCACACGTACCAAGGCAGATAAAAACAACTGTCACTGACAGCCAGAAATTCCCAAGCTCAGAAATCAGCAAAACATCAACCCCATATCCACTGACAATTACAGCAGCTTTGACATCTATTACAGCGTCAGCGAAAGCAACTAGGCTTCCCCCTACTCGAGTGGAAAACACTTCTGCTCCTTCAGAAACAACAGCAGCATCAGCTTTCGCTAACATGACCGCAGCTCCTCCTCTGGATTGCCGGCTCTCCTGGAACCTTATGGTTAAAACGGGTATGTGGCGCTGTTGAATTTGCTGAAGGGCTCTCTGTTATTTGTGAGGGGCACCGGGTGGTGAATGCTAAATGTACTCGTGTCAAAGAATGTGGGGGACTGGTGATGGGCTGAGGGACTAGGCTGCTGCATTAGTGAAACGGACAGACAGGGTGCCGTTGTTAGGAGTGGCACAGACTTGTTTTGTCACTCAGATTTTGCAAAGGATGTTTTAAATGAAGCAAGGCTGGGTGCTGAAGTTCAGCAGGTCGGTGCAGTGATCTAGCAGAGCCGCCTAGGTGGAGACGCAGCCACGTTGTTGTGGTTTGGTTTCTCCCTGGTAAAGGGGTCTGCATTACTGAAGCAGATCCTATAGTAACCTCAGTTTTTTGCCCTCTTTACCTATAAAAACTGGATTAAGTTTTCACATGAATACCTAATTCTATCATTAAAGATTCACTTGAAAATAACTTCTAGTATTTGAAGTTGTACAACTCAAAATAAGAGGATTTTGAGCTCTCTGCGTGAAAGAACGTCATCTTAAAGCTCTCAGAGTGATCTTTCACAGATTGCTATTCTATAATTTTAACAACCCTAAAATAACTAGGTCTGGAGAGAACCCTTGCCCAGCCTTCCTATGATCTCCTTATGGTAGCACAGGGCAGCACCAGCAAACGTGCATATCTGGAAGATGCAACCAAAGAAGAATTGTAAACGGATTTATGAGCATATATGATCCTAGGTGATACTTAGGGACAATGAAATAACTGGTTTTAGTAGCTGCTGAATATTTATACCTCTAGCATAACGAATGGAATAATTACTTCTAAGGATAGAAGTAGCATATATACAATATGACTGGAAATATGTCAGTGTAGCTATAGAACTCTGCAAGTTATAAGAGAAAAAGAGAAAGCTATTGAAAATGTTAGTAAACCAAGTGTTCAGATGGTAAATTGCAAGCAGTAGTAGCAGTGGAGTAACTCGTTTCTTGTTTAGCTCCGGCTGTGAAGGAATGAAGTAGTCATCCTTTACTGGAGGCTCCCTGTGTAGCAGCAGCCCTGTTCTCTGGGAAGGCTGCAGCAATCCATCTGCAGGCAGTCAGACATCATCGTATCTCAATCAGAAAGGCAGCACTGCAAAGTCTTGTTGCTTAAGAAATCACAAGGGTTTGGCTGTGCTTTGGAGCAGTGGGTTGTTGTCACGAGAAGAGTGGTGACCCTGGGGGCACTGCTGAGACCCAGCTCTTCTTAGTCCCAGTCTTGGGACTAAACTCCAGTCTTGGTGCTGCTGCAAATCATAGATTGCTTCTTCTGCGATCTCCACCAACTATCCCAACACAAAAGAATTGAAAAAAGGGACGATAGCATGTTAACGCCTCAAACTAACATGAAGCTTTTGCCGTTTTGCAGTTCTGTTTCTGAACACGAGAAGGATGATGATCAGCAAATCCTTCAAGGAGAGTGTGACAAAAGGGCTTAACCAGGCGCTGAGACAAGCTTTCAACCAAAATGTCAGCACTCAGGTAAGCGTGCCTGACTTGGCTGCATGAAGAGAAATAATAAACATTTGTAACTAAGAGGCTCTTGTGTTAGTGGCTGCAACCTTACTATAAGCTTCAGGTTTGGGCGTATTTATTCCCATTTAGATGCCTTCTTTTTACTGAGTAGCACCCGGTGACGTAGTTTGTCCTATCGGCACTTATATCTTATTCCTTCTCATTTCTAATGTGATTACAAACAGATTCACAAATTTGTGTTGCCTATAGGCTTTACGCATCTGAGTGATTTGGCTGAGTCGAAGATGAATAGCAGGTATCTTTGTGAGAGGTAGATAGTAAAAGGAAGTTAGTGGGCTAGATAGTGTCAGGTATTCCAGTGTTGGTTGATGGCACTCTGTTCTCCTCTCCTGGCTGCTTTCTCACTTGTACCTAATACATCGCTATCTCCAGATGAGTTCTGACATGTGGGCAGTTGTGGGTTTCGGAGAGAGATGATTTCTTAACTGTGGTATTGCTTTTTTTGATGCAAATTCAAATCAGAGTGATTAAAAGTTCTGTTTGGCTGCAGCTCTATGTTTAAATGGTGGCTCTGAATACAGAATCTCTCTTAAAGAGGACTGTTGAGCTTTTGTTATGGAAAGCAGGCATAGATGACACCTGCTCTGGGTTCTCAAAACATGAAGACCATTCAAAAATCTTTGTCGTTTTTTTTAAAAAAAAAATGAAAAGAAATGCAACTTGCTTTTAGGTGTCTTCTGGAAAACTGCAACTAACAGAGTTTCTTCCTTTCCAGCAGTTTAGGAATGACTCTGGTTAGCAGCCAGCCAAGTGCTGCTGTTCTCAGCCTTGATCAATTGCAAAAGCACAGCTAGTAAATAAGATGTCGTTGCTGACAGTCCATTCCCATTGAAAACTGAGTGTCTGACAAGTTGAATTCCACAGGGATGAAAATCCTGAGCAAGGGGAGAGCAAATAAATGAGGGAGGCATGTTCGTCACTTTCCAGCTAAACTGCATGAAATTCTGAAGCTGAGTATTAGAGCAGGTTGCTGGTTTACCTTTTTGTAAACACGCATTTCCACTCCTGTTAGTCACCTTGTGCTGAACCTGAAGCTGTTATATGAGGTATGCTCAGCAAGGAAGGGGGAAGACGTAGTTTTGCTCAAAATGGAGAGCATATCCTTTTACCTATATGTGAATGAAGCCTTGACCTACATTGGAGACACGCGAGTTGTCATAGCAATGCAATATTCCTTGGAAGGAGAAGACATGTTGCATAGGCTGGAACTAAAGTTCCCAAGCAGTTCTGTGAATCCCATGGCAGATGTGGTGCTGGTCCTGTACAGACAAGAGCCCTGTGCGTGAGCCATCCTCAGAATGAGATGTCTCATCAAACAGTGGTTGTATTTGCAATCAAAATTTAAATTAAAAAAAAAAAAAAAAATTGTTTCCCTGTGTTCTTTAGGTGGAAATCCTGGAGCAGTCAAGTAACATCACAGTTGGTTACTATGTTACACGAGGGAGACTGGTTTTTATACCGGCTGCTGTAATTGAAAGACTAATTGCCTATGGCATTAGCAATGCCACAGCAGACTTAAAGCAACACATTCTGAGTCTTCAGTCCATTGTGGCCCTGGCAATGCCGTGGAAGCCACTTCCTGCGTACCACTTCCAGCTGAAGACAGGTGAGTGATGGCCTGCATAGGTTGACAGTTGTGTGTTTTGTTAGAGGTCCTGTGCAGACGGGTGATGCTTGTCCTTCCCTATGCTGTCTTGCTTCCTCCCCGGTCTCCAGTGCTACACCACAACAAGAAGCAGCAAGACGGCCTGTGCTTTGATTTCACCTACATGGTGACAGTGCCTCTGGTGCCAGCAGGACTGCTGGTAGTTTAGGAGGAGTGCTGCTTTCCCGAATCACTGCCTCAGCTCTGTAAAACAGTAACTTCAGTTATAAAGAGAATTCTTATATATCCTTATGTATTTATATATGCATACAGTAAATATATATTCCCAGCACAAACAGAATGAGAATCAATATTAGAATTTATTGTATCTTGTAAAAGCCGATGGCTTGCAAGATTTTAGAGCGTAACTTCTGTTTCAGTACGTCTCTCACTTAGTGCCCAGCTTTGAGTAAACATGCGTGCAGTGTGCTGGTCTTACCGTTTTATGCATCAGTACAATGCTTAAATGACATAAAATGATCTTCTGTGGCTCTGTTTTTACCTGCTTAATTTATATGCCGACCACGTGGTAGATGGGCATCACAGAGGCTATGCAACTAAGCATATTTGGTCTTCACAGAAACGCACTGTTCCTTTTCCAGAGCTGCAGTTTGTAAGTCAAACAGATAATATACAGTCATGCAGATTTGTTCAGACGATGGAGCAAAGGTTACAGAGAGCATTTCAAGATGCTGAAAGAAAGGTCTGGAACACCAGCAACAACCTAACAGTTGAGGTACAGCATTGCCCGCTTTGCCAGTCCTTGTTGCTAAAGTTTCTGGGTTGTTATTTGTTAGGCGTGTACTTGTATTTCAGTGGAATTTATTTCAACTTAATGTCTTTGGCAGTCAATGTGGCCGTAAGTTTATGCTTTTCTCTGAAATGAGATAGTTTTGTTTATCAGAAGATAACTTATAAATACAAGATTTATAGAAAAATAGCTGTTTTGAAATTCAAATGGAGATGAAGGATAAGGTATTTTTCCAGCTTTATATTTTTGCTGATTATTCAGGCACCCTTTCTGCCTGCTCCAGTAATTCTGTATCTGCTTTATTTTTTTTATTTTTTACTGAACTGAAACGAAACTGTACATTATTTCTTTACCTCTTTTTCAGATTTTGAACACCTCCAAAGTCTCTCAAGCTGTCACTCTGTTTTATGTAGTCAACAATCGCAGCACAACTTTAAATGGCACAATTTCCAGCAACCTTCTTAATCAGCTGTCAGCTGAGCTGGTGGGTTTCTATCTAACCTACCCACCTCTCACCATTGCAGAGTGTAAGTACGTGCTTCTGAACACACCTGTAGGATCAACCACTACCAAGCTTTTATATTGCAAACATCTTCAGTTTGAAGCTTGCAGGTTATAGGTTATTTTGATGGTAAATATCTGTTGTTTTAAACTTAAGTTTAAGGGAACTTAGAAGTTGTGGGTTTTTTTTTTTTTTTTGGAAGGGGGGAATCGGTATCTACTTCAGTTGTATATAGAAGGAAAAAAAAAAGCCTATGCTGAGTTCCGGGCAAAGTTAAATAGTGTATAAAATAAAAACCTCCTCAGTTTGCAGTTTCAGGGTAACACAGTCCAACACACAGAGTTTATCTTCAGCGTAGTCCTTTGCTATGTGGAAGACTGAGCCTTCAGTGCTTGGTCTGAGTGCATGACTCAGTAGCATGCCACCACATTTGTTTAGTGGGTGAGCTCTTTTCTTAAAGAAAAGGTAGGTGTCTGAGCTTCTTATCAGTTAGTGATGTTGTGTCAATAATTCACTTGCATTTCCCCAGTATGAAGAGTCAGAGGCACAAAAAGTTAAATCAAGTTGTATCATACAGCCTGCACGGTATATATGATCTCTGACTTTGCTAATTTCTCTAGAAAGAATAAAGAGATGGAACATGGCATAACATGGATTTCTGTTTAACCTGTTGTGTAGATACAGACTGTGTAATTAAGCTTGCTGTAGTGACAGGTTATCCACGTACTGAAATATATCAGTGCTCACTGGAAGTGAGAGTAAATAAACCTAATAGGTACATTTGTGCATGGCAGTGGTGCCTGGTTAAGTAAGGGCATGTTTCAGCTGATCTCAGCTTTAGGTTAAGTGTCTTCATGCGATACTTACTAAATTTGATCTGCTGTGCTCAGATATCCCTAAAGTTGTGGTTAAGCTTCTGGTAGCTATCGAAGTCACTGATAATGCTGGAACATTGCCAGAGTAGTTAGTAATTTTTCATTTTGCAAGCACTAGCCAAATATGTATTTAGCATAAGAATACTCAACTGAATAGATTTGTAGCTTCAAATAAAATTAATGAGGTCCTTGTTTATTTTATGATTCTGGGAAGAACTAGAACCAGACTACTGGAAAATGAGCACTGGGGAAAGGTGCAAGCTACCTTTTTGGCAAGTGTATCTTCTTTACAAAGAGCCCAACCGTAATCATCTCATGCAGCTCTTCATCAGGTACTTGCCCAACAAACAAGTATGTGGTGTATGTGATCCCTCTACAGAGCAAAGAGGGTAGAAATCACAGCTAACCCTGGTGGTCATGCAAACGTTTGAAAGAGGAGTGTACGTTAATCTTAAGACATTACTTATCCATGTCAGCTATTTGCAACCAGACGGCTAGGTGAAAATGCCCAGTGATAAGTTTTGCTGCAGCAACAGATGTAGTTTCAATTTAAATCAGACTTTACACTACTTGGTGCTTTTTGCAAAAGGCAGTGCAGGCATATGCTTGATAGTCAGCAGCTGTAGAAGACGTTTGTCATGTCTCTGCCAGTCCTCGGGTGTGATGAACTCACCCAACAGAGTCTTAAGCAAGTGCTCCTTTAACAAGTAATGGTTTATATTTCATTCTGGAGTTCTTGGTTTTATTCCCAGCACAGGAGGTATACAGCAAATGCGTGTTCTTAATGTGTGTGTGGAATTTATGGCTTCAGACTGATGGCACGCGTTGTGAAAATGTTTGTGTTGACAAGCGTTGGATGCTTATTCAAGTGGCGGTGCAGTGGTTTCAGTTTATCAGACAAATATTGATGCCATGTTCAGAGCACGCTGCTTCCCCTGGATTCTGCTGCTCCTCACAGTCTGCCATAGAAATGGGCAGCTCAGGACCTAGAGTGAAGCTTCTTCTCAGAAGCAGTTACTGTGCATGATCAGATATTGTGCAGTGTTTACTATTTCAAACCACCGTGGAGTTGAAAAATCAGGATAACTTATTAGCAGTGTATCAACGTGGGAAGCGGGAGATATTTTCTGAAATAAGTTCCAAATAATAATGCTTTCCACCTTGCATGAATCTATTGAGAAAAAGCTGATGTGCATAAAGAATTAGCAATGTGTTGAGCTTCACAGCCAAGCACGCTTTTGAGATGCAAAACGTAACAAAAGCATCAAAATAGCAGACATCAGTTTCTCACAGCTGTAAGCACACCTGGTTGTAGTACCTTAAATGCTGCAGTGTGTGTTGTGATTTCAGTGTGCCTGTACCCCACTCTAAGCCATTGTCACAGTTCAGTTAATCGTGTTTGTAGTTCATGTGGAACTCTATTCTGGTTAACGGAAGCTGACACTCATGTATTTTAATTAATAATATTTTTCATTTAAATTGTGGATTGATTTAAGTAAGGATTGAATCACACAATGACCCTGGAAAGTTCTCTTACATTCCTGGAGGATTACTCAGGTATAGAAAGCAGCAGAGACGTACATAACATAGAGATATGCTTATCATATATCATCTTTAGTCACAGGTAATCTTTGGCTTTACCCACAGTGCACTAGCAAATATTCTGGCAGCAGCAGATTTGTTCTGTGTTGTGCAGCAGCATCTATGCAGTTCACATTTCATGTTCTTTTTTCAGACAGAAGAGAAACTGTAATCCTGAAATTTGTCTCTAGATCTTCCTTGTTTGAGCAGTCATGTAACTATCTTTTGGAAAAGCTATGGAAAAGATCAGTCTTATTTATTGATGTCTGGCTGTGTTGTTCAGGGACATAAAATGTGTGTGATGTTGGAATACTGTGAAATGATTTTGACTTTTGTTTTAAAGCTTTGGAATACCCGAACCTGGATGTCTCAGAGTCAACTAGAGACTACTGGGTGATCACAGGTACTTTTAAACCTCCTTTTGTCTTCCACGCGTTCGGGAGAACAACTTTTAGTACTCAGTTGTTGTGATACATCTACAGAATTTTTATGTACAGTGGTTTTTGTATAAAAATAAGTGGCTGCCCACTGAACACTTACATTGCGTTCTACTGGACAAATGTATCCTAAGTTACTCTTGGACACAACTGTGATTTGTCATCTTGGGCAGAGAACTTCCTCGTGTCCAACATTTGCCTTGGAATTTATACCATTTTGGGTTTAAGTGTTTATAAGAGCAGCTATTTTCAGAATTAAATGACGTTGGTTGTGGTTTGTTCGTTTTTTTTTTTTCCTATGACTTGGATTTAAATCTGAAATCAAAAGAGACTTGCAGTTGTAATCCAGGAAGAAAAAGGAGGTGATCTGTTAAGCCAAGGGAAGCGTGTTAGAATCTGCTGACTGAGTCTGGGAACTTAAACATTTTTTTTTTTACATGAAATTTTGAGTGCATAACATTATAATTATAGAAAAAAAGATCGTTTCACTGGTATCAAGTTCTGCTTCAGACATGTTTTGACTTAAGAAGTGCTGAGTGAGCAAGAGAGAGAGACCTTTTTCCCCAGATATCTTTGAGTCAGTAGATCCAGAAGCTGCCTTATCGGTGTGCCTGTAGCTGGAATTGTTTAATACTCGGGGGAGTGAAGGAAACGGTGCCTGACCTGAGATGCCTTAAATTCTGTAATCTCCTTCCAGTATCCAGTGTGACTTGGTGCCTGTTACCTCTACTCATAACTTTAAAGTTAAAAATAAATTTATGCAGAGATCATCATCTTCTGGAGTGCAGCTCCTCCACTGATGCTCCATTTTTTGCCTCTGTGCACTTACTGTGGTGGAATACTGTTGGTACTACAATGGAATTAATATTTTCCAAAAAAAGAAGCTCCTCATGATGATCTCAGATGAATTTTGAAATAACGGTGAAAAATCATACATATTTATGAACTTATTTAAACTCTATGTAAGTTTAGTGTGTATTTCATTTTATTTTACATTCATTAGCATTTAGGAAATGTCTATTCAAAGATATATGCTCCCAAATATAAATATTTCTAAACAATCGTGTAGAGCTCCGACTTCAGATTTCAGAACTGCTGGGTGAAAAAAGCCTTGCTGTTTGCCTAACAGGAGCATCTGGCTGCTCCTTTGATAAGCATAAAGCCAGACAGCTCCCAAACTGGTTTTCACTGACATTTACGTGGCAGATTATGGATTAGGTGCTTTTCTGAGCCATTTTGGTAAACGAATGGCTTATGACTTTTTTTTGTAAGATGTAATTCTCTGAAGCATCATTGGCATTATCTAAGAACAGTGCAGCGAGAGAGACAGAAGCACATCATACCTCAGCAGAGAATCCCCGAGAGGACAGAACTCTTGTGAGCAGTGTCCAGTTATTTTTCTTCTCGGCGAGTTGGTACATCCCTGTCAAACAGCTTTGCAAACCACGTGTTACTTAACGTATCTGTGTAAGATGTGCTGACGTGTGATTTTTTTCCCCATTCCCACAGTTATACAAGGGGTTGATATTGCATTACTGGGACTGAACAATCAGAGCTTTGCGAGATTAATGGAGCAGCGCTTGGCCCCGCTGTTCATGATGTCCCATCAACAAGGAAGACGCTTTAAACGTGCCACCACTGTGGGCAGCTACACTGTGCAGGTGATCAGCCCTACATCAGTTGCACCTAAACGTGCTTCATGAAGAGCTTTGTCTGGATGCATGCTGTCTGAATGTGTGGGGAAAGCTCCTGCCTGTTTTCATGAGCACCATGCAATACGCGTGGCGTTGATAGTGGGTTCCCTTTGCTGAAGTCAGCCATGTTTTCATGCCTCTCATTTTCTAAAAATTAGCTAATTGGTGCTAGTATATGTTTTGTCTTTGGCTGCTGTGAAGATTGATACAATACACATATTTTAGCATAAAGTCTCCTATTCAACATAATGAGTAGTTCTGTTTTTTGTTCTCAAATGTGGAAAAAAGGTGTTTCTTAGCTCTTCTATCATTGGGATAACTCAGGGCAGAACTTTGCCTTTTTGTTGGAAAAAATATGAGGCAGTTATTCTACAAGGTTAGTCATCAAATCATATGTCCTCAGATCACATTAGGAAGTAGACACCTGAGCCCTGAGTCATTTATTAATCATCTTTCGACTATATGGCAATATTTACCATTCTTTTATTTGAAGTATTTTTATTTCGTTTTTTTCACTAATTTGGCCAAATAACGCTAGTTGTGGGGGATTCAAAGGGAAACTCTTTTCTGAAATCCAAGGCAAGTTTTTGCTTTTTCCTTCTAGCTATGTGTTATTTTTCAAGAGTTGCTTGTTGAGAGACATAAAAACAAACGACTACTTTTTTTTTTCCCACCGTTCGGTGTATTTTTTCACTGAAAGAATTTGAAAAAGGAGTGTGTTTTTTTTACATAGTGAACATGTCAACTTCTGCAACATTTTCCATGAAAATATGACATATAATAGTTTATTATATAATAGAGAAGCATCACAAAATTCCTTTCTGCTCTCGTCATTTGAGGTGTTTAGCACTTGCTCTACTCTCATGAAATGAAAAGGTTCAATTTCAAAATTCTGCTGGTGTTTTCCTGAATAATAATGAGAAAGCACAGTTGTTATTGTTAGCCCAGGATCAAAAATAGTGAATGTGGCAGTAAAATGTGAGGGGTATTTTCAGCTGCAATGTGTTAGTGAAGTGTGGTTTTCAACATTAGGACAGATTTTAAGAATTCCCTCTTTACGGAGGACTGCAATGTCCAAGCATTTGAACCTTTCCTTTTTACTGATGCCTTTGCTTTGCGATAGGGTTATGCTTAAGGATTTTCATGAAGGCAGTTAGTGCTCACTAATCCTACTAGATGGTAGCATGGAGGGGAAACCCTGCTCCTCCTGTAATATTTGCCTTCAGCTTATGCGTATACCAGATCTGACAATCTGCGTGCACTGCCTTCAGTTAACTTCATGCTGGCTTTGCAGTGATACGTTACAAGTAGGGTTTATTTCTTTCTCTCACTTTGTTGTTTTTCTGAAAGATGGTAAAAATCCAACGAATTCCGGGACCCAAGGAGCCAGCTGAACTGACATACTATACTTTGTACAATGGGAAACCTTTGCTGGGCACCGCAGCTGCCAAAATTTTGAGTACTGTTGACTCCCAGCGGATGGCCCTGACACTGGGTTATGTGATTCAAGTTCAAGCTGATCGTAAGAGTCATTTTCAAGTTTCTCTCTGTTAATCTCTCTTTTTTTTTTTTTCTTTTTAATGACAACTTACTGTATGAATAGATGCCTTAAACTAATTGAATCTCTTCAATTACCTGAGGTGTTGGTCCAGGTGGCATTGAACTTACAGAGTGTGTCTCCATACCTGATCTCCTAACTGGCTAAACAGCAGATAAAATGGGACTTTCTGGGGCCATTACTTCAGCCATCTCTCTGCCTGAAGAAGCAGTGGTACTGAAATAATTACACGTAATGGAGATAGGAAAAGAGGGAGCCACTATAACAAGTAATTGATGTATCATCCATAAAGATATGATTGAGTTAGAAGGCTGAAGTATGCTGTCATTTCCAGGGAATGAACTATATACTGTACCTGACCCTTGATTTGATCATCCTCTGTTATTGACTTTTATGAGACTAAAATTGCACATTTCCATTCCTGTCTCCATAAAGCCTAGTATTTAAAAATCTAAACTATTTTGTTTGCAGTGAGAATGTCTAGCAGCTTTGTTTTTGCTATAGCAGCTGTAGGGAACGTATAGCAGCTTTATGACTCTGTGGAGTTTTGTTACTTGTATGGATACTTTGGTAATGATGTAGCAGCTGCCACAGATGATCTAACTTCGTACTTCTGTGATTTGATAAGGCAGCCTCATTCATATATGGATTTTCATAAAAGTGAAATGTGCATACAGTATTGTAAAGAAAACGTACAGAAGTGGAAATGATGACCTTGGGTAACTGAGATTACAAAACCAGAGTGCATAAAATGTAGGAGGTAGAACTGTCTTTATACTTGATTAAGGAATCGGTTTGTCTCATTTTAGACACAGAGCTCACAGTCAGCCTTTGTGTTCCAAGGAAAATACTTTATCTGCATTTTGTTTCTACTCATAATTTGTGTTAAAGCAGTTTGAAAAGGTCTGTACCAAAATGCAGTAAGAAAAGTTAACTACCCCAAGGAGCTCATAGTCTGGCTGGACAGATGAATAATAACAAAAAAAAAAAGTTCCTGTTTCATAGGTGAGGGACTGAGTTACAGCAAAATGAAAGCTTGCTCCAAAATCCTCTTGAATTTGCATAAGCAACAGATTGACTTATTGATGGTAACGTTGAAGACAATAACTGAATTCAGGATTTAAAACCAGGACTCTGAAATGTTAGTCCTATTTGTCACAATGTCATGGTTTCTTCTGCATCCTCCACAAATCATAATTGTACTTCAGTAGTTCTCTGCCCACAGAACAGCTCTGCTAAACATTATTTTCTGATAAAATTCAGATTTTCCTTCCTTCCCCACAGCCCTTTCATTCCCAAAATACGTGTTCAGACTCATTAATTTAGAATTATACAAGCTCATTGAGAAGTGAACCTTGAAAGGTTACTTACTCCTGGGGTTCAGCCTGGCTTTTTGCAGTCTGTAGGCGTACTGTTACTAGTGGGTACATAATGGTGCTATTCCTGCTCAGCCTAGCAAACTGCATTGGCTCTGCAAGAAGGTGCAGAAATGCAAGGAAAAAGGGGCTCAGCCTTTAAACACGCTTTCAGCTGGCTTTCATAACTGCTGCAGAGCCAGAGCATTATGGTGTGCACTCAGTCTGATCCTGAAATACGCTGTGTGCCTCTGACAGCTAATAAGCTCAATGACATTTGAAAGCATTAGACCCCAAGGAAATAGAAAAGGCTATTTTACATCGATATGTTCACAATTGCCTATCCATGCCAGCCAACAGTGGCACAGGAAAATAAATAGAGAAAGCACGTGGAAGTCCACAAAATATTTCACTGGAGGAAAATGCAGAATCATAAGGAGATTATCTGGTGTTTTTCAAGGAAGAAAAGTAATGGTAACGGGTTTATGTAGCAGGAGGTTCTCTTATGTGAGTCCGAGTTGAGCATGCATACTAAAAGACTTTATTCTGGGGAAATGGAATCTAAAAGCATTTAAGTACCTCTCCATTTCTGAAATGTATCCTCTTCCTCGTGTCATTATTAATATATCTGCAAATAGCTTTTTCTGTCCTTAGCAATTTTCCTTCAGAAATGATGGATTAATTGTGATCTTAACTATGACAAAATATTCCTAGAGCACAAGAGAAGCATTTTGTTATTGTCCCGCTGGTGTCAGTAATGACTTTCAGCATGTTAAGCTTCGTTGTCTTGGAAAAAGCTGAGCCGATTTACTGTTGTAGAGCCATTAAGGCATGAACTCTGTGCATATGCTTTCAGCACATACAATCTTTTATAAGTTGGTTGTGTTTTGAAAAGTAGAGGATGTATTATTTAAATCTCTTCTTTAAAAAAAAAAAATACGTAAATGATTATTTGAATGATATCTAACATCATCTAGCATGGCTTGGGAGCTAATGGCAGCTTTTGCTGCCATGTATGTGAGTTGAACAGTGTTGCTGATTCTTTTATTTTTACTTAAGAAATATAAAGGTGTAAATAGGTACTAACAATCTTTTTTATGCTAATTGTTATATTGAGGCAGTTGAAAGCGCTTTAGGAAGCAATTTGCATCTTTTATTGATGCAGTGAAACTTACCAATGTTGGTTTGCAATTTTCTGTAGCTGTGGTGAAGAACCCACCCAACAACCTGTGGATCATTGCAGCGGTGCTGGCTCCCATTGCTGTGGTTACAGTTATCATCATTATCATTACAGCAGTTCTGTGCAGAAAAAACAAGAGCGACTTCAAACCGGATACCATGATGAACCTGCCTCAAAGAACTAAAGTGAGTGACTGATCTGCAAATCCAAGATGTCTCTTTGCTTTCTGGAGTTTTTACTCTGATTCTCTGCTAGGTGTACTTGATGGATCCTTTGGTTTATTGAAGCTACAGACAGCAGGATTATTGTGATTTCTGCCTTGCTGTACGATTGTAGATTGGGGTGAGAGCTGAAGGAAGGTGTGATGTGTATGACAGGTCCTTTCTCCTCATCTTAGCACAACTGCAGAATGGGTACAGCTGGTGTCAGCTGTATCAGAAGTGATACTTAAAATACATTGTCATTTGATTCCCAATATGCCTATCTATTTACCTGTTAGAACCTAAGTAGCATTAAGACTAGATCTGGAAAACTGAAACAAGTGATATTCAAACACGCACAAAAAATGAATATCACTGCAATGTCGCGTAAAGTCCCACTGAAATGTGTAAAATACAGACCATGATTGATTAGGGGCTACTGTGAATATTATGCACAACTTAATTCCTATGTGTAATCTCAGGTCCCAGCTGGAGTACAAAGGGAGACTAATTTGTACATAGTTTTGAACTGTCATCATTATGGGATACGTTACAGCTGAGTGAAGTTACTATTTAGGAAGAAGATTGCTGGTTGGAACTGCAACAGAAAAAGAACTTAGTTTAATATTCCACAGTTACCATGCCAAAAAGAAAAAGAGTTTGCAATTTTGACTTCTCCAAGAAAACAGGTTTAATAAGGCTACGATATAGGTGATAAGGTGGAAACCTATTCCTTGGTCTGTGTTTACACCAGCAGTCAGTGTGGTCAAAAAGGAGTCAGCTCTGTAGAACAAAACAATTGGTGCTGAGCTGCCGGCATCCACCCAACACACATTTCAAATGATTTTCTTGCACATTTGCTCACATTTGTAACTTCAGTGCAACGCCTGCTTCTAGAGTGCATTTCTTATTTTTCTTTCATCTGAAAGAAGGTTTGTGAGCCTTGAGATTGTGGTATGATGTGAATCAAAGTGTGGTCAGTGAAGGTAACTTGGAGATTTACTTCAAAGGTGCACTCCTGATCCAAACTGCAGTGCTAGTGTAGAAGCTTCCTCAGTTTGTTACTCAATGAAATAAATATAATTTAGTTCGCTAAATAGAAAGCTAATTTGAAAAAATGAAAGCTAAATAGATGTGTGCTTAGTTTCACAAAGACCGTACCATCGTAAAGGTTCAGCCAGGCCTAGTTTGGGGTATACGTTGCTGTATTGACCATAAAGTACAAATCCAGCAATAGGATGGAAATGGACTGCTTTTGTCTTTCCTGATTACCGCATCTTCACTTACAATAGGACTAGGGAATGTATTTTAGAACGATAATGTTAAAAGATAATTTTGAAAGAACGGTTTGATTTTTATTGTTAATTCCAGCGTTGGTGACCTCAGAAATAACAATAATCGCCTAAACTGTAACTGCTGAATTCACTGCAGTTTGGCAGTACAAGTAGCTGATGATGTCATGTCTACATCACATTTTAAATGAATATGTAGGAAGAAATTCTTTACTGTGAGGGTGGTGAGACACTGGAACAGGTTGCCCAGAGAGGTTGTGGATGCTCCCTGCCTGGAAGCACTCAAGACCAGGTTGGATGGGGCTGTGAGCAACCTGGTTTAGAGGGAGGTGTCCTTGCCTACAGCAGAAGTTGGGAACTACATGATATTAAAGGTTCCTTCCAACCCAAACCGTTCTATGGTTCTGTGTGATATTTCATTGCTTAGAAAAGGGCCTGAGGCTGCTTGATTAATGCTGCATCTCATCTGCACGTGGGGTCGCAGCAGAGTGATTTTAAATTTAAGGAACAGCTTTAATATTTCGTTTGTGCAAGCCTGAGATTTGCTTCTTTATCGTTGGGATGTTTCTGGTACCTTTTGAATGTGAGGAGAAAGTCATGGGATGCTTACAGCCTTGGGCTTCAGCTGCTGTTTCTGAGCGGTGCTCCCTTGTACCAAGGAAGCTGGCAGAGCAGCCTGTTCATCACTGCAGTCCTGCTGCTGCTGCAAGCAGAGTGATGCTGCAGCTTTTCTCTGAGCAGAGCTGCCTGCCACAGCCCGTGGGGACTCGCTCGTCCCATGGCAGCGGGTAGGATGCCTGAGCACAGCACGGAGGAGAAATGAAACGCCCAGCTTAAATATCCTTCTGCAGAGTGGGGTACGATGTAACAGCAGGATTGCTGCCTCTGCCTGGTAATTTAGAAATGACTTTGTTGTTCTCACAGACTGCCAACTGAATAAGTAGGGTTTTAAAAACGACCTTTCTTGTACCGTATATTTTATAGTGCCTTATGAACTGTGTTGTTTTGTTGCCATTCTGAATTGGCTGAGGAGCCGGTGACATCAGGACTAAGTTGCAGGGAAGTAGCAATGTTACTTTTTTCTTACCCAGTTTATCATTTTCCCAGTTGTAAAACTAATTAAAAAAAAAGAAAAAAAAAAAAAAGTAGAAAAACTAAAATAGGTGAAATTCTAAATGGAATTTATCTTAACGTTCTTGAAACGCTGCTTTTGTTTTGAGATGCTTGATTTTACTTTGAGGTTTTGGGCAGATGTGAGCTTTTACCTCTCTTGCTTCTGAATTCACAGCATGCTTTTTCTAAAGGCTGTAATGTGAAATTGTTCCTTTCTTTTAGTGCATGACAGTATAAGCTTGAATGTAAACAGAGATAAGATCTGCAGTCTAAGACCCACTAGCAAAAACAAATAGCGTAGGCCGTGAGAAAACAGCCACTATCAATTTGGTAAAGGGCATGGAAAAAAGAAACCTGAGACACTGCCTGTGTTTGTGGGTATATATGCAGAAGAAGGGAATAAACACCCTTTCTTCTCTTTGTTCCTTCTTTGTTCTATATTTAAATATCAGTGTCTTTCATAATCACTACAAGGAAAAATGTCCCAGTAACACTTCTCTATGTTCGTTCTGCCCTTTCCCAGGCAATGTAATTTAATCATCTAATCATGTCTTGCTTCAAAATCAATATTCAAATTGCCCTCCGTCAGTGTCTCTGAGTTCTGTGGCCATATTGGACACCTATCCTTGCTGTGCCTTAGCACTGCCTGATCGTGATTCAGTCTTGCCAGTTGCCTTCAGGGGTGGTAAAGCCATCTGTTCCTGTGGACTTTCTCAGAGCAGGGTTCCAAAATCAAATTTTATTTAACGCAATATGTCCGCTGATGAGGATGGCTTTTTCAGCTCTTCCTTAATGCAGTTTGTTACCAGACATGGTGGTGAGTAGAATTTAGATTAAATCATCTTTACTTCGTTCCTTTGGCACATACAAGCTGGGACTCTCTAGAGTCCTGTGAAAACTCTCATGTTCTATCTCTTCTGTTGTATTTTATTGATTTAAAGTAAGAAATGAATTAAAAGTTGTATCTTCTATTCTTTGATCAGTGTGGGGAAATGCCTGATTTAATCATACTTTTTCTTTTCTCGCCTATTTTTGCGGAATAACTGGGATAGTTTTGACTAATGCTTAATATAGATTATAAGGCTGAAAAGCATTTTATCGATTGAAAGTATTACTGTCTGGGATGGTGTGCAGTAGTTCACCCTAATTGTCTTTGCACAGCTCCTACTTCCTTTTCTCATTCTTTTCCTCTCTTGGTTGCTAGTGGCTGCTTTTATGGTCCCTTGCCTTCAGAAGAGGGCAAGCAGAAGGCTGTCAGGGGTGGTAGCATCATGATTTGCCATGGGGTAGTAATGGTGAATTGGCTTTCCTCTGATACACTGCAAGGTCTGTCGTGCCAGTGCGTGGAGACGTCTGCTCCCCAGACCAGAGTTAGCCCAATTAGTATTTCCTTCATACACTGGAGCTGTTTATCTGATGAATTCTGAAGTATTTGAGCACATTAGAAATCATCAGCCTTGGTTTAAGCAAGAGACACAATCCCACAGACAATTTGTTTTTTTTTTTTTTTAAGAACACAGCTTTTCATTCTCAGACTGAAATTGCCTATGAAATTTATCTGTATTTTTAGAGATAGCCCAGATTCAGGAAGGGACAGAACAAGAGAAATGGTTTTTTATAGCTCATTCTTTTCCTCTGCACAAATCAGCAGATTTTTTTATCAGTCTGATTTTATTCTAGAGTGAAAACACTCAGTGGAAGCCGCACAGGATCCCGAGAGGAACCACTTGGTTTTAAATAACTAATTTTGATGTGTTCCTTAAAGTAAGCTTGAGGGTTAAAATCAGCCTTACCGATCTTCGGAATTCTTTTTTGATGTTTTTTTTAGCATTCTACAAGTAGTCTTTGTACTTCAGGAAGAATGCACATTTCTGGGACAAATTAACTCAGTTAAATGCAGCAAGAACAATTTTATATGTTACCTATTTTTCCCAGAGCTGGCCAGAAACGTCCGAGTGGTTGTTCTCTTCCCGATAGGGAATGCATTTTTGAAAGTTAAGTTTTGGTTGAATTATTAAATTTCTCCGTTGGGAAAATCCACCTTTCACTGGCTACTTTACCCTGGATGCGTTGTCATTTCTGCTTTTTGCTTGCAGAGGCAGCAGGGAAAGCACAGCCGTGGCTTCAGGCTGGGTGCACAGCACTTGGCTGCTAGGGCTGTAAGCCTCTTGCAAATGCCACTTTCCAAGAGAAACAAGTAAAATAAATGAGAGCCTTCCCAGTAGGCAACTTGAAAGCCAAAGGGGATGTGATTACATTATTCTGAGAAGAATAATTTTGGGGGAGGGGGTGGAATTTTGCCCATGAAACTTTCATTTGTGCCTTTTTTTGCTTTCATTTCATCTGGAATAAATTACTCCTTCCTCCTTTGCAAACATGAGATTTTGTCATGGAGAAAGTTTTGTTTTCTATGTGGCCTTGCTTTCCTCCTTTTTTATATATTTTTTTTATATTCACTTTTGCATTGTCTGTCAAAGGAATTACTGGAGGTGTTCAGACAGGGGAAGGAAGGTTAGCCAAGTTCAGTACTAACTGATCACGTTTAAAGTATGTGTAATGGAGATATCATCAGAAAAATGGTGTTGTTGGACATTGGTATTGCAATCTACCCGCTTTTACCTCTAGCTTACTTAATTAAAGAAGTAAAGGAGTAGTGGAAAATTGTATATTCCAATGGAAATTTTGTGTTTAACATATGACACGCTCTGGAAATTTTTTTCTTCCACTTGTTTTTGCAGCCAGTACAAGGCTTTGACTATGCCAAGCAACATTTAGGTCAGCAGGGAGCTGAAGATGAAGTTTTACCAGTAACTCAAGAGACTGTTGTACTTCCACTTCCAGTCAGAGACGCTCCTGCCTCCCAGGAGAGAGAAATCACTCAGGATGGGAGCACCATTAAAACAGCCCAATCCAATGAAACAAGGAAAAGGTATGGAGTCGTGCGTGTTTGCTGAAGGGTGAATGGGGTACGTGTTGCCATGGCTTAGGAAAAATTGAAGGGTTTGGTACCCATGCACCATGTGTGGCAGATGATTCCTCCGTGAGATATTCTTGGCATAACATTAGTCTGTACTGGGTGTGTAAGTTGGCTGCAAAATGAAAGATAAACCAAAGTGAAGAGTCTTCACAGATTGTACATGAGTAAAGGAGTTAAATGCGAAGTGCTTGTCTTGTACTTGTTGGCCTTCTGCAAGAGATAAACCTAAAATAAACATTGACTCTGGAGGATGAACACGAGTCATTCCTCAAATAAAGCAAAAGACAAGTCTTCTGTGACTGTAAATTGCTTTAGCACTACTGGCAGGCTGCATCTGTCCATCAGTTGGAGAGCGAACACTAAGCATCCACAGATTTACTTCATTAAAGCAAGATAGCTGGATTCAGAGTATCTGTAGCAGGACATAACTTTGTAGAGTGTGTAAGAACAGACTAGATGACATCAGTTTCTAAAGTAAAGTTTCTCAGTTGTACAGTCTTTCAAAAGTAAGTTTTCAGGGTTGAACATATATTAGAAGCTTTCCTCCAGGAGCCCAACTAGCTCTACTCCACTGTATGGTCAACGGTACCTCTGCCTGAAATTTTAAGTCCTCCAATGGTGGAATCCTCAAGGAATCTGTTCTTCACTGCCTTTACCAGTAGGAACTTTTATGTAAGGCCTACCCTGAATCATCCTCAGTGAAACTGAATGAAAGATCACCACTTATACTGGCTGCAGTTCCTGGTGCTGTGCTATCACAGATAAACCTTTGCAGAAGATGTTCTTTAAAATGTTAGTTCAACTTATCCAGAGCCATTTTGACACACAGGTAAACCTGTCCTATTACTTAATAGTCTTAAAGAAGTGACTAGGAGCCTTAACTCAGTCCTTGGAATGGGTGTAGAAATCCCCCCTTCTACTTAATCTGCCCTTTTTTTTTTTTTTTAAGCAAATATGGATTAGCAATCTTCACTCAGGAATTCACTGGGAAAGTTACACTCATTACAGAATTGTACTGAACCTGTGATGGTTCTGCAGAGTTAATTTTACCTCCTTCAGGGTGATAACTTGAGTAAGTGAGAACATACAGAAATGCAGTCTCTTTTCATTCTTGAGTTGTGTCTGGGGATGGAATTTAATGATTTCTTAAGTTGAAGAAATATTTCTTGACCTTTATGTATTTGCTCTTTCATTCTGGTTACTTTGCAGTCTGGAAAGGTCAATTTAAATCAAACTGCCATGAAGTGGCTGGTAACTGATCAGAATATCTTCTCATATTGTCATGAAGGAAGCTTCACAGATAATAAGTGTAATGATTGCTTTAAAAAGATGAATATTTACCTTAGTGGGAGCAGAAATAATTGTGCAAGCTATCTATACTTGTTTTTCTTCATCGTTCCCAAGTAGATCATCATCTCTTCAGCTATTGATCTGTCCCTGGAATAATGTAAATACTGGGACTCTTCATTAGCAGGAACAGGGAGACTTACAGGGGAGAAATTCTTTTCAAGAATGTTTATTCTCAGTAGAACTTGACAAGAAAATCCTCAAGCTGAGATGATGTAGAGTGCGTGCTGAGTTTTCCTGAAGTCATGGAGCTGAGGAGAGCTGGTGTTAATGTCATTCCGCTCAGGCTGTCATCCAAACAGAGTCCCAAGGAATTAGTTCCTCATACTTGTCCCGTCCCATTCTGAGTACAGCCAACGCTCTTTACTTACATGGCTAGGACAGTCAGAAGAAGAGGTAAATGTATGTTTCATGCTGGCAGTACAGTATGGCAGTAACGGGTTGATCTTCACGGTATTTTTGTTTTGATAGCTTTTTCTGGGCATAAAGCTAGTTTGACAGCAGTAGAATTAGTTGGATTTCTCTGTAAACATAAGTCCTTGCGACTAGTTTTTTCCTTAGATGCAGCCTGTTTAAATTGTCCTTTGACCAGCCGTGATGATCTGGAGCGTTTAACTGTAGATGGGTGCACATGTAACTGTGCAGGTCTCATAGATGGTAAGTTTCACCTCTAGGAATAATTTGACATAATGCATCGATTTGGAATAGCACCAAATATGATATTTTCTACCTTGGCCTGTGTTTCTTGACTTGTGCATTAAGACCGAGTCATCTGCCTGCCTCCAAAAGAAGAGCACTTCAGCTGAGATTTGATCCCAAAGCACCCAGAGGGAGAGGTGTACACTGTGTGTTCTGAGGGTTGCTCCTTGCTGAGAGCCAGCACTGATGGGGGCTGCTGTGCCCTCCCTCCTCAGCCTGTGTGGGGCAGTTTTAGTGTAAGGAGATGCAATGCCTGCACACAGAGCAAGTTTTCGTAGGAGTTTCAGCAGATAATGGTGCTGGTTAAACTGTGTTAAGTGCAAAGAGGTAAAAAGGAGGTAAGGGAATTAGCGGGTTTTGCGTTGTGGCTGAGAAAATAGTTGTGTGCTGGTGCAAGCTAAATAATGAAGAAATTATTTGAGCTGTGTTTATAACAGCAAGAGTCTTGTTTGTTTTAGCTGTATAAAGACACAGAATTAATCACAAGGATTTCTGTCCTCTGCAGTGCTGCTTCTGTCATTGTGGGGGTTGTGCGTGAGAGGCGCCTGCTTTTGGTGTGGCTTAAGATGCCTATCAGCCCTGAACTAATTGAGGAGCAGTGCCCTCCTGCCATCAGTCTGTTCCTGATTTTCCTATTTGTGCATGCCGTTTATATTCTGTACCGTTTTGGTACAAAATCAGACCTGAAAACTCAGTGGCGCAAACTGTGTTGATGAAATAACCTTGAAACGAGGTTTGTGAAGAACTTACAGCCTCCCTTGTTGCTATGGTTACTTGCAGCCGGTCCCCGAGCCAGAACGGCTCCATCATCAGCAACGAGTCGGGAAAGCCCAGCTCCAGCCGGAGCTCCCCGCAGAAAGTCGTGGCACCGCAAAAAGTGACAAAAGACGAGGGCAGGAAAAGAAACGGTGAGAAGTGTTTGCTGGTGAGAGCTGCCCGCAGCCGCCCGTCGTGGTACCCGCAGCGGCGCTGGACGTGTCACAGCCATCTTCCTGTACCTTTAGCTGTCCTTCAGGTGTTTTCTTTTGGCAGCTGTGTTGCTGCTGACAGTTATTTCTCGCTTTCACACAAAGCGGTCTGCTGCTTACTTCCTATGCATGGGCCGTTGCAAGTTTTCTGTGATTGTTTGTTTATTTTTATGTTTGTTTTTAAACCAGCAAGCTGATATACCCGCAATGATGCTTAGTAGATGGACTGGATTTACAGTTTTTATCCTGTATAGGCTGTTCATTTCCATTACTGCACTGATAACAATTAATTAAATAGGTAAAAATTAATTAGAAAAGTGTAAGATGTTCAGAGCTTTAACTTCCCATCTCTAATCCTCCACATCGTAGTTTTTTGTTACTAGCACTTAATGACGGTGTTTCCTGATGCTCTTAGAACACTGTGCTGGATGTTTTTTTGCAAGCCCTTGGTTGGCAGTGGTGATTTGTGACTTGAGATGTATCAGGAACATTGGCTGAGAGCTGTGTCCAATCCCCTTTCTTCCTTGCTTTTCTTTGTCAATCTCTGTTTATTTTTTCTGAGTTACAACTTTACTTCTATAGCTATATTCTCCATGCGAATAGAAAACACTTGTGCTTGAACCAGTTGATCGCTTCCCCTTAAAGGGAAGAAGTAAAATTGGATTTGGCCTCATTAGATTCTGTCAGTAGCAGGAATTTGTAATTATTCTTTATTAGAAATATATGTGTGGAAGTGAGGACTCGGATTAAGAAAAAAATCTTAGTGTAGGTTTGCTTTCTCCAGTAAGTCACCTGAGCAGCCTCTGTGGGGCGTTCTAACGGCAGTCCTGCTGTGACATTATGCCATCTTTTTGTCATGGCATCTTAGTCATACAAAAGTGCCATGCAAAGAAACACAGCGCACTGTAGTGACAGATACACAGCACCAGAGATGGCCCTTGTTCTGTACAGCAAAATCATTCTGCTTTTTTGAGTGACCTCGTTTCTTTCTATACGTGTATCACAGAGCACTGCGTCTTTGGGGAACTATATAATTGGTGTAAATATAGTACTCTCTTTTTCAATCAGCTTTACTGAGATTCATGCAGGTTTACCAATTCACACAAAGAAGTTGTTCGTTTTTTGTTCATGTGTCTTTATTGCAGTGCTTTTTTATGATAGACATGTCTGTACTCCAGTCCTGTAACAATAGGTATTCTTACTGATCTATCTAAAAGTGAATTGTTCCTTCATAACCAAGATAAAAAATTTTCATTGCTTTAACTTTTAAGGACCATAAATTTGTAGGCCTTATTCTGTGTTTTTTTTTTTTACTATTTCCAGTATATGTCTTCTTTACAAGACAATGACATTTATGGTTTCCAGAGTTAAAAGCTGAAATACTAACTATTTTTTTTTTCTTAGCCCAGGAAGGTAATATTCCAAAAAGCATCAGGTAATGTTTACAATTGTTGGTGAAATAATTTAGTTGATGGTATTCTTTATCTTGTTTTTGTTAGGTTTAAAATCTTCCAAGAAAATTGGTAAGAGTATCCAGTTTCTTGTTAACAACTTGACTAACACCTAACATCTTCGGCTGTACTGCATTTCTATCTAGAACATACACTTGTTTTTCAAGAAACCTTTCCGTGTCATACATGGCAATCCTGACCCTTTGTTTCAAATCTTAATTTCATTTTAGCTTCAAATTTACTTGATAACGATAACTATGTACTTCTCAATTTCTACTGGAAAACTAATAACTGCTTTCTTTCCTTCATAATAGTACCTTCTCTCTTCCAAAAAAAAAAAAGTATGAATAATGATGTTTTTTTCATGGGGTTAACGTCTTTCTTGTTTGGAGCAGCAAAAGAGCTGAATTATTTCTAGCATCACAGGGAAACCTCCATACTCCATTTATTCCAGGGATGCTGGCCATTTGTTCCTACCGCATGCTGGCAGTGAGATCTAGAACTCCAATGGCAGAACGCAAGAGAAGGATTTACCGGTTTAGAAAGTAATAGTGCAACGTATACACAAGATGGGAGAAAGATAAGCTCTTGCCATCTGGTTATTCTGGCTTTGAAGGAAGCTGTGCATGAAACTCCTTTTGTGCAGAGCTGTCCTTGTGATAGGGACCCCGGTGACTTCTGGAGGGACTTCATTTTTGTGGCTCTAGAAAGGGTCACCTGGTGGTTTCCAGGAGAAAGTATGGAGACGGATAAATGTGGTTTCCTGGGAAAAGATTGGAACTTTTAGCTGGAAGCATAACTGTTTAAGAGAGTTCCCCAATACAAGAAGGAAGATTAGGTCATGGACAAGGAAGTGGCCTTACCAGAATTACAGAACCGGCCTCATGTTTGTTCTCATACGCACGTTCAGATGTTTCTGACCTTTGAGTTGTGTCACACCAAATGCCTCTTGAAGTAGAAATGGAAAAACAAAAATCAAGGCACCTTTACTTTTTGTCACGGAGCTATGCTTTGTTCCCCACTACTGTGATTTCAAATGCTGTTATCTCTGGCATTTTGTTCTTTTTGGAAGGAAATAGATTTATCTGGTGTGATTAGCATCAGTAGAATATTTTGGCTGTTTTTGCTTCCAGTTTAAGAAAGAAGCTGTTTTTTGTCTTCGCTGTTTGTCTAAACCTGCTCTAGCCTGATTGTAGGCTGCCACCTCTAATACACATGTCAGCAAAAGAAGCTGCATATTTTCTTCTTTGAAAAGCAGAATCTTAGAACTGGAATGAATCCCTTGACGGTCACATGTTTGATGTGGGGACTCCATGTTGGAATGGCTCATTAGTTGCCATAGTTACAGACCAATTTTAGATTCCGTTTCTTGCTGACATTTAGTTAAACAGAAAAATGACAGCACTGGATGTTACCTCAGTACATGAACTCTGTATGGTTTGTATCAAAATTGACTCCAAATGCAGTGTGTCAGGGCTGAGAGGGAAGAATTTAGAACCACTGTAGGCTGACAGGCTTGGCTTAAGCACCTGATGATCTGGGGGATGAGGAGAACTCGTTGGCCGAGCCTTGGTTCTGAAGAAAACAAGAACAAATTACCTAGTTTTATTACAATAACGATACATTTTTTTATTAAGATAGTTACTTTTTCTGTGTTTGTATTGCAAATTAATGTTTTAATAGAAAGTTTTCTGTCTGAAAGGTAATGAGTTGGGCTTCCTTTTACTTTGGACAATTAGACTGAAATCCTGTTTCAAACAGTGCTCAGTTGCACATGATAGAGGATTGTGAAGTGAATGAATCGGTCAACAGCGTTACTGTCAGTTACTGGCATTTTCTGAGACATTCAAAAGAGGGCATGGAAGAGAACAACAGGATGTCAGCACTTTAAGCTGCTGTTTTACCTGGGCCTAACACTCAGCAAATGGCTGAATCCACGTGTGCTTGAAGAATTACAGCAGCCTATAGTAAAATCTTTTCTTTCTCTAGCTCCTCACAAAATCAATCCAGCAGAAGTTACACAGGCCATTTTTTTCTAGAGACTTCGAGTGCTTGACCTTGCAACCTTGCCTTTGGCATCTTTGGGTGGGTGTGAATCCTGTTTTTTTTGGAGGGGAAAGAAAAAAAAAAAGTATGTGAAGGAGATGGAAGGATATTGTTTTCCTGCAGTTATTGATGAAACGCATGGCTCTGTACCTCTTGAGTTGAGAAGTCTTGTAGCTGAGTCCAGGTTTGTACTAGAAACTCATCAGCCTAAGAAGGCACAGATGACATGAATATTCACAAGGAGTCAAACTTCCTTGTGTAAGAAACGTTCCATTCCTGACCCTAGGAATGCTACCTGGAACAATTCTCATCTTCCAAGCAATTTGGATGCTGTCTTGAAAAATAGATCTAACTTCTCGGAAGCAGTTCAGTCTAAGACCTCACTCCTTTTTAAGATAGCAGAAGCTTTTCATAACACTACGTAATTTTCTCTGTCCAGGCAGAAGCTGTCATAATTTTTAATTTTTTTTCCATCTAGTCCTTGTAGCTCATCTGATTGAGATCTCTGCAAATCAGGTGTCTGTAGGAACAAAGTACTGGGGAGGAAAGCTTTGCTGTATTATTAACTTAGCTAAAATCAAAGCGTTTTTTGGATGTAACCGCATCAAGCTATGATACACTGCTTCCTTTATTCTACAGAAGTGTGGGCCACATTTTTCATGCTGTCTGATGTGGCTCGGTGATAGAGCCAGCCTTTCAGAATTTCTGAGCAGTTGTCTGCAGTGACTCAAATAGAAATGAAATAAGTTAACAAGCAGGTTGAGTCCAGTAGCAGTGATGTAGCAGTCTGCTTTGACATAGGGATACCTTGAGGATATGACATATTCTGGGAAACCTCCTGTGCTGGGTGGGATAAAATATCAGTTAGGATGGAAAGGGTTTCATCTTGCCAGTTTTGGGTCCTTTAATGTTGGCTTTCTAATGTAACGTAACCAAACTCTCTGACTCTAGAGGATCACAGCTGATTGGGATGTATCTATCTCCTTTGGAGGTTCTTATCGTTCTATTTTCAGAATGAGAGCAGCCAAGGCAACTGCACTAGAGCATATGCACCGATTTGAAGTGAAATGATTCCCTTTCGCAATGTCTCTGCCTCTGAAAGGCTGACAAATCAGAGTGCTTGGAAGAATTTGGCGTGCAGCTAGTCTGTCATTTTCATCCTTCGTTGCCTTATCGTGAGGCATCTGCTTCATTTACACAAGTGTTGTTTGGGATCTTTATCTAACTCTTAATTCCCTCTCAGTAAACGCCTAGACTTTTCTGGAATCATTTCTTGATATTCAATCACGTGAGGAGGGAAGAAATAACAAACTTGAGCTGAAATTCTTCATTTTGGCAACAGTTACTGTTCTCCCTGAGCCTCTTGAAAGTTTTATGCATTGATTCTTCTTAAAATTCCCCGTAGATTTTGGGTTGTGTGACACATTTCCCCATATTTTTTCCATTCCTTTTGCTGGCTTTTGTTTTGTTTCAATTACAGAGCATGCTACGACCCGGGTACCATCCTACTAGTGACACAAACCCTTTGTTTCTTCTGATGTGGCCAGTACTATTTCCTGCTGCTTTCTGTGCTTGTATTTTGGGGGGGGCAAGAAAAATAGCTTTCCTGTGCTGCTAATGACTGTGCCTGTTGTAACAGACCTCTGAATGAACTGGGTTCGGCAGGTGGCTGTGCAATTAAACATATCTTAATTCAAGTTTGCCTTTCCTCTAGATGAGCTTTATTTTGCCCCTTAATTGAATCTGACAGCATTTTTCATCCGAGGAACAATGTTAAGATGCTCTTGCCATCAGATTGAGTGGCAGTCTGAATGGTTATACTCTTTTACTATAAGCCAGCACTGAAGAAAGCAAATGCATGTTTTTATTGTCAGTATGGACAATTATTTCTGCAGAGCTTTAAAGCTCGTAGAGCACTACTTTGTTGAAGAATAGTCTTCTGATGTAAGTGCGCATGACTTCCCTATCTGACTTAATTGTATTGCCATCAACATTGTCAATTAAATGATTGTTTTAGTTATTAAGCATGCTTATGACGGTAGCCATAAGCCTAGAAATGCCAGCCAAGTAATGAATCTGGTGGATTCTGTACAAACATTAAGAAATACACACGGTGGAAGAATTTGAAGTTTAAATAGATGGGACAAATTTGTCTGGACGTGGAAATCCTTGTTGCTGATTATAGGGTCAAAATAGATGCACAGAAGCTGAACAAAGCAAGCAGGAAATAGAAGAGTAGACATCCTGTGTGACTGTGGGACTGAAACACGTGAAACACATGGCCTGGTGTTTAGAAGAATTTTCACATCAGAACATTAACATCCAAGAGAGATTATTGAGCTTTCTTTATTGTTCTTAGTCTACAAGGCATTGGTTTCTTTGTCTTTTCTCAGAAAGTTTAGTATTTATGGTGTTTATGAAAGGTTTAGAGTTGTACTGTCTGACTGCTGGGAAGGTGTTGGAAATGAGGTGTATGTGTGTGCACAAGAATGCACTCTGTTATGCTGCTATGTCTTGTAGAGAAGAATTTCAGTCCTGAATAGGCTCAGGACTAGTTAAGGCAACTTGTCTTACGAACTCCTTTGGGAACAATCATTGCTTTACTGCTCAAATCTCTGGTTCCTACATTCTGGAGACAGTCAGCTGACATACAGAATGATTTTTCAAATTTATAACTTTTTTCCCAAATATTGAGATTTACTCTAAAATGAAAATTTCCCTGCTACTAATGTAGTTTTCATGAAGTAGTCAGGGTTTCTGTTTGAAATACTCAAATGCAGACTTGTTCCTAATGAGGTAGCTTTTCAGATCTGTGACATCAGTCTCTCTGTCAAATTTAAGATTTTTATTGAATATAGTCTATTTGTTTTCTTATTGTTCTAAGTATTCCATTTACTCAGAGGATTGACTGCATGTTGTACACATGGTCACAATGTTCACATTTGCTTTATAGAAAGTAAATTTTAAGGCTTCACTGAAAGACTTAAGAAAAGGCAGAGCATTCTGCTTGCAGATGTTTGCCAGCTGCTTGTTTTCCATGTTTCTTCTCTGAAGAAGCCATCCTTTTTTTCTGGGATTTCAGAATTAGTGAAATTTTTGCTTCTGTGGAAGAAAATGCATCTTTTCTTTTCAGTATTTTGTTATAAGTTTACCGAGTCCACAGGTAATGACTTCGGAAAGGGAAGGAAAGACAGCCTAGAGGGGGAGAAAGGCAAGACAAGAAGTCTTGTGGATCCTTACTGTGGAAATCTTAGACTGACGTAAGCAATTTCTTTTTTTCTTATCTAAGTTAATAAGTAGATTAACAGCAGGATATCCTACATGCTGGTTTTTCAAACACACAGAATGAGTTTCTCAGATGCTTCTCCACCACTGGAGCACCAGTGGTACAAGTGGGTAGCACCACCTGCTGGCATTGCCTTCTGAAAACTGTGTGGAGTTGCCCTGAAAAGTAAGACTAGAACGCCTTAAGTCAGAGTTCATCTAGCAAGTCTTGTATACTAACAGCTACTGATGTGTAGATAAACTTCCTGTCATGGCCAAAAACCCGGGGCCACAGTGATCCTCATTGCAATTCCTCAACATGACTAAATGATTGCTTTGGATAAATCTTAATGTACTTCAGTCAAAGAAAGGTTAAGTAGAGTAATTCAGTCTGAGTGAATCACATGGCATGAAATATCTAGCACAAGGTGTTTCAAAGAAAGTACGTTACTATGAAGTAGGTGATTAAATAGGTGTATTTTCTCCAATTTCTTCCACTGAACTTTTGAGTCTTGCAATATATGCATGCACACAGTAAAGCAGGAGTTGGAGGAGCAGTGAAGCTGCATAAATGCTTGTGTGCATCTGTTTAAGAAAAGAAATTAAAAGCATTACTTTAATTACGTATTGCTAATTATAATAAGCAAGTTTGCTAATTATAATAAGCAAGGGAGCAAGAATATCTGGGTGGTTTCCTAAAATTTCCTGTGATCATCCAGCTCACCTCGCTGAAGCACTGAGAGAGCTGGACTTAACCTGGCAGGAGTGCACATCAGGAGCAAACACTCAAGGACTTAAACTCCTCAGTGAGCTTCCTTTTTGATTTGTTAGGGGTGGCTGTGGTTCAATCCTGTCGAACTTGCTGTGAATGCTCTCTGAAAGAGATGGATAGGAGCAAGTATTAAAATTACCTCTGCGCTTGCTTATGGCTCACTGCCAATCTAAACTGTAGCGACATGCCGGTAGCTGCGGATCTTAGGCTCTTTATTACTCTTCGGTGAAAAAAGGGCAATTGAAAAAATACTTTTATATCATAAATACTATATAATGAACAAATGCTAAGCTAAGGTGGAATTGCAATTGCACTTCCAATTTCTGGTTCCACTTGATGATTATTTCCTTGCAAATGAGGCTATGCTAGATGCAGGAGATGTACTCAGAAATGAGAAGGCTGGCACTTGTGCCTTCTGCATTCATTCACCACATCAGAAAGAGCTGTCATGTTATTAAGGATTCTCTACCTTAATTATTTTTTTTTAAATGTATCTTACAACTGGAGGAACTCTGATTAGGTAAACATGCATGCTTCTGATCCTGAAATGAGGTCTGAGGAGACGGCCCATGAATTTGGTAGCTAGCCATGCTCTATGGGTGCCTGGTGATCACAGCTGGTGCTTGGCAAGCTGAGTCCTTGTGAAACATTGGGGTGCAACCAGCTGCACTTCTTGATGCTTTCTGTGTGAAGAAAGATATGCAGAAAATGTTTGAAGAGAGTCAGATTTTGTATGTTGATGCTGAACCGCCTTTTCTGCTATGCCAGGTTCAGGCAAACACAGAGGCAGTAGCAAAGGAGAAGTGATTACGCAACTGCTTGGTACTTGAACCACAGGTGGGATGCTATCCAAGCTCACCTGAATTGCTGGGAGAGACCACCTTTGCTCGTGCAGAACATAATTAAGATGGCCATCGCCTCTCTTAGGCCCTGACACCAATGAGGTAGCTCGTTAGGGTAGCATGGAAACTTCTGTAGTGAATTACAGAAAAAAAAAAAACTGCATCGGGCAATCTCTGTGATAAGTGATCATATTCAAAATACCTAGAAGGAAGTATGTGTGTGCTTTCCTTTTATAATCATTGTGATATAAATGCTTTCCTATTGAGGTGCTGTCTGTGATAGGCACTTAGCTCTTTGTTCATTAGATTGTGCCTCTATGAAATCCTGACAGCATGGCCGTCAGTGGGAGCCTGGCAGTTAATTTCAGTGAGCCAGAGTTGTGGTCTGCTCGCTTCTGCAAGCATTCAGACTCAGTCTTCGTACAACCCTGGGAGGGACAGGGGGATTTGAGGCAGGCTAAAGACTCTCTATAGTATTTGGACGGTTCCGTGCAGCTAGAGGGACAGTATTTAATGACACGGTGATGTAACCCATATGGTTCTCAAAAGCCTAAGTAGTGTCAGCTCCACTCTACGCTGAATGCACAGAAAGATAATAAGCTTACTCACTGGGTTCATATTTTATTACCACTTTCAAATATTTTTTTAACCAAAATCATTGACAGTCTTAACTGCTGAGCTTAAACAAGTCCATTGTAATTTTTGCAGTGATTAAATATTAAAACAATGTATTTTCAGAGGAAATAAATTGAGAGCAGACCGCTTTGTTCTTTAGCAGAGGATCTCTACTCCTGTCACTTAGGATATGGAGCAAACATTATTCCCTTTAATAGCAGTTATTCAAAAATGTTTGCGAGAATTCCTTTGTAGAATTTGTGCTCATGTTTTAGAGTCAATCTTATATTCTGAAAGGGAGATGAAGTTAGGCTTAAGATTCAACAGCTGACAAAGTAGCACAGCTTTACAAATGAAATTTGGAGTTGAAGGAACCTGATTGCATGCAGAAGTTATCTAAAAATAAAGGTGCTTCACTGTTGCATTTAAGTCTAAAGATTTCCAGGTCTTCTCCTGTCTCTCAACAAATTCTGATGCTATAACTTTACAGCTACTGAAGGTACTTCTTTGCAAAGTGAAAAAGAGTACTTAAGCATGTCTTAAGATGCAACGTTGTTTTCATTTTAACAGATGTTATTTTTTAAATTAATAGCTTTTGTTCAAGTCAGTAGATGTGGAGAACATGGTGTTTTTACACTGTAAGACACTGAAATTTAAATGTCTGTTTAGATCAGGAGTAGCTACAGATACCTTAGCACAGGGAGGCTTCTGTGTCTGTGGATGTCTTCGGTCTTTTTCATGTGAAATGCAAGAAAAGGTACTTTTGAGTTTAGTTGCCATTTTCATAGCATTTTCTTCGCTGTTCTTCTTGTTTTCTTTTCAGCTTATTAGTGCATATTGGAAATGAACGTTTGGGAGGGAATGCTATATAATTCTTGGAATGCAGAATGCTATCTATGATCTAATGGGATTTTTTTTTTCCCAGTGTGGAAGTGTCGCAGATCTGCTTTTGAAGTGTTCTAAGCACATTATTAATCCTAAGCATGCACTCACTGAATCTTACCCTTAACGTGCAGTAAAAATATCTCCTTACGCTGAATGTTTGATGTGCTTTAGTACCCATCAGCGATGAAGAGGAAGGAGGCATTCTCTTTGATAACATTGCCAAATCTGCCATTGACCCCTTTGACACCTCTTCTGGATCTGTACAGCTGATTGCTATCAAACCTGTGGCACTACCTGCTGTTCATGCTGCATCAGATAGAAGTCAGGAATCTGCCATCATTAATGGAGAGGTAAGGACCATCTGGTAATGTCTGCAGCTATTTCCTTGGCTCTATCCAAAGGTGGCATCATCTTAAGCCTATTAGAGTTGGGGATTTGTGGGAACTTGTCTCTCTGATTCTGTATAAAGCTCCATGTACTACTGTGAGCTCCGAGGTCAAAGAATTTAAATCTTTTTTCATATTGTGTCTGTGAATGTATGTGATCTTGGAAGAGGCAACTTTCTATGTTCTTACCTTCTCAATATCCTTCTGCTTTACCATATTCATCTTAAGAGAACGAGTAATAAGGGCGGAGGGAAGATCAAGATCATTCTCCACGTGAATTTTATAGGTTAACTTGGAAATTGTAGATAATCTGGATCCCAATGTAACCTTTCTATACTGAGCAGTACATCTCATTCAAAGTGAGAAGGCATAGAGCAGGACCATGGCTTTGCTCAGTCTGCATTCCAGCCTGTGCACAGAGGGCATAACTCTTTCTTGGGAACAAGGTGGAATGACAAAGATGGAGGTGCTGACGAAAAACCGTACTTTGACTCCTGTACTTGTGTACTGAGATTTTGATGTAGGTTTTGTTTTCTTCTTGAATGATCCATTTACAAAGAATTGAGGTTCATATCGGGGGTTTGGAATTAGATGATCTTAAAGGTCCCTTCCAACCCAAACTATTCTATGACTCTATATAGAGTTCTTAAAGAGGATAGACAAGCCTGAGAGGTTTCTTATTTGCGAACTTGCACTGCAACAACTGTTCAGAGATCAGCCTGAATCTCCCTGCTGCTGTTCTAAAGCCTCTACTGTGTGCTGCCACCAGAAATGCAGTAACAGGCGGTGTCATCGCTTTCCCATGTGGGCCTGGATTACAGCAGTGTGTCACAGTCCATTTCATGCTTGTATTTTAAGCCCTGATGTGCCACATAATTTCTAAACACAGGGAAAGGCTTATGTAGAATTCATCATTTATGTAAGTCAACAGAATGACGTTCCTAGTTCTATGCACTTCTCTGTACATACGTATTTTGGAAATTGTGAGAGGAATGTAGAATTTGACTCTGAAATGAGCAAATCCCAAGCAAATTACTTGTTTTCCTGTAACCAACAATGTGAAGCAGAAGATTGTTTTTTTTTTTTTTTTTGTAATACTTAGGAGTGTCCATAGGAACATAAAAGTCACCAGGTCAGACTAAAAACCCAGTTTATTTTAGGTTTTTATTTTTGATAGGGTACCAGAACAAATTTCTGAGATAACCTTACAAGAGCCTATGATGATATGACGATATCTCACCAAAATATTTCTCCAGCCGTCACTGATGACTTACTTGTGGTTTTCTTTAGCCAGAGGTGGTGGCTCAGTACTTCCTGGGCCCTACAGCAATTTTCATTAGTGACTTTTCCCCAACGTCCCCAGAAGCAAGTACAGCTTTGGGTCATGGCAACTGACTAACATAATCAGTGTTTTTCTTCGGTGGGTGTATCTGAGTCACTGTTTAGATGGTACATAGATTTTTAGGCTAAAATTATTTAACCATCTGCCAAGCCATAAAAAATGCAGCAACTCTGTTCACTTGCAGTTCCTCACTGCTTACAGATGGCATGGTGTGGTACAGAAAGCACTCAGTAAAATGACACATGAAGCGCATCAAACACGCTCTAAGAGTACTGTTTGGAAGCAGTCAGCCCAGCACCGTCCTTGAAACATCTTCTTGCCTTTTAGGTGAACAAGGCTTTGAAGCAGAAGTCCGATATAGAACATTACCGCAACAAGCTGCGTTTGAAAGCCAAGAGGAAGGGGTACTATGATTTCCCACAGGTTGACAACAACAAGGGGCTGACAGACAGAAAAAGGATGTATGAGAAAAACCAGAAAGAAATTGACCATATTTTGGATCCTGATCCAGATGTATCATCTCCGTTTGCTGAGCCCAAGAGCAGGTGAGACTTTTTATATGTAGTTCTTCCTCTGAGATGAAACTTGCTGTCCAGAGGTTTTAAGGAATCAGCAGGTCTGTTCTTCAGTTCTTAACTGTTTGCTAATTGATCCCTCTTACTTCATGAAGAAAATCGATATAGCTCGTGGTTATTTATGAAAGCACATCATCTCATAAAAATGGCGTGTGATTAAAAAGAAGTGAATTGGAAGGCAAAGGAAATGCGGGAAGGGATTGTTCCAAGTTTTTCTGTCATTTTCCAAGTAAATAAAAAAAGCAATATAATTTTTGTTTGGAAATTGGAGAGTAGACTTAAGCCAGAAAGTTAGCATCTGAATTACTTTCTGAAGTGGCACTATCTTTAACTGAACGTAGCTATAGCAGTAGGCATAGGAGATTGTGGTCGCTACACTGCCTGCATATTCAGTAAATCCGGCAGGAATATCCACAAGAATGTGCATGTGCCTTCCTGTGTCCTAAACAGAGAGAGTCATAATTCAGATGAATTACATGCAACATGAAGCTAGCATGTTGTGTAACAATACTGTGGTTTGGTTAATGCTTCGTTGTCTTTTGAAAATGACGTAGCAATATTATTTGTCTCCTAGCTTTAAAAATGAGAGGGTAAGTGCTAACTCTGTCTGAGTAGGTGGGTGGACCTGCTCTGCTGCTGGATGCTCCTTGACACACAAGTTGACACTTCAAGAGGAGGAGATGACACCAGTCCTAGCCAGTGCAGCCCAAGAGAGAGATGGTGCAGTATTCAGTTTGCTCCTCCTTAGAGGTGGTGAAGATGCAAGAGGGGAAGACTTAGTAAAGAGCGTGCGTGCCATTGCCCCTCTTATCACAAAGGCTCTGATTCTTACTGTAGATGGGGATTAGCAGTAGTTGATCTGCGAGAGGAAATTTAAGTACATTTGCTCTGGAAATGGTACTTTTTGCCTTGAGGTACGGTCTTGCATCTCCTGAAAAGATTAGTCCAAAGTTTTCCTGTGGAAAAATAGCGTTTTCAGATGAAAAAGACTATTATGATAATTAAAAAAGCAGTGTTGATCCAGAATGTGAGCAACAACTGCAAACAGATGTACTTCTGTAGGCCTAGAGGTAAATGGCAGCCCTCGATGGACTGGTGACAGTGTTGCATGGTCCAATGAAGAGTAAAGGTGCTGGTTTAACTGTGTTACATCCTTGCTGGAGGGCCTCGGGCATCTATTTCTTGTGCTGTTTTCTAGTGAGTAGGGAATAAGCTGCTTCAAAAGCAATGGCAAGTTAATACACTGAACCCTTAGCACACAGGAGTCGCACTCTGTCTGCGGTCTGTCGTGAGATACGAATGAAGAAAATAGAAATTTAGATATGGCTGTGGTGCACGTATAGTGAAGGACTTGGGCATTACTTTGGATGTTTATGCTGTGTCATGTGGCACGTAGGAAATGAATAAACTACTGCACATGAAGCTTTAATGCTAACCGTCTGTTCTTTGTTAAATACACAAATGCTTACTTGCTCACGTGCACAAACGTGCTGAAAGGTTCACAAACACATTTTTTTGCCTGTGTGCTTTCTAATGTGCTGTGTAGATCTGTCATAGTCTACTTGAGAAAGTGATTACTGGCATCCTAGAAACTGCTCGAAGGCAGGTGTACTACTGTAGAGAAATGATTCCCTTCTGGGGCTGAGCCATAAAAGACAGGGTTTACTTGTTGAATATATAGTCTGTATCCTTAGTGAGAAGTAGGAACCATTTACGATGCGTTTTTCTGTAAAGATGCTAAGCATTTTGAGAATGTTACAGATGTTGCAGATGTTTAAGAACTTTTTGCCAACAGATGTGTTCTGAAGTCTGTGTTAAAACTGGATGTGCTAACACACACATTGCAGCATTATTGTCTTCAGTTTGCAAGTATAAGAATGATGACTAAAACACGATAGTTCTAGAGGAAAACCTTGAATAAAACTTCAAGGTAATGTGGCTTAAGTTACTGCTAAATGAATCAGCACAATTGTGTTTCTGTAAAGAAACAAAACCTCTCAAACTAATCAAGGTTAGGGTGAAATCAAAATATTTGTTTCACTGTGTTTACTGCTTTGTATGATTGTTTGCATGGTTATTGTTACAGCAATAAGCTTCTATTTTAAAACATTTCCTTTTAAATCATTTAGAAGTTAGTCAAACATCTCAAAATTTCTAGGAAAAAGTCTGTTTTCCTTTTTGTTTTTTTCACTTTCGTCTATATTCCACTGACTTAAATAATGTTACTCCAACATTTCCAAAATATATTGGATAAGACAGGTGCAGCTGATTGCATTATTCAAGATAACCTTGGCAATTTGGTTTTGTTTGAAATGCTGTTGAAAAGAGATATACGAAACATCACCATTTAATAGTTTGATTTGTTCAAGAACAAACATTTTTGTGCTCTTGGTTCTTTTGAGTTTTCTGCACAGGAAAATTCATGTTATAAAATGTTTCAGCTGTGTTCTCAGAAGGCTTTTGCTAACACATTTGAATGCTAGCTGTTAGTGTTCATAGCTCCTTTCTCATTAGTAAAACTCTCACAAATGAGCTAATTGGCAGTCTCCAGGCAGTTTTTTTTTAAAGACGTTTCTGATTATACCTCCTATTCTGAGTTTGTCCTTAATAGTTTGTAATCAGGTCAAGAATCTGCATGTGTTAGAGAGTTGTGTATCTGAAACCCTTAAAAGATATATCACAACTGCATCAACCAAGTATTAACGGGCCTGTTACAAACCTTGTATAGAATTTGAGACCTTTAGTGCAGGAGCATAAAAATTGTCAGATCTGATTTACTTAGTTTAATGGAAATATAAAGCTTGGTTGCTGTTGATTTGATTTTTATTTATTTATTTATTTATTTTGTTCTATGTGTTATCCTTCCTGATTTGTGTAAACATCACTGTCTCTGGGTCTTTGTAACTCTTTCTGCCTGTTGACCTTAACCTCAAGGCTTTTACCTCCAAGATGCCCCAGAGAATTTGTAGGAGCTGATCACTAAAAACTCTGTAAATGTAGCAGTTTTTAATTTTTCTTTATAAATCTATCTCGGTTTCGTTATAAAAAATATTAATTTGGCATCTTGCAAACAATTCCCTCCCCTCCTGTCCGTTTTCTCATACACTTGGTTGGATGTTTGTTTCAATGGAGCTTAGTTCCACTTATTTGTCGCTACTCAGGATTTGTCACCAAAATCTCTGCCTCTTCTAAGTGTGTGAAAGGTGCTACTATTTTTAGGAACGGCACCTATTTTTTTTTTTTTTTTTTTTAGATTAAGTCATACTAGCTAACACTGAAAGAGTTCTAATATCTTCTAGGGACACATTTCATTTTATGAACTACACCATGTGATGCTTGTATCTTAATTTTATTTTCTTTACCAGTAAACAAAATTTACAATCACTTTGAAATACAGTTGATTTCCAGGAGTTCCATATACGTTCTATAATAAAGCAACATTTTCTTTATGATCTTTATGATTATAAAATAATTCTTGTTTGTTTATATTCTGTTAATTTTACTGTTTTTCTTGTCTTATAGGCAACAGATAAAGAACTCAATATACAGAAGCCGGCAGTCTTTGAACAGTCCTAGCCCAGGAGAAACTGAGATGGATCTTCTAGTGACTCGAGAAAGACCTAGGCGTGGAATCCGTAACAGTGGATATGATGTAAGTTTATCAGGCATACCTTCTGAAATTGGCTCAGCCAAGACTTAGCTCATTCCAGAAAATGGGAAACTGTTGATAAGCTCCAAGCCAGAGTGTCCTCGGGTACTTGACCATACAGTACGTTACATGCACTCAGCATCCTGAAAGAGGCTCAGGATATTCTGAGCACAGACTGATGAACATACTTTATACTTGAAATCGTTTTGTTGTCTGAAATGGAAACAAAATGTTCTCGGAACATTATTACAAAAGTACTGATTTTTGAATTTAGATAGCTCTTTCAAGTATGTAACTGCCTGCAGGATACCAATATCTTATCCATGTAATTAAAATCCTATTTCTTCTTTACCCCTTATGCTGCTCTCTTGAATCAGAAGAATGGACAACCAACTTCTAGGAATTGCACTGAAGTCCAGATGTCAGTGGTTTGTGGAAAACCCCTAGGAAATAGACACATTCTTATTCTCCTCTTACTATGTCAGAACTGGGAGAATTTCGAGTATTTAAGTGTTAAAACCAGGCAGAGTAGATCCTGCACTGGTTTACGGTCCGAGGAACTCACACAGCCAGCATAAGTTTTAAGAGTAGTTGTTTTGTGCAATGTGAACATACAGTGGGTCTAAGTTGACACAGCATGCACTCATACTGAAGATGAAAAAAGCCCATACTCCTAAGGTAAAGTAGAATTTTTCAGTCCATTATGTATACCAAAGGCTGTAGCACAGCCATCCCTGAAGATCGATTCCTATAGAAGATCTAAGCATTTCTGGAAAATGAGGAAGTTAATCTGGTGATTGTCATCCTCTAGGCAAGAACTTCGTTAATTGTTAACTCTCAGCTGGCAGGGATGTATTTTTAGCAAAGTGAATGCATTTATCAAGGTCAAGGAATGTGTTCAGGCAAGTTTAAGTATTTTACAGAATTAAGCGGCGCAGATAGTGATTTTGAAAGTCAGCTTTTGAATTTTTGAAAATGATTTCCTGTGCATTGATGCTTCCCATCAGATTGTATGAGTCAGGTTGTGCCATGTAATTGGAATGACTGCTTCACTGCTTTCTGGAGCATAAGAATGTATAGAATATATTGCACTAACCTGAGAAAAAAAAAAAAAAAGAAAATGAAAAAAATGAAAAGAACCACTCTGTTGCACTTAGAATAGACTACATTTTGCAAAAAAAGAAAGGTTTTTGTGTTTACCCTGCTTGTGTGTTACCTTTCTTAATAGTTCATTATCTAGCTGGACTTTCCTCTGTATTCTGAAAATCAGGTGTTTCAAGAAGAGCCTGGGATTTTTTAATTATACTATTAAGTAGTTTCTCATAGGTAAAAAATCTTTCTGAAATGAATGTTAAAAGCACTCTAGCAGCTCACGTGGCCCCCTGCCAGTAGTGCAAAATGAGCATATCATAATATGTATCCAAAGAATTTAAAAATACACTTGAGTATGTTGTGTATATTTATAATGCATAAAAGAAGATTTTCAAGTAAAATTTTTTAAAGCCCTGTAAGTGGTATAATGAGCTCATACAGACTCGTTAATCTCCTCGGCATAGTTAGTCTCTGACATCAGCATATCTCACATGAGATTTCCTTGCTTTTCTTTTTGCTCTGTGGCAGAGGGAATTGTCCCTGGCATGGTCTTTTTTTTTTTTTTTTTACTGTTAAGTTATGTAAAATTCTCTTTGACTGATGTGCTGCAGATTCACTGCAGTGCACCTCTTCTAACAGTGGAAGTGTTTTTCTGTCTGAAAGCAGCGAAATGCCATGGGGAAAATGGAACAGGATGTTGAAATCTAGTTCTCCAGCCTCTGCTTGCAGCGTGGGCTGATCTCCCTCCCTCCTATTTGAGCTACCTTGGTGCTTTGCCAAGCTGTTGACAGGCTGGCTCTCCCAGGCACAGGCTTGCGCTTAAATCTGTGTTAATGCATGGAATCCATGTTGATCCCACCGTGGTCCATCAAAACACCCCTGTGAGCCTGAGCTCTGGAGGTGGATGTAAGTACTTCAGACAATAGAGCTGAGGTATTGGCCCAGAAGAATTATTTTAATGGATTAGTATCTTCAGCTGTTAGGTCTGTGTGGCAGTCTGCTGAGGAAAAGGTGTTGAAGAGCTCAGTAATGCTATGATGTGTTTATGAATTAGGGCTGCTTTGTATGCTGGACCTCGTGTCATTTCCTTTTTACCTAATAACATCTTGTACAGTGTTTTGACATCTGCTCTGCTGTTCTAAAGGACCCACTCTTCTAACCTTCTCCTCCTACTACATAATTTAGCAGCAAGTTTCACCGACTTAACGCGAAAGTTGTGTTTTATAAGCCATTCCAAATGAGGAATTCATGAAGCGGATACCCTGTGTTACCTTCAAGTCATGAGATTTTTGCAGAATAACAAATGGCTTTTTATTTTTTGAGCTGTTACCAGCCTGCCTGGGATACGTGATGTTTTGCCTTCTCAGCCATGACAAATGGTGGTGGTTGCGTGGAGAGTTTGGTTTGCTTTCTAAGTAAAATAAATTGTTTCCCAAGAATCTTAAAGAAAGCTTAAGAACGGTTAGATGGATACGCACAACAAAATCACAACGGCTTATGATCTGCCCTATTTTGCCCTGCTCTGTAAATAGGAAAATAAGAGCTCGAAAATCTGTCACTCCACACTGTTTTATTTGATTTTTTTATTTCATGTTTTGTAAATAGTTTCCTCACATGAAGATGTTTATTTTTTTAGTCACAGCTGTCTAAAATATTCCAATAATAATAATCAGAATATGAGGTCAGTAATCACCTACCTGCCTGTTAAGAATGTGTAGCTTTTTATGTACCCTACTGTTTGATATTCTCTGTATGGTGTTTAGTTATATAGCACTTTTTTATCAATGGGTTATTTTTGAAGGTTACCTATCTTTAAATTTTAACAAATCCAACCAGGGTTTGGGTGTGGTCACCTTCACCTAAAACGCAGATTAAGGAAACTTAAACATATTTATTACTTCTGAGATCTTCAAAGACAATTATGAGTAGAGCAAAAGCTGTAGTGAAAGAGTCTAGAACCTTTGAACTGCTAATGAGCTTTATGCTAGGGCAGAAAAAAATTAGTCAATTTTTGGTGTAAAGGGAAGAAAACGACCTCATTATAAAAACCTAAGAATTTGTAAAAGAGTGTACTGATCTAACTTGACTGATACAGTTGCATTAATGCAACTAGTCAAAAAGCTTTGATTTGATGTTCGCATCAAGAAGTTCATGATAGAGTGATTTCATGGTACTGTTGCAGCAGCAGAATCCTGCCAGAAATGGATCAACTCCGCCTCTGTACAGGACTTGCTTTTCCTTCTTGGTGTAATTCCAGTATTACACGATAGCTGTGTCCAAATGGCATTTAAATTTGTGCAATGTCAATGTTAACGTACAGTGGTGTCTATTTATAGTAATTATGTGTTTCAATTGATAGAAGATAGCATGCATTAGTAAGTGATAGGATGAACTGGAATTTTAAAACTTGAGCAGAAGTGTCACCAGTCACCTCCCAGTTCTTTGTGCCAGCTTTTAAGTTGATAAATTAAAGCTCGCTTAATATTGGCAATGATTAAAAATTTGTTATTTGTATGATTTATTTTAGACATTATTTTCGTTTACTGGACAGAATCAGAGTTGTAATGGCTTCACGAAGGGGTTGTAGCAGAAAGCCTGATGTATTTCAACGTCGGGTGCTAATAGGTCTCTTGTGGGATTTCTTTCACTGATATTTTTATGGTTATAATGAAACAGAAGAAGCATGGCTATTAATCATCCAGTTGGACAGTATGACTTCAGAGGCTTTTCATTGGTTGCAGTTGTTATCCTAGAAGGGACCCTAGGAGTATCTCCAGAGAGGGGCCGGGGGCACTGGGGTTGCCCAGTCTGGAAGAGAGGAGGCCAGGAGGCAACCTCCTTGCTCTTGGCAGCTCCCTAAGGAGGGGAAGCACAGGGGGAGGTTAGGAAATTTCAGGAGGACTCCTTAACCTTAGATCTTCTGCAACCTTAATGTATGTGAGTAAACAGAAGAACCTCAGTCCATGTAGCTGAAACAAGCAGTCCCTTGTATGCAGTCCTTCGTAGTAATGGTGCCATTTAGGGATCTGTACTCCTGGTACGGTTCTACCCCATTGATACTAATAACTAAGAAAAGAATTTAAACAATTCTCATTGTTTATAAGTGAATCCTTAACAATTTAATATCAATTTAATATGATACAAGAGCGTCTCTGATAGTTCTTGCTGCAAACAATGAAGGATGTGAAAGAGTCCTTGAATCCCTGGCTATTATCCTTGCCTGCATGACATAATGTCTTTTAAGTTCTTGTCATGTGTATATACTGTAACAAGTCTTGACGTTGCGTATGTTATATCAGTGTTCAAGAATGTTTTGTGTGAAGCAGCAAAAATGCTGTCTTGTAAAGCTTTTATGTGTACATGCTTTTACTCCATCCAACAGACTGAGCCTGAAATAATAGAAGAAACAAATGTTGATCGTGTCACTGAGCCTCGGAGCTACACCAGGTCCCGTCAGGCCAAAGGCCACTCAGAGACCTCAACTTTAAGCTCTCAGCCCTCCATTGATGAGGTTCGACAACAGATGCACATGCTCTTGGAAGAGGCTTTCAGCCTGGCCTCTGCTGGTCACGGAGGACAGAGCAGGCAGGAGGCCTACAGCTCCGCACCACACTTGCCCTATTCAGAGGTGGTGACCAGCGCTCCTGGTACCATGACCCGACCTAGAGCGGGTGTGCAGTGGGTACCCACATACAGACCAGAAATGTATCAGTACAGTCTACCGAGACCAGTAAGTGAAACTTCTCTTTAGTATGCTTTAATACCATAAAGATATTTCTACTCTAAGAACTCTTTTTTTTTTTTTCTTTTTAAGATGGAGTCCCATTTTCATGCTTAAAACTGGGCATAAAGCCATGTTTACAATAAATAAGTTTGGGTAGTGGGGCGTGTTTCTCTGTCTTTACACGTGCCCATATCTCACATGAAGACTCTTAGGATCTATTTTAGCAGCAAGGTGACCTTATCTGTGTTTTGCTTGAAAGATAAGGCTGCACTAAGCTCCAGACTGTTCAACAGATAAAGAACTGGTCTGCATGTCTCCTGTTCACTGAATGCGTATTTGGAAGCAATCTGTTTTTTAAAAACATATGGGCATGAAACATTGAACGCTTGGTTGGACTAGATGATCTTATAGGTTGTTTCCAACCTTGTGATTTATGATTCTATGATTCTGCACAAATTCCACCAGTGAGAAACATCATCCCAAGCTGGGGAACCAAGTGCAATGTAAAATCCGCGTGACCTGAAAGGTGGGCTGGTATTGTCAGCCTTACAATTACATTTATTGGTGTGGGACTAAGAGGTGGCTCATAGCCACAGGTTTCTCGGTTGACCTTATGTGGGTCACTCTTGATGCTTCACTTGCCTCAATTTGCGACTAACAATTTCTTAGCTCACAGAATTAATAAGCTTTTTGTAGATAAATAGACAGCAATAGCAGTAGTGCTGTGGGCATCCTTGGTAGGTCAAGCTACCTCTGAATTCCAAGATACTGTTATTCTGAAACTGTTTGTTCATCTCACTGGGGGGGAACAAAAAAAAAATATATAAAATTATAATGCATTTTAGGGGTCAGAAATAATTTTTTTGTTTTGTTTTGAAATAATGCATGTCGAATTGAGTTACTAAAACGCTTAGTAAAAGAGAATAAAGCAGGAAAAGTGTCCTCACTTTAAAATAACTATTACTATGACTTCTCGTGACAATAAAAAGTACATTAGAGGATGCTGCTTCTGAACTATTCTAAACATAAGTGAAGTCAGTGGCACTGCCTGCGGAGGCTCACGCTGGTGCTATTTTAAATCATGCTAAGGGATATTTTTGGCCCTTTGAAACTACCGCAGTGAACTTCATATATGGCATATAATGGGATTTTATGGCTAGAATTCGATTAGAAGCTCAAGAGACAGTTAATAGCTATCCAAATTACTTTGACACTTGAGAAAGACTTTTTGAAAGGAATTGAAAATCATTATATGGAGTGCGATTTAAGAAAAATGTAATTGCTATATTTTTTGGTGATTGCTTCACTATTTTCAAACTCAGTCATCTACTTGTTTTCTGGGCTTTAAAGCACTTGGTGATCTTTCTGGGGGCTTGAAGATAGCGGTAAGCACTTCCCTGAAGACACTTAGATTTTAACTGGTTGCCATGGGGTAGGATAGTCGCAGGCTAATGGTGCTTGGAATAAAGGTTGTTAATTCATAGTTTTTTGCTGATCTGTTTCTGAGATGTAAGTTGTACTTCAACTGAAATGTTTCCTCATTTGTTCTCAAGTGGGGAAGGAGGATTTCGATTAGAAAAACCCACTTGAAATGTATCTGCGGAGTGATGTGCGCAGGAAAAATATGCAAGAATTGCTGCTCTCGATGATTTAGCACCTGTTTGCCTGCCCATGGAATCTCTGTTTGGTAATTCTGATGGAGATGCTGAAAGGGGAAGCACTAGGGAGTTGATTGGCCCAGAGTACAGCAGGGCTGGCCGTGGAGCAGCTGTGAAGTGGCTGGTGCAGTGAAGGTGTCCATTATGATTTGAAATTTGGATTTAAGATGATTTTCGTTCTTAAATGGAAGAAATGCAGACCTTGGCTTTATTTATGGGTTTCTAAGTACAAGTGTAAGGATCTTCAGCCCATCACTTGTTTCGGAGACTTGGGCCTTCGTAGCCCGTACATTGCACTCAACCTTTTAGGAGCTCTTCTGGACTCTACTGGAGTCTTTCCAGCAATTTGGGTGCACTTGAGCCAGCACTTACTGCAGAGATGTTTCATAGATGATACAAGTGCTGAATAAGATTTCTAACACTTGCATTCTCTGCTTTTATACAGCATAAAGAATGAGATCGAAGCACATGTCATATATCTCCTGGTCCCAAATTCTTTCTCACAGCTTTTTTGCTCGGCTGTAGTTATTACTCCACTGGTTTGCTTTTAAGATTCTCAGTGTTTTAGCCAAAAAAAGATTCGCTCACTGACATTACTCTCTGGAAGGGTGGTGTGAGGTCTGCAGTCTGATACTTGTGCTGTCTGAATCTGAAATGTGATTAATTTAACAGGAATTACTGTCACCTCCATGTTACAGAAGATCTCATTTTTGGTCAAAACAGTGTTTGGAATCCTTTCAGAATGCTCCTCTGATAGTTTGTTTTTTTTGAGAACAGCAAAACTAATACAGCTTCTTCAGCACCTTCATTTTGAAAAATAAAATTAGGCAAATTTCCTGTGAAATCAACATCTTCATATATGCTGGCTTGTTTTTGCTTTTTTTAATGTTTTTTTTGTTTGCTTGTATGTGTTTCTTTTAAAAGCTAGTTTGCTTGGCTTTCCAGCAGCATACAAGTTCCAGTGAAGTTGCTTTTTTTTCTGTAATCTTGTCAGTCTAGTACCAAAGGGCTCATCTAAACCTCCAACAGATGTGCCTTCGTAGTCTCTGAACATTCTTTTTCCGTTTGTGTTGCATGTAGGAAAATACTAGTACTCAGCATAACACCTTGCAGAAAGTCCAGAAAATTTAGAGTTCCTTGTCATAACTGTTTTGATGGTTGTGGAAGCTCAGCACGGCAGAGAATTGACCACTCTCCACCAGAACGGGCAGTCCCTTGGTGAGGCACAGCAAATCTTTTGATAGGATTTTTCACTTTAACAGGATTCCCTTTGCCTAGCCATTAGCAACATGGTGCCACTCATTCAAAATTGTTCATCTCCTATTTAAGCAGCAAAATAAATGCTTGGATTTTCTACTTCGTATTTTATTCCCCTCCACGTTTTCAGTGCAAGTTGCAGGAAGTTTGTGAGCCATTCTTTGTGGTACCTTAAAAAGCTTCACTTTATGCCCATATTTCAAAAGATGTGCGTTAGAGAAAACCCAAGACTGCCTCTGTTCCTCTCCATCAGCCCTGTCGTACTCAGTAGTATTTGGAGTCACCAACCACTCTGAAACACATGCTGTACCTTTAAGATAGGGAAAAAATAGTTTCATGTTTAGTACAAATGTATGCTGAGGGCAAGGTTAGGATGAAAGGGTTGTGGAGCCGGAAGGAAGTGTAGAGTTCAGCATTGCCAGCTTTTCGGGTACAGAAGAAGCATTGCAGACCATTTCAGGTCCAGTGCTATGAGAAATGTAAATTAAACTTCCTTTGATGCAACTGGCATTTTGTTTGTTCTGTACGTTTATTTCGTTAAAAATCAAAATCAGTATTTCCAACTCTTGGCTAGGATATGTGCAATTGCATTTTCAGTTTTTCTCACCTAGTGATGGAAATACTTCAAATAACTTTGTAGCGTGGTGAAAGTGAATATTTAGAGACATCATAGGTGGCGTATAAGGAAAAATGATTTTCTAAGACATGCCTTTGAGGGACCCTACCCTGCTTTAAAGAGACGGGGATGAGAGGTGGGAGAGAGATGCTTGGTTTATATTGCTTTTCCCTTAGCTATGCTGACATTAAAAGTCAGCTTTTGTTAGGTTACCTTCTCCAGTTTTGCAGCGGAGAAAAAGCATAACGGAGCACTGTCTAAGAGTGTGATATGCAAAGGTGATTACTGTATGATAATGGTTTTAGAAATTTAGTGTGGGATTTATATTGCCAAATTCAAACCTAGATGTAGGTGTGAAGTCTGAGCTATTAGTGTAAATCCTGTGGGCTCTTTCAACAGGCAGGAGGAGGGTGACTCATCCCATGGCAACATGTTTTTAGCTTTCTCTGCTGTTTGCCAAGGGAGAGTCTCCGACTGAAGCAGAATCATCTCGTGTAGTTCAGAGCCTCACTGCTGGACTTCAGATGTTAGTTTTTGTCAGAATGCGTATTTCTTGGTACTGCACAGCCTCCCCCAAGTTTGCTCTCTTTCTGATCTTTGTGTTTCTCTCAAGTGTTGTCAGTAAAAGCATAATGACCAACAAATAAAGCATAATAGGTAGAATACAGGTGTCAGTACTGTAGAGACTGATAACACTCCTCTACCTTTAAGCATATTTAGCCACATTGTGACCTCTAGCTTAGAGCATACCAAAGAACTTAGAAGAGGTGTTTTGTCCTATAGGCCGCAGCACACAATTACTGGTCTTTCGCATGCGTTAGTGATGAAAGCCAGAACAGCTATGAGCAAGATGCTCCTTTCTGTGAGTTGGTAAGCTGGTTGTGTGCTCCTCTGATTTTTCTATTTCAAAATGATTTGAATTATTATTGCTTTAGAAAGATACAGAGCTTGGGGTTTTTGTTAAGAGTTTACTTTTAATCTCTCCAAGGCTGACAAAAAGCTGAAAAATGCATTGCTTGTGGGCAGTTCTGTTTCACCAGGTGTTGCTCTGAAAATGTTTTATGAATCCTTAAAATGTTTTACTTTTGGGAAATGCCCCATCCTTGGGGACTTACAATACTTTCAGGCTCTGAGCAACTTGATCTAGCTGTGGTGTCCCTGTTCATTGCAGGGGAGTTGGACTAGACGGCCTATAAGGGTCCCTTCCAACTCTAAGGGTTCTGTGATTCTATGAAGTGGAAACTATGAGATCTTTTTCCTTTGAATCCAAATTATCTGTGGAATCTCACATTACTGTAGCAGACTTACTTTCCCCGCAAGGTGACAAGTGTCACAAATGTGGAATTTAATGTTCTGCTTTAATTACATTGCCTTGCCTTTGTGAACTCATTTGTTCGTGTTTTCTTCTGTATCCTAAAATCACCCAAGCTTTGTAAATTCTCTAATAAAATTCCATTACTAGTGGTGCCACAGAATAATAGTCTCCAGTTGGCCAGCACTTGTAATGAGTATTTAATTTCTGAGGTTATTTACTTTTTAATTTGAATGTGGATCTCTTGGTATTTAAGAAAATATTCCTCTCTCCTACAGGCTTATAGATTTTCTCAGCTTCCCGAGATGGTGATGGGATCTCCTCCTCCTCCTGTCCCTCCCAGAACTGGTCCTGTGGCTGTTGCCTCTCTCAGGAGGTATAGAGCTTTTACTTTGTTTTCAATATGAACTCTAAAAATCACAGTTTATGTAAGAACTGAGACAAACCCTCAAGTAGCACTTGTGAGCCATCCAGTTAATAAAGAAACACTCATGAAATTAGAAACGTGCTATTTTTATTTACATTTAAACATCAAGAGGAAAGAAATAATAGCAAATTTTCTCTTCCATTAGCTCATCATCTTCAATAAAATTAGGAAATCCTTGCCTCCAAATCACACAGTGCATAATGAAATATTGTGTAGCAGATGTGCAGCAGATAGCTTGCACCATCTTTCTCCCTGCTTATCTCTGTTCTAAGAACCTGCAATGTGATACTGATGAGTTACCAGTATCCTGGGTCTGGGGGACTTCCACCTGGCTTTCAGATATCTAACACCTTTCTTCACAAAGGCAAGTATGAGTAAATGCCTGATTGTCTCAGCTCAGTGTATACTGCCTCTTCCTCAGGGTAAGGCACTCCATAAAAAGCATTTCAAGCTATTTTCACGCTTCTGTGGTGGAAGAGCTGATATAGCCTACAGTGTTGTGCTGTTGTACACTGCAGAGTGCCAACAGTAATTCAAAGGCACTGCAAGCCTACTGAGAAATGCTGTAGAGTACTAAGAACAAGGGAAACTTTTCTGAGTGTCTGCTAGCTGCATCCAAATATTCAGAACACTGACTTCTTTGTCATATTGTTTAATAACCACTAAGTAATAGTGCCATAAATCAATATAAATCAATAAAGCTATAAATCAACTGGGACGCATCATTTCAGAAGACGCTAGAACTTCCCATGTGCAGTTTAGACTACTTTCTGACACCTTATCATCTATCCTGTGTTTACTGTAAGCTTGTGTTGATGAGCTTTGCTACAGCTCTGGTTTTTGTACTGCATATCACAGGCATTTGTTTGAAAGTTCAGTAAAACTGGATAGCTTAATCCTAGCAGGCATGTCATATTGTAGCTCATAGATGCATATATAGCTGTCTTGTCCAATAGTCAGGATGTTAAATGTTTTTCTTTTTTTTTTCTACTTTTAATGCACAGGTCTACATCAGATATTGGCAGCAAAGTGAGAATACCAGAGTCCAGTGGGGTGGATCAGGCCCAGCATCACGATCCAGCTTCTTATGCACCTGGTTCAAGAGCTCCAATGCCTGTAGGCCCACTTGATCAATCAGCTTTTCACTCAGGTGAGAAAATAGACCTGCAGACCGATCTTGCAACTTAAAGAATCGTGTGATTTGTTTTGCATGTAAATGAGCTGATGAGAAACAGTAAAAACACATGATTATTTGGAGGAAGAAGGAATTAGATATTTTTCCAGGTACAAATGAAGGGCTTACTTAAAGGATTGTCCCTCTGCAAATGCAGAAGCAGCTACGTTGTAAAGTATTGCTCATCCTGCAAAAGGAAAGGGAGACGGTCATTTCTGAAGGTAAGACCCCCCCCCCCCCCCCCCCAGATGGTCTTTGTTCTCGTATGTCATTCTGCTGGCTCACCTGTCAGGACTCTGAGCCACTAATGTCCAGTAGAACAGTTCATATGTACCAAAAATCCAGTGGAAAATGTAAGGGGATTGTCTAGCTGATACAGAGGCTATTGGTTGTCAAGAGCACAAGGTACAGTATTGATGGGGCTCCATGGCAAGAGGCAGCTTTCTGGCAGATCTCTGAACACACCAGCAATTGACATGTGTCTAAACAAATACAGCCTTGCATAGAGAGGCTGTCACCAGCAAATGTCAGAAGACTGGAAGCAACTTCTCATTGGCAAAATGTTTTCTTAAAGAGCTATAGAAAAAAGCTTTCAAGATAAAGTAAATTTTATGTTGTCATTTCAGTTTAGTAAATGGCAGATTCATTAGACAGGACTGTTAATCTGCAAATAATTCCTTTCTTATCTTTCTCAGAAGTAATTGAGAGTTATCTGCGTTGTATTCACAATCTTCTGAGAATAATGCTGTGAAAATGCATATCTGCCGCTAATTAATTAAATGCAGTAGGTTTGAAGGATCCGTTGTACACCCATTCTTATCGCAGTACCTTCCTCAACGTGAGTCTGAAAGGAGCAGATGCCACCCTTTCATATAAGTGTTTTGAACTATAAAGTGTGCCACACTGCCAAGAACCCTACTGTCGTGACTGCAGCAACGTTCTGCGTGATACCGCTTTCTGTCACTTCCAGTGATGCGGGGGTTTTATTGCTGTGTGTTACAGATAGGTGTGCTGTGCTACCACTGAAGAGTGCATTTCAGAAGAGACAAAATGTCCTTAGTGTACACTGTAGAGTTGGCCAGATTTATTCTAGGATTAACTGGAGGAAAGGTTCGTGTGGGAGAGATCCTTTAAATGGCTGTAATGCAGGGAAAGATTAAGAGAGTTGTGAGAAACCTGCAAATGTAACAGATGAGGATTTCTCGTGTTCTAATTGGAAAATAAATTTTTATCAGATCAGTAGGTGGAAAAGCTTTACTGCAGATGCTGACTGGGCACAAAATGGCCAAATGTTGCCCTCATGCAGCCCATCAACATCAGCTTTAAAATCATGATGTTGCGGTAAGATAGCACTTGAGCTTCTTGAGTGCTCAATTTGTATAACTGCTCATTTTGCTGTGGTTAAATTAAAAGAGCTTTTTTGGTGAAGAGAAGCTATGTGTCATCTGCAGGAGCAGCACTTGTTTCTCAGTACAAGGCTGAAGAATGCTTTGGACAAGTTAGCCTTGCTAACTCACTCCTCAGTGAAAATGCTCAGTTGTCTTTTTATTGCGTTTCTGCACTTACTGGCTTTTCTGCTCTTGCATCAATGATTTATTTTTGTTACTCTCTGTAAAACTTAGAACTAAAATACATGGCTGTGTATTACTGAGTACTCAAAATATCCATCCACGTGCTTTGTTTGCTACGTGATAAATACAGTAGAGAGCTTTCTCCCCCTCTGGGTTTAGGAATGAGGCTGTAGTGTACCAGTGATGTAAACGCTGGTGTTTGTATCTCTATCTAAAGAGAAACTAGTGGAAAGAAGTCTTACTGGACAAGCAGATAGTAGTTTACTCTAAATTTGGCAAATAGGTGGAATTATGATGGCTTCTCTCTAGAAATAGTGGAAGTACGTGACGAAATGGTGGTGTTCTAGACTGCCTAGTTACAAACTGTCTGTAATCTCAGTAATGGCAGGATGAAGTACCTTCTGTTGTGAATCTCTGTGAGGATTGAAGCCTACGTTAACGAGTAGATATAACCAGAGATCTGGTTGAACCTTGTCTTGGGAATGCTATTTTCTCCTACTTAAAGTCAAGTAAGATCAGGGCATTCTAACAAAAGACTTCCTGGACATCCCTATGCATATGTCTTGATGAAGACACAGGAGAACAGATTTTATGTCAGCAGGTTTCCTTGGAAATATTTATGTAAGTGGTAGCTGCATAATTCATTGCAGTCATAGGCTGTTGCTGGGAAATGAGTTGAGCAGGCAGAGCCTTGGGTTTGTTTTTTTTTTCTTTGTTTTTTAATGGTAACATTGAAATTTTATGATGGAGTTGTTGAGATTACAGCCTTTTAAAGGTATCACTCAATATTGTAGGTTTTGTGTCTAGAGATATTAGAATAGTAAATATAAACTGAATGGTTTGTAACCTGCTGTTGAAAAGAAAGATGCAATACTCTGAAACCCATGGTAACAGCAGCTAAAAATTGAATACAAGGAAACAAACGTTAAAGGAAAATGAGCCTTTTTTTCTGGAATGATTCAAAGTTTTAGGGGGAATCATTATTACAAGGATCCAAATCCTTAGGAGTAAGTCCTCATATCTTTATCTGAAGCTTGTGCATCACTATATGGACAACTGCCAATCTCATTTTCTCCAGTATTTTCTACCATTATAGAGATGTGTAGTCAGCTATTTGGAGTCTTAAATCCAACCAATGGTGATCATGTTCTTACTGGAGGAAAAAAAAAAAAAGGAAAAGAACCCTGAACATCTACTTCGTAACTAATATCTTCTAATTTTTAACTTAAATGATGGGTTGCTAATTGTATATGATGTGTTTTTTTTGTTTTTTTTTTTGTTTTTGTTTTTAATAGGAAATACAGTACCAGCAGTGTTTGCCATACCAGCAGCAAACCGACCTGGCTTCACAGGCTATTTTATCCCAACACCACCCACAGCATATAGGAACCAAGCCTGGATGCCCTATGCTGGGGAAAATGAATTACCAGGACAGTGGGCAGACTCAGTAAGTATCCTAGCTTTTCTAACGATGTGCATTTCTACACAAAAGATGTCTGAAGTGATGCTAAGCATCAGCAAAGAATCTGAGCAGGGTGATTCTTCCTGAATGGAAATAATCTCTAGCAGTGAGGATTTATGAGAGAGGGTACAGATATTTATCTGTCCATGCAGTGGACTGTAAGCATCATTCAGTAAGTTAGAGGCTGGCACCCATTCAAGGATGGTGTGACAGATACAGTTTTCTTTGCCCAAGACAGAAGTTAAATACTTGATAGGCAGTGAGTGATGCTGTTGTCTCACAAAGTGGCCTTATGCTGTTTGAAAGCTGGGGAGCATCTTTCCATCCTGAAGACTTGTCCCAAGACAACCCCTCTCCCGAATACGAGCTCCCAGCTCTGCCACAGCCCTGCTGTGCAGCGTTTCTGCAGGGAGTGACAGATCTTAAACTAAATAATTAATTGCACAATTCTACTCTTGGACAGATCCAATTGTTAGTCTGAAGTATACTTGCATTTCAAAGAAATGAAACTGAGATCCTAAAATGAATTGCAGTAGTTCATCATGTCTGAAACAAATTCTATCACTTAAGGGCCTTTTTTTTTTTTTTTAAGACACTTTAATGCTACTAAGGAAAAAAAAAATGCAGGATTGACTCTTCTGCTTGAGCTTAATTCTAATGTTTATGCAGAACCAATTCAGCTGAACTGGGAGATGGATTCTATTTCTTTGTGCAGATAATCAACCAAATATTTTAGTGAACTGCATTTGGAGACAAATAGTTGCCTTGGAGCAGCTAAGCAAGAGACGATAAGGTCATATAGATGTTCCTGAGGACAGCTCTTTTGTGCCAGATCTTCATGACTGCTGTTGATGTGTAAGAGGAAAAGAATTCAATTTGATTCTCAGATGTAAGTCTGAATTTGTAGGCTGAACTGTCAAGAAAAAGGATATTCATATACAAACTATATCTGATGATGTGCTCCCGACAGCTGAAGGCTTGTGAAGTCATACAGATTCCCTTTCCAGAATGCAAACACAGAAAATCTTTGCTAAAAATGTGTTTTTATTTGTAATCCTACTGACACTGTAGATTCAAGAGACCTACTTGTTTGTATCTGAAATTCAATTTGAACTTATTCATTAAGAAGAAAAAAATGAACAAAAAATGGGAAAAGTATTTCTTGAATATTCTTTTTCCCTTTTGCGTCTCAGTTTCAGTCCCATGAAATAAGTAAGAATCAGGTATCACCTGTCAAAAATCAAGCCTGAGAACAAACGAGACTAAACTGGAAAACCAGGCTCTGACCCCCCAGTTTCCTTCCTTTAGCAGGAGATGAGAAGAGCACATAGTGCCCCTGGGCCTTCCTTTCTGCTGTGTACACAAAGGGATGGAGAGGGAGGTGAGAAGCTGTCTGAAAATTAACTGTGACATTATAGAATTCAAAGGAAATGCTTTTTCCTTTCAACTTCACTCATCTGTTATAGAGGTTTAAATGACTTCTTGTTACCCAGACTTTTAGCCATTCTGTGATATAACAAAAGGAAAAAAAAATGTAAAACAAGAAACACTTCAGTTCCTTTAGGAAGAACAGAGACTTAAAAATGAGATGCTGTACTTCTCATGCATTTCCACTAGCTGGATTGTAAATTAAACACCAAGGTGGCAAATGAAACGGGAGTTGTCTTGCAAACTTGATTTCCTTAAACACTGCTTTTCAATTAAAAGGTAAGTATTGAAGCACTAAGCTTTGTGAGAGAGGGGAAATGCATTTATTTTCCAAATTGATAGATGCTGCTTAGTGAAAGTAGGAACCTGGTGGCCTCTAGTGGCATGTTCATGTGTTGTACTACCAAAATGTCTTCTGAATAATCTATGGAGAAAACTAAACAGAGGCAACTGCATTTAACAATCACTTGAATAGTATGCTTGTTTCCTATGTCTGTCATCACACCACACCGAATGTGTGAGGCGCCTGCCAGGCGGCCTGTATTACATATTTGTGCAAGACTTAAGTGCATTTGAAAAGCTAAAAACATCTATTCTTCCCAATTAGAGTGATGCAAATTAGTCAATTAACGTTTCAGTGCTTAAATGCAGTGGTAGTTTATTGGTTGCCTTACGGTAAATGTAGTATTATCAGCCATCCTGTTCAAAATGAACATCACTGGACTTCTCTTCCTTTTCATTGGAGTGGATTACGGTAATGAGTTGGTGGATTTTTCCTCAATGAGAAGTTATCTGGTCCTGGTAATATATTATGTTGCCTTCTGTCACAGTGTAAAGCACTTAAACATGGAGGGCTGTAGCTATCTGTTTTCTAGACTTTTGCCAAATATAAATAAATGCTATTTTTATTTGCTGCATTAAAAAATTTGAGAACTTAAGTTTACTGTGAATTGTAAACTGGTATTGTGGGTTTGTGAAGGAAAATTAATAGTCACGGGACTAAACAGCCTCAGTTATTGCTGCAGATCAGAAGATTCCTCTGTACTGGGTTTTCAGAGTTCTGAAGTACAGTAGAGCTGGCTATTTAAGAGAGGACACGCTTTCAGAAAAGCCTCCTCCTTGAGTTTTTTACGGTGACTCTAAATTTAGTCGTTCAGTGCTGCCACGGCGCGGAGAGTTGAGTACCTGTCTGACTGATGTGTGCTTAAATGGCACATGCAAAGATGTACCTTTGTCAGCTGACGCTTCAGGATGTAGAGTTTACATTCTCGTTACTGGTTCCTATCTGTCGCATCTTATTCTACCCCGTGGAGGTTTATGTTACCTGCCAGGCAGCGCTAAGGATAAATTGTTCTGTATAATTTGGTGTAATTACGATGCTCTACAGGTTCCGCTCCCCGGATACATCGAGGCTTATCCAAGGCCCCGCTACCAACACAGTTCTCCGTCACGACTGCCTCGCCAATACAGCCAATCGGCAAGCATGCATCCCAGCTTGGAACAAGCTCCTTTGCCCTCTGCCACAGCTTCTCAACAGAGCCTGACAGAAAACGACCCGTCCGATGCTCCTCTCACCAACATTTCTACAGCTGCCTTAGTGAAGGCAATAAGAGAAGAAGTTGCTAAGCTGGCCAAGAAGCAAACAGATCTGTTTGAGTTCCAGGTTTAATGTCTTTTGTGCGCAGCATTTGTATCGTGTAACTTGAAGTAGCCAAGAAAGCGACCTCTTTAATTCTCACTTAAAAACATACAGTGAATTGTGCAAAGCGACTGCGTTTTTCTCCATCTGAAAAGTCAACGCTATGAAATGACTTGCAGTAGAGCAGCAGGACCCTGAAGATATGTATTCTCCTTGCCAGCTAAGGAAATGCTGCCAGTTAACTCTTAAAAATGGATGATAATGATCACATGCGAGTGTTTGTCACTTGGCACTCACACCGTGACCCATCATCACTAGAGATGCTGCTGTGCATGTCAGTGCCATGCAGTGTTTCAGTTGCAGGCCCAAATGCAGAGCTGCTGAAGAAAATAACTTCTGCATGTCCAAACCTTATTTCTTTGATTAAAGAAGAAAACGGATGGAAAATGGCAAGCTAAAGGCCACGGTAGGTGTGGCAGTCACGTTAATTTTTTGTTGCGAGAGATTGTACAAGGAACGTTGATTGAATTGATCTGTGTCGCTGCAGCCTTTTCATTCTAGAGACTGTAACCAAACCAAAAGAATCTGAGATGAGTAAGTAATACTAATAAACGTTCTGTGAATAGCTCCAATTCTTTTCATCCTCTTTACAGTATAAAGAAGTGAAAGAAGAGAAGACTGTGAGGGGACTAATGATATTTTGATAATTAATGGCTACCTTGTCTGTGAATGCCACTGATGAGTTACGGAGATTTTTTCTATGTGAGAGAGCACAATCTGTGAAGAGCTAACAAAGGAAACTGGTGCTAGAAGTTTCCAGGAGAAATGAAAAAAGGTTATTTGTGTTCGCTCTATATTTAGGCTTTTCATTCTGAATGCATGTGAAGCTGGTAAACATGAGACCTTTGAGCAAGCCTTTCCAACCTGGAATAGTGAATACACCTGCTTGTACGAGACAACCTCTGTTTGACACAGTGCTTTTTTCTCTTTCTTAAACAATGCTATCTACTGAATGGCTACCTGAAGTCACTTTGATCTTGATCGGACTGGAACAGTGCGTACACACGTAGGAAGTTCTGAATGTAGAGGACCTGATGATTATATTGACATGTAAATAAGAATACGGTTAAATGGATTAACAAGAACACTGGTGTGCTTTGAAAATAGAGGGCGTTTCTGGAAATGAGGCTGACTGTACATTGCTCAAGATAAAGATTGCTAATAGTTAAACTGCATTATTGTGTGAATCCAATCCCGAAAGAAAATCAGACCAGTTGAATAGGACAGTAGTTTGTCTTTTGCAGTTGTACAGAATAGTTGGAGATCATGAACAACTGTTTTCAGTTCCTTTGGCCATTAGCTTCGGGAACTGAAGTTGTTGCAAAATACATTGTGTTGGGCTTGTCTGATGTCAACTGGAGTTAAAGGTAATGTCCTTCATTTCAGTAAGTTATTTAGTTATTCTCAACTGCTTATGTTATTTTGTTGGATCACTTCATTTTCTTGAATTTCTTTGGTCTTTACCAAGGTGAGACAGAGAGCTTAGTTTAGCTTTTTGGCCATCAGTAAAATGAGAGGAGTAGGTATGAGACTAGAGTAGGGGAAAGAAGAAGAAACTGATGAAGCACAAACTTTTAATACAGAGCTATTTTTTCCCCCGATTGATTGTATAATAAACCCTGTTTGAGATCATGATAAATAGTTATCCTAGAATATATTGACATCTGCTCTGAGACCTTAGGTATTGCAGAATCTTTAGGAATGCTAGCTGATCTTTAAACTATTGTGAAATTTCGTTTTTATTATTTAAAAATCAAATATAAATAAAATGTATTTTTGTAATCTCAATGTATATACTTGCTGTATGTTTATACAAGTGACTGGTCTGCAATAGTCAGAAAATTTCCACAAACCAAGTGCAAAAAAAAAAAAAAAAAAGAAAAAAAAAAGAAAAAAAGTAGATGAATAATTCTAATGATCAATATTAACGTGCAGCATCTGGAATACACGAATACACATTTGGGTGACTTGGATACTGAGCAACCAAAGAAACTGGATCTTTTGTGTAAATATAAGTCTGCTAAAGACAGACTACCATCTCAGTTACCTGTCAGCTAACTAATACTGATCTTATCAATGTAATACAAGACATCCAAATGTCTTTTTGTGTTAATAGCTGCCTAAAAATGTGGCATTTAAAAATAACTTAAAAAAAAGAAAAAAAAAAAAAAAAATGGGCCAAACTAAGCATGCCATAAAATGGTAAGTTCTGTTTGGCTTCAGTGGGAACTCAGCTCTCTGAGAGCAAGGCTGAGCTTTTCTGTTAGCTTTTGTTCATCCATGCAAGTTTCACTAGAATCACCTGAACGCTACTACGCTTATTTTTCATTTGCTGTAACAGAAGTGCAGACATAATTTAAGAGCAGCTTACAGTTATTCAACCTAAGCTGGTTGATAACCGGATTAAGCTGCCTTGGTAAGGGAAATCTGCATTAAATTGTGTCAGCCGCTTTGGGCGTCAGCTTTATTAAGTTTCTGAGTGATTATTCTAGTTATTCCAGTGAAATTTTGTATGTAGGTAGGCCCTTCTATGCAATGGGAGTGAAATACCATGTGAAATAAATTTCTGTGTCTTTGACTCGAGTTTTGCAGGGTTATCTTAAAGCTGCGAGTGTGGAAGCAGCAGCAGCCCTGCAGACTGGGAAAGCTCATGATGCCACGTATCCCCAAAAGAGTCAGAGGAGGTAGGATGTACCAGATCTAAACAGCATTTTGGGACGCTTAGCTCTGCTTGTAAATCTGTATCCATTCTTCGAATTAAGTGATTTAGTGTTTCCATCAAAAAGTGTGTTAGTGTAAAGCCAAGCATCTATCTGCCATACTCAAAGTGAAAAAGTTTGGAAATTACATGCATGGTAGAGGGTGTGAATGCCTATATGCAAACAAAATGAACAAAATAGAATACCCTAGCACCAAAAGAACCACTTAATTAGCTTTCTAGAAAGACAAACTATTCCTGTAAAGTTAAACAAAGTACTCTTCGTACTGAGGAAGACCTGTTAGACTTGCATAATTAATTTTGTTTGGTATTGTACTGATGATGTGCAGTCTACTGAATATCCTCTGAATCATCCCTCTGAAACCATTGTGGTGCACTTTATTCACAAAGGCATTTTACATTCTTTGTTCATAATGGCTTTCTATCTTATTTGTAATATGTTTCTGTATTTTTTTGACGTACAAAGTAAGATTATACCAAGACAGTAAGGACATTCCTGTGTAAGAAAAACATGCTGTAATATTTATACTGTCTGAGCACAAAGCAATGATTAAGTGAAAATATAGTGTACAAATAATTTGTAAAATAATAAACATTTTGTATGGCTACAATTACAGTATAGTTTTTCAATATTGATTTCAAAAAAGAAAGTGTACCTGTTAAATGTTACAATTTCATTAGATAATATTCCTGTCATATTCGCTTTTCTACTGAGTGCTCCAATTTTCTTTAAAATGTTGCCAAATGTTAAGGTGAAAAGACTGTTTTCTGTGTACAGACATGTTGATGTTCAAACCAGTAGTTGTAAATCATTGCTAGAAACATCTGCAAGTAAAATGCACATAAAATTATTTCTCAGTAGGTGTGTAATGGCCACTCTGTAAGTGCATATACTGTGTGTAATGTTTTATTGGCATTAGCAGAAGAGTAACTTTAAGGGGATAAGAGGACATTATTTGGCAGTCGTTTTTGAAGAAAAATACACTTCTGTGAGGAAGTCTAACACGCTGTAGTAATATGAACAACTTCTGTATCTAATAATACTCTGTAGAGAAGCTGATACAAGTACGTGTAAATCCTGTATAGAAATGGAGAAATTGTTATAAGTAGTTTTTATTTTTTTCCACACTGACTTTTAAAAAGGAGAGGCATGGAGGAAAATGAATGCGAGGAAGATTAAATCAAAGCAGGTAGAGAAAGCAGCATGGAAGTCGGTAGCAGAACTGAAGTGAGGCTTCTGTCTCATTTAAGGGGTGGTACATAAAAACTAATTGCAATTTTTGGCACAATTCAAGATGTCTGTCAAGGATGAATTACTTTTGAATGTATATTTTCTGGTGCGTCGTAAATATGACAGCTCAATGCCTGCTAATAGGAGTATGAGGGAGCTTAAGAGCAATGATGTTTTTTGGAGCTGGCACAAGGAGTCGCTTCCTTTAGCTGAAATTGCGCATCCTGTCCGTGTGTGAGCAGCTCTGAGTGTGATGAAACACGGTTACTGTAAATCAGTATGGTCTTGATCTTGTTTTTCATATACATGAGCACATCTGAGTGGCTTTCCATTTCTCACTGACGTGCAATTGGATAAAAAGAACAAGCGTGAGACAGTATGAAGAACATGAACAGGTAATTAACAGTTGTAATGGCCTGTGAACCAGACCGAAGTCTGCTTCTGATGCTTGATAAGTTACACCTACTGGAAAATGGGTGTTTGAAGCAGCTTTCCTTGGAAAGGTTTATTGCTTTCAATGCTAATGACCAGTAAGTATAAACTAACACTTATTCTACCACAAGAGAGTGTATCAGTCATGGCTTCCACTCCTTTGCACAAGCCATGTGTAGCTCCACCTGAAAAAGTGGCAAAATCCACGACTGCTTTCCAGCTCCTTGGAGTAAACTCTCATAATAAAACAGCAGGTGTTGGTCATCTTAGATTTCAGTACACCATTAGGTAGATGTTCAGGCAATATGTTAGTGTTACTATTAGTCTTTTTTATAAGGGCTTTGTGTAAAACAGGAAAGTTTGGTCTGCTGAGATAGGATGGCTCACTTATTACAGTGGGTGCAGGGAAACAGCAGCCTTCTTCTCGGTATGCTATTAATGTATCTTATGGATCAGTTATTTGCTCTCTCCCCTCAACTTCACTTCTGAAAGAATACAAACGCAGCTTTTTTGACTAAGTAACGTGTAACTTTTGAGATAAGTACATGGGGGTAGATACATCCGCCTAGTTCTCTGTGATGTCTCCATATGCACTGCTGGTCTACTGAGCATCTTATTTAAAACAATGCTAGTTGGAAAAGAAACAAATCAGTTTGAGATTTTTGCTATGTTATTTACAAGCATATTGTAGATTTTGAAACAGGGCTATATGGATTCAGTTTGTCAAATGATTACTTAAACTTTCTGTGCTAGACTTTTTTTTCATGAGTTAATTTTTTTGGCAGGAGTGTGTAATATTTTATTTTTTGCTGATCAGAATACTTCACAGTTACTTTTTCCATTTTAAAAGTGTAGGGATGCAAAATGAGGATAATGCTCATTGAGAATGCTTTTATTAACTGTTGCCATTGTCTTGTAAATAAATAATGCAAAAGTTTACTTGTGGAAATGATATTTATATGGGTCAGTAAATGAACTGGGTACTGATTTGCTCTTTAAAAGGAAGATTCAAGATGGCTAAGATGTGAAGGTATACCTGCAGTGTTTTCATTGAGAATTGAGTCGAGTGTCTTCATTGAGTTGTAATGAACACTGATTGTTTTTTCATCAAAAGTATTGGTCGCATTCTGTGTGCCTGGTCAAAAATGTTTGGCAGTGTCCTGTGGATGGAAAGCAGTCAGAAAAATGCACACGTGGGGATTCCTGTTACCCAGGACAATCTTGGTCAGGGCTGCGTACGACACATGGGAGTCGGGACTTTGGTGGGGCTCTGAGGTGGATAAGAAATGGGTTTTAAATTGCTAGGTAGCCAAATGGCCAGCAGATATATTGAAAATAATTACAAATACCACAAGGATATTTAATTGATTTAATTATTTAGCATTTGATAAAAAATAATTCTTTTAAGAAGTGCCTGAACCTTCTTGAATTTCCAAGTTTGATGGTAGCAATTGGAATAACTTGAAAATGTATTGTAAGCTATAAATAATGTCGTAACGCTGCAAATACACATACGAGGTAATAGTGGGGTCAAGGAATTGTAAACAATAGAGAAAGTTAATTCCACTCAGTTTGATATTTATGGAGGAGGTGACTTTTTTCCCCAGAGTTCATCCTTCAGCTGCGGCACAGTGCGTTTCTATGCTCTGTAAAGCAGTGTCTCAGCACTGTGTAACACGCTGGTGTTTAAGTCTACCTGGCAAGGCGTACTGACTTAGTGCAGGCTCCAGTGTCACCTTGTAAAGAATGCCTGCATACACGATTAACTTCTTAAGCTATTAAAACAGAAATGTGTGGGTTCTTCACTCTGGATTCTTACAGCAATTCAGTGGCTTCTAGGTCATGTTCACCAATGCTTGCTTTGAGATGGGATGCAGCAGAATGCAGCAGCCTATGCCAAGCGCTTAGTAGCATCTAAAATACGAGTGACTGTAGTGGAGGGATAGATACTAAACCACCTGTTTCAGTATGGATGGACTCCGAGTATTTAGGGGCTGATAACTACGGTGGAGCAAAGACTCTGAAATTAACTGCTTGGAATCAATTTTATGTATTTTGTTAGCTTTTAATTTCTTTATTTGTTAAGGTAGTGGAAACATAGAAATGTTAAGAGTGTATTCTGTTTCAGAATTCAAAATGAGATATGAATGGAACGAAAATTGAAGTTAATTCTTTCCCTTTTCCTGTATCTACTGATTTCAACACTGCAAGCAGAAAACAAACAAACAAACAAACAAAAAAACCACTTTACTCCAGATTAATTTTAATATTACTTCCAATGGTGGGGAGACCAACAAAGCTTTTGTATGGGTATTGAGTTCTTCAAATTGTTTTCAAGGTCATGTTAGAGAAAATGAAATGGAGCTTGTCTTGCTGAGGCATGAATGCTGGTTTAGGACTGAGCAATCCAGCAGTAAGAGCTCCTTAGAGGAGCCATTCTGAGGAGTTCTTTGGGTCTAGTTAAGGCAGTGTGCACAGCACAGATATTCCTGCCTTATCTGACTTTTCGTTTTTGTTTAGCAGTTTTCTTTCTCTGCATCTGTGTGTTTTGAAATTTGCATTTGTGTTACTGTTCTCAAACAGCTGCAGTCTTTGACTCATTGAGGTACAGCAGGTGTGACAGAGGTATTGACTAACGTACGTGATGCCATTTTTAATTATCTATGACACTGCGTGGCTTTGGCCTGTTTGTCACCGTGTGATGCTGACAATGTCATTATGGTGACATGGATATTGATAGCCTTCCATTGAAGTTACTGAAAAAACACTGGTTTCGAGGAGAGTGGGATTGATCCAATATTGTCACAGTGGTTTAACCATCTTAAGTATCTTGTAATTGTGCAAAGACAGGGTAGCTGCTGGTTATGGATAACTGGAAATTAGGTAATCAGACTTCAGTTGTCATTTTGTCAGTTTTGGCTTGGTCCTGGGCAAAGCACGTAATCTGGCTGTGCCTCAGCATCGCTATCTTTAAAGCGTGGTGAAAGTGCTGCCCCTCCTCACCCCGCTGGCGAGGGGCTGATCTAACTGATAAGGTTAGGAACGATGGAACCCTGGAGCGGAAGCTGATACTTCAGTATGAAGCATAGTTCATTATTTCATGGAGCTTGGTAATTGGTCGGGACTGTAGGTTATCCGATCCTTTGGCAGCATTAAAATATAGATGAATTTACAAGGGAATAAAAACCTCTTGATACTATTTCAGCATACACTAGGAAGACTTTCTAATAACAGCTTCTACTTTTTTTTTTACAGAGGTGCTATATCAAATACATAAATTGTCACTCCCCATGCAGCACATCTCACATTGATGACATGAACTTCTCTTGCGTCTTTGAGTTACAGAAAGGACCGGCTCTGCATTATTACAAGTATCCACGTTATCTTTGTTACTCACAGCTTGATTCAACTAAACTGTAATGGCTGCATCTGAAAGTAACTAAAATATTTAAGTGTGTTTCAGCTGGACGTGCTTATATTAGGTTGTTTCTGAAGTCAGAGCTGCAGAATTGAGAGGGATTTGGAAAGCCATGTCTAAAGGCTGAACTGAAAAAGGAAGGAAAATAATCACTTAATACTTGATATTACGCAATTGGAAAGGCGATCTTCAAGAGCTGGTTCCTTTTGCAAGTACAAAACTTGTCTGTACCAGAATTTGAATTTTACGTATTACTAAGAAGGAGACAATTGAGATGTTCTAGGTCATTACCAAATGGCTTTGTTTGTACTCCTAACTATAGGGTGATTCCAGAAATGAAGTTTATCTCTGTGTAGCATAGTTCTTTTTCATGTTAGTTGCTATAGCTTAGTTTAAGTTGTACATGTTATTTCTTGGCACTTTTGCACATTAAATAAAAGATGTCTTAAAATCTATGTTGCTACTTATTCTGATTCTTCCTGCTGTGTCCTCTTCTGTAGATCAGCTGCCTTAAAGCATGAGCATGCCTTTTGGTTGGACCGCCAGGCTTCTGGGTCTATGTAAAGATACCGTCAGTCGTCCTCTCAGGGATGAACCTGGCAAAGGATAGGAAAGGAATTTAAAAATCTCCACAGGATAAAATAGTGAATTGCAGCAGTGATGCTCCCTCTGAAGAGATGTATTTGCTGCCTTCCAGAGGTGAGCAGAAGAGTAATCTGCCAACACAGTGATTTTGAGGACATCTTGTAATCCTATGTTTCCTTTGTAAATTTTTGTCCTTCCTTTCATTTCCTGTTCGTCTTCTCCTTTTTATTATTCAGTTTCTATTATTTTCATAAGTATATACTCAGGCCTAAGTTTTGTTTGCTGTTAGCCTGAAGTGAAATGAGAAAAGAAAATACAGGTGTGTGTTTTGGACAGTTTGTGCGATTTGTGGCGCAAGAAATTTGGAATAAAAAGTTCATTTTGCTACAAGGAAGGCATCTTCCCTTTCCTCCCCCTTGTTGTAGTTTTAGAGTCAAAAAGGTAGGAAAGGATCTTCACAACATAGAAATAAATGAATGTATATCACTGCTATGGTTCTGGACAGATGGCGTACTTAAGATACTGTTATATATATTATATATTATATATATATATATCTGAGTTGTCACTGAGTGCTTAAAATGGCTCGAGGGGTTGTTCTGTGTTTTCTCAAGATGGAAAAAATCTTAGCCTATTTTGCAAATATATTTTAACTGACTTGTGTAGTTAACCATATAATGTTTCCTTGGAAAGGCCAAGCGCTCCGCTCATTAGCTGCTAGAAACTCTTCTTGATGAGCGCCTCCAATTAACTTAAATTCATTAGCTAGGTGTCAGTAACCCAAGCAATCCAGAGAGGCCAGAATTTCTGGAATTAAGTGCTGCTTTCGAAGTCCCTGCCTTGTGTACGTTAGCTCTGAATATTCAGGGCAGGCAATTCTGGCAGGCAGCATTCACTGCTGAAAACAGAGAAGTTATTTTATGATAGCTTAGTGCTTTTGATTTCCTCTGTAATCTGTCCCAGAACTAATTAAGGCAGCTTTGCTTCAAGATGAATTTTACATCCTAATGATCCATTGTAATAATCCAGAGTATCTATTTGGAGAATTTTAACATTCTAAACTCTAAAATAAAGGAACAGCTTGAAACTTGATGGGCCCAACTGCTTGATATAAAATACTTTATTTAGAAGCTTAAATGCATTCTTGCCTTCCAGTGGCTTTCTATCCAATGTTTGCCATCATAAAGCAGCCAAGGCCACTTCAGGTTTCCTAGTGAAAGACCTGAGGGCACATGACTGTCATTGCAGCTGTAGGCACTGTGCTCTCAGCAAGGTAACTGCTATTGTTCAGCTGTCAGGTTGGCTGAGAAGATGCTTTCTGAGAATCTCTCTTTGTTAAGAACTGGAAGTGAAATGGAGCAACCTACTTATGTTTTGAGACTTTGACCTGTGTATCCAAATCATAGCCAAATGTTTATTTTCTGCATGCAACAGGGACAGATCTATCAACGTGCAAGTGAGCTATATAAAAGAGATTTGAGCTGTGTCAGCATCTAAATGTTAGGTTGAACCTTCCTAAACAGTCTAAGCTAACAGAAACAGTTGAAAAATGGATGATATATGCTTTGAGAATAAAAGGTGTGCAGTAAGAACATGAATATTCTAATATTTACCCCAATATTCAAATATTTTAATATTTAGTTAAAATATGATTATTTTTAGAAAGGAAACAATAAATCAGTTTTGAGATGTGCTGATCTGAAAGAAGAAACGAATACTGCCTACACAGATGAGAGCAAATTACTGGATGCACCAAGGTCAGGTGAAGACAGAAAAGGTAAATAAGGTGTTCACAGCCAAGCGACAATCACTATGTGCTTCATTACTTAACAACTGGTGGTTTGCTCAACTTATTATTCTTTAAATTCGTGCACACAAATCCATAAAATATTTCCAGCTAAAGATACAGACAGTGATTTTAATTCTGGGCAGAAATATTGTATAGAATTTCCTGTTATTTTTCTCCAAGTTACTTTTTAAGAGCTGCTTTGTGAAGAGAAGGCCAAACTGGCCTTCCAGAGAAGACAGCCACCATGCTTTGATGACCTTGGGACCCTGAGCAGCTTTGATAAAAGGACTTTGACCAAAGCGCCCTGAGAGCACAGTGCTGGGGCTGAAGCTGGCCAAGGTAAAGCCTTCTGCCTTGTTTTGGCATGTCAAACAAATGATTTTCAGTAGTTATGTGCTCCCAGGAAACTTAATGAGATAACATACTAACTGCTGTTAATCCTTGCATCATCCCCAGTAGCTAAACATGGAGCGTATTTTTACATAGTGGTCGTTTAACAGAAACTGAACAACTGATGGACAAGTATTTAAATTGTGTTCTGGGGGAAAATAGCTCAGATCAAGCTGAGTAAACCCGTTGTGAATGGTGGCTGGTAGGGGTTCTACAAAAAGTGAAAGAACATTGAAAAGGTGAGGGGATATAGTAGGAATCAATGGTAATACGGAATAGAAATCTGTTCAGCCCCTTGTAATAATTATAGGAAACTTAGAGTGATTTAGGAGTGAAATCATTCTGGACATTTGGGAAGGTAGAGATAGCTCCTCCCCTAACTAATGAGATTTCAAAGTTGTTCTATGCAAAATCGTTCGATCCTCCCTCAGAAGTTAGTTCTTTTTGTCAGACCAAGTTTGTGTTGTGGTATTTAGTTTAATATGATCTGGTTTCCATTGCAGTCAACCACTGCAGTGTGTTAATATGCTTAGCCTCAAAACTCTTTGTGTGAGACTTCGTATTTTTGTCTTGTGATGCAGTTATAAAACAGCTAAGCCTAGATTTTCAAGGTATTGGTACCTACCTGGTTCTTGAGGCACCAAGATCTACCTTTTATGTATGTACTGACTCAGCCTCTCAGATATGACTGGAAAGAGATAAATATCTGTGGTTATGCTGTTTCTGTGAAATGTGAGAATTTCTCCACCCCATAATTTTCAAACACAGGGAGCAGACTAACAAAAATGCTGAGAAAAACTTGCCCTTGAGGTTGCCCTTGGGTCTCGACTTTTGAGGGTGTGATGTCCTGAGATGAAAAAAACCAAAACAATAACAAAAAAAAACCAACAGAAACAAACAAACAAAAAAACTAGCCAAAAAGCACACACCAGCTGCCTTCAGTGGGCTCCACCTGCGTTAACTATGTGCTGACCAGACCCAAGCAATTAGGGTGAAAGCCATAAGCTAATTAGCCCAGTTAGTAGTTAGTAGTTAATTGCAGAGTGCTGTCTTGAGTGAAACAAGTTACAAAATGCTGACTGGTGGGCAGAGATATTTAGTCAGAAGCACAGATTTGTTAATTGGGCTCTAAAGAACTAAGTGGCAATTAAAAGGTGCCAGGGTAGGCCTAAAGAATAGCTTGAAAACAGATGGAGGACATAAAGAGTAAACCATGCATTTGTACTATAACTGAAGAAATTCACTGCTTGTGTAAAGCTACAAGCTCACATCAGCCTGTAGGCCCTTGAGGGCACCTGGAGGGGTGCTCTGGATGGGTGCCTGGGTGCCCTTGGATGTCAGGGGGAATTTCTTTACTATGAGAGTGGTGAGGTGCTGGAACAGCTGCCCAGAGAGGCTGTGGATGCCCCGTCCATCCCTGGAGGTGCTGAAGGCCACGTTGGATGGGCAGCCTGGGCTGCTATGAAATGTGGAGGTTGGTGGCCCTGCATGTGGCAGGGGGTTGGAGCTTCGTGATCCTTGGGTCCCTTCCAAGCCTCTGATTCTGTGGAGGCTGGAGGCACCTAGACAAGCTCCCTAGACAACTCCACTTACTGTCCCAGTGGCCTGAAAGCCCCCCAGGCTCCCTTCAGCCTTTGTTGCAGCTCTGCCTGTGGCAGGGTATCCAGGTTGTGCTGTGGCACAGGCAGGGCAGTGCTCCAAGGATCCCTGCTCCATCCAGCGCAGCTTCAGGTGCAGTCCCTAGTTGGAACGAAGACCCATGGGTCTGGTAACTATTGCTTTGCTTCGTTAAAAAGCAAGTTAATTAGCAGGTGAACTGTGAATCTCTGTACTGGTGGAGACCTCAGGAGGGCAAAGGCAATTGCGGAGGATAAGATTCGGTTTAAGATTTTCTAGCTTCTCTGATAAAGGCTATTATAGCATGGTGATTGACAGATGGAAGTTATGAACTGGAATTATTTATTTCTTAAAGGTGAACCCACTGGAGTGTAGATCAAAATCTGTCTGGAAAGAACAAGAGGAAAGAAACAAAGTAAAAGCATTGGTAGGAAATAAGATTTTGATATCATGTTGTGCTAAAATGCTTCTCAGTTGATCAACTTTAATACAATTTAAAGCATAGATTAAAACAGAGTTGTTTTTCTGAAGAAAAAAAAAAAAAAAGCTGCTTGTCGAAATATGATTGCTTCCAGAGTGGTAGCAATTCACTGTTATTTCATACTGCCACCTACTGCACTTATATTAGAGCAAGAAAAAGCAATTGATAGCTTACCTACAAAAACTGTGTTGATCTAGAGAGCCTGTGTACTTCTTAATAGTGTTATTTTTGATACCCTGCGGTGTCCCTTCTTTGATGGCAAATGTTCTCCAGATCTGTAGTTAATTACTGCTCTCTCAGCCTGTTTTTCTCTGTCTTTCCAAACATGGGGTAGTTGTCACTCCTAAAGCTACCCTTGGCTTTATCTTATGCACTATTAGTCCTAAAATAATGAACTGATTGAAAGTGGAATGTTTTACAACTGTTCTGTTAGAAATGAACTTAACCTGTCATGTCTACAGTTTGGTGCTACACTTCAGACAAGAAATAATTGCTTGTAACAGATTTTTGTGCTATCACAAAAGTTTCCTAAAGCTCCCTTAGAGGCAGAGGACTTCTAATTGTATTTATGTGGCTCTCAGCTGCACTTAAGTACTTAGAATTAAGGGTGAAACAAAGCTGCTCTGCTCCACATATCTTGAACCTCATCACTGATCTTCTGGGAATCCTGACAACAGCGCTGTTAATTTCTGAGTGTTTTGTTTGCCTACAGTCTTTGGAAGGCTGTTGAAACATATATCAGTGTTATCAATATCTCCTATCAGAGAAATGACAAAAATCATTAACAAAAAAATTATAACGAATTTTCTTTTAATTGAATAAAGGAATACTATGGAAGATCCATTAAAATACTCCATAGTACAGTACATCCAGATGACACATCTCCATCACGCTGGGGGCTGCTGCTTCAGTTTCTGCCTTGTTTTCAAGCATTCTATCTTTCCTTCTCTCAGTGCCTTCAAAAGTTTATCTAAACAGGAATGAAAAACAACTGGTCACTAACGGTTTATAAAAAATAAAAAGGGTTATTTGTTAGGCAAGTTAGTAACTTTCTGTGGCATTTCTTGTTGAGCAAATATCTGAAATACCGAAGTTTCTCAGATGATTTGAAAATAACAGGTATTGAACTGGGGAAAGGTATGTATTGCTACGATTGAGGGGGGCTGGGGGGGGAATCCCACCATGAATACAGCGTTCTGAAAAGCAGTGTATGCAAACTACACATCACAACGTGGGACTTTGCTTCCAGTGCGTGTCTGATGATGCTCTCTGTGGCCCTGGGGAGACGATGTCCTTCCCGCAGCCCTCCCACACCACTCTGAGCTGCTCCACCCGGTAGGTTTGGAAATCAAAATGCCAAACTCATTTCACATGTTTTTTGTTTTTTTTCCCCTAAGCTTTTGACCACCTGCGGCCGTCGCTGGCCGTTCCTTTACACATGTGATGCTTTGCAGCTGCAGGGCCTCGCTGCTGGAGGTAGGTACATCTCGGACCGACCAATTGCCTTTGCGCCGAGCGCTCCTGGCTCTCTTTGCTAAGGCCCGGGCTGCTCTGCAGGACTAACAGCCTCGCGCTCAGCCCCGCCCGCACGCACACTGCTGCGCGTCGAAGTCTTCGCCGATGAGGGCGAGCAGCTCCAGCTTCTTCAAGCGGATGCCCAGCTCGCAGATCTCGTCCTCCAGCCGCGACGGCTCGTCGGACCGCCTCGCCGCGCTCTCCTCGGCCGCCGCGGGGCGGAAGAAGCGCAGCGGTTCGTAGGGGATGGCCGCCAGCCCCGCGGGCCAGCGGGGAACCCCGGCGGGAGGCGGGGGCTGCCCCGGCCCGCACGCGGCCGCCAAAGTCTTCCACGGGCCGCCGTCGGGCTCGGAGCGGTCGTGGAAATGAGGGAAGTAGAGCGGCCGCCGCGGAGGCTGCCCGCTCATGGCGCTGCCCGCTCGCCGGCGACGGTTGTCTCGGAAACGGCCGCGCTCGAGGCCGGCCATGCCTCGACCTCCCCCGCGGCATCGCGGCGCCGGGCCCGGCCGCACGCGGTAAGAGCGGCGATACGAAGGCCGGCCGTGCGCTTTTGCCGTTCCCGGTGGTTCGAGGAGGAGCGCCGGAGGAGCTGCAGCTGCGCGGTGCGAGGAGGCGATGGGAGCGACGTGCAGACGCAGCGGCTGTAAGTGTGGCCTCTGGGGGGAACGTGCGAGAAAAGTCAGCGAGCTGCCCTCATCTGGGGCTCGGAGTGGTTTTAGGCGCACGCAGTGCTTTGCTTGCACCTAATGTGCAAGCAGCTCTGCTCTGGAAGCTGCCAGGAGCTTCCGCTTACCCGTCCGTATGTGTGATAAACTTTCTGTTTATCCGTGTTTGTAAAGCAGTCAAACACCGCGAGGGATGCCTTGCTGTTGCATCTTAATTTGATCTTTGCTTCTGTTTCTGTTGAGTAAATATTGTCGTCTCCCTTTTGCTGATAAATTCCTTTCCTCACTGAGGTAAAACTGGCTTACTTGTTAATTAATAGCAGGTAAAGCTGTTCTGTTTTCTTAATGCCTTTTCTATGGCCTTGATAAGATTTTTTAGAGTAACTGTTGTCTTCCTTTTGCCTCGTCGAGCACACCTGCGCCTCTTAGCAACTAGAATAAAAAATAGGCAGAATATTATTACATAGTATTCAGAAGGGAAAACCGAAGCAGTAAAGTATCAGTGTCTGAGTGTGCTGTGGAGGTGGAAGGGATGGGGTGCTGGAAAACCAGTGAGGTTCCCTTTACCTCGAAGCCCAGTCTTAAATTTGTAGTATCTTCATTATAAAGGGGCTGTTCAGGAAAAGCGTTTGCTTTCCAAAGAATTAAGAAAACAGAATTTAAAAGAATTCTCTCAGAGAATTGAGAAATATAAGAATATTAGATCTTTGTGTTGGCTGTATACCGTAGTTCATCCGACTAATGTATGTATTTTTTCTTTACTATGAGAGTGGTGAGGTGCTGGAACAGATGTGTCCGTCCCTGGAGGTGTTCAAGGCCAGGTTGGATGGGGCCCTGGGCTGCTATGAAATGGGGAGGTTGGTGACCCTGCATGTGGCAGAGGGGTTGGAGCTTGTTGACTCTTGAGGTCCCTTCCAACCCGGGACCTTCTATGATTTGGTGCCGTGATGTTGATGTCTTAGCCATTATTTCTTCATTGGTAGTAGTGTGCTTCCAACTACCCTGGAGCATTCTAGAGATCCCCAATGTAATGTTATACTAGTGATGTGCAAGGACGTTTGCTAAATGGCTGCTGCAACTTAAGAATCCTTGTGTGGAAAGCAAGAGGAGCCTCTTGATTAACACTGCATTTGTGTTATATAGCATATATAGTAGGGGGTTATGAGAGGTGTTAAATGCATGTTGGGAAGTGTTAGTCGCTTACAATAACTAGCTGTGATAGGATGCTGAGATAGGTATTGAGTCTGATCCCTTGAGATAATTCCAAGTTCCTGAAGATACAGATCTTGATGAAAAGAGAGACCTCTTTTGGAATGTAGAGGATGGAAATGGTAAGTGGAAAGAGGCCAAGTGAGAAAAGGTGTGGCACTAAAAAGTAAGCAGAAGGTACCTGCGTTTGTGAAAGAGGAATACGCTTGGAAGTAGTGGAAATGTTGTAATTACTAAAAAAAATTATGAACGCTTCTGTTTTCTTGAAATCATATGCAATCATAGTGATGCATTGTTTTATATGCCAGGTGCTGGAATCGTGGACCTGAGGATTCCTTCTCTTAACAGAAAAAAAGAGTGTGAGCCGCTCATGCTTTGTCAGTGTCCTGCTGTCTTAAGGTGCCATCTGGTGGAGGGTGGTGGAGATGTTGCGTTTTCTTTCTAAACGCCTCAGCTGTGTCAGTAAAAGTCTTGTGAATGCAGAAAAGATTGCCACAAAAATCCGAAGTTAGAAATACAAAGATAAGGTAAAGATAACTGGGTGCATAAAGAATGTAGCAGGGACATTAGATTCTAATGCACATCTCTGTGTTTCTAAGATAACCAGTTCTGAACTCTTAAAATACTCTCCTTCATGTAAAATGTGATTACCAATAGCCTCCTTCCTTCAAAGCAAAATGTCGTCTTGATCGTGACGTTTTGTCAAGTTAGGATGATGACAACCTAACTTTTTGAGAGAATTGTGCCCAGATATTTTGCGTTTAATTTTTTGCTGCTGTACGGGTATCCTGGACTAGCATGGCTACTTATGTAAGCTCCAGCAGTATATGAAATAACAGAAAGGTTTTTATGAGGTTTGTAGTACAATATTCAACGCTATATACATTGTCATTAAATGTCTTCAGGACTAAAGATGAGTTACGGCTGAGGTGGTCCTATGCTGTCATTTTACTTAGCCAAAGAGTTCAGAAATGCATGATTTTCTGCATAGTCTTCAGAACTAAGGCCCTTTTCACGTGCTCACGTAAGACCTAAAGCATGGCTGTGTTGTAATGCAGGATTACATTTTCGATGCTGTCTGCTGCAAGCAGATGAGACCGTTGGGAAGAGGCGCAGATAAGATGAGATACTTCTGTCTACCTGTCAGGAAGGCTAGTTGTGTGTGGTGGAAGGATTTCATGTCAGGACACATGAGAGAAACTCTTGTTCTCGAAGATCTTTTTATTTGCTTTATTCACACTGGCTTGTATGTTGGTCAGACGTCTGCCTTCAATTTTGGCTAAAACTTTGTTTCCAGAATTGAGATCCTTTGGTCTTGGGTTCTGAAAATGAAAGCATCATGCAGACAGGAATCTTACATAGCTAAACTGACTGTAGGTGTTATGAAGGTGAGAGTTGTGAGACAGGAGTTGGTATGGACTTGTATGCCAGCAATTGCAGTGCAGTTAGTTGTGCTGTGCAGATTGATCCAGTAGAGGGAGGAATACGCATGCTCTTGGTAACGTGTTGCAATTGGGTAAATTTAGCACATCATTCAGAACGTTTTGGTATTTGAAGTCTGACAAGTGATGTGTTTACATATACACGTTCATTTTGGAGAAGCAGGTCTCTGATGTATGTACCTAGCAAAGACAGCAGCTGACAGTATTCCAGCCGCCCTTACTCTACAGTAATTGAAACTGCCTTTGGAAGCATTTTTTGAAATCCTTTTCTGTAGAGAGAAGTTGAGGTCAGTCAGATAAAGTTACAGAGTGTGAGGGCCACTAAAATATGCTAGCAACAGCAGGTGGTGCAGTCTGCAGTCTCAATGAGAATATTAACATTTCAAACAAAGGCAGTGATGGCAAACTGCTGTAAACTGCTTGCGTCACCATCGGATCTGTGCGATCTGAGCAGGCATTTTGTGTGTGCCTTCGTTTGTGCTAGACTGATGAAACAGCACTGAGGAGGCTGCCTTCCTTTGCCTGCTGTAGTTAGAATTTGTTGCAAACGCACAGATTAAATACTCAGAAGCATCAGGCTTTCTACAATTTAGTCATGTTCTTTTTAGATCCCTTAGGATGTTGCTGTTCCTTTCTGGTTTAATAATGTACTTTATCCTATCACTATTCCCAGCCCTTATTTCCCATCATTCAGATTCTCTATCAGAAATCACTGGCTTTTCAGCTATTCTTTCTCCTTTCGAAGAGAGAACCTAAAAATCCACGCGGGAGCTGCTGTGATGCACTTCAGAGCCACGTATTTGCAAGCAGTGAGCTGTGACTCTCCTGCTCCCCTTGCTCTTATCTCTTCCCTGTGGATGTCTGTCACAGTCATGCCATTTGTCACACTGCTTCCCAATGAGAAGAAGAGGTGTCCCACATCTTGAACTATTGTACTGCATCTCATTTGTCACTTGTTTCTCTTTCTTTATGTCTGCAATCAGTTCCAGAAGACCTTTTTTCCTGTGTTTGACAAGCTGTCAGACCCAATCCTGGTCAGGAATGTGGGCTTCTACTACAGTGTATTAGTATAAATTGTAGTCATTTGAATAAATTAGTCTATATTACTTGCTATTAATAAAATATAACGATATTTGCTGGTTTCCTATTGTTTTCAGCCTGCGATCTGTAGCACTCATTAGTGGAACTGCTTTCAGAAGCATGCCACTTCCTTCACTGCTGAACGTTCCTGGTCTGCTGGATGTATCTCGATACAGCACAAACCAACATGCAGAGGTTTTTATATTTATATAGGTATTTATAAAGTCTCAAAGCACTCTACCAGCAAACTTAAAATGAGCAGTGAGCAATTAATCAACAATTACATGACTTGAAAGAAGTGCTAATTGGAAAAGTTTTTAAGGAATGAGTTTACAATTGAAATAGAAAATAAGACAGAGACTTGATGCCTGAAATAGTATTTTGGACTGATGAGCAGAAATGCAAAAAGTATAAGAGAAAGAGGGTAAAAAAGAAAGAAGGAAAACAAAAGCTGTAGAAGAAACTAATTTTTAATTTCGTCCTTGGGTAGCTCTATGCCAATCTTTAGGATCTGAAGAACGTTCTCACTTTTGGATTGTAAGTGTTTAAGTCAGTGTATTTTACATCATTAGGAGCATTGGGGGTCTGTTCTGTCACAGATTTAGTCTCAGATACTGAGACAGATACAGAAGAAAGATACTGTCTCTATCTTTCTTCTGACTTAGTGCTATTGTGTTCAAACCACATGCTTTATTCCAAGAACACAAAAACTAATAAGAAAGAAATTGCCTGAAGGACTTAAAGTTGCTTAAAGGCATTCAAGTCTGGTAACTGGGAAGCTGGGAAACTTTTATATTTTATATTTTTTCCTCTTTATTTTTTTCTTTGCAATTATATTGTTTTTTTTCTTCTCCCTAGAATACCAAGAATTGGAGTTCAGTGGATTCAGAAGTGGTGTAGGTGATAGACTGTTACAAGATGTAGAGTTGTGAAGGCGCAGATATTGAATAAATACTATTTAAAACTTATCTGTCTGCAGGCTCACTGAATAAGAGCTATTGAAGGTGCTTGTTGTCATGCATTCTATCTTCTATGTATGTAGGGTGCTGGAGAAGCTATGAGATTATTTTGGTACGAAAGAGTAGCATCTGCTTGTTAATTCAGTAGATGTTTCCTTGGTGATGTGTTTTTGCCTTTAAATACTGATTGGCACTTTGCAAACACAAGTCTTTGTCAAACCTGCTTCTTGTTACCAAGTATATCTCTAGGATGACTTTCTCTTTTTGAAATTGTATTTTCAATAGTCTCTTCTCTGGAAATCTTTGTCTGAGGTACTTGGCAATCTAAAGGAAATTACTGGATTTAATTTTTGCCTATCAGCAGCAATCATGCTGTAATTCTTAAGTGCTGGCAGTAATCTTTGGATTTTTCAAGATTCTTTTTATTTCAACAGCAAGATAAAGTATGGAGATATATATAAGTGTATAAGTATGTCCCACTGCCCGTGTTGTAGATGAAGGTGTTGAAGAGTGCCAGACTCAAGTTGGATTCCTGGGGGCCACCGCATGTGTCCGGCCTCCACCTGAGCTTAGAGCTGTTGACAGCAACTTGCTGGCTCCAACAATTCAACCAACTCCTTATCCCATGATTCCACCGGTCTTCAAATCCATTTCTCTGCAATTTAGAGGTCAGGATGTGGTGCCAGGCCATGTCAAAGGCCTTGCAGGAATCCAGGTGTGGAAGTTGCTCTTCCATTGCCCACCAATGCTGCCACTTGGTCATAGAATAGAAGCGTGGTTATAGAAGATTTGCCAAGCGTGATCTGCCCAAATCTCTTATTGGCTTTATGCTTTCAAGGAAGAGATCTGTGAAAGTGTGTTCTGGACAAAAGGAGATTTGTTTGTTTGTTTGTTTTCCTGAGAAGTCCACATATTTATTAATTTTGAACACAAGTAGTTAAACGAATGTATGATTTACAAAACCACACGTTATGAAAGCCAAGGACTATCTTGTTTCTTGATTACTGAATTGCAGGAATCAGAGAATTGTAATACTTAAAATTAAAAAAAAATAAATTACGTACAATTAAGTTAACTAAATATTAATAAGTAGTGTCCCTACTCATTTTTCTTAGGTTTTTTTTAGGTGCTGAATATGCAGTTCTCAGTGAAATTTCAAGACTTCAATGCTGATTTATAAATCAAAACAAACCAACCCTACCAAAACAAAACAAAAAACACGAAATCGAAACTTAAGCAGCTATTTGTAGTGCAATATACTGAGGAATGTTGATTCTGTTTTTCTTTATTTATTGTTTACACATACCTTAACCTGGACACACTTCCAAGATTTTAGTGATTGTAGGCTGAATTTACCTCTGTATTTTGTTTGTATATTTGTTTGTTTTAAAACCAGTTTCTAGGTACATCCCAAGTCTTGGTATTTTGGTTTTGAATGCTAAGTGTCCTTGTACGTACAAACTAGATTTCTTTCATGAAAGGCTAAGCTGGAAGACCCACTTGCAGGTGTGCACAAAATATGCTCTGATTGATACTGACAAAAACAGGATCTGGGCTGATAAAGTCCTTGGTTGCATACTAAGTGTATGTAGACCACAAAAATTTCCAGAAGAGCTCTAGTGAAACCTTAAAATATTTTTCATCCTAAAAAATGTACCAAGAAATGTGTGCAAATTCTTGTTCGCTGTGAACCACAAGGCCTCGGATCTTTGGGAAATGTTGTCATTCTTAAGTGCTGGAAGAAGTATTTGGTGGGTTTTTTTTTTTTAAGTTTTTGATAATTCTGTAGTAAGATTCTATAGTAAGATAATGTATGGATTGCTGTCATGAAATGGAAAAGATTGGAAGAGGATCTCAATGCCACTTGAGTGTATTTTCAGTGTATTGGAGGTTGATTATCATAAATCATTGCATTTTTAAAAGATGATTTGGCATGTAGATCTCAACGTTTGTTAGGGAGATTTTATGTAAAATATCTCAAATTCATACTGATTTTACTTGGAATACACCTATGCTCGTAACTTAGCTCAAACAAGCACTAACAGAAAAAGCCTTTGTATGGGTCTGTAAGATGTCTGTCAGTTGATATTATCCTTTGGAGCTATGGACTGTGCCAAAAATCTGTTAGGTCTTTAAGGATTAGTCTTCAGTGCAGTGCATTTTCAGAACAGTGTAAATATTATTGGCATATAATGTGGGTTTTTGTTCATATTTGCCAATAGTTCCAGTAAAAAAACAGGCTTCAGTTACTCTTGGGATCAGGTTTGCTGCAGTTTGGAGATGTGGATGGTTTCTAATTATAGCAGCCTTGGGATGTGAATGGTCTCTGACTCAATAATAATTTTCTTCAGAGCTGCAGCCCATCCTATCAAGGCGTGTGAAAACATATCAGCGAGTACAATCTGCTCTACTTACATTAACTACTTAAAATAATGGAGTCTGGCTCACACCAAACATAAAGTACAATGATTGCAATGAAACTGTGTTATAATGGAACATTGAGTTTCATTAAGAGGCGTTTTCATCATACAGCTTGGCTGATTCAGAGCAAAGATGTCATTCAAGTATTCTAGCCCAATGTGCCTTTGCTCAGGTTGCTAGCAGCGTGTGTTGATGGATAGAAATGGTGGTGGAGGTAACATTTCCTTTGAAGCTATTTTAGGCTGACTTTTTGAGCGTACAAACAAGATCTATATTTCATTAACAGGAATAGCAACTGGCATATTGACTTCTTAGATTAAAGACGATTGAATTAGGAAGACTCAGTTATGTACACTGAAGGGATTTTTGAAAAACGTTTTTTAGATGAAATTAGTGAAATGATTTGAAAAGTTTAAAGATTCTGAGGAGAAATGATTGTTTTTTTTTTTTTTTTTTTAATCTTTGATTAATATGCATCTACCTTAAAGTATTTGTTTTTTCCAGGGCTTCTTTTTACATAGGCAGGTCTTGTTATTGTCTCTTTTTCACTGCTGCTCAAAAATGTAATTCTTTCCCTATCTCTCCAATTCCTTGTATTGCTCACGTATCCTAATGCAATGAAAGATGAGCTTTCAATTCTGGGGTGCCTCTGTTGTTTTCTTACTTTAAAGACTGAATTTTACCAGGAATGCAGAAAGGGCACCTAACTTAGACACACACTTCAGGGGAGGAAGAGGCAAATAAAGTGAAGAAATTAATGCGATGGCCACCAGCTCAGAAAAATAATGAAGAAGGCAATCCTGTGGAAGTGACTTCTATGGAAATAATTGGAGAAGGGAACAGGGAGGGAGAAGCATAGAAATAAGGGAGCATAGAAATAAGGAAGCACAGCGTGTGTTTTTAATTACATATTTATGTTAAGAAGGTGCTTTACCAAGACTCAAAGATAGACCATGGGGAAGAGCAGTGTGACCGTCACTCACAGCCACCTTCCCTGTGTTGCTGCAGAGCGGTGGAACAGCGGGGTATTTCCTGAGCAGAGCTTAAAGAAATGGCTTTGTGGATGGCAAACTTAAAAATGAGATGGAATAAAATGTGAGTCAGCTGCATTGTCGATCCTGCACTAGCAATGACTAATTCTGTGCTTTGCTGTTTCTTTGAAGCACCCTCTACCCCACAGTCATAAACGTTATGACACCTGTGGCTCATTTTCCTCTTTTGCTTTTGATAAAGTTCAAAATAATGCTGAAGCAAACCAGTGCAACGAGGCTGTGGCTGGGTATCCTTTGAAGACGTCGGTGAGGGAGAATTTTTCCCTTGTAAGCCATATGAGAGTTGTCCAGAACTAATGTTTGGCCCATTATAGTGAACCAGCTCCAGCACCGCCATGTTGGCTGCGGCCTTGTCTCTCTGGCGACTGGATTTCCTCTGGCTTCAGTGCAGTTGCTCAAGTTGCTATTTTGTAATGTATCATCAAAGCTCGATCCTGTTAACTTAAACCTTTGTGAAGCCGTGTAATGTAACGGATCATATCCAGCATGAACAGATGATGTGCATCATAAATGAAACAGGATGCATCTGGAAAACGGCGTAATGAAAGTAAATGTATGATTTCAGCAGATTGGGATATCCCTAATTAGCCCCGAATAGTTCATTTTCATGGTTAAGTACACGGCCGCATAATTGAATGCCTAGTGCCTTGTGATAGTCGTGATGAGTGCTCTTTCCTTTTATTGCCAGCAGATGTCTCTGTTGAATGCTGCAGAGCGGGGCGACGGATGAGCTTAGCTCAGATCTAAGGTCCTGCCCTGGGTCGCACAGCTGCGAAGTGCCTCATTCTGGTTGGTTCCCGGTTAACTGCATTACTCCTCTGTGCAGCAGCATGGCTTTGCACACAGAAGGCTGAAAATGTATTGTGTGAATGGCATCCAAGAATACATGCGCACAAATGTCATCAAAATGTGCTTCAGTTCCATAAAAGATAAGAATGGAATGACGCACTGCAGGAATGGCAACTTGAAAAATATCTTGTTTGACTTTTTCAGTGAAGACTATTACAAAACCTTGAGGGCCTAGGTAAGGTTTGAATAATCAAACAAAGATCTATCTAAAGTGTAGAAAACTTTGTTGGTTTGGTATAATAATGAATTACTCACGTGCTATTTTAGACTCTACTCCATAATTCATATTCTGAGCAGAAGCAAGGAAGTAGTCTGGATACGGGTGGCAAAAAATACAATGTCTTGTGTTTTACCTTACTAATGCTGAAGGAAGATTGTGAATGAGAATGTGGAATTTGCCGTAAGGAACAGGCTGGCTGCCAGAGGTTGGGGGCAGGGAACTGGATAGGGATGAGATGCTGAATGAACGAAAGCAAGGCCGAAGAGGGTTGCTAGAGGGAAAGGTCACAATGTAAGGTGGTTGAAATACCAGGTGCTGTGTTGGATGGCAGAAACTTCAATGTGCTATAAAGGAGTGGATATGTACAAGAAGGCCCAAGAGAGAAATCGCTGTGGGGGGAAGCAGACATGGATTAAGGGCTTAATCCTCCTTAGCACAGCTTGGTGCACTAGCCAGATCCCTAGGAAAGGGCTCACAAGAAGGGTAAAAAACTACAGAAATGCGAGGGAGTACTGAGTACTGAAAATGGGATGGGGGGAAAGTTCTGGTTTTGTTCATGATGTAAATGGAGATGTTGTGTCTGTGCAAGCACGTGTGGCATTAGAGCCTCAAAAATAGTTGTCACTGAAATATAGACACGTTTTACACACAGCTCTCAATCATGATTGAGAGGAGGAGGGGCTGTGAGGGCAGAGATGAATTATCCAACAGGAGAGCCAAATCATTTTTCTCCTTTGAATACTCCTCAGGTACCACATAAGTGCAGTAGTAGAGTGGCAGGTCTAGTCTGCTACCTAAAGCTAGTATTTTCTGTAGCAAGATTATTTTTTTTATGGAATAACGCATTTCTGGGAATTCAGTCAGAAAGGAAGTCTGATAAAAGTCTGAAGAAACATGCTGTTTTTAGTCTTTTTAATACAAACCCTTTAGGAAACTGTGGTGCATCTCCAAAAGGACAGATACTTCAGAAATGCTCTGCTAGAAGTGAAATCTCTTATTGTGTTTTGTATTACTTCTCAGTTCTTTTAGCTTATGATATGAGAAGCTGTTTCTCGTTCACTGTGGGAGTGTTTCTATGGGAAATACCTATCTGATAACAACAGATTCCACGTAGGGTTGCTTCAGGGATACGTGTAGTTTCTGAGGGCATGACTTCTATTGTAAGGAAAACTTAAGTTCTCCTTTTTTAATGAACCACGCAGAGGAAGAACAGAGAAGGCCTTGATAACTTTGTAATGAAGAAAACTTATTTTCAAGCCTGCAAGCACAATTGTATGAGTTCAGAATGCAGACAGATATGCAGACAGAAGAAAATACCTGGATGGCAAATGATCTTAGAAAATATATGGAAAATGGTTGTCCGTTTTCCTAGCTGGCTTAGCAAATTAACTTTCCCTATGAGTTTAACCTTTTAAGAGAGGTGGTTTAGGGCTACTGTCCTGCTACGTCCTCCTGCTCCACGCATTCCTGGAAATGGTGGAGCATCACTCTGGATTAACATAAATGATTTATTTGAAAGCTCTGTTTCTGCACAGCTCGTCAGACCTTACTTCTCTTGTATGTATATAAGGAATACTGCACAAAATGCTGACTGTGGGTATTGTTGATAAGGAATCTGGTTAGATTGCTGAACACAACATTAATGTTGATTTGCTGTATTAACACGCTTTACTGGGAGGAGATTGGGAAGTGCTACAGGGAGAATCTTTCCTTGCTTTCTCTGTGTGCTGTGGAAATCCAGGTCACTTGACTCTATCAGCAGTCTGTTCCTGCAATGAAGGAAGACTGTAAGGCCTCTGGCCCTATCATCCCTGTTGTGCCGGCCTCCCCACGTTCATTCTGGTCTTCCTCCTCTGAACAGAAATGCAGTTTGACCTCTGTTCACTACCGATGTGGATTTTAAGATACCAGAAGTCATGTCTGGGCTTTGAAATGTCAGTAAATTTATGACTGCTAACAGGACTGCAGTTTGCAAAATTTGAGAAAATATGAATCAAATAATGCTCAGGATCTCTGCTGGTTGCTGGTAATTGGGGAAAGCAGCTTTTTTTTTTTTTTTTGGCTGTTTGGGGAAGGAATATTTGCTGCCATTGTTTCCTGATGTCCGAACTGTTCCCAAAATGCTACTATGACCCTTAGTAAAAATTTTATGCTCAAACATGTAAAAAGAGAGCTACTCATAGCCTTGACTGTTTTGATGTGGAGATAACTGTTTCATAATGAAAAAGTTGTGTGTTCTTGATGGATGGATGTTTGATTTCAAGTGTCATAAAATAATAAGGGAGACAGGTGGAAATATTTAATCATGTAGAAGTGACAGGGTCTTGGTAAGAGCACCACTCCTCTCTGATTTTCTTGGTGTACTCTAGCAGGCCTGTGTTAACCACCTCAATTAGAGTATGTGTTTGCATCTCGTTGATCTTAGCCTCACGCTGAACAACCAGGAAAGAGGTGGCTGTGCGTAAGGTGGATGCCACACATTGCCAGGGCTGGTGTTGGTTCAGCTGGAGCGTGATCAGGAGGAAGCATGGTGCTGAGGTGCTGGCAGGCTGCGTTTACCTGTGACCCCCTTCTTGAGGGAAAAACTGCTGGAAAATGGTGTAGAAGCCCCATTTCAGTTCAAGTCTCTATTACAATCAGTTTGAAAAGCTCCAATTTGAGAAGTAACTCAGTGTACTGTTTGCACCTGAGCTCCATTGGGTTGGCCCTACCTTCCAACAGGTGCTCAATCACTGGTTCATGCTGTGACTTAGCATTTCCACTACATAGCCTGTAGGCTAAAATACTGAGAACTCCTAAAATGTTTCTTTAAGGTGACTATGAAAATTGATTGGGTAATGGAAAATTGATAGAAAAAAACAGGCTTGCTAGTGGTGCTCGAGCATACAATTAATACAGTGCTTAAAATGTGCACCTATTAGAAAGATCAAAGCAAACAAGGTTCTTATTTTAATAGTTATAATTAGGTATTCTATAGGGAAGCATATTTTTAAGATGTTGCTTCTCATACAGAAAGGCATGGCAGTTGTAATGAGATCTTTTCGGGGGGGGAAAAAAAATCCCAGTAGTTATTTCTGTGTTTTTTTTCCTTCTGGAAATACTAGACCATAGCAAAAGTCATGCGTATGTTTGAAAGCATTAAAGAAAAGCTGAAGAAGCAGTGGGAGCTGTGTGATTTGAAGGTATGTGGATGGGAAACAGCCCTGTCTGCTTCATCTGTTCCTTCAGGCAAGGGTTGGATTAGCAAGTGCTGCCCCAGATAAGGAAGAAATAATCTTGCCTTGTCAAAACATCACTATGACATGATGGAAATAGCTTTGAAATACAGGAATTGTGCTTCAAATCTTGAACTTTTTGTTCCACTTCATTTTAAAGTCCTCTACAATATCTAGAGATAAATGGGCCATGTTGTTGTTCCTGGTCCAGTTTTGCCGGAGTTAAACTTGATCACAGCAAAATGCTACTTTGGTGCTTGGGAGTACTGTGCTTAGAGATGACTTGAAATCTTCAGAGACAACCAAGACAAGGGTTTGTCTCTTTGTTCCTTCACATACACTGCTGTCAGTTTGAATTGATCATGCTGACTCTCAGGTTGTTCCTAGATGCAGTTTAAGCAGTTGCTCTGTTTTGGGTATTATTAATGTGAGGAGCCATTTGTCTCTTTTTGCTGCAATTAGGATCAAGGCAGGCATTTCAATTCTGCAGTGGAGGAAGCCTAATATTCCTCTGCTTTGATATGACGTGAATGTATTATATTTGAAAATCCTCTGTTAAAATGTGTTAAATGTTGAAAACCAGAGCCTATACCCATACTTCTCACAATCCAGCTATCTTCTTGGCTTCTTGCCTGGCTAGAGCTGGAATCTATCGCCGTTTCACAGTACATCAAATACTAAAATAGAATTTAACCTAGTAGGAATTTACAGGAATCAAAAGCAGAGAATGTGGTGGCATCAGCTGCTGCTTCCTGTCTGAAAAACGTGACATTTAAATCTGCAGCGACTGATGAACGAATCTGAAGAGCTATTTCCTGGTCTGTGCTATACATCTTCCCTTCTACTTTGCTACAACCTTTATCACCCTGTTGTTTCAGCTCGATGTCAGTAATTAACGTCTCAAAATACAGAATACAGTCATTGTCTTCTAGGTTCCCCTTATGCTGGAGTGTGCCTTGTTTCTTCCTGCTGAGAACTGAGCCCTAATTGACGTCTCGAGGGGGGGATCCCCCCTGTGCTGTGGACCACAGATGCCCTTTGTGTGCTGTCCCAGCCGTGGCCTCAGGGTCACAGCCCTCACGTGTTTGGTGGCAGGTCCTTTGCTTATACTGGGGCTGAAATTCTGCCCCAGAGTTGGGAGTGGCCTGCAGCCCCAATTACAGATGCACTAGGACCTGTGACCACCTCTTTTGTATGCTTTGAGGATTGACTTGGTTTTAAGAAAGACACTGCCTTTATTAACCATTTCAGGATGCAGCAGCTCAAGTGTTGAGGTCAGTCTCCTGCTCTCAGCCCGCTTTACAGTGCGATTCATGCCCCACTCTGTGGGTGTCCCCAGTTCACAGTGGAAGACTGGTGAGCACAGCGAGAAACCTTGTATGATCTCCCTGCAGTTTGGTTTCCATTCAGCAATGCTATTCTGTTGTCTCCTTGTCAAAGCTGATCTCTGGGGTACTTTCAGATGCCAAGGAAGCTCCGAAATAAGTCTCCAGCTCAGCTCAGGGAGGTTTATTAGCTGAGCTGGCACACACAAGCTTACACACTTGCTTGATTTTCCATTCCAGATTTCCACGTGTATGACAGTAATGTCAGAATAGTATGTCACTGACTTTAAAACATCCTGCGTGTATTTTTGAAGAAATAACCACACGGCCTGGCAGATGAATTGGCTTCCTACTGGGAAGTCCAGTGCCTCTGCCAACACAGACATACCCAATGTGGTAGGGCTGCTTCTCTTCCCAACCAGACATAGCCAGAGGGTCTGATCCTATGATTTATGTAATGTGATTGGATGCAATTTTACAACAAAAGCTTGAAAATCAGATTGGAAGTTCTGTTTCTGTGTGCTTCAAACAAGACTTTTTCTTCTAGCTCAGTGAAAGGCTTGTGAGTCATCTTGGTTACCTTTAGTCTGGGTTTGAGACTAGAACCAGGGTTTTGCATGATAACAGGCTTTTTAACCAGTATTTCCTGTTCCAACTCATTCTCCAGTTTTGAGAACTACTGTATTTTTTTCTCTGGTCTTCTTAAGTCTCTTTCCTTAAATTATTTCATATTATTCTCTTGCACTGGAAGAGGTGTCCTGAATTTTATGTACTAATTTATAAGATACCTCCCCCTGAGAGTGTTTCCTGCAGAATCAGAACTCTCTTTAATACAAGGGAGACTAAAAACTTCAAATGAAGCTCTGATGAAAGGAGAGCTATAAAATAAGGATATGGTTTAAAAAAAAAAAAGAAAAAGAAAAAAAGAGAACTTATTTCCCTTGTCTTCTGTTATCAAAATGCTCAATGCTTGATTTCCGAAACAGAGAGTTTGCAGTTTCTAGTACTTCATAAGAACTGCAGGTCCCTAAAGATCAATAATAAACATTTATAGTCAATGCTGACAGTTTCATTTTTAGAAGAAACTCTTTTGAGTATAGGGAATGAATCTCTGCTGTTTAATTTAGTATTTATTGTGTGACTGCTTGTCTCCATTTGCTTTGGTGATACCGAGAACACAGAGGTTTACTGTTATTCTGATCTTCCCCTCTGCTGCTTGATGCTTTTAATAAAACCAAATGTGGAAGGTAGGCACCGGGCTGTATGAGAGGTGTGTTGGTTGTTACGGTCAGGTTTACTGTCATTAGTCTAAACTCAACATCTGGTGAAGAAGGGGACATGCCCTCAGAATACTTTTGTTCTAAAATAGTGGGAATACTAATAAATTTTAACTGTGAACCTTTCTTCTTTGTGGAGGTTTACCAAACAGGTGTTTTTTTTCTTGCCGTGCTCACAGTAGCTGCTAGTATGTAGATATTTATTGCATTGAAGTGCTTGCCATTATAGACCATATAACTTCTCCTAGTGTATTCTGTATTTGTTTTGTGGACTAGTGGCTATGATGCAGTTTAACTATGCTGTGATGGTGGAAGTCCAAGAGAGTGATGCACAGGCTTCTGCAAGAGGCAGTGTATGCTACTGAGCCAAGTACTACTCTGCCAATCAGGTCCGCTTCAGGCACTGCCATGATATATGAGACAAATCGCCTCGCGTATTTCCTTTTCCATTTGCAAATCTAAATCTTAAGATTGGCATGTTTTGTAGTCTGTGTTTGTGCCGTGTGAAATGGTTAGAAATGGTTATTTGTTGAAGCACAACTTTGATAGAGTGGACTAATGCAGTAGCGATGATGTAGCTCTAGACCTACAATGGGTAGGACTTCATCAATTTATATGCATTCTTTCTGTTTAATACGGGTACTGAATGATGAATTTTTAAAACAGGTCTCTGCTGAAATCTAAAAAATAAATAAATAATGAAGCAACTTCATTTGGTGCCAAAATAGTTGATTAAACTAATGATTAGTGTTTCCATTCCGTTCCAAAACGTTTTAAAGACTGAATAGATGAATGCTCTTTGTGGGCACGCACTGCATTCAAGTGCTACGTTTGAACCTGGAGATTGGAACCCATATTGTTTGCACACCCTAAAGGATATTTAGTAAATGCTGTCCTGCAAACAAATCACCCGGGGTTTAATAGTAGCCTATGGAGACTTTCAGTTTTAGAGTTCTAGCCTCTTCACTGATACCACGTGTCATGCTTCAGCTATGTTCAAAATAGAAGGAAGAGCTGTAAATTGTTTTCTTTTTAGTTGTCTATATGAGATGAATTATGAGTCAGCCTTGCTGTCTTGTGATCATAGGCAGTGACATAATCAGTAATCATTGCATCTGTTCCAGGAAGTGCCACCTGGAAAAATAAAAGATTGGATTTGTATTGTATTTCTTAGCCTTCTTGGTCAATTTTGAAGCACAATGATAAAGCTGTACCAAAAATGGGATGAAGTGTCTTGTTCCATTTGCTTTTCTGGATGCAGCATTTGAACCTTGGCTCTGTAAATGTTATAAGTATGATTTATTTTAAAAATAACACATGAATTTTGTTTAGCTTGTGCTATCAACTCTTATTTCTGCTGCTTCATTTGTAATTCATATTTTTGTGTTAAGAATAGAGTATGATAAGAGATCCCAAAAGGCAACAGCAGTGAACAGTCAATTAATGAGCAGTTAGTGACAGAAGCAATGCAGAAACTGAAATAATCATCCCAGGTATCTTGGAAAAGATCAGAGAACTCTCTCATCCTTTCATGGTGATATTTATAGACTTTGCCTCTGACTTAGTACACGCAGTACAGTTTTATTCCCTCCTTTTTTTTCCAGTTCATCTGAAATACCTTTTTTTCCAGGAGGGAACAAACTTCAAGTAAAACATGACTTTGTACTTGACCCTTTCTCTATAGAGGATTAACAGGTTTGGTGTATTCCTAGTATTCTCCCTGGGAAATGAGCCCAGGTCACATATACCTGTGTTTTGAATGAGCTTTAGAATCTCCTGGACAGAAAGGACTCTGACACTTTAGAAATGACAGAAGCCAAGACAGTGCCTTAAAAAACTCCTTTTGTTCTACTCAGATTCGATGATGTCTACTTGCTATTTGCAATTAGTTTGTGATAAGAGTATGAAAGTGCCTTGAGCAGTGTAGCAAAACCAAAAATGTCTTGCACTGAAAATGGTGTTTGTTAGCTTGATTGAGTGCTGGTTTAGAAACGTTCATTCTGACTTCCCAATTCCTGAATTTTAGTTATGACGATTGAAGGGGAGGAAGAAATGTAGGTGCAGCAATCCTTTTAACTGACTGCATGAATTCTTCTTTCTCCCCCTCTCTCCTTATTGGAGACAGGGCCTCTATAGGTCTCCAAATTTTGTGTTATTGGTAGCTTTTTTCTTCTTTTTTTTTTTTTTTTTCTGGTGGTTGGCAACCTGTGGCAGAGGTTTGGAACTGAATGGTTGGCCCCTTCCCAACCAAACTGTTCAATGATTCTGTGATTATTTGGGACCATAATATTTAACTTACCTGGTTGTTGTTCACTACTACATACATGAAATGTATTTGATAAGGTTAGTTTTCTCCTCAAAACTTGTCTAGAAGATTATTCCTTGTGTGGAGATGATTATGTTGTTCCGTGTGCTCTGCCTTGAGCTATTCTTTCTGTTGTGTTAGAACTTGCTTATCTGCACCAGAATCATTTCACATATTCAAAATAACTTATTCAGACCTTATCATATAATTAATTGTTATCATAATCTGTATTGCAGTAATGCCAAAAATTCTCAGTTGAAGGCCAGAAAGCTATTATTATACTTAGCACTGTATAAATAGATCAAGGAAGTCCTAAGCAAGAAGACGTTTTCATTTAAAATCATTACTGTTGAGTGGATAACACTTAAAACCAAAAGCCAGTAATTGTTATTATTCTACTACAGATTCACTAGGTCGTTTTTGCAAGCAGAGCTACTGCTGAACCAGACACAAGTTTATAGATGCCTGCATGTGTCTGTTTTCACTGAGGTAAAACGGAATTAATTGTCTGCCATGGCTGGATGGGTGTAGTAGAAATGCTTTGTCACAGCTGCAAACCCTTAAATGAGGTCTGGGAAGGGATGGATCCTGGCTTCAGCCATTCTGATCACGCAGGCGCATTGCATGCAGCTGAGCTCCCCTGGGTTGGCCCTGCCTTCCCACCAGGTGGGAATTTGTTAGATCTTTTTAATATGATATCCACAGTAGGTCAAATTAGTCTGAAAGTGCAAGGAAGGAGAGACATCTATCCTTATTTGTTTTTTTTTTAAACAAACAAAAACAAACAGGAAATTTTAATCCTCAGTAGTGCCAACACATAATAGTTAAATTGTTTGATACTCTTAATATCTGATTAATCATTCAGTAGTGGTAAGTTCTGTCAAAGATTTTTCTCACTGCTGAATAAGGTATTTAAATATTTCCTGTTGTTATTTCATAGCTACACTTGAGAATGCATTAGTCAAAAGAAAAGATATTTGGGGCTGATGTTATCTTTTGTTAATATCATGATGTAAGTGGTATATTTAATTTATGCATTAGAAATACCATGGGTTTTGTAATCAGACTGTTAAATAACCAAAAGAAAAGAGCATTTTAATTGGTTCTTATCCACTATATTCCCTCTTTTATGAAACTTAAGCATTGGTCCACTGTAGCAGCAATGCTGTTGAAGTCCCTCAAAATGAAAGCCCTGCCTCCCTGTGCCCCTCATTTGGTGCCATTTAGAAGCTTGCAGGGGGCACAGTCCATCCTATCAACCACACGGAGGTCTGAAAGCCATCTCCTGTCTCAGCACGGGTAAGGCTCTTTTCTAGCAGCATCTAGACATGACCTCCAAATTAAAATTAATGAAAAAAGCATCTTTCGCATGGTTACGCGTGAGCACTGTTTATTTCATCGCTTTCAATTCTAATTTTAAAGGTGGGCGACAGCCCCCAGACTGCAGATTTGGACTGGAGCTGGATTTCAGCATTTACTCGTGGCCATCTGCTGTGTTAAAGCCGGCCATCTTCTGAAAGAACTGAGCTGACAAAGCACAACCTGTTACAGCTGAAAAGAAGAGTTTCAAAAAGGTTAAGGGTGATTTTATAGAAGGACACTGCACCTGCACCGTGCTAGCAGCACGGCTGGCCCTGTCCAAAGGTCATGTACCCATGGATATCAAGTTTAAAACATCAGAGCTCTCAGTTCTTGTCCTTTGCTCTAACCACTGACCATGGTTAAATAAAGACTTGATTTAAATCTATCACAGCAAAGAAAATACGCAATTGTTATATAGAGGATGCCTGATCCTCCCTCTCTCTCTCCCTTCTTCTCGAGCATTGTGGATTCGTGGAAAATACGTTGGAGAGGGAGGGATGGATCACTGGCATTGTCAAGGCTGCTATCTGCACAGAATAAGGAGAATCAGAAATAAGTTGCCGCCTTAACTCTGCTAGTTTAAGCCAAAGCCACAGGGATATTATTTTTGACACTCTGCACAGTGGATTATAACTTCAGCTCCCATTACCTTTAATGGGATCTTTGCTTGCAATCTGCCACTACTGCAGCAATGAAAATCTGTCCCTTAATACTATTTTACTATTGCAGGTTTTGGTGTTTAATTATATTATATAAGAATTTGTTGCGGCGTCTACATAATTCCTTTAGGAGTGCCCTTGAAATGCTTATGAATTTTTATAAACACAAGCTGTGTGTCACGCTTTGTCTCTCACTGCTTTGGTAAACTATTCTGCCTTAGCCCTTGCTGGATGAGCACTGTCTTGTACAGTGTGGCCATTTTGAATGGCACAAGGATGCTAATGTATGCAGGTCCAAACTTCTTGCTATTTCTATAAGGTCTTGTCAGAAAACATTCAAGTATTGCTAGACTTCAGCCTGTTTGCGCTGAAGTCAGATAAATAAATGTCTCTTAAAAGACTTGTAGACAAAAGATGTAGCTTTACTCGTGGAATGTACTTCAATTGCTTAAAATGACTGACGTGGTAAAATAGACATCCTGCTGGATACAGAGTGTATTCAGGCTTTGATGTGACGTGGTTTACGTTTTGCTCCTTTTTCTCAAGTGTAGAAGTACAATTAACTGACGTGCAAAAGGATGAAGTTGTGAGATACCTGAAGCATTACCGGGTCTGACTTACCTGCAGAGCTCCGGCCTTGCAGCCTATCAGGCTATCTACAGCCTGGCTAAACTAATTTCTCAGAAGGAACAAGAATGAACGTGATGGCTGCTGCTCTGTTTTCCTCCTGCAACTTTATTTTTCTTATTCTGTCTCTTCCTGTCTGGTACACATACATATATTTGTGTATATAAATATAGAGAGAGATTTGTGTGTTCAGAGAGAAAGGAAGATTTATTATGCTCATTTTAATTTGCTTTGGAGGCACTGCTTATTGGAGACACGGTATGTACTGAACAGAGCGTACTAATTAAGTACCAGAAGGCAGACAAACCCATTTACTTGAGACTTCGCCACAGATGCAGTAGTTGTTTACACACGACTTTGTGTTTTCTTCGGTTTTGAACCATCTACGCCATATATCCTGTCTGCCAGCCAGCTGATCAGCACTGCCCTCCCACCTTGTCAATATCAGGAAGCATGCCTACTACTTCTGGGCAAGGAATTAGTCTTCTAGCTACTTTCTGCTATTTTTTACTTATGTTTTTTGCAACGACTACCGAGCTGAGTTAATGGTTGCATAGGATGCTATGGGTATGCAGTGTGTTCAAGTTCCTTCATGCTGTGGGTGTCAGTAAGACGTTTTCTCTGTGCTACTCTTAAGGAATAACGCTACAGTTTGGGCGCTGATTAGAGGTGCTCTTGTTCAGATGTGTAATTCTGCTGAGGGAAGAGTCGTGGGCACTCCCCTCCAGAGCTCTGTTATGTGAAGCAGGGCTGGACACGGGGCTCCATTTCAGCTTTGGGCCTTGGGACTGCTAGAAGGGCAGCATTGAGCTGGTACACAGGTGAGAGACTGGAGGCTGGCCTTTCTCAATGGCTGTGCACGGAGCACCACTGCAACTCCTTGCTTATTAAACTGGAAGCTCTGTGTCTAATTTTTATCCTCTGTCACCCACTGGCAGCAGCCCTGCTGAAGAAGTGTGTGTGATATGCGGAACTGCTTTAGTAGTCTTGGACAAAACATACGGAGCATAATATTTCTGACTAACGTGGGAATAGTGCAATATATAGGATCCGGGGTAAACCAGACTGACTCTTTTAATATCTGAGTTACTTGCTTAGCTGTTTCAGATCTCTCTCTTCCTTCGTGTTTTAAAGAGCCATTGAAATAGAGCAGAGAAGAAAGGACCCCTGCAAGCAGTGCTTCTGACAAGCAGAAAGGAGGAAATTTCTCCTGAACGTATCTGATTTTTGTGTGATTCCTATGGCAGTTGAACAGGAAGAATAGATTTTGAGAGTATGACTGTACAATTTCACTTACTTATCCCGTCCTTAATCTTCTCTAATTGCAGTGTTTTAAATAAAAGCATTTATAATTAACGATGAGGCGCTAACTCAATAGTATTACTTGAAGTGAACTGAGACATTGACCATTTGATGTATTTCTCATTAGGGGCCTAACTGTGCTGCTTAGTGCCAAGTGATTAGTTTATATACAAAACAAACAATATACAGAATTTTGAAATATCTGTCCTAAGACAGCAATGTAGTTGTATTATTATAATTGAGAATGAGATGATAACCCCAGATTTTTGGGGAAGTTCAGAAAGAACCCAGAACTTTACCTGCTTTGGAGCATCAAAAGTAATTGTATTTCCCTGTGGTTTTATGTATTTATTTATGATGAAAAACACTGTGTGTCCACATTTAAACATTCAGTTTTAGAACTGTTTTAAAATAGTTATGTGGCATTGATAAATGCCTATCTTCAGGGAGTTTATACTTTGCTTGCTAGTACTCCTTTCCAATAGCTTCTATTCTTTGAATGTTAACCTTAAATTGCAAATTAAAGATTAAAGATACTTCAGGAATTGCCAAGAATTCAAAATCTTCATTTATTGAGCTTGACATGATTTGAATAGATCACGGGCAGTAATAATTTCAGAGAATATAAATTATTAAAGCAAATCTTAAATGTAAGGAAATGCTAGCCAGTGAAGCTCAGAAGGGTAAGCTAATTTATAAATATCAAAGCCTAAATTAAGGAATTTTAATTATTTTACAGATGAACAAAGAACGGATTTCTGGTTTTACTGCAGCGAAAATGATTAGGTAAGATGAATTACTGAGGACATCCATTAAAATGATGCTTTGTAAGCCAGCTCTAGTGTTATTCAAGTTTGGGGAACCAAAGGGCAAGATCCTTACTTTAACTAAGTGAGTCTATCTATTTCTAATACCACCATGTTCTAGAATAAAAGTAGTTACATTAAATTACTATATAATAAAAATAGTTAAATTTAGCCATCGGAGAAGAATAACGTTAATAATTAAAAATATATATATTCTTTAAAAGTGAGGAAAGAAAACTGAAGTAAGCACTTTGCCAGCAGAGTACAGTTTCTGGATGGCAGCTCTTGGTATTCCTCTTCCGTGCTGAAAAAAAAAAACCTCATTTGAAGATCTGCAAGAAGGTATTCCATGAAAGAAGCAGAATGCAAAGAGTCGGGCTGTGAAAAACAAAATAATAGGTAAGGGTAGGTATTTCCTGATGATTAAGGAATTGAAGGGTATAGTAAGTAACTTAGTAGCTATTTTCCAACTTGAATTACAGTACCTGATACTGTAGTTCCACTGTGATTAATTTATTAGAACAAAATAACAATTTAATTCCATCTGAATTTGCTTTTTAATCTTTGAAATAGCTTCTTTTCTCTCTAATTTTTCCAAGTAAGGAAGAAAAAGAAACGCAGCGTTAGGAATGATGTATTTCATTGTAAGGAGCCTGGACAAATAACTTGCATAAAATCAACGTAAATAATGGCTTAATGAATCAGCCTATTATGTGCGAGCTTAATAGTTCTACATCCTTTCTCATGAGACATTGTAGATTGATAACAATGCATGGTAATTACAAGTTAATCATCAAGAACTGCTTTGTGCAAGAGCATTTCGAAAGATGTTTGGTCATGCATCCGGATTAAAGGAATACTCTACTAAAGACCTGTCAGTCTGTGGGTAACGGTCTTGATTTTTCCTCTCTGTAGGCAGCAAAATCTAAACTTGGAGAATCTCTACTGTTGAAGTTGGCATTAGAATTTAAAAATTTCTCTTGCATAGGTTTTCTTCAATTTTTATAGTCTACAGTTATTCAACAACTACTTCCTTGGTTTTATAAAGCTGTGCTCTCTAGATTCTCTGCGATTTGTTACGTGGAATTAAAGTAGAATGGTGTAATTTTCAGTAGTCGATGGGAGACTTACGTTGTTTCCTTTGGGATTTCAGCTCCCAGTGCAGTTTTAATTACATGGATAACTGAGGTAGTTGTGATTGACATACAGAGAAGTTGCGCTAGACTGGCACGTGTTTGTCAGATTTGTTATATCCTGTTAAAATTCTATCAGTGAGACCTGTGTGACTGGATTGCTGACTGGCCATTCTGCATTGGCTCTGCCAGAGCTGGATCTGGCTGGAGAAGGTCACCTCAGGAGTTGTTGTGTTCACAGGACAATAACATGATCAGGCATCTGTCTGGTGACTGAAGAGAAAGGAACTGAAAGTGAGGGAAATAAGCGTTTCATAGACGACTGCTGCATTCAGGCAAAGATTCCTCTGGCTTTACTGAATTTGGAGGCAGATCCCTCTGGTTTGGAATTAGCTGAATTCAAAGACTGGGGATAACCTTGCCACTTCTAAACTGAGTTGTTTGGTACGTCTGATAAGATACTTAGAAGTTAAGAAGGCAAGAACTGGTGGAAAGTAGGGACAGACTTTCAGGCTGTAGAAAAGGCAAGGCAGTGCTATTCTTGCTTTTGGATTTCCATGTTGAGAGATGCCTTGTTTTCTAGTTGAGGTACGGGTGTGTTTGGGCAGACGCAGGCTGCTGTATAGGAGCTCTGCCTAGCAAGCAACGTTCCCCAGTGCAGATGCAGTAAACACTATTAATTTTCAGCAATTGTGGTATGTTATGTTTTTTGCCAGTGCAGAGAATGTCGAAAACATGTGACTTGTCTTCTCTATAAATAGGAAGGTAGTAGTGCTGCGGGGCTCACTTGGCAGCACACACGTGCTGTCGTGCCGCAGCGAAGAGCAGCCTGAGCTCACGTGTCCCCAGATCCTTGTTGACTGTTTATGAGAAATTGCTTCACAAGCTTCCATCAAAACAGATGATTTGAGAAGCATGTGCATTGTGTGATACATAGACCAGTGTTTCAGAACTTGTAGAAATGATATCGCTAAGAAAAATAATACTCGGATTCATTTTATAGCGGTGTAAAGATAATTTAAAAATGTACTGTCTGTAAGTGAAAGCTTCATTAACTGTGAATACATGTGCAAGGTACTCACGTCTTTGTTTGCTAATGTCATTTTTGAAAAGCGACTGTTGTAAAATTGCATCTTTAACAGCGTTTATTAACATTGCTAAGTTGAGCTGCTCTTTGTTTTTGCTCTCTCCCTGAATTTACTATGTGTGCACTTGTATTTGGTGGCAGAAAATAAGAATTGAGGGGCAACATGTTTGCTCCTTATTTATAACAATTTAACTTTTGGACAGTGTTAAGTGAAAGGTTTTGTTTCTTTAATGGGCAGGAATGCCGATTTCAACTAGACTTGGAAAGTCAATTTGTATTTTATTCGGTGAATAACATCACAAACAATGAAGGTTTGGCAGGTCAAATTCTACCCTGTTTTACTTACCTGCTCAACCCAATTATCATCAGATTTTATGTGATGACAGCTGTAGATAGGCGGGTAAGTTTTTGGTCCTGTTGACACTTGGTTAACAAATTCTGTTTGTGCAGTAGAGAGTTCCACCACTGTTTCACAGAGCTGTTTGCGACTCTAGAGAGCTGACAGCAATAACAGTTGTCAAAAATGCTATTTTTATTTCATGGATTCCACTGGTCTCATCATGCTGGGACTTTGGGCGAGCAGGAGCTTGCAGAGGGAAGACTTCTTTCGTTTTGGTCAGAGAGGTCTGGTTGTCTGTCTGCTCCTGAGGAGTTTTAATTATCTGCCTAAAATTTCTGCCCCTCTGAGTCTCAAGGGCGCTGTGGCCCATCTCTATAAAGGTTATGGATGCACCATCTTTGTACTGCTGGCCTATGTTGCAGTGTATTGCAACTATATATTGCTTGTAGTGGGAATCTTGTTGGCATCAAACTGGGAGAAGCCTGGAGGGACTGGAAGTGATTTTAAGCACGTCTCAAGGCTCTGGATTACTTTCTGCCTTTGTCTGTTACACTTCTGCGAGAATAGAAGGTATTTAGCTGAAATTTTGGGGTGGTTAGACAAATAGGTTTGTTTTGGTCCGTTACGTTGCTTAGACATTTAATATTTGAGATCTTTGTGAACATAAGCAATCTTTGTCTCTTAAAATAAGAAACAAAATTATAAGTTAAAAAAAAAAAGAAAAAAAAGAAACTTTGCAAACAGAAACTATCATCATAAAGAGGGCGTGTGGTGGATTTCACTTAGCTTTTGGTATCCAGTATTTGGTATTTGTAAAAAATGACCTGTGGAGTTTAGGCTCCATGTGGCTCATCAGTTAAGGCTGTGCTGCTGCATCTCTGCTTGTATTCTATCAGGTAAAGTGTCTCAAAACGGCATGGTGAACCACCACATTGTGTTCAGCATACCTGCAGTACCTACTGCTCAGTCCTCTTGGGCTCTACCAGGAGGGAAACTGCTCAGAGCAGTCTGCGGCACGCACTGCTGGGTTTGAGTACTGGTGGAAGACTGTCAACGTTTTTGGGCTGGTTTGGCCGGCTTCTGTGACAAATGGAATGGAGACAACCACCAACCCGTGTCCCAGGAGAAGAAGGGGGAAAGGAGGGGAAGGGGTAGGAAGATGGGCCTAAGAACAAAACAGTGACAGTGAGCTAAGGGCATTAAAATGGATGCTTTTGCACAGTTAGTTTCTAATACAGTCCACCAGTAGGTTCTGTCCTCTTTTCTTTTTAGATCAGTTGCATTGCTAAGATGTCAAGTCTTATGTCTCTGATTCAAATGAATGTGCTTTTTGAGGAATGGATGCACTGTTAGTTTAGAAATTGCAACCATATTTTGTAAAAGAGCAAATTATGGCACCTGGCTTTATTAACTGTGTCATTTCTTGAAGTGAAAATATTATCCAGCACCACAGCAGTCCATTACATTTGCTGAAACTACAGGATAAAATGTTCAAATGTAACATAAGAGTTGAATTGTTCCTTGTGCTACTGATGAAGCTGTAAGTGGAGACTGTGGCTTATGCTTAACCATCTTTTTTCCCCATTGTGTTCTGCTGATGCGCTGTAGCTATTTTAACCTCTGCGGTTTGGAGGGGTATGAATCACGGATACTCCAGTTTATGCCTGACACTGTCGCTTGTGCATGTACCATTCTGATAGCAGTAGTGACTCATGCTATATAAACATCTCTTTCCAATATAATACAGGTCGTAGTAAGATCCATATGCTATTCTTTGTCTTTAGAGTAGAGTCAGTATGCAAAAAGGGAAGAACAAGAAAGATGCTGCAGCTTCTTACGCCAAGTCATAGAATCACAGAATCCTTAGAGTTGGAAGGGACTTTTGAAGGTCATTTAGTCCAACTCCCATGCAATGGACAGGAACATCCACAGCTAGATCAGGCTGCTCAGGGCCCAATCCAGCCTTGACTTGAAAGTCTCTGGATGGGGCATTCACCGTGTCTCTGGACAGCCTATTCCAGTGCCTCACCGCTCTCACTGTAAAAGACTTTCATTCCATCTAACCTAAATCTACCCTCTTCAATCTTCAGACAACTTCCCTTTGTTATGTCAAAACAGACCCTGCTGAAGAGTCTGTCCCCTTCTTTCCTGTAGCTCCCCTTTAGATACTGAAAGGCTGCTATCCAGCCGCCTTGCAGCCTTCTCTCCTCCATGCTGAACAGTCACAGCTTGTTCAGCCAGTCCTTGTAGGAGAGGTGTTCCATCCCTTGGATCATTTTTGGGTCCTCCTGTGGATGTACTCCAGCAGGTCTATGTCTTTCCTGTATGAAGGACTCCACTTATCTCTGCAGATGAGGCATCACCAGTGCAGAGGGGCAGGATCACCTTCGACATGTTAGTCGCACTTTTTTGATGAAGCCCAGGATACAGCTGGCTTTCTGGGCAGTGAGGGCACACTGCTGGCTTGTGTCCAGCTTGCTATCAGCCAGTGCCTCCAGGTCTTTTTTGGCAGGGCTGCACTCAATCCTTTAATTCCCCAGACTGTACTGGTAGTAATGGGGTTTGCCTTGAACCAGGTGCAAAACTGTGCATTTGGATTTGTTTAGCTTCACGAGGTTCAGTTAGGGCCACTGCTTAAGCCTCCCTGTGTCCCTCTGAATGGCATCCTATTCCTCCAGTGTGCTGACCGCACACCACTGCTTGGTGTCATTAGCAAACTTGCTGATGGTGAACTTGACCCAATGTCATTGTCATCGATGAAGATATTCAAGAGTATCAGTGCTTGCACTGACCTCTGGGGTAAACCACCTGTCACTGGTCTCCATTCAAACACTGAGCCACTGACTACCACTTTCTGGTCTCCATTCTGCAGCCAGTTCTTTATCCATCAAACAGTCCACCCATCAAATGCACATATTTGCAATTTGGAGAGAAGGGTGTTGTTGGGTACTGGGTCACAGTCCTTAGTGAAGTCCAGATAGGTGGTGTCAAAGGCTCTTTCCTTGTCCGTTCATGCAGTGACATCGTCATAAAAGGCCATTAGATTGGTCAAGCAGGATTTGCCCTTGGTGAAGCCATGCTGGTTCTCCCATATCACCTCCCTGTCTTTTATGTTCCTTAGCATAGCTTTCAGGAGGACTTGCTCTGTGATCTTTCCTGGCACAGAGGTGAGACTGACAGGTTGGTAGTTCCCGGAGTCATCCTATTTTCCCTTCTTAAAAATGGGAGAGACTGTGCCTTTTTTCCTGACTTCAGGGGGAGGTATGCCATCCTGGACTTTTTCTGGTCGAGACACTCATAGAAGCCTTTCTTCTTGTTCTTGGCACCCCTTGCCAAGTTTAGTTCAAGTTGGGCCTTGTCTTTCCTGATGCCATCTCTACACAGCCTAGCAACTTCCTTATGCTCTTTCTATGGTAACTGTCCCTATTTTCACTGCCTGTGCATTTTCTTCTTGCTCTTCAGTTTGACCAGCAGGTCCCAGTTCAGCCATATGTGTCTTTTGCCTTACTTTCCAATCATGCTGCACCTGGGGTTAGAGAACTCTTGCTTACTCAGGAAAACTTCCTTAAAGATCTGTCAGCTCTGCTCTTGCCCATGAGGACAGTTTCCCAGGGTGTGTTGTGTTTTTTTTTTTTTTTTTTTTTTTTTACTAACTCCCTAAAGAGCTGGAAGTTAGTTTCCTAAAATTTAGCATCCTAATGTTAATCTTTACCTGTCTCAAATCACTCCGGGGCATGAACTCAACCATAGCATGGTCGCTACAGCCCAGGCAGTCTCCAATCCTGATGTCACCAACCAGTTCATTTGCCTTGGTGAGCAACAGGTCCAGTATTGCGTTCCCCCTGGTGGGGCTGTCTATCACTCGACTCAGGAAGATATCCTTGGTGCATTTAGGGAGCCTCCTGGTATGATCCAGTCTTACTACAGAATATTTTGGCATGGGGGAACTGCCAAGGCTATATCAAACTCATTGAACTCCTTGAGTGCCGAAGCAGGAGAGAGCACAGGGATGGAATAATATTTAAGTACAGCTATCCTCTGCTGGTCATCCCTGCGTTATGAGACGCAGCAGACCAGTTTCTGGGCTGAGAAGTATCAACATTATGCTGCTGAATTATCAGTCCTTTGTGGTGGGATCCAGCTCTCAGCTAAAATGATTTGGGAATTTTTCAAGATACTCATTTCTTTCATAGAACGAGGGGAAAAAAAAACAACCTTTATCAATAAATGTGAAAATTATCTCACAGGAGACTGGAATAGAAATGCATAAACTAGGAAGTGAGGCTTCAGAAAGAAAAATGATAGGCTGGAATTCCTTGCCTCATCAAGTTGTTAATTACACAAAAATTTCCACCCCATCAAACAAACAAAAATACCTAACAATTTCAGAAATGTGAAAAGCAGCAATTGTTCAGCACAGTCATCTCCAACTTTTAACTGAAGTCTAATAATTCTTGCAGCTTGCCTGCTGAAGATGCTTTGTCAAAACAAACAAACAAACAAATCCCCAGCCAAACAAACAAACAAAAAAACAACCACAACCAACCAAACAAAAAAAAAACAGAACTACTGAACAAACAAACAACCACAAACAAAGGATATTTTAGCATCTATCTTTAGCTTTCTTTTATCAGATTGAGATTTGGTTGGAACAGCTGACTGGGAACAAAGAAAGAAGATTATAAAGGGCTAACAGTAAGAATCTTATTTTCAAGGAAAAAAGAGTTTTATTTTTAGATTTGCTTCACAGCCTGTGAAAGAGACATAGAAAAGGGAAACAATAGATAAAAGAGAATTGGATGGTAATGTTGACAGTAATGTATGTCAGTATGCAGCCTCAAACCATATGCGGGAGTAATCTGTCTGAATAAGAGATTTTTGATCAATTTTTTGGGAAGGGTCTTGTGTCCATATTGTATGTCTCCCATGACCTTGTCTATGTCATGAAATGAAACAGGGCTAGAGAACAAATTTGTGAACTGGTGTGTGATCAGCCATAGCATTTTAATGTTTGCGTGCTGTTCTGTAGGGCTTGCATCCATGCCTGTCAATTTAAACAGATGATTTGGGACACTGTGTGAAAGTTGAGGAACATTACCCCCCACAGCAGGATGGATAAGATTTGTCTTGGGGATAAAAAGATTATGGTTTTCACTAATGCAGGTATTCAAGGCATGTTTAGATGTTGTGTTGAGGGACATAGTTCAGTGAGATCTATTGCTGATAGGTGGATGGTTGGACTGGATGATCTTGGAGGTCTTTTCCAGCCTTGGGGATTTTATGATTCTATTGCTGAACCGTGTGTCCTCAAGGGTAGAGGGCAGGCGCACATAATTCAGGTATAACCTTTACGTGAGGGTCTGCTGATGTGAGATGTGGACAATGTAGTTGATCCTGTTACAGCTCAGTCTAACTCAGTTCTCCAGTTTATTAGGAAATGGAACTAGGGGATTGTCAGGAGTTTTCTGTAGTATGGAGGTGGATGTGAGGGATGTAGTTTTGTCTCAGGTCAGTAAAACACCTTGACTGATTTTCTGTTAAGGTCTTTTTCCTCGAGCTAGAACTGGTGGCCATCTCCCTGTCCCTAACCTTTACTCAGGCTCCTAAGGTCACTCTTCCCCAGAACGGCTGAGTGCACTTGCATGTACAACTTAATTCTTCAGAGGAGAAATGTGAGGAAAAAATTAAGTAGACAGTATCAATTTATGAACAATTGTACTTTTTCTTTAAAAGATAAAACAGGATGAATTCAAATAAAGTTGCAAAACACAGCGAATCCTCCTCTCGAGCTGATCTCCTGGGAGGAACCCGCTGCATTAGGATGACTGGCTTTCCTCTTGCCTCATTAAGATTCTTCATTTCCTTCGTAATGCTGGCACATTCTGTAGCTAAAGGTCAGGTTTGTTGAGCAGGTCACAATCATTTTCTGCTACAGTGCTATTTTCTTCTCTACTGTGGAAACTTACAGCGTGGTAAAAGCAGGCTGAAAATAGACCATTTCTGTCCTGTGAACGTGCATTCACATACTTCCATCCCCCCTCAAAACTTTCAGTGCTTTATCTCATCTCTCTGTCAGTTCATGAGTTGTCCTCTCTGTCTCGGTAGCTTGCTCCTGATAATTCCTCTCTGTCCTGACTGCATTTTTGTTGTATTTCTTCTAACCACCCCCCTCCTCTTCCAGAAGACAAAAACTCTGCCTTCCTGTCCCAGCCATCTCCTCTGGGGATGATTTGAAGACTGAAAATTGTCATTCTTGGAATGTCTTCTGTAGGAACTTCTTATTCCAATGTCTTGATTCCAGATGAAAGAACTTCTTGCTTCAATAAAAGAGTATTTCTTATATAAAACAAGGATATGTATTTAATTTGCTTAAGTTGTTGCTATTACCTGTGGCTCCAAGGTTACAAGAGGATGATAATTCTGAAGACTCTGTTCCTTCATTTCCCTGCCTACCTGTGCAGTTTCAGTGGCATTGTAAGGAAGTTCTAAAATGAAACAAAATAAAATTCATTGGAATACTGACCTGCAGAGGACCTTTCATTTCAGTGAATGTCAACATGATTTCTTTACAGTTGATTTTTTGTATTTCTGACTTTAATTACATGAAAACCTGCAGAAGGCGATAGCAACAGTCCTACACCACAGTTCTTAATATGGAAGGCTAGGAACATGTGTTATTACTTCTTTATTTCTATATACACAAGTAAAACTTCCTTGTTTTTTTGTTTTTTTTTTTGAGTAGGTTAATCTTTAATTATTAGCAGTGTACAGAAATACATTGGAGGAATATTCGCTATAAATATAGCAGCGCTACAGTCTGGTGAGCTTAGACTGCAGAAGAAGTATACGGATATATAAAATCATCAGAATTCAGTTCTAGCAAATTTTGCCATGCCAACGATTGCGATGGTGAAAATAGTCTCAGCTCTAAGAGCAGGACTGGTATAGACTGCAGTACCATGTCCTTTGTCATTCTGCTTAGCAGAGGGCTCTTGCTTTGACGTACAGGGATCATCTTTGTTGCCAAAACAAGAGACCACTGTCCATTGCTGTGCTTACAGAAGACGGCTGATGACTAAGACTGCTGACCTGTGAACAAGTTCATAGTTCTTGTGGATGCTAATTTACTGAGGAAGCCCGAATACATGGTCTCAAAAAACAAACAAAAAACGAACAAACCAACCTGGTCCTGTATTAAGTTAAAGGCAGTCAGGTATGTGAACACTTGTGTGGAGCCAGATACAACATTGTGCTAAGGATCCAGTGCCTGCATTGTACAGTTTTGGTGGCTTTACCACAGGCTGTCTCTGGTCTGAGTTCCCATTGCTGTCTGGAGTGCCCTTCCCAGTTAATGGCATTTGCAGGAGCTCAGGTCTTGCACTCTGGATTGCTTGCTGCAGTGATCAGGAGGTGCTTCACATGCCTGCTCCTTGTCCAAATGTAAATGTTAATGTAGATGCATGCTCTAATTCCAGCTTGTGCTCTGATGGGCTTTCTGAGAAGCTTTAGCCTGTGGAAAATATGCAAGGTGTGAAGATGTTTCACACATAATTCTCTAGATTACAGAAAAGAATAAGTGCTGCAGGAATGCGTTTTAATTGGTTGTTTCTGGGCTGAAGGTAGTTTATCTCCAGAAAGGGTATTTTTCAACTTCTGCTGGAAGTGATGAAACAAAGGTTTCCGTGTCAGAGAAAACGTTTTTGGACAAGATACTTACCAGGGATATGGAGAAAATAATCAGCTCCAGGCTCTGACCGTATGCAGGTAGGCTCAACAGACTCTTTCCTTGCTGTATCTGGATGTCTCGTGCAAGTTTTTTGTTTTGAGGACTTGCTTTCCTTCAGTCGGTACAAGCATTGCTCGGGAGACAGTATTTTTCCCCGGTCACACTAACTTGGATGTCAAGTGACTTCCCAGTGGGTCACTTTTCCATCTCCCAAGCTGCCATAGTGACATGCTGGGCTCCCCGTGTGATCAGTTGGCTCACAGCTGTACTTGGTGTCAGCAGTAATTGTAAGGGTTAACATGATTAGTTTCACTTGTAGTATTGGTAAGTATCGTTGTCCTTGGCAATAAATTCTCCTGGTGTAAGTTCCTGGTTGTACAGCTATGCGGTAGCAACTGCAGTCACGCTGGTAAGGGAGCAGCTGTGAGGGGAAAGTTGGCAATAAAGGCGTAGGAGAGTGGATGGGTAAAATCTCTTATATGAAATAAAGTACACAGTGACTGTCTATTGAAAGAGTAAAAAGAAAGCCTATTGCTAAGATTTTTTACCCCTTGATGTTTCTTCAGACACTAGATTGTAGAAAAACATGGTTTGTTTCACTGATACTGATTATTGAATAGTGATACCAGCTGGATAATAGCAGAGCTCATCTAAGAATACATTTGCTGTTGTATTGATTCAGACATTAATGGCAAAAGTATTTTCTTCTGCACTGTAATCCTAAATGGGTTTTGTCTGTTTCATTTGCCGTTTTAAAAAGAATAAGCAAGAGGTGAAATCTTTCCCTCTGGTTTCTGTGAATTGAGCAGGAAGGGGAGATGATTCCAAGTCAAAAGTGAGAAATGTTTTCAACCTCAATTTGTCATTTGAGAATGATGCGTTCTAAGCACAATAAATAATTTGCATCAACGTGCAAGGGAGAAGGAGTCAGCAATTTATATGAGTTAATTCACACAGGGTGAGACATACAAAATTTAAAAGACTATTCTGATATTGTAGCTTGACAGAAGAGTGCGCAGTCTCAGCTGTCTGAAGTTCTAGGGATTAGCACTGCTCTCAGAAAGGGGATTTCTTCCACTGAACACATCATGTCATAGTACCATTTAGCATGAAATTCTGCAGAAATTAATGCATGTAGCATGTTTTTAGCCTTACCTGACCTGTGTGTAAGCATACATCTATCTCTCTTTCTCCCTGCTGTCGGGTTCCTTTCTTTTTCTCTCCCTCTCTTTAGCTGCTTGGCACCCCCCAGTAGGACTTTTTCCCTTCACCTTGGCAGCTAGCACCCATGTTTCTCTCAAGCTGCTGAAATTAATTTATAGCTTAAAAGGTAAGAGAAATGGGTGAGAAACATTTTCAAACTGCACTTGAAGATTAGAAAGGAACCCCCCTTCATAAGGTAACTGCTTTTTTGCAGTGCTGGCAAACTGGAAATTTGTGTTAAGCTCTTCCTGTGGACATTCTTCAAAAAGGGCATATATGGAAAGCTTTTTATTGGCATTTTAACATAAAGATAAGAAAAGTGAAGTCCAGTCTACAAAATTTAGTCTGTCGTTCGTCTGAGTGCATGTCATTTCTATCAAAATGGCATTCTTTTTAGTATGGAAATAGGAAAATGTTAGGTTAACACTCTGATTTTGAATTAAACTGCCATGTGCAGAGAGATGTGCTCTTAATGCACTTGCGTGCACCCAGAAATTGCAGCTAACCATAGTCTCTTAGGCACCTTTAAATTCCAGTCCCTAAACAGAGATTTTATTGGAAAGCTTATAAATAGAAACTAGGTGAGAAGAGCTGAGAGAAGGACTTCATGTCCTCTCATCCTCTTTCCCAATCTTATTTTCTAAGTTTTGTGATTAAGTTCTGTTAGGCTGTCACCGAACAGTGAATGATTACTTGCAATTTAGCATGCTCAAGTTCCCCTCTCAGCCCTCCTGGTGCATATAAATTGCTATCAATAGCTTCTTCTAATTTTCAAGCTAGGTAAGCAGCCGATAGAAAAGAATCTTGTGTATGCTTCAGCTCAAGCTGCGTTGGGCAGCTTGGAGCTGTAGCGGGGGAATTGTGAGAGGTCCCTCCTTTCTCCTGCAGCTAGGCTCGTGAGCTCATCTGCCTTTCTGGCAGCTGCAGGAGCTGCAATGGCAGGGCTGGCCCCAGCAGGCTGCACGTTGCTCTTGGCAGGATGAAGTTCATTTATCTTTATGCTTCGGCTCTCGTTCATGGGAGCTAGCTTACTTTCCCAAGAGTGGGAATGGTAATAAGATGTTCTAAGTCCCTGTCTGGCTGTAACTTCAGCTTTCTATAAAGCAAGGCTTTCCAAGGCCTCATGTGATGTGTCCTGTTCTCCTCCTCTTTTTTTTTTTTTTAAAGGACAGACCATATATTTTCGTAGAAATAACTTTCTGCCAGTGCATCTGCAGCTGAAGTAATGTAATAATGAGAAAATGTAATATAGCCAGGGTTGTGATGAGCTCCTAGAAGCATTTCAGTCAAGACCAGATGAAAGAGGAAAAAATATTACTCAGCCTTTCTTGCTGTGCTGCTAAAAGACAAAGAAGATTTCTGCGTGCTATTTGCATAGCTGCATGCAAGTCAAGGCCTGTGGCTTCAGAGCTCTGCTCTGCTGGCCATAAACACAGGTGTTAGATGTCAGTCCTCTCAGTCAGAATGGTTTGTTGGAAAACGTAACTGAAACTACATGCATTATACTGTTTGCCTCAAGTAAAAGTTATTTCTCCATCAATTTAAAGCTTTTGAAAGCTCTTTGCAATCAAGCACTCATTTATTCTTTTAAGGAGAATCTTGAGGTGCTTTGGGTGCGTTTATCCAGAGCCTTCAATTTCGTGCTATTTTCATTATTTGGGAAGGTTTTTTTTCTTTTCCTTTTAATTTTAGTTACTTGGAATTCATCCAACTCTATGTATACAAATACAACCTTAACCTACATGCTTTAATTCTAAGATTGCCTTAATTAAATGCAAATATCTCTGAAAAAATACCAACGATTTTTCACTTAAACAAGGTACAGTAAACAAAGGGTATTCACCATAGCTAGCGACTCAAATGTTCCTCATCGTTGTCGCTGTCTGCTCAATATTTAAAGTTGAAAACTACTTTTACAGGTCAATTCCCACTCAAATTTTGAGAACTAAGAAGAAGTAAATTTTAATTTTATCTTAAATTCTGAACCAAGCCCCAGAGTTGCTTTCTTAAACATGTATGTCTTGCATTGTGTTCGTAGATCAGAAAGGGAATTGCACACGTAATCAAAGCGAGATTTTCTAAACTACAGGGACTAGTTACTAGCAGCTGGAAAGAAAAGATGCCTTAACATTTGCTTATAGCTAGTACACAGTTACTAACACTGTATTGAACCCTGAGAAGTGTGCAGTGATTGTGCTGACATGAGAACAGATTCTTGCCTTGTAGTTCCACTTAGGCTAGAAAGGAGCACCTTTACTTTGTTATAAATGCTCTTTAATTGCCATGACTGCCAGTTTTTTGTTTTGTGTTATTTTTCTTAATTTTCACTGCATGTCCTTGTATCTCTGTTATTTATTAACACTTTTAATAAATACTAACGGAAAAAAAACATTGGATGGCACACAACCAATATCAGTGCTGTGTTACTTTTTAGTTTCGTTAAAGCTTATGAAAGAATAAAGTTCAATTTCCAATGAACTGTATAGAGAAATTCTAGTTAGAGAAATTCTAGAGCAGGTAATAGAATGGAAGTAGAAATGTGGGGCATTACCACCTGAGAAGTTTCAAATGACAAGGCAAAATAGACATTTTTTCAGCTGGACATTTTGTGAAGTCATTTTGTAACCTATTGCTTGAGTACGAGCAGTGCAGAATGAGTTCCCTATCTGAAATTGACTGCAAGGCAGCGGTTAGTAGAGTTAATAGCACATACTTTAACTTTTATGTTTATTTATAAAATTGGCTAATGTAAGTGATACATTCGTGAAAGCATAAATGAAGAAAATGAATTTTAAAGCATGTCATGATCCTGTGGCCAACTGTAGAATTTTCTGCAAATAATTACCGCAGTATTATTCACCATACTAATATTAAATTGAGGTAAGAGAAATTAGTCTTGCAAACTGAAACTGTACTATTTCACTGTTGGATGATCGTGAATGGCTTTAGTTTCCAAAATCTTAGCTTTTTGGCTGTTTGGCACTCCATTATGCTGAAGGTGCCTATTGGATGCTGTAACTCATTCTTTGGTAGGACATTTGGAGTTTTGGTACTCAAGTTCCCACTTCAATTCCACTTCTGAAAAATGCTATGTAGTACACTTAATATTTCACACATGTAAAGCTTATTAAATACATAAACAAAACCAACTGAGAGTTTTAGTGTATTACTTACTGATCTGAGGTAAAGACATCTTAGCCTGCTCTACTTGAGCTTCTCACGTGTGGAAAAGCGTGCAGTCATGTTAACTAACGGTTCAGCTTAACGTTTTCAAGTTGCTAGAGAGTCTTTGGATGGCAAGTGCTTTGTAAGTATGAAATGTTAATAGAGCCCAGCCTACGGTGCCATTGGTTTTTACCTTGTACTCGGGGGAGTCCTAAGTCGTGGATGCTATACGATGAACTCATACTCCTCCAAAATGGTAGTAGCTATGTATCGGGAGACATCTCGAGGACGCCCAGTGCTGTCAATTTGACTGTGCAATGATTAATGAAGCCTGTTATACTCAAACTGTGAGATGTAGTGGGCTGAAGTTTCCAGTATTGATCCAGGTTCAGATCGGGCGAAATATATACGGGGAAAATGTTAACTGTGATATTACTATTACTAATCATAAAGTCCTCTGTGGGGTGAATGAAAGATCTTTTAGCTTCAGTGTTGAATAAACCGTATAGTCTAAAGCCCTCTAAAAATAAAGGAAAGTTCATTAATTACATTAATGCTTAAAAACAAGACAGATGTTACATAATGAAAATTCTACAGCACAAATAATTACCATGTCAGTCACAGTTGTGGTCATTTCCTCCATACTGGCTGTAAGCAATAGGTTCCAAGCCATTATTCTGTTCTGAATTTCAGGTGCAGCAAGAAATAAGGAAGTTCAAAAGGAAGCGTTGAATTACGAATCTCCTTTCCCTTCTGGTTTTGTCTGGCCAAGCTGGGTGCCACTCGATGTGACGTTACTTATCCTCTGCCAAGGTCCAGCTTCATCATGGAGCAGTGATGGCCATAAAAAAAAAAGGTCAGTCCTTTCCTTTCCGAGGTTGTGTGATGTTCCCTTGTGCGGTATCACGGTGTCTGGGTTAACATCATGCTTCTGGAAGCCCAGCCAGAATGTGCACTCCTGAGAGGTTTGACCCTGTGCTGTGAGGGCACAGAACATCCCCAAAGTAATCAAAAATGGGAGGATTTCAGTATTTCCAGAGGCTGTGGGGTCCTTCAGAGTTTTTACGTGTGTAACTGTTTTATTTCGATTATTTCTCACTTGCTAGTATGCAAACCTTAGCATTTCTAGTTAACATTTGATTTCCGACAAAGGGAACAAAGGAAGTGCCTGATATATGAAAATACATTCAGCTGGGCCTAAAAATATTACCACGAAAATTTACTTGCTGAAACACAGTATGTTTTTCTAGCACTTTCCTATGATTATGATGCTAATGAAAATGGAAGCTGTTACATCCATCTGTCAAAAATATTACTCTCTTTGGAAAGAGAGCATTGAGAATTGCGTTGGTCTGTCATAACTCTAGGAGGGATCTTTGTCAGTCTGGCAGCGAGCAGCCGGTTTGATAACGTCGCTTTTGTCGGAGCCCCTGGTCTGGGGCGAGACTTGTAACAGGAAAACGTGAAATCTGCTTTCATCTCGGCTTCATTTTTGCAGCTGCACAAAGGCACAACAGTAGGTGCCTGTGCCCTGATTTATCCCTGCATTTAGGCTGCTAACATCCATGTTTTCCTAAACGAATGGCAAGGGTTGCAGTCATCAGTGTTGACAAATTCAGGATAATAATGTCAGATGTTTTAAGTCACAATTTCTGGATATTACCAGCGTCATGGGCAAGTGTTGTTATATTGCCTCAATTTGCCTTTTGTCTTACAACTTCTCGTTCTCCTTCACCAAGGGAGAATTCAGTCTGTGTCCAGTCCTTTAATGCCTCAAACGCTAACTTTGGCTGCTTGTTGCCAAGGCAACTCGGCTGTGCAGCGTCAGTCTTGCTTCCTTCCATGGCATCATTGCTATCCCTATAGCTAAGAACTATATCAAATAAATTAAACTCGTCAATCACACCTGAAAAAAGATGTTGAAGATGTTTTATGTGCTTTTCCAATATCATAGCAGATTAAGCCAGAGCAGTTGTTCTAAACTGTAACCTCTGCCTTAATCTTCATAACATCATAACAGATGCAGTGAGCCTGCTGGGAAATATTTGGCGATTGGAACTAACGCTTTCCTCTGTGTATTAAAAGTGCTATTGCTGTTACTCGCTTTTCTAGCAAAAAATTTCTTTCTCGGTGTTGCTAATTGTAGAGGTAAACATGTTCAGCAGTTTTCAGTCTTTTGTGCTTAAGATGTCTTGTAAAAGCAGCGTTTCTTTCCTTGGGTATCTGGATCCTGTTTTTAATGATCAGATCTAGAACAGGACTTTTCAGTTGAGTGAAAGTTGTGTTCTCTCTATTTCCTGCAGAGATTTTTTTTTTTAAGGTGTCTGTCAAAATCTGTGCCCATTATTCCAGACTGGAAGTGCATAGAAAAGAAGAAGAAAAATTATCCTTTCAGGGAGCTGTCTAGCAAACAGCTGGTCAGTGAATGTGGCTGACACGCGACATTTCAATATTGAGACATTTTGCATACACCAGGAAATACCAAAAATATCACGTGTTATTTTTCTACGATGCTGTTGCAGTTAATTACGTGAAGCCATTCTGTATATGTTAGTTTGCCCAGTGAAGCATTTGACTGTTGTTATACTTTGTAAAATAAGGAAACTGAAAAAAAGGTTACACACATCATTCTTTGCTAAAATGAATATAATTTGAGAAAAGTGTAACCTATTCAAAATTATATTTACGGTGATAGGTGTGATAGCTGGAGGCTGTTAGTGTAGTCTTTGTAATTTCCATTCTGAGACTGTGTTGAACAAGATGTAATTTACTGGAAGTCCATGTAACTCACCGGAGATGGTACAAGGAATTCAAATATTCCCATCAACTCCAAATTGCTTTGAAACAACATTATTTGTTTCCATTTTATTCTGAGGATAAATAAAACCCTTAAATATACTTTTCCCTCATACAAGCCAAGTCCACTGGTTTTCAAAGTTAACTTAATATGCTTCTAGTATGATTTCAAAATGAAATTGAAGTGATTTTAGAGTTCAGTAAGAGTCAAAACCCTTGTTTTTATAAACCAGTGCTTGCTTTTATTTGAAGTGGTTACGAAGCCCTGCTGCTTCCTGCGTTGGAGCTTTCAAGCAATGAAGCGGTGGTTTTACTTCTGATTCATTAAGTAAATTAAAAAATATATTGTAAATTTACGGAAGAAAAGCCCACAAGAATTGAATTTTTGACTGTGAGGATTTGGCAAGGGATCATTTGAAAATTTGGCCATTAGTGGAATTCAGCCAGCTTCTGCCTTAAGGGTTATAAAACCTTTCTCCAGCCCTGAGAAGCCTATTGGTAGGTAATCATTGGAGATGCTTGCAGTGGTAATTATTTTTATTTCTATTTTGTTAATCAAAGCTAGAAGGCAGGTGGGTAGAATATATGTTCTGGACTGTTGAACATACTGTCTTCTCCTCTAGAGACAAATGCAGCTATCACAATACGTTCTGAATAATCAGTTTACATAAGATGATGACTCTTTAATGCAGGTAATGAGGATTTTCCTTTTATAGGCTGGACAGAATAGTGAAGTCAGCTCCGACTGTTATTAAAGCAGCAGGAGTGCAGCAGCTCTCACAGATGTTGAATTTCTCCCCTGCAGTGAACTTGTTATTCATTTTTTCCTGTCACTGGCGTTTGGTTCTGTATAGGTTCAGAAAACCTTCCAATAAGAACAATTCTCTATTGACTGCAGGGCACCTATAGGGCGCTCACAATCCATCCAGGACCACGGAAGTGGAGGCAGGGCAAAACCTGAACCTCTGCTCTGAACAGATAAGAATCTAACGTTGCAGCAAAGATCATTACTCTGATGCCACAAAGTACAACTCCAAACATACCCAGCTTATAGCTTTTGATACACTCATTTTGATTGCTGCTCTTCTGAACAAGTCTGGCAGAAGCATGTTAACTGTGAAATGCTAAATGTAGAACAGACACCAGTATATAACCTTCCCCTCTCCAGGGAACTAAAAAGCGTCTTTTGTCTTTTGGGCATTGAAATTCTCAACTAAAATGCTGCGTTAAAATCAGTTGGTGACAATGAATAATATTCCTACTGATCTCTAGAGCCTCTGCAAACCCTGAAGCAAAGATTATGCATTCTATTCAATGCCACAGAAAGTTTATTCTAAAATAAGCTATTTTCTTTTATCAAAAGAGGTGATAAGAAATACAATAAGCTGTGATAAAGCCACTACCATAATAAGAACTGTGCTCCTGAAACCCTCCTTTAAACCAAAGTTGTGTAGAAATCTTCTTCCCCCTAGACTAAAACAATTAACAAATTCTGTGACATAAATGATAGCTCGGTGAACTTACATGTCATTTGTGGGATAAAGCATGTATGTTTCCTGTAGCTCAGAGCACACATGAAAATAATTCTAGGCAAAGAATAAGAAAGTATGGGCAGAAGTTTCGAGAGAAGTTAGATCAGAGCAACTCCAGGCTCACCAATTAACTGATGTATCAACAACAATAGAAGTTACAAGTTTCCGAATTCTGCATTGCCAGTGTGGTTAATTATAGTGGTTGTAAAAGAATGTGGTTTCTTCCTGTTATCTCACTTGTTTTTGTTGTTCTGAAGGAAAAGGGGTGCTTTTTGTAGGGAACATGGAGGATAGTTGGGAACCTAGACTGATCTTGATACATCATTGCATAGGGATGCTGAAGCTGAAGGTGATTCCAAGGGGTGTCTGACGACAGAATCAAGCAGTATTTGACTCCTGGAGTACTCAAGAATGTGTTATAAGAAGATATTAATCCTGTCTGAAGAACCATTTGATTAGCTGAGCAGATCTGTGACGTGAAAAGTAGTTTTAGTATTGGCTCTGCTGCAATTTTGTCTTTTTTTTTTTTTTTTTTTTGCAACTCCGTGTTTTTTGGGAAAAAATTATCTTTGAGTCTTATCTAACAGTGAGACCGAATGCAGAAATTAGTCAAGCTGCAGAAATTCATTCCTATCTGGATAACCCATTAAATTGTGGCACTGAATCATTCATGTGGCACTGCAAATAATTTAAGAATATGCAAAAGCCGCTCCTATCATTTATAATTAATTAAATTAAACAGTGGCAGGTTGCAGACTCATGTGCAGGAATGTATTTGTTAGACTGTTAAGCAGCTCTGTTGGTCCCTGGCACAGCTTTGGCTTTGCCCTCCTGGACATTTTCTGGGTGTACTTTGAGAGCTAACATGAGCATCCCCAACAGGCTCATTAGATGTGGCTGGCTCAGTGCTGGAGATTTGTTACAAGTTTATTTCTGAATGGACCACAGGAGTTGGCCCCAGTGCCAGAGAACAGCTCGGAGCATTTTTTTAATTGATTAGTGCAGATTTATCCATGGAGCAACTGGGGCTGTGTTTGGGGCCTTACTGTACCAGGTGTTTTTTCTGGAAGAAGCATCTTCCTGTGGCCAGTGCTAGTCAGGTAAGTCTCTCACACGTGACGAGGTCCTGGAGAGAACAACCAGAGGTGTCCAAAGAGGTCCTGAGGGAGCGTTTAAAACCAAGTTGATGAAAGATAAGCCTTTACTTGCTTTAGGATTACTTTTACTGACGTTCATGTTGTGACCCAGATTGACGCGCTGTGCCATGGACTAATCTGAATTAAGTTCTTGACCTTCAGAGTGACGTAAGAAAGCCTTATGTCTTTGCCCTCTTTTAGAAACAAATTTAAATGGAACCACTTTAAGGCGTTGCAGTTTGATTTTTGGTTTTCCACGTGCGTTTTTGTTCCGTTTCAAAGCCATACTTGTATCTGTTCTGTGTGCCCATAACTCCTCACCGACTGTGGCAGAAGTTCTGCTGCAGTCCCCTGCCTATTATAAAAAGAATCCCTTTTTTTTTTTCTTTCTTGGAGACTCTGTAATTAAGTTTTTTCATTCTGTTTATGTATTTCTTTTCATATCACACATCACTTGAGCTGGTTAGGAATGATTTTTCTATGAGGCTTATTTTGTCAGAAATTTGAATTATTGAAGCCAGAGCTTTTCTTGGGAATGTTCCAGACATGGAAAAAAAAAGAAAAAAAACACCATTAATATATATATATATATATATCTGGATCAGATTTTGAGGTCAAAAAGAAAACAGAAGAGAATTGAAACACTCTCCATAAAAGAACATAGAGTCTGACATGTAGGGCATTTTACTTGTGATGTACGAAAGTGGCACAGTAAGGACTTGAACTGACTAATAGCCACTTCTGTGCTATCCTGAGGTACTTGTTATATGTGTCTAACATCTGTCTTTGGAGTGATAAGACTATGCTCTTCTGTATTTACCCTGCATCATTTGCAGTAATGGGTGCTGTGAAGGTCTTTGCGTTTGATTGGGATAGATGCAGGAAAAAAACAAGTCCATTAGCAGAGTACAATACTTAGGTTTAGCATCTTTAACATGTGGTCCATAGCACCCCTGCGTTCTCTTTGGAAAGTGAGACAGTCTTCTTTCCGTGTGTGATAACAGTGTGTGTTATCCAAAAATTTGGCATTGCTAGTGTGGAAGATGCTGAAGATGTGAGACCCAGTAAAAGCAGATGACTGCATTCTTTAATAGTTTTGTAAGGAGCTTTAGCCATAAGTAAAATAACTATCAGAAACGTAGAGTGAGCAGCTGCTAGTGCTTTGCAGATCCTGGCCTTGTACTCAAAATCATAATTTCCCCCTTCCTGTAGGAAAAAAAAAAAAACAAAACAAACAACTGGACAGCCGTTGTCTGGGATAGGAAAAAACTTTATGGGGCGCCTTATCTGGATGCACACATACTAATAATAAATGTAGGAGTATTGGTTATTACTGCATGTGTATACACTACTATATGTTAGCATACTTTGTTCCCCTATTCTGCTGACATTGGTAAGGTACATAAGAAATGCTGTCTTAAATTAATTCGCAACTTGTGCTCTGTTCCAACCCCCACAGTCTTGAGGGCTCAGTTTGACCATTACATTGTGATAAGCTACATCTAGACAAGTTCATGGCTGCCAAAATTGCCACCTTTTTGAGTGAAGAAAATGCACTCAATTACTGCCCAAATTTAATTAAAGCTAACAAGAGCTTTGTGTAAAGTAAGGATTTAGTACATGTGATGTTGTTTGTTTTTCTTTATTCCCCTTTGGTTTTGGTAAAGCTGATGAGCACTGTGATATGGCAGGTTCTGTGCTGGCTGCTGGGGTAAGGTTTGGGAGGATGGAGTGAGAAGGAGGAGGAACCCAATGCTCTTGTGCAGCAGAGATATCTAGGCTGTAATCCAAAACCAACCCAACAACAAAATCAACAAACTGAAAAAAAAAAGAGTGCACTGAAAGTGATGCTTATTAGAGGCAAAGATTGTTGAAGGGACAGCTCTGATTAAATTCTGTTTAGGAGGCAGAGCAGTTTCAACAGACTACCAGGATGTGCCTATGCAAGTACTATCTTGTCTGTTTTATCAGTCTTGGTGCAGAGAGCATGTATTTGAAGCGTAGCTGAGGTCTGAGATAAAATTGCTGAATGTGTGGTTACCTTCCCTTGGGTTTCACTGAGACTTTGGCTCCTGGATGATATCACATATTCAGAATTGCATGTTTCACTAATGGTGCAGTTGAAAATGAGTTTAGTTAAACCAATGGTAAAATCTGAGTTCAGTTTAAATGTGATTAAGTTTATGCCTTTTTAGGTAAAACTAGAAGTAGTGTTTTGAAGTTGAATTACAGTGAAATGTGACTGTAAACTAGAATTGAGAATTTATGTATGTGCAGATATTATAGATATTATAGACTTGCTGAAAACAATAAAGATGCAAATGATGTAGTAGTGTGTAGAAGAGACTTTTGGTTTTATTTGTGTTAAGAAATTTCTAACATAGAGATGTGCTTAAATTACTAGAGAGTTTCTCAGCTCAGTTTCCTTTTTTTATAAGTCTTGTTACTTTTTTTTTTTAAGGAGTATTAACAGAGAAACACTTAGTCTGTGGGCAAAGTATTTTTAAATTCAACTATGTTTTTTTGTGATGTCAACTTGTGAGAATGATTTTCAGAGATAATAAGCTAATTGTAATTTCTGTGGGCTTTAGTAGAAGTTGTAGGAATTAGACGTCTTTGAAAATGAAACTGGTGCCTTCAGCACTATGGTCAGTAAGGCAGAACATGGGGGTCATAAAATTTGAATGAGACTTGCTTGGTTCCCATCACTTAGGTCACCAATTAAGACGTCCAAGATTTATCAGCCCGGTACTGATCCCATTGGATATCCCACCAGTGACCAGTTTCCTACTGGACTTTGTGCCCCTGGTCCCAAGCCATTGAGCCCACAATTTGGCCGCTTTCCAGTCCAGCTCACCATCTATTTATTGATACAGACTTCAGCAGTTTGACATTGATCTTTTTAATCAGTTGCAACTGTCCTGTAGAGGGCGAGATGTAATAAAGAACCACCTGGATATTGCCAGTCCTTCACTTTGGGCTGAAAAGGCTTAGCGTTTACATAAATTCCTTTTTATTTTCATTTTGTGGTATTAAGGTCACACTCACACAATTTACTTGGATTTTTTTATCATCTTGGAGAACAGCAGCAAATTTTAATTTTGAACTTACTGTCAGATGTAGTCAGGTTTTCCTTCCTGACCTGATTATCTCATTAATAGCATCTTCACAGAAATAAAGTAATGAGAATTTTTGTCTTCAGATCAGTAACTTTCAGATGGCTTGCTTTCTTTTCAAGAGGTTAAAATAGTAGTTTTGGATTTTATGCCAATTTTTGTAACATCAGGTTAAGATTGTAGGAAGCCAAACCATTGTTTGAACAATCTTAAACCTGGAGAAGAGATGCAAGATTACATGTAAACAAAATGAGATTAAAATAGGGGTCCCAAGACCTTCATATAAATTTGCTCCACAGAATGGTTTCTTGCTCAATAAGTGAAAAATGCAGAGAAGGAATAGAGCACTGCTTTGTAAATAAAGGGCTCAGGATCCCAGAGAGCATCTTAGCATGGCACAGCTGGTACTGCTTCTATGCAATATTTCAGTGCATTGCTTAATGATCAACACATGCAACAGGGAAGAATTAATAAAATTATTTATGTCCTATTAACAAAACAGGACAAGGCTTGACAAAAGAAGCTATCAAAGCTTGTAGCACATCTTTCTACACGCCTGTTCTTCAGTCAGTTATGCTCAAAGGCTGACATAATTGAAGTTTGCATATAAAAGCAGCTGCACTTTTATTTACTTGAATTTTTCAGGTTATTTCTGATGCTTTTTTTTGCCATGATGGTCTCCATAAAGCATGGTTTTGTTTTTAGTAGAAGTCGTCATTGTGACAAGCAGTGCTGCTTCGTGTACCTTATCTGTTGTATGTGCAGCTTTGACTCAAAACTTTTTTTTGAGGTTGACTGTCTTGATGCTAAATACAATACAGTAATTTTAATGAATTTCAGGTTGAGCTGCTGTGTTATTTTGAGTTTAACCCTATTGACAGTTGTGGAAAATGTTACCCAATGTTAACTAATGCTAACACTGATTTATTTTTTTTTTCTTTAGCAAGTGTTTGTGCATCCACTAAATCAAAATCTTGTGGAAAAATAGCAGATCATATAGGCTGCATCACAATGAATGGCTGGAAGGAGGAAATGAGTGGCAAATAAAACATACGCTGACAATTAGTCTTTTCATTTCATGCAAGCAGAAACTCATAGTGTTTTTATTTCATACCTCAAGTTTAGCTGTAGGTTCTTAGATTTTTTGAGTGTATTACATATATAAAGCACACGGAAGAATGCTAGAATTTTTTATGTAATACTGAAGGACTATCAAGGGCAAGAAGGCTTTCCCACAACTGATATTGTGACGCAAAGAATTCCCAACTGTTCTCTTCCAATGCTAATTTCTTCTAAATCTATCATCAAGAAATTATGTTCAGATTTGTATATTTGCCTCCACATGAGGTCTGCAAAAGACAGTGATTCAAATTTGATTTCAAGTTCTAATACCCAAGGCTAGCATTGTGATACCTTATAGGGAATGTCTTTCTCTCCTATGTTTATTTAGTGCTGTTCCAAAGTGTTTATTACTGCAGAAATACTGAAAGTCATTACCCAGTGTATTGTTCTTGTGATTGTGCTGCACTGGTGCTGCAGTGCTCAAGCTTCTTTAGGCTGTCAGATGATACAGAACTTCTTTGGGTTTCTGTCTATTTGGGGATTCCCATGTCCTTTTGATACCATTATTCACGTTGGAGTATTAAGTAGGTTATTGCATTAACATTTCCTTATGTTTTCTGATGAGCAAAGCATTTTTGCCTTGTTGGTAGTGCTGCGCTTTACTGGAAACGTGCCAAATAAAAATGCAGTTTAAAGATGCTGCTTTCAGGCAGTCGTGGTTCTGTTTGGAAGGAAGACATTAAATAAGTTCTGGATCATGTGCCTCTCCTCACGAGGTAGGCAGATACAGTGGGACGCTTTGAAACAGTGAGGTTAGGGATATACAATGAAAAGTAGAGGGTAGCTTACACAGGCGATGACTCTTTACCAGTACCTAAAATTTTGCAAGGTATGTTTAGCAATCTCTGCTAGTGATGGAGAAGATCCAAACGTAGGGAGCATACTGGACAGTATTTCTTAACTTTCAGAGTCTCATCGATGCTGGATAGTTTAACGTTCAATAATTCACCTTACAATTTAAAATTAAGGTCTTTCCACATTTTACTGTGCATTGCAAACTGATGGAGCGTCTCAGCGAGCTCCTTGTTTTGAATCATCAGTGAGCCTTGGTAGCTTTTAATGGGCCACGTGCGGGGCAGCAGTGGTTGAATCCTGAACTTGGCAGTGAGTGCAGCTGTGCTTTTAGGGATCTTGGTCTACACCAATGAGTTGCTGGGATGAGTCCGCTAAGGCCTTAAGCAGGACTGAAAATAAAAATGCTTATTTCCTGGTTTCGTTGTCTTCAGATGCGGTTGTGAAAGCTGTCTAATAGGAGATCTCTCAGAGAGACTGGGAAAAACTTTCATGAATGTACTGTAGTGAAATGGGCCTTACTACTGCCCATGAAAAGTGAGTGAGGAAACATTAGAGACCTCTACACCTCTCAGGAGCTGGACAAAGCATACAACAATACTACGAGGAAAGAGGTTAAGTTTCTTATACAGTCCGTGTTGTAGCTACCTGGGATTTTGGTACAGGCTCCAGGAGGTCCCGCTGTTACGCACTGTGACAAGTCATGCATGTGCTATTTGGTGGAAGTGACTGGTGGCTGTGTTTCTCGAACAGGACTGAGGTTTAGGAGGCACACGTAGGTGTGATTTATTGATACAGGTAGCTAGGCACAAGTTGATCTCGCTGTGCAGTCCCCTGGCTCTGCTGGGCTGTGTTAGCATGGCTGTGTCCCAAGGGGCTGTGGCTTTGTTGTGGGCGAAGCTATTTACCCTTGGAATTGGAGGATCGGTGTTAAATCAGCATTTTGTACTCTAAAAACCTAACTGAAAATCATCCTCAAACATGCTCTATTATGTGCTGATTTCTCACATTTTACTCTTCCATGGGAACGTATCCATTACCTGCTGAGGATTTTTCTCAAGCTGAGTCTGATCTGGGGAAATCTTCAAGTTCTCAACTTTCTTGAATGAACAAAGACCCTTTTAGACCAACAGATAGCTTTTAGGTGAGTGACTTAAAACTTCAACTGCTGTCATTCTTGCATAAAGCTAAGGGAAGTTTTGCAAGTGTGGGGCAAGAAGCAGCAACAGTGGAAAAAATATCCTGCTCTTTGAACTTTGTGTATGTAACCTTTTTCCCTTGCTATGAGTTTCTGATGCCTCTCTAACTGAGTAAAAGAGGCAGAATATTTTCTGCTCGCATCCTAGTGAGTGAATCCTGATGTTGATTAGACACTGATTTTCAGTAATGTTTATGTTCTCTCTAAGTTTTACCCTTTGTTGTGAACTGCAAACGCTGCACTTAAGTGCACTTAAGGATACTAAAAACAGGACGCATCAGTGTTGCTTGAACAGGTTTGGCTCGCCAAAATCTTGGGTGACTCTCCTTAAATTCCAGATGTTTTCTCCATGGGCTTTTGTGAATTACTGGATGAAAATTAATATATTCAGTCTTAAAACACTTGTGAGAAATGAGGTACCCACTGCATTAACACACCTTAGCTTTACATTCTCATTTCTATCCTCAGTGTGATTGGTTGACTAATACATACTAAGGTTAAAAAATGTGAAACATTATTCATTTTTAATAACGAGAGTATTACTTCTCAATGGCAAAAAGAACATAAAAAAATCACCTTTTATCCCTAGTATTTAGAAGTTAAGGCTTTTAAAGTAAGATGTATGTTTATCAAAGGTGAAAACTGACTTTTTTTGCATGAGACATGTAAAATATTCAGTGCCAGAAATGCTATCCAGTGGAAACATCAAAGGGAGCAGGGCTCATTAGGAGAACTCTCCTGACTTTGACGCATGTCTCCAGCGTGCTGAGAAACTTTCAGAGCAATGTGAGGGGATTAATCTTTGTGGCTCCCAGAAATATCAGTAAGAGCTGCACAGTTATATCACTGCAAACTGTTTTGAATGTCAGGTGGAAATACAGCTGCAGCAAACATTTGGATAATGCTTTCCCCCAGTTTGTGACACCATTGTCTGACAAGCTGCATTTTTTTTCCTGATATCAAATATCACTGATGCCAGATATACCAGAGTCAGCTAATAAGTGCCTCGGTGCTAAGAGAAGAAGGCATGCTGATGCACTTACAGTGTAGAGAGGTCTAATTAAAGAATTCCAGTCCATTATTGCTATTGCTATATTTTGAGAAGCTCTCCTAAGGAAGTTCTGAAAGTGATGCTTAGCCTGGACGAAGTACTAGACTGCTTTTCTAAGGTGCTTGTCTGGTTTTATTATAGTAAATTCCGAGCACATCGCTCTTTATCATAATGCGCTTGGCAAGCCATGTGGAGTGGTCATGTCTCCCTTTTAAAGACAAAAGTATACACAGTAAAAGGACTAAGGCTATATTTTTTAAAAGGACACCATTTCTTATTCACAAGAGCCTAATGACTGATTAACTTGCCAAAAGACAATTAAAGACCAATGAAACTACTATATAGGCAGCTTTCTCTGAATGAGGAAACTGAACTACCTGTTCACGTTCCTTGCTGTGCACTTCTGCAGCTCCTTGAACCATTGCAGCTAAGCTGCAGAAGGGAACTGAAATGAAGATGCAAGTTTGGCCTGAGCTTGCAGAGCTGTATCTTGGGAGAAGGAGATACAAAACAGATAGGAGTGTCATCAGCCACTGATGTACAGGATGGGAAGTTCTCAGAGTTACCGCTTAACTAGCAGTGAAGTTTCTTGTGAATGTAGATTTTTTTTTTTAATTTCCCTTTTAGCTTCTATTTTCTGAAAGGATTAAACTGCTTTGAACTGAAGCACAAATGTTTGTTTTAGACCAGATGTTTCATCTGCTATGTCAAATTTTCATCTTTCAGCCCCTGCCGATGTGTTTTCTTAAGTTAACCTGTTAAGAGAACTGAAGCGCCTAGGAACTGAACTATGAAAAATCAATTATTGATACAGCTATGTTGCAGGTCAGTGAAGAAGTCAATAATACAGAAAATTTAATTAACTAAATAACATTTGAAAATGGGAACCATGGGAATTTCTAAAGGGGTAATAGATTTTGAAGTTGAAGCCGGTAAACTTTTATAGAGTGACACTGATTTCAGCCACAAATGTGAGTTGAATATCCACGAGGAAAACAAAGTGAAGGAACTTGGTGGCACAGAATGGTATTCAGAGCAGAGAACAGGCTCACTGGAAGACTCGCCTACTTGGCGCTAGGTGATGCTGGGAGTGAAATGTGTCCTAAGTCTTCTTACTCTCCAACTGATAGCTCTTGGTAGCCTTGGTTTAGGTAACAATGTAATGGGGTGCAGAGTGACATTGCCTCCTGGAATTTTTTCTCTGAGTTAGGTAAGGGGATTGTCTGATGCAGATGCAGTTCTGTATAACTGAAGATGGAAAAGGTTCTGAAGGAACTGCTGATGCCCAGCGTTATTGGTTTTGCTTTTGTTTGTATTTACGTGGCTACGGCACGTAAGAAGAAGTGAAATTGTAAAGGGCTGAACAGTTTCATCTTCTGCAAGTATTTATATGCTCTAAAGACAGAGAGGCTGAGATATTTCATTCTTGTCCCATCCTGTGAAGTTGTGCTCCTGCGCACACCACGCCTGATGTGATGATTTCAGATTGCAGAATGTGTTAAGTTTCATCGTGGTGTTTGTGCAAACACAGAGGTAGAAACTTATGAGGCATTAGGACAGTCAAATGGGGATTTTGTATATAGCATTCTTGGATCCTGGTTTCTAATATGCTCTTCTGATTGAATTTAGATACCTTCATGTTTTGTATCTCTTGCCTTTGTTCCTACTGGAAATCACAGTCTGCCTTTTTTTCCTTTTTTAAATTGCCCTTAGACTCAATGGGACCTATCTAGGATACACAGTAATTTCAGGTTCAGGCTGGGAGCTTCTCAAACTGTTTTCTCTTCAAGATGGGGAATGGTTACATGCTGAGGTTGAGTAATGGATCTTGCAGGTCTCGCGCTCTAATTTCAGGACTGCGAAACAATTACATGCATTTATAGTGTCTCTGAAAGGGCTCAAAATTAGTGGCGGATGTGATTTTAAATGTGTGTCTGAATAATCTTAAATATACTAGAAGGGCCAATAAGTGAGCTTGAAAAAAAACACTTTCTTGGGAATTATTTCAGACACTTCTGTAGGAGACAGTCTTTGAATAATCGGTCTCTGGGTTAGACTTAACACAGAAGCAACAGAAAGAGACGTTTTGGCATTTAAGCTGTCAGTGTCAAAAAGTGACTGTGAACTAGAGGAATGCTAATAGCATTAAAGAATGCCCCTGCCTGCTTTTGTTCATATGCCTTTTTGACCTGTAATAACATCACTCACCAATCAGCTTTTCCACAAATGCAAGAATTAATAACTGTCTTTGCTATCATATGCTTCTAAGAAAAGCCCGCTGCTCAGCAGCAAATTTAATCTGGATTTGATTATTAATTTGAAGCTTGTGCCTATATGACATGAAGATTCACTTGGATTAATAGAAAGAATAAGCTAAAGCTGCTTCTTTAGGAGTTTGCAGATGAGGTAAAACTAGGATGAGTTACTGTTAACATCAGTTGGGTCTGCTACCTTTCAGAAGGGCCTGGACAGGCTGGCAAAATAACACAACAGGAACTTTATGATGTTCAACAGAGGAAAGCATAAGGTGGAGTCTTCCTCCTTCACGATATTTAAAACCTGCCTGGATATGGTTGTGGGCAGCCTGCTCTAGCTGACTGTGCTTCAGCAGGGAGGTTGGACCAGATGACTTCATGATGTCTCTTGCAATCTCAACTATCCTGGGATTCTGGGGAAGAGAATTTATGTAGACTCTGTGCTGAAGGTGCCAGTGTTATGATAGGAAAATCAGTGTGAGGTTTGCTCAGAGTGAGGGAACTCATTAACTTTGAGTGAGAATGTAGAATCCAGTTGTGACTACAGGAAACCAAAGGTTTTAGTGGGAATAAATGTGATATATACACATATAAATACCAAAACTGTTTTGCATTGCTGCTACCTCAAATCCTATTACAGTTCTGTGCCTGTAAGTTACTCTTCCTTAAAGTAAATAGTTCTCTGTTTCTGTATGTGAATCCTATTAAGGAGAGATAGGCCAGAAAAATAGTTGGCAGAAAGTAATAGTTGAGAACTGTTAATTACAAGAAGCCTTTATCTGTAGGTGGGACTCTCTTTTGGACATGGAGTTAATGTACCCTTGTGTTGCAATTTGTACATTTGGGATATTCCATGAAACCAAAATTCTTTCTACTTGTGTTCAACAAAAATTTCTTTGCAATTTTTTCTTATTCAACTAGGAGTCTACTCTTAGAGCTTTGGTCAAAAGCCCTCCCCAACCGGTACCCTTGTAAATCTATGCAACTATATTGTTAACTTGAGCTCTGCTTGGGTAAAAGCTATGTATATGCAAGAACATCATTATTGTGAAAAATCGTTGCTTACCTGCTGTATTCAGGCTTCCCGTGCGTTTTTCTAATTAAAACAGAAAATAAGCAACTCGTCTGTGAAAGCTTGTAAATGTCAACAGTTTCCATGGAGTTAACTTCTTTCTGTTTCTGGGGAGACGATGGGATTCTCTTCCTTAAAGCCAAAGAGAATGTAACCGTTTTTCAGTATTACAAGGCTGCTGTTGGGGTCTCTGTGGATCCTCAAACCGTAGGGAGGTAACTATAGGAGGTGGTCAAAACTCACCAAGAGAGCTGCAAGATTTTCCTGACTGAGTGAGGTATTTCAAAAAAGGGATGCCAGCCTTGTTCCAGTCCTTATGTCACACATTTGCTGTAGGATATCTGCGTGCGTTCTGTAAACTGCAGTACTTGGGGTGATCGTTGTGAACACGCTCTGTGAAATCTGCGGTGCGTCTGGACACAGGGAGGGCTTTGGCGAGATGCAGCACCAGCCACAGCTCATCAGCTTCAAGCACTTTCTCTAGCTGCTCACTTCTGAGACGCCTCAGATCCGTCAGGCTAACAGCAAAAAGTTTCCTAGGAGACTGGAGATGTGAGTCCACACAATGCTGTGTCTTCTCAGCAGGTGAACAGTGGGAGCAGAGGTCTTTATATTGTTATTGTATTTGGTGTCTTCAAATACTCTTCCAGGCTGAGCAGCTGCCACACACAGAACATGTGCGTAAAAGCTTCATCTCTGGCATTGTAACAGCTCCTGCCTGTATCACACCCTGTTAGGTTGTAAGGGAGCTATTAAATCATACCTTAAGTGTAAAATGTGCAGCGCAGCCTATCTCTGGAAAGGTGTTGAAATCTGGACAGGGTTTATCCGGCTGTTAGTTCAGCCTGGAGCTTTCTGAATCCATTCAGAAAAAGGTAAAACCTGTGTTCCTTTGGTGTAAGAATTTGTTCTTGTACATATGCAATAGCCTGCTAGATCAGGATCAAATTAATCTACCTGAAGTCTGAATATGCCTTTGGTTATCATTTTGTTCTTACTGGCATATAACGTGATATTAGGAGGTGAAAATCAAAAGCAAAACATTCCAGTTTTTTCTCGGTGATTTTTGTTTTTATATCTGATACCTGCATGCTAATTCTCTTATGTACTGTCAAATAGGAAGGTGTTTTGCAAGGTTAATTGAAGTGCTTAATAAAAGAAAATTATTAATCCAACCCATCACTTCTGTTCTTGTAATCACACCAGTTGTTGAATGCGGCCAGCTGTCACGATGCAAAACTTCCTGTTCTCAGGGAGATTTAGTTTAGTTATTTGGTGTCACAGCATAATCAGAACTTGGAATCAGTCGGTACATCATACAGAAGATCCTTCTATCTGTAAGTGAAAGAAATCCTGATCCGTAAGTGATGTCATACAATGACTGCTGTCATTTTTTTTCAGTTGCTCATGCACAGTGTAAAATAGCTAGTCATTTCTGACATCTGCCTGTACCTCATCAAGGTTAAAGTACGTCACGGTTTGAACAGAGGCAGTGCTGCAGAATCTGCTGAACTGAGAAATGGCAAATGTGAACAGCTGTAGAACACTGGTACTGCAGATGCATACAAGGAGGAAAAATTCTTTGTTATACCAAGCCTTCTTATTGTTGCTTCTCTTGACATGCTTAGTGACATGTTTTATTGTGTTAACAAGTCCAACAACCACACCATATTCCTTGTGCAGGAGTGCGTCCCTTGGGGTTATGTCCTGCACGTCTTTATTGCACGCGGTGTCACCGAAGGGACTCTGTGAAGAAGCAGAGCTTTGCAGAAGGTCTAAGTACACAATGGGAAAGAAAACAAACAAAATAAAAGCTGTTTTGTACAAATTAATAGTATTCGTATGGGTTCGAAAAATGTCTTCTCTGTAGGGCTGCTACAGTTAGTTTGCTGTCCTCCTAAAGGTGATGGTTTTTGGAGCTTTCTGTGATGAACATTGCATCTGTGTTTTTAAAGTGCTAATAATATTACTGCTGTGATATTATGGATGTTCTTAATAATCTCTTCAGATGGAATTTTAACCCAGTCTGCTTTGGCTGGTAAAATGGGAGATCAAAAAGAATTCTGAAGACCGGGATCTGTCTTTCCAAAATATCTGTGCCCACACGCTCTAAGTAGTTGCCACAGTAAAGACTGCTGGAGTGATAGATGGTTAAAGTGTTAAGCATACTTAGCTAAAACGATAACTTCTGTTGTGAAAAACGTTCTTCCTCTAAAACTGTCTTATACTGTGCATTCTGCAAAGAAATATGATACAAATTGGGAAAAAAGCTATTAAGTCAATCCAGGCCATCATTCCACTGGGGCACTATTGTTTGCCATGTTGAAGTTTTTAGCTCTAATTGGAGCTAGTTTTCAATTTCCCATACAATGGGGTTTCAGCTACAATCCTTGGGAGACTATTTCACAGCACAATAACTCTGCTGAAATGCTTTGCTGCTATCTTGCCTACATCTTCCCTCCTAATTTCTTCCCATTGTTTGCTGTTACAGCCCTAGGTATCATACTAAACAATTCCCCTTCTTCCAAAGTAGATTGCCTGTCAAATATTTCTGGATAACTGTGTCCACACTTAGGTCAGTTGTTGCTTGGTTAGTCTCTAATCCTCACATTTCTATATAGATTAATGCCCAGTCCCCTTAAGCCTTCTGCAGTATTTTTGTTTTTTCGTATTTGTGAATAGCACATTTTTGACAGCAGCTGAGCAATAGCATCATCTGGAGTGCTCTGCAGAACCTTGCCAATCAGTAATTTTACATCATTGCTTGAGCTTTCCATGGCAGCCTTATTCTTCTTCTGCCATACTGCCATTTAAGTTGAACTAAGTATACGCTCTTCCAAGTTACTTAAGCTTACTGCTTTCCAAGTTCTCCTTTCCTGTTGCAGTTCTGGATTTTTTTGGTTCTTATTGGGAAATTCAGGAAACGCAGGTATTTGTTGGATCTTGTCTTTTTTTTTTCTGATATCTTGATGTGACACAGAAAAATACATTGATGTTTATCACCTCATTTTATTCAGCATGGCTAAAATGTTTAAATTCTGGCTTCAGTTGAGATGGTTAATAAAATAGCCTTCTCATTGTGATTGAACTAGACAGTTTTTATTGCTGAGTACTACCCCTTTTATCTGTTGTGAAAATATTAGTGTGGCTGCTACTTGTCTTTCCAAGTAACTCCTCTCCAGAAAAGTGACTTCTGGAAGAATAGGAATCGAGTCTGTGAAAGGATTTTATACAAGTTTCACATGCTTTCTGATTTAATATAAAATGGCTTTTTAGGATTAATTATTCTTTGTTTTTTTTTCTTCTTTTCTTTCTTGGAGGGAGGGGGTTGATTCTCACAGCATGTCTTCTCTTGCTGGAGGCATTTGACATAGTAAAAATCTCAGCTTTCGTTTTATAAGGAGTTACCCTTTCACACATAATTCATTACAGGGTAAAGGCAAAAATATGACTCAGCAGTTTCCAAAAGCAAAGTGAGGACGTAGGTAATAGGAAAGAAATGAAGCCTTTTTTTTTTATCTAGATTTACTGATAATTAAGCAAGTTACATAACTGACTTAGGCTGATTGATATTTTTAATTTCTTCCATCTCATAATATTTTTTTCCTGACAGTACTGTGCAAGTGTTCATGGTGGTCCTCTTCTTCTCTGACTTAGTAATAAGTAGTTGCTTGTAGACTTTTTTTTGTTGTGTTCTTCTTTATTCATGTAAGTATGACCCAATTCTGACACGGTTTAAACAGGAGGGCATGATTTTTCCTTCGCTCAGCTTCCAGTCATGTTGATCTCATGGTCCCAAAGACTTATTTCCCAGAATTCACTCATTATCTTTACTCGGGATCAGGATGCTCTTGCATCATCGTTTTCTGTAATGTTAATTCTCAGCAACATGCCACTTCTTGTGCAGGTGGAGAGAGGAGCATTTGCAACGGTCACTGCAATGTTATGACATAAATAATACAGGAGGAATTGTCTCTCAGCGTATCCTGTGTCTGATTCCTTCATCTACCCTTTCCAATAAAAGTTCTCAGACACTTTCCTTTGTTAAGTCAATTCCTTTCCTCTTCTTTACCTTGGGGATGAATCCTCTCTTGGAGCGACATTTTTCTCTGGCATTGAGATAAACAGTTTTGAGCACTTACTCTCATGTTAGCAGATCCAGAGTGGTGAAATGAAAGAATATGTCTTGCACGTGCCACGTAAGAGTACAGGTTCAATTAGATACTATTCTATCTTTTGCACGCACAGAAAAGAATTAGGTGACTGGAAAGAATGAACATGTATTTGTGTGCTGTATTAATGAGGTAATTTATTTTTTGTACTACGGAAAAACTGTGTAGTATTTGCAGAGAAAAGGCTCTGTGGACTTCTACAGCTTGCGTTACATATTGCAATTTTCTCAACTACCGCATGTATTTTGTGCAGCTGCAGTTCCTAAATGACAATATGGTAGAGATAATTCTAGGGCTGTGGTTACCGGAGCACTAAGTACTCAGGGTAAAATATTAGGGTCTTGACTTCCACTCCTGAAGCTCTTGGCTGTCGACTAGACACAGGAAAACAAACTTTTATTGTACGTGTCACGATCCATTTCAAAAGACAAAGGAAACCACACATCAAAATCTCTCCTAAATCGTGGCATATGAATTGAGATGTCAGCAAAATGGTTCATACAGCTTTGAAAGTAACTTCAGAAGATTCAAGAAGATTCATTATATCATCCGTAAGCTGTAGCAAGGACTGCAGAAATTATTTTATTCATCTTGCATTTGATCATAGCTGCTCAAAACCACCAACAGCTGCAGCTTTGAGATGAAAAGAATGTAAGCTCATGCTGCTGTGCAGACAGAGAGCAGGTATCAGCAGGGCTCTCAATGCAGACACCTCCAATACTGACCGGATTGAATTCAAAACTACTGAGGGATTTTGGTATCAAAACCTCTCTGTGGTACTTCATGGACTTGATTAATTATCGTGGTGTAAAGTTCTGCAAGTGTCAAGGTAGAGATGGATTTTTTCCTGGAAAACTGTCAGAATCAGCTGCGTGCTATAGGTTAGGATTACTTTTTAATAGTGGAAACCATGCCGAAATGGTGTTGTTGGATTTTATTATGTGAAAACATAGCCGTTTGCTGTAGAAACGTGGTTGAAAAGGTTACTTCCTGTGGCTTTGGTAATATTTGGTGATTGAGTAGAGATTACTGGCAGTATATTGCGCAGCCATAAGATGCAGCAGTCAAATTCTTAGGCTCTTTCAACCTAGATAGGTTTGGGTAGGTTTATTCTTAAATAGTTGATTTCTCCATCTATGGTAATAGCGTAAGTTACAAATAGGTCAGTGGTTTCTACAGATCACTTTTCTAGATCAAGGTGCTCAGTTACCAGATGTGCTTGGCTTTCCACAACAACAATCATTGTTTCTTTGGGGCTGAGAAGAGGAACAGTCGGAAAGAGTAATCGTTAATATTTTAATCAATAAATCAGTTTTCAGGGAGGTTTTTGAAAAAGATGGAAAGAGTAATGAAAATTAAAAGAAATAATAAAAAACGATGATTAAGAAACAGTAAGTTCATAGTAAGATTTGTAAGCAGAAAAAGTTGACAAGGTAAGAAGAAATGAACAAAACCATAATTCTAAATCATATAAAATAAGCACTTTATGAACAATGAATTGTTTAAGAACAATTATTTGAAAACAGTGAGTTGAGATCAAATTTGAAATGACTAATTCTAGGTGACTGTTAATGATACATTTGCTAAATCAAGGGTTACGTCATGAGGTTATCTTGATTTGGGTTTCCCTTACTCTAAGGGTATAGCGACTGACTGTAAAGAAAAATACAGATGGGCAAGTATACTTGATTATAAACGGTTAGGCTACTTTATAGTGGTGTTATAGATTACAACACATTTTATATGATAAACTTTAAAAGTTGTGTTTTATGACATCGTAGCTGAGTGTGATGTTATAGGATTTGAGAACCTGACCGTTGGCATTCAGGATACACATGCCTTACACAAGCTAATTTTTTTTTTAGTGTTGCACCAAAAGTACACATAAACGCTTGTTTATTCATTGTCACAAAGTTAATTGTGCATTACTAAAAGTACATCTGTGACTCGTCGTTTCATAAAAGATGAGAGAAACTGAGAAGACTGTAATTTATATTGGCACCTACGGAAGAACATGTAGGAGCGAGACAAAACAGACCTAATGAAAACATGGATAGTTACATGATTGTTATAGTGGTGATTACTTGTACAGATGGAAACAACAAGAAAACAAAGCCACATAACTAAGAAATTAAGCTGTAAATACAAGGAAGGCTATGTATGAGTTCCGATTGAATATTCATATAGCAACTCAAGCAACTGCAGGCACGGAGCACTAATCCTATTGCAGATTGTTAGCAGCGAGGTTGGAAAATGAGTGTTAATTTGCTCATAGTTAAGAGTTAAATCTCCTAGCTAAAACAAAGGCTTCCAAAACTTCCACACAAATTAGGCTATCTGATTACAAAACAAAGATCGCAGTTTCTAAACAGGCTGTAGAGACCCTGAGACTCAGGAGCAGAGATGAGCAGTTGAGAAATGTTATCGCTGCAGAAATCAGCAGTGGGAGCTTACTGCTGCAGGAGCCAGCAGCTCCTTTGCTGAGTTCAACTGTACCAAAAATAGCACAGAGAAATTCGATTCTCTCTCTCTGAAGGTGTCTGGGAATGACACAGACTTTATTTTTGCAATAATAAAATCAGAGTATATAAATTACAATTATTATTGTGTGGAGCGTACTTTTGAATCAAGAAGTTTAACAACAACCAGTAAATCTGATGTGCTGTATTGCTGGGTTTATTGAGATTTGAGAGCACCGTTTCTATGAAGTTGGAAGTATTTTAAATCAAAAATTTATAGCTTTTTTAACACAGGAATGCATAGAGTGTATGCTACTGTCTGCTAGTTTATACTGTCTGAGGATGTGGGACAGATTTACAGTCATTTAAGTAGCAATCATGTGCTTGACTTCAACTAAAATTAAACAAACACTCCTGAGTTGGATGGAATCACTCATTTAAAAGCCCTTAGTTATCTCTCCAGATATGACTCATTAGAGTGACTGGTGTTTACTTAAAGAGCAAATATGGAAAACTTAGGCAAAGCGCTAAGTAAAGTATAATCTTAAGCTGACGGTCATAGATGAAGTGTCGTGTCTGTTAGAGCGATGCTAAATCTGGAGGAAATGATGATCTCTCCAAAGACCGTTGTGTTTGGGGTCCTAGTTCTGACCATCACCAATAACAGGGACCTAAAGGGAAGCGTAAGACAGACGGTAAGGATAAAGTGTTGTGTTTCATTTTCAATAATTAGCATATAATTATCAGATCAGCGGGTCATCTGAATCATTATACTTAATAGACACTGAGGGAACTAGCTCTTATTCCACAAACGTATCTAATCCCTATTTGAGATTACTTCTGTAACACTGCGGTCATAATAGGTCTGTTTCCTACTGATTTCTATATGCATGCGTTCTGGTAGCAACACAGGACGCACAGCAGTGTCTGGCACTGGTGTCATTAAGTATTTGTGTGTTTGTAGTTCTTTTTTCTTTGGTTTTCTGACAGATTTTTTTTGAGCATTAATGTGTCAAAGCTGTCGATGGGCGCAAAATACAGGAAAACAAGTGTATGTGTGGCGTTTTTGTAGTCACGTGAGGGTGAATGCTTTTATAGAGAAGCATCTATAGAAATAGACACTAATCTATACCTTTCCTTCAACCCCCTACACTCCCAACACTTTTGTTTAAGGCATTCCTCTTGCCTCTGTGAATTTAGTCTAATTATCTGTAAAAGATTAAACCAGCAGTTCAATATATATGTTCTGATGTACTAGAACTCCTATTTTTTAGCATAATGGAATCTATGCGATAATAAAGTTTGACAATAAAAGACAAACATTGAGAGAAACCATTTTTTCCATCAGGAAGGAACTTCTGTGGCAACCGAAAGATAGCACTTCAAAACTGGCTGAGTTTTGCAGTAATGTCTTCCTAAAAATGGGGAAAGTTAGAACAGTTCCAACGTTGTTGTTGTGTTGTTTTTTTTTTTTTTTTTTTTTTTTACATTTGCAGAACGTATCACCAGACAATTAGGTGTCATATGAAAACTGAGGAAGAAAGCTGTAATACCATCGTTTTTGATAGCTGCAATGTTGCCTGTTAATGATGAGAGCCAGTTTTGTACCTGCTATCTGCACAATTAGGGACTCAACGTAGCATTTCTGCTCCCAGTTCGAGCTGAGACTTTTGGTGCTCTTGTCAGACTATGAATCAGTTTTGTTCGAGCTTATATTGTGGCATTAAATTAGTATAAAATGTACATTGTGCTATTTTAAGTAGGTCCATTAGTAGTTGTGCTACTTCAGTTCCTGGATGAAAGATTTTCTGACATGAGATATCAAATTACCTTGGCTTCACTAGTGAATTTGTGGAAAACAAAAAATACGTGCCAAGTCAGTTACGAAACATTGTGTTCAATCAAATAGTGTCCCTTATTCAGGTGGTTCCCCTTGAATTGGAATGCAAGGTCCTAATTAGCTCAGTTCTACTGATGGAGTGTATTCAGCAATATCCTGTTACAAATTAGAAGTTTCAGGCACATTCACCAAATTGTCTTGTTGAACATGTTGTTCTCTTCCTTACTTTCATGATCAATAAATGAAGAATATCCAAACCCATCTTTTTCTTAAAAAGCTAAATTAACTCATTAGAGTATACTTAAATATTCTTTCCATGCAGATAATGAATATCTATTGATTACATTTTTCATCCTATGCAGCAACAAACTTGGACATTTCGCAAATTCTTTGAAGTTAACTAGAACTAAAATTAAGGGTCAGGACTTGCTTGCAAAGCTATGTCAAGGAGAAGTATACCTCAGTAACTTCAACTTTTTAAAGTTATGTTAATGTAGCTGCTCCTGCACTATTGACTTGTATTCAGTTAAATCATTCTCCTTGATTCAGATAAGATAAAATAGCAAGCACTGGTCAGTTATTGTCACGTTTTAGAAATCTTTTGGAAAAACATAACAGTATTATTAAAATTATGAGAGCGACTCTCCTGGCAATCTTTTGTGTTAGCCTAGGATTTTGTTTCCCTTTCTCCAAATAATCTCTAGAAATTTGCTCACACGCTATGTTCAATGTCAAAGTGAACGTACACCAGATAATGGGAGACATCCAAGTAGAAATTTCTTTTTAAATCTCAGTTCTGGGATAATTCTACTGTGTTTTAAGGCTATCTGTATAATTCAGTGTTCAGATTAAACGTTTTGACTGACCTGCTGGAATGGAAGTGTTAGGTTGTCTTCAAGCGTAGCTTATATTAGTGTCTGTTATGAGTTTCTACTCACCAATGGTTCAAAGACATACTTTCATCTTATCCAGATGAAAAATAAAGCTGTTGAGATGTTTTTAAGTGGAAATGAATGAAATGCCTTGAGAAAGTTTATTTGAGAAAGATAGGAGTAAAATGTTTGAGTTGTTACAATTGAAGTGCTGCAGAAACACAGAGTGAGAAATTCTATATTTCAAGACCTAATACCATAAGAAAAACAAAACAGATATGGAAGTTATCTTTCAATCAGCAATTTAATGTTTTGATCTCTATCACCTTATGCAGAGGCACAGAAAAATTGCTCTTGTTCAAGCAGAAAGATGTTTGTAAAGTACTTAATGGACAGAACACAATATATCTGACAGCTCTTCAGGAAAAATATTAAAATGCTATATGATGTTCAGATAGTTAAACACTCATGAGTTAGATACTGACACTTTTCGTTACAGTGCCATGATCATCTTTAGCTTAGGCTTGTGATAAGCACAGTTATAGTACTATTAAATTGTTAGTTTAAATGGGAGATAAACAAACTGGGGACAGAGTTGCAAAGTGAAAAGAAGCAGACTTCAAAAATAATCAGTGTCATTACTTACCAGATGGATTTTATGCTGTCTAGGACAAGGCAGAAATAACACTGCTTATCTCACGTCTACTCAAGAAAAAACATGAAATATTACTTTTTTTTTTTCAGTTGTTTTTTTTTTTTTTAATGTTATTTACAAGCAAAATAGAAGAAAAGAAACCAAGAACTGTAACAGTGAAAGGAACAGTGTAATAGGATGCTATGAAATAAAAGAAACATTTACCCATCTCCAAGGATGTAGGGTCACAGTGGAAACTCAGCGGGGAGGAAACCAGTCCCTACTGGCAGTCAGCCCTTAAATGGGGTCTAAGAGAGGTGCAGCCAGGCTCCACCTCTTCTGGTCACACAGCTGAATTGCTTTCACCTGTGCTCCCAGGGCTGACCTGTCCCTTCCCCAGGTGCTCAATCAGTGGTTCAGGCACTGACTCAACAGTTCCCATAGAAAAACAAATGGTAGTTTTTTCCTTTGTGCAAGTAGCACTGTGACATGCTGTTGGACAGCAACAGTCATAAAAGCACAAAGAATGAGTGCAATTCACGGCAAGCCTTGATATGGTAGGAAGTGGCTGAGAATGCTCTACCCTGTGCGTGAGGAATATTGAAATGCCATCAGGTAACATTGCAGAGGCTGTTTTAGGCTGCTGCATTTAATAGCTAGAGCTGCTAATGAGAGAAAATGAGAAACTGTGAAAGGGATAGGATAGAGTTTCTGCAGTTACAGCTAGACTGCTGTTCTGTCTGACAGTTCAGGTGACTCCTGGGTATATGTTTTATGTATGCGTTTGGCATAAATAGCACAGCAGCTTTACTGGGGCACAGCATGGCTGTGCCGGGAGGAGGAGCTTGACTTGCAGAAGCCCTGAAGTTTATCGAGTGCAGGATCAGTGCAGAAGCTGTTGCAGAATGCTATTTGGTAGTATTGGACGCAGCACAAATATTTCAGATTGAGATGGTGACATCTTTTGATTTGTTTTGTTAGCATGCTCTTCGTTTTAGGGGGGAAGAATGTGTGAAATTCAGGTTTACACCTTGTCTGTTTTGCCTGGAGGTCCACTCACATCAGAGTGATGGGAGCTCATGACAAGGTATCTGTTGGCAGTCCCAATCAATACAGTATTTCAGTTCTGAAACATAACAGAAGAGCATAAGTGTCTTTTTTAAGACTTGAATAATGTGAAAATCTCGTCCACCTTGACAGTACAAATTCTGGAACAGGATCTCTTTATATTTCCTCTCGCTTCACTTCTGATGTCTATCGTGTGATAGCTATGTCTGATACCTGTGTCTGAACAAGTTGCCTCAAGCTCCCTTTGAAGATGAGGAAAAGGAAAAGCACTCATAGTGCGCAGTTAATTTTTAAAGTACCAACTTATTTCTACTGCCTGTACAGGGAACTTAGCATGACAAGGTGGGTTGTAGGATTTTTTCTTTTTTATTTTTTTAGCGATATCCACAGTAGGTCAAATTAATCTGAAAGTGCAAGGAAAGAGAGACATCTCTCCTTATTTGTTTAAAAAAAAAAAAAAAATCAGAGGAAATTTTAACCCTCAGTAGTGCCAACACATGTTAGTTAATTTGTTTGATACTCTTAATATCTGATTAATCACTTATTCAGTAGTGGTAAGTTGTGTCAGAGATTTTTCTCACTGCTGAATAAGGTATTTAAATATTTCCTGTTGTTATTTCATAGCTGCACTTTAGTATGAATTAGTGAAAAGAAGAGATATTTGGGGCTGATGTTATCTTTTATTAATATCATGATTTAAGTGGTATATTTAATTTATGCATTAGAAATACCATGGGTTTTGTAATCAGACTGTTAAATAACAACAACAAAAAAAAAGAGTATTTCAATAGGTTCTTATCCACTGTATTCCCTCTTTTATGAAACTTAAGCATTGGTCCACTGTAGCAGAAATGCTGAGTCAAGGTGATTGAGCAGTGATGGAGCACCTGATGGGAAGGCCGGGCCCGGGGAGCTCAGCCACATGCAGTGCACCTGGGTGACTGGAAGGGATCAAGCCAGGATCCACCCCTTCCCAGCCCTCATTTAAGGGTTGGCAGTGGAGGCAGGAGTGTTTTGTTGGGGATCCTTGTCTTTTGAAGGTAAGTAGCTTCTTTCTTTCTTTATTTTATTTTTGTGTTGGTGGTTGTGGTGTTTGAGTAAATCTTCGCTGGTAGCCTGGGACTTTGCTGCTCTGATGTCACTGTTGTGCCTTTTGTTGTATCACAAACCATTAAGATAATGTTAAGATGAATATTTTGAAATATGTTAAGTGATATAAAGCTGTTTCTTCTTCACCCATGTAGTAAAGGCAAACTGTTCGATACATAGTTTTTTTCTACTTTGCCAGTGTGTGTTGAATTTTGAGGAGCTTAGGTTGGTAATTGCTTATGGTAAAGAGGAAAAATATTGGAAGTAGTTAAGGGGAGTTTTGTGTTGAGCTAACCTTTTCTTTTCAAAAATAAGCGTGGTATACAATTTCTTGTTACAGTATTGAAGAGTTACCAGTGTAGAAGGGCTATTCTGTTTATAGGGTTACAATGTAACCTGATGTGCGTTGAATTAACATTTGTAAAGAATACATGTAATGAACTGTTGAACTGGAGAATGTGAAGAATTAAATTCATCTATGATGAGCAAGTATCTCAGTGCAGAGCCCTTGAAAGATGTAAACAGTCAGCTTCAACAATAGAAGTAACTAACTTAAAATGTAAGAGCTCTTCATTATGCGTGAGCTACAGATACAATTTGCAAAGATGCTGGAGCATAAAGGATGAAGTTGGAATGTAAGCGTTGAGAGCATTTCCAGACACTTAAGGTTTCACAATTAACGTGTGTTAGAGATGCGAGACACTTCTAAACAAATGCACGAGTGGTGTGCTTTTTTTTTTTTTCCTCTTCAGTCTGTTATAGCGAAGTTGGAACTTTAAATCTTTCCCAGGGGATAATTCAGTGTTTTTGTTATTTGGCACTTTCAGAGTATTTTTGTAGGATTGCATATATTGATTAGATCTACTAATTCTTATTTTTAAATATAAATAAATTTATTTCCATATATAATTTAGTGGTAATTTTTTTCATGTGTGTTCAAAAACGTACTTATAAATGTAGAATATTTTTTGTAAGAAAGTAGCTTTTAATTCTAGTGATGCCTTGCATTTGCCAAAGGGTCTTGGGTTTTAACTGGATGTTTTCAATCTTTTCTCTTAGTGTTGAAGATTGTTGTAGCCAGACTAATTCTCTTCAGCATTATTTAATCTATTTTTTTATGTTGCTTGGTGTATGAGAAGTGCTGAATCACAGCCTGAACCTCTGATTGACTACCTGAGGCAAGTAATGAGTCAGCCCTGGGAGCACAGGTGAAGGCAATTCAGCTGTGCTACCGGAAGGAGTGGAGCTTGGCTCTCCTAGATCCCATTTAAGTGCTGACTGCCACAGAGGAAGGATCTCTTCCTGGAGATCACTCTTTGTGGACAACATTGCAAGCCTACAACATCAGTAAGCATTTTCCACTTAATATCTTACCATTGCGATAATCCAACTTAACCTCAAACTCTGCACACTTACTGATTGTATGCTTGGTTATCTAAATTGCTGAGTTGCAATTGCATTTTTTTATCACAATCATAGCAACCAGAAAGCAGGTGGTGATCTTTGCTTTGTTCTGAAAACAATTTAGCAGGTTTAAAAGTCTCACTCCTCTTAACTACGAGAGTTTAATTTCTACTATTTTTAAGATCTATTGGTTAATAAACTCTAAAAAATGTTACAAGTGTGCTATGTTCCTTGAATTGTGGTTCACGGCATTTCTATAAAATAAGTAGAGCTATGTTTTTATCTCTGTGGACAAAGAATAAGTGTTTGTGTTTTTGGTGTTTTGTATCATTTCATTCTTCTTGTGCCTCTGTTAAACGTATCAATCTGCAGAAATTTGAGTTAGTTGCACATCCAAATTTGTTTTTTAGAGACCATGACAGATTCTTGAACATTATTATGTTTACACTATTGTTGAACAATTGTGTATTTCGTTAAGTCTCAACCGTTGCTGATAATTTTGTTTCCCCAAGGAGATGAAATCTCTTAAATGTCTGTGTGGAATGGGAGAGTGATAAATTGCTTCTTGTCTCTCAGCATGAATAGCTGTATTCTATATTTAAATTGCACGTTCTGTAATAACATTGTGAAAGATCCATTATATTATTTCCAATATATCCATTCCTGAAGCAATGCTATCTATCAGTTGTCATTAGTACTGTGGCCTTATTCTGTATCTGTGAGTTGGATGGGGCAGTGCACGTGATGTGCACTGTAAATTATTAGTGATCAGCTGTATATCTTTGCTTTGTGGTGTACTTAGGTTTTGTATGTAAATCTGTTTTGTGACGCTACTTAGTACAGGATAGGGGAATTTCTCTCTATAAGTGCTTGTGCTGAGCTAGTGTTGGAGAGCATGCATGAGGAAAACAAACTTGTGTTTCTTCCTTTCTCTGCACAATATTATGGTAAAGAGAATCTTCAGCCTTGATGCGTGACCTTTTCCTTTTGTGAAGTGTGTACGTTTCTCCTAAGTAGCATCAAACTTCTCTACTTAGGAGAAGGAATATCGGAGTGCAATTAATATAATAGCAGTTTCCATCTGAAACAAGTGTTATTTTTATATATGCTAAATTTCATGTTCTAAAAGAGGAAGTCATATAACGTAGCCAAGCTCAACAAACAGCACAGAAGGCATAATGTTTATTATTAGTATCACATCACCGTATGACAGTGACAGGTGGTGATCCATAAATGCTATCACAGTCATCAGAAGCAATGTGGGAAAATTAAGGGCTTCAAAAAGTGCAATTTTGTGGTAGAATAAACCAATTCAAATGTGTTACCATTAGATAACTGTAAGATAGATTTCAAAGTTAAAATGTATGGTGTTTGAAAATGTGGGGGATTTTTTTTTTAAGATTATTGGCTTTGTAGCTGTGCTGCATCCTGTATTTATATTGATTTTCAGGAGCACTGCTGGTGGAAGCACAACTAGCAGTCATGTATTCTAGAACTTCCTAAAATAACTGTCATATTTTTTTCCAGAGAGGAGAAGTTTATGTAAGAGTCTCAATTAGAAAATGCAGGATTTAGTTTTGGACAGACTTGTTTCAGAGTTGCCCACTGATTTTACTATTTTGTCAAGCCTTGGTTAACTATTTTAATTCATTTTACTTGCAATATAAAAAATATTTATTGGCTTCCTGAACTACGTTCATTTGAAATATGTGTTGAAAGTGTGGGAAGAAATGCAGTGAAAAATTCTTAACTCCTCTACATCACCCATATCAATAAAGGTGTAGTCAGAAGTTACCAGTTACCACCTCAGAAGGAAAGAACTAAGTTATTATTTTTGTCTCTTGTGCTGGGAATATGCTTTTATGTCCTCAAATACAAGGACAGTTAATGTGAAATTTTGTGCATTTCCCTTAATGCTTTTTTTTTTTTGTTTTAATTTGAGGTACTTCTAAGCCAACAAACATAACATAAATCAGAGATAGTATCAAGGCAAAGCTTTTATCCACGGTGGTCAGTGTGAATGTGTTGAGACAAGAAGGGAGGGCAATGCTGTGCCACCCCCTCATCTGTTTTGGTTGCTGCTATGCACCATTCCGTAACATTTTCTGCTCAGTTCAATCACTTAACTATAGAGGCCGTATTCAATCCTGCTCTGAAAAAGGAGAGTTTCAAGTACTCTGTAAAGGCCGTGTAATTTGTGATTGTGAGTAGCTGGATAGCTCTTGGTTACTTATGAAGATAGTGATACATCCTGAAAATGAATGTTCTTGTATCAAATCCTGTTTTAGACATCCAGGGATCAGAATTTATCTGTGGGATAAACCGTGTATCACAGAGGAGTACCTGAAAACAAAACGTCATCTGGTAACTAATTGTTCTGTCCAGTTGGCCAATAGTTACAAATGTGGAGTATTTCTGCAGCTTGTGGTGTTAATTCATGAATGATTAATGAAGCCCTACAAGCTGAAATGTGCTTAAATTTTAGGCTTGGTGAATACTTGAAGGCTGTTCAATAGACTAATTTATTTGTTTGAGTTGCTCCTTGTTTTTTTTTAATGCAATTGCATCTTACTGTATAAAAAATATTGAATGTGTTGGATGTAATTTATATTCAGTATATGGGTTTGGCTTCATTTTCGAAATGAATAGCAAATCTATATTCTTCTTGGTATAAAAATACAACCTGCCTGTTGTGAATTAATGTTATGTAGATTAATGCATGATTGAAATAAGAGAATAATGATAATGCGGACTGGAATGCGCTGCATGCCTATATTTACTTGTATAAATCTTGTGTAGGAAGGTTAGACTGAAATAGGAAAAAAAAGTTGAGTGTTATTATTATTAGTTCCCTTTTTCCATGAAAAAGGTTGATTGACAATGACATCTGAATAGCCTGAGCTGCATTTGACATAGAGTTTTGTGAAAGTTCTGGGGTCAACTACATTCTTAGTGTGAATGTTGCTCCTTAGAGGTACAGTGGCAAGCATTTAGTCTTTAAAGAAGGCATTGTAAGGGATGGTTACTCTGAACTGACTTCAAGGACACCAGATTTTTTTCTGTTCTCATGTCTTTTATTTCCTTCTTGTGTTCTTAAGCGTGCGTCCTTATTGCCCTTGGTGATCTCTAGAGGTCATGTGCTGGCTGGATTTAAGGATCCTTAACTCTACTAAGAACTCCCATTAACTGATGCTGTTCAGAAGGAGGGCGTGCCAAGGAGTCTGACTCCCTCTTAATGTGTATTTCACCAATGGTGCCACAAATATATCCTCGGTTTCTAATTGTTGTAGCACCTGAACTTTGTCACTGTTCTCACCAGTGACTGTCTAATCTGATAATGCTGCTGACGGTGAGCAGACTTTGGGTTCAAACCAGTCATACACACTTAGCAAAATCATTCTTGTCTGATGTGCAGATAATTCAACAGCTCTGAGTTGTAGGCTTACATAAAGAGCACTACACAAAGAATGAGAGCTATTGGTAGAAGAAAGCTTGTGAGGGTGGTGATGTTATTAGTTTTGAGGTCAGACAGAAGTCTGTTTTGGATGAGATCTTGATAACTCATTCTATCCATGACAATATTTGTTGTAACAGGAATGTTTTTGCTTGTAATATGTAATGCTGGCAGTATCGGCCAAAAAAAGGCAGTTTCCCAATCACTTCAAGTGAATGTTTTTCACCTTACAATTACTACATTATCTTCAAGAAGAGGGAATGCTTCGTTCTTCCACTGCATGTGCAGTGAGCTCTTAGCGTAATGTTTACAGAATTGTGCCCTGATAAGTTCTGGAACATCCACATGTTCACGCTCATCGCTGTTAACCTCCAAGAATATCTCTCCTTATGCTTTTGATCTTCTCCAGACACATAGTTGTGTTTTGCCATTGCAGTGCATTCAATTCATTATATTTAAAATTGTGCCTAGCGACGCTTCAACTTTGTACTGCAGCAGCGTGCCACAACACGTTTCTTTGCTGTTGACTTAATTCTAATGTTTATCTTGCTCAGGTAATCCATGAGCCCGTCTTTGGTGCAGTTAAAGGCAGTTGTATACTGGTATGACAAAATCAGGACTACTCACATCCCTTTGAGCATTTCTTAATGGAAAAATTATGTGCTAGGAATCGAGTCATTTTATGACGTTAGGTTCTCATAAAGATCTATTAGTGTATTTCCTTCAAGATCATTGTGTTTATGAACTGTGGATTTTATTCTCTATAGAAATCATGCCTGTGAATTCTAGCTAAGGGAATGCAATGGGTATCTGGGTAGTGTGTGTAGAACAATGTGTTAATCAAGCAATAGTGAGTGCTGGGGGTGTGTGGGAAGCCCATGATGTGCTCCTTAGCTGTGCATATTGTCTTGCTCTTGATTACTTTAAACTGGAGCATCTAAGAGGCAAGGATGGGATCCTCTTTACCACTGCTGAACTGAGCGTCTTGGTTTTCAAGAAGTAATAGTAAAGTGTATCACACATGCCAAGCTTTGTAGTTGGAGTAGAAGGACAAACATAGATTATATATATATAATATATATATATATATAATATATATATATATATATATATAATATATAGAAAATAGATAGATATACACATTTATTTTCAGTTCCTCATGCATATTAAGTAACAGAAAAAAAATTAAGCTGAGGTCTCATAGAATTCGTTTGCTTTAAGCCATATAAGCACTGCTGACCTGAGCATCACCAGGCCGAGGCTGGATCAACGTGGCTCTAATTTCTGTTCCCATTCAAGTATGAAATTAGCCATTATAATGTTAACTTTAAGTATCTTTGCACCACATTGGGCTATGGCATGTAGCAGTAATTTAAATAATAACGTATCTAGTATTAGTGCTTGCAAGTGAGCTAGGATTTGGTTGCAATACCTATCTATTATTGTATTCAGCTGGTAAGATTCTTTGAACCTTCCTCTGTTGCCAAGGGGAGAGACTTTGGAACCACTCTGTGTTTTTCTGATCACCTTCAGATTATTGACATGCTAGCAGATGTGCTATCAATATATAAAAACTAACGAACCATTTTAAAGCACGTCATAAAGTGGGCATTCTTTTGTACTTAATTAGATGTCCTTAAAAAGAAAAATAGGGAATTGGACCAAAGAACTCTGAAAAATTACCTTCATCAAAACTAACAGGAAACGGGAGAGCAACCTGCAGTAACTCTACAACGCTACTGCTTAATCCATAGAACACTCTATCTTTGGTTATTTAGATTGCTTGTTTGAGACCTCCTTTAGCTGTTTCCCTTTGTTATTCATTTATATATTATGGAATAAAGTACTGCTGATGCCTATGGTCCAGATAGCATTATGCCTAGAGCAGGTTGGAAACTTCGGGAAGTTTTTTTTCTCCCTTTCAATCAATATTGTCTTAAGAGTGGAAATTTTCACATAAAATGACTAGAATAAGACAGAGCAAACCCACTCCTTTGTATATACTTCATAATCATTTGTGACATGTTGCGGAGAAAATACTTCTCATAGTTTGGAGCGGGAATTGCCATTTGGCAGGGAATCAGCAATGTGACACTTGGTGAAAATAACCCAAACTTAACCAAATTACAAGACTTGAAAACGTTGCGATTCGGGCACGTGCAGAGAACAGTTGATAGTTAAGCAGCTTAAATCTTTAAAGGCTTTCCATCTGTACTTAGCATCTTTCAGGCTGGTGCTGCAGAACCCTGGCTGGGGTTTCCCTTGATCAGGCTCAGATGCTGGGAACTGGGGATGAGATGTTTGCTGCCATGCTTCTGCAAATCGTCTCTTAAGAGGTGCCATGGCACTGCCTGGCCATGTGGGTATTTGTTTAACTTTGCAAAATCCATATAACTAGTTGAAAAAAAAAAAAAAACCCAAAAACTAGAATCCATCCTATAGTATATTCTGAATGGCTCACAAGATGCTAGTAAGAAAGAAATTAGTACTCCTTGTTGTTCATCTTTTTAATTGTGTTCTTTGAGGTCTGGAGCTCTGATTTGCAGGGTGCAAGCATTCCTCATAGAAGCAGAAAGAGTGAAAATTGCGTATTGAACATTCAATACAGTGTTTTATATAATGAGATTCATAATAAAACAGTTAGAAGGCATTTAAACTGGGTATGCAAATTAAAAGGCACTTCTGATAATTTCTGCAGGTTTTAGCTCCCTGCTTTAAAAATGACTCTACTGCCCCTTTGCCTCCTAGCAGCTGAGAAACTTTCTTAGTATTGGTGGAAAGTATCTTGTGAAATAACATGAGGAATGGGGAAATGAGTGACTTGATCATCAGTGTTTGAGTAGTGTTCAGTAAGTGGCTTATAACAGTACTTAGTTAAAAGAAACAATACAGAAACCCAACCTAAAAATACTTAAGGGCTGCCTGCTTAATGAGAGCAATTCATCCCTAGATGGAATTAGCGGGTGACTCGATGGGAAAATGTGATCGTAACTTTATTGCAGTACATAAACTTAGGTTTTATGCTGGTACATAGCCGACTTTGTCATTTTAGTGCCTTGTTTTTGGGTGCAGATTTAATAACTGTCCAAGCAGGACTTAGATTCTGTACGAAGACTTGTTTTGGCGTATTTATGGAGATGGTCTGGGTGAGGAGCTGCGAGATAAGGTTTAGTACCTTGTGGTAGCAATGGTAATGGGAGGATGATTGGACTAAATGATCCTGCAGGTCATTTCCAACCTTGTGATTCTAGATATGCTTGCACATCTGTGTTTTTGATTATTCTTTTGAGTATACACGTACATAAATGGGCTTGAAAGACAGTGTCCATTAGCAATTCGTTAGAAAGTAATCCACCCTAATTTTTCTCTTTAACTTTTAAGTAATATTTTTAGGGAAAAATATTGTTTGCGGTTTAAGAAATTAATGATTGCTGAACTAATCTTTGCTCAATTTTTTAATCTTCGTGTTACCTGAGTCTTAAGTATGTGCCAAGGAATGAATTCTTTGAAGGGAAGCCTTCTGCCTTAGTGGACAGATGATGACTGTGAATATGTATTGAGCTGGCTTGGTTGCCCTAAGCAGATCTGTCCAGTTGACAACATTCTCTGCATAAAGATTACTCTATTGGTGAAGAAGTAATATAAGAAACTTATTAATACCCTCTCAACCACCTTTATGGAGGTCATATAAATGTACGATTTTAAGAGAAAACGAAGCACAGTTATTGCAGCACTCTCTGGGCCCCTATTTTCTTGCATGTCCCTTGAATCCCCTTGTAAAAATATCACTGCTGTCTGTGTATTGCCCTAGCAGGCTGTGGGGAGGGAATTGGCTTTCATCTTTTTGTAAGGGAAGTAGGAAAATCACGGTAGCAAAAGAAAATATGAGAAAAATAAATGGAAAAGTAGTTTAGAGAAATTTTTTTTAAGGATCATTAATGAAATTATTTTTAAGAGTTTTGATCTATTCCCTCAGATCTTTTAATTTCACCTTTTTTTTAATGTATTTTTTGTTAAGGCAATAAAATGAATAACTGTTTCCTCTTTTTATTCTTTCCTGTTTTAATTTTCCACACTTTCCCATTCTAGTTTATAAGGTATTGGAAAAAGTAAGGGTGGGGAAAAAAAGGTGAAAACCAGTGAATGATCTTGAGCAGATACTCAATTTGGTAGCTGAAGAAATAAGAAAGCAGTGCCAATAATTTGAAATGGTTGTAGTAAAGAATATTTGTAGACCCTCAACAAAAATGTAACAATATACTCTAAAACAGGAATCGTAAACAAAGAAAAAAAAAATATTGAGATAGTCTTAAACTTTTCCCTGTATATTTGTTGATGCTGTTGATGCATTTGAGATGCTGTTGATATTTGTCGTAGTAAAAAAAAAAAAAAATGAATCATAGAGGAGAAAAATTGTGCATTCATTTCTCCACTTCTAAAACCTAAAAGTACAGCCTCTGCATTACTATAGATCAATCATTAATATTTCTGTAAGCCCAATTATTTTTACTAGCTGTTTAGTGATGCAAATGTTAATGTTTTGGCCAATATACTTGAAATCTAGCAATTTTTCCTTTGCAGACACATTTCAGGGTAAGTGTGGCCGTGATTATGCTCATCCTTCTTAGGTTGCTCAAATTAAACCTGTCCGTAAAATAGATGGGAGAGCACACTGAATCTTTGCGAAGGATGGCAAAGTTCCCATGATAAATTAATACCCAAGTCAAACTGCCTGCCTTTAAGGACTCTGCATTTCGTGACTCCTGTTCACAACCCATTAAATATGCATGATGTCTTTAAATGCCCCAATATAGCTATGAATGTATGCTGCTGAAATTTATTCTTTATTATTTATCTACATCTAGATCTTTGTGCTGTTATATCCTTCCTTCATATGAAAGTTTTATATTGTAGTTGTGAGGGAATGCCCATTATCATCACGCTTGTGTCAATCCCTTAGAGCTACAATATTTTATTTCTTGCTATCCCTGCCACATGGAACAGTTACTCATAACTGCAGTCTAAATGTTTAATGTGACATGTAGGGATGAATGGGGGAAATCTATGTGCAGAGAGTAAGTTAGCTTGAAAGAAGTTGACTGATTCTTACTGTGGTCCTCATCTTGTGTAAGTTGTGTCAATCATACAGATAAAACTTTGGGACTGTGGTGAATTAAGTTTTGTCCTCCATTTTCCTCTTTCCTGGGAATGTACTTATTTTTAGGAGAAAGAATAGGTTTCATGTGGAATTCAGTAAAGGGCTGATTGTCAGTGGTTAGACCCTACAGAACTGTTTATTTAAGGTGATGTAGTTTTTGTTAAACTACTTTAAGAAAGATGTTCTTGCATGTCACCATTAATTTAGAAGAATATTGTTTATATTTACAGTGATACATACAATTATCTCCATTCCTAGAATGTCGGTAACTTTCTGCATACTGAGGTGTGGTGTTAAGCATGTAGTACAGTTGCTTTTGCTACATTTGCTCTGCCATGTGGCATATTCCTATTTATGATTTATTAGGAATAAGACATTCATAATAAAAACGGTGTTTTTATCCTGAGGGTCCACAGCAGCTAATTCAGAATCAAGAGTTGCATTTTTTTCCAGTTAAAAAATACTTTTTTTTTTTTCAGACTCTATTTGAGAAGGATGAGGCAGTGCAGTTTGGTCATGGATTCTTGCCTTTATCAGTGAGCAAAGACGGCATTCCTTGTGAATGTCAGGTAGCCTTCCTAGAGATTCTGGTGCTGGTAACTGAGGTGTGGTGCTACAGTGTGTACGTTTCTCTGAAATCACTCATCCATTACTATTTTATAGATGTCTAAGTAAACGTGCACGTGAGAACAATTGGTAAGAATTCTTTGTTAACCTAGTTTCCCGTATGTTACTTTCTATTTCTTTTGCCTTGAGTCTCTCATTATCTTGGGTATAATTTATTCCTCTGATTGCAATGAAAATATTCTGTATAGCTCAGAGATACTACATGACCGTAATTTTCTTTCTCTTTGCTGGAGTGCAGAACACTTTCGTTCAAAATGCTAGGTGATCTGGAGTGTTAGCTTGAGAATGAATGGAAGCACTTGCTATGTAGTTGGGTCTCCTTGATGCTGTGTTGGTTGGTTTGTTTTTAGAAATAACAAGAAATGGAAAACGAGCTATTCTGACAGCGTGAGCCAGCTGCTAGAAATATTGCTTTTGCATTAGTTAAATACTGTTACCTTGTTTTTTCAATGTGTTCAGTTTTTCTTTGCTTCAAAATTAAGGGGTCTTCCCATTAACTGATTTCCAAAATATTTCAGGTAATTCTAAGCTATCGCAGAATGGAATTGTAACTTCTTTCTTAAGTTGTATCATACAAACAGTGTAATTAGATTTTGAGATCTGCAATAACAAAAGATATAACAAATGTATATGGAAAGGATTTCTAATATTTTGTTGAAAATACACAGGATTTGTCTGGATGCACCTGTAACATAAAATCACTCAATTTCATAAAGCTATACTTAAAAGTTACTTTCCCCTCTATCATAATGACAGCGTTGGAGAACTTGTACTGGTAAAGCTGGGATATGTAATGACCCAGACAAAAACTGTTTGTATTGGCACAAGTAATGAAGACGTTTCTGCTGACAGCATTTGTCTACATCAATAGCAATAACCATTTTGAAGCATTCACTTCACTAGTGTTTGATAGCCAAGGTTTCTGACCATGTCTCAACTTGAACAGAAATTAAATCATTTAATTAACCCATACAGCAATGTACTTTATAGCCTTGATTTACTTCTTGTCCAAACAGAAATTGGTGATGGTCAGTAATTCTTTATATGTTGAGTGTGTGACTTTGTTGACATTAACCAAGCCCACAGAAGGTGGAGTCTATATCTAACTTGAAATCAACAGCAATCTGCTTCACCTTCACTACAATAAAGCTTGCTTTGACTTTGAGTCAGCTCTGCAGAAGTTTGTGAATGATACAGAAAATGAAAAATCCTTTTCCATAAGAAGGACAATCATTACCTTGGATATTTGCTCAACTTGTTAGATTTACTTGAAGTAACCAGAAAGAATAGCAGCTGAGAAATAGTTACTGCTTAAAAGTGCTTGGGGATATGCACCCTCAGAGAAATGTAAGACTCGTTTCCTGCCCTACAATGTCAATAAAACATGACATGGCTCTTTTGAAACACTACGTTTATTTGCTCAGGTTCCTTTTGTGCCATATTAAATTTATGTACCAAAAGAGATCCAGTATGTGTCTCTTCCAGGTGCAATTTGAGATTCACTGTGGTAATAAATTGGTTTTAGGAACACGTGTGAGCAATCTCGTTTTGAGGTGGTAGCTCGTCAGAACTTACAGTGATGAATACCTTGAAAGGGGGCTTGCTTCAGTGTGTTCGTTGCTCAAGGTATTGAGTCAGTCTCCAATTTTTCCTCCATAATATGATTTCAGATATACAAGGAGACAAATAAAGCCTGTGGGAGAACCCCCCCCTTTCTGCTAGAGAGAATCATATCCAAACTAACCAGTACCACCACTGAGCTGCTTTTTCTAAGCAGATTTTAGACTGCACCTTGTCTGCTGTGCAAATGTGCCCATGATAGTTTACCTGCATAGAAAATGTCAGAGTCATCGATGGAAAATCAGGTCACCAGAAATGTGTTCAGTTGTGTTTGGAGATGAATCAAGACCCTGTTTGTGCATTTGCCAGGGACTGTGCTGTGGCAGCGTTGCTTAAATGGAAAGTAATCTCACTCAGCCTGTACCAGGACTTTGTATTTCAATAACAATTGGTTAGTGCAAATAAAAAAGATAGCACTGGAAAAAAAAAAAAGAGGTTTTCACAGATGATTGGAGAGTTCTGCCAGCTCCCAAAATGCTTTGGAGAAAAACACGACTCTCGCTCTTCCTATTTCAGACAGAATTATGCTGAACATTGAAATAATTGCTTCAGGGAGTAATAAAAAACTAAAAATTAAAACATAGAAATCCATTTGTTTCTACTGTAAATTAATTTCACCGGGTTTCTTGAAGTAGAACCAGTATTGGATACTTCATGCAGAGGGTGGCTCAGTTGTAGCTGTCTGTCTATGGTGCAACTTCATGCTGAACTGGGGCATGTCATCACATATTGGCCTTCAAGGCTTCTTTTCAAATCAAACACAGGCAATCTATTTTCTAAATGGGCACTGCTTATTTAGCAGTTACTGATTGCTAAAAGAACGTGAGATCTGCATATATAAAAAAAGACGGTATCAGGCTGGAATAGCATTGTCTCTTTGGTCCTACGGTGGATAGGTTTGTCAACTATCAATTTATTTTCTAAAACACAAATCAGCTCATGGACTGAAATTTTACAGTCTACGTTTCTAAATTGGCTGTTGCAGGAAATAGCTTGGAAATACTTTTTTAAGTAAAGGTACAGAAACTTCTTTCAAACATATTCCATTGTTTGAGAGGCTTTTCTTAATTGCTGATAGATATTTGCTGCAAGTGGCAGAACTTTAATTCAAACAAATTAACACAAGACTTTCTATTCTCACTGGCTTTTATTGGATGGCATCCATAGCTTACTACATTTCTATCTGACAGATTGTACCTTCCTCCTTTGCAATTAGCTTGCAGTTCCATCACCAGAAGACCTGGGTATCCTCAGTTCCTCTTCTCATTTCTAGGAGCTCTGACAGAAAGCAGTTGGAGAAAGAAAATAATAGGAGATAGAGACTTGAGGCAGAGGTTTTAAAAGGTGCTTATGTGAGTTAGAGCGTAGTTCACATAGTTTGATTAGCGAAAGGAATTCATTAGTAAATTCTGCTATAGCCTTTTGGAGTTCTTGATCAGGGAGATGAAGTGGTTTGACCTAAGGTGAAAGCAGAAGTTCAGCAGCTGAATCTGAACCTTCTTTACTGTCATCCAAGAATTTAGGTGAGACAGTATTAATAGCTCAAGCAGGTTTGAGGGAAAAATACTAATTTCTAAATTTCTTTTGAAATGTAATTGCGAAACTGCTGCTTAAAAGGATAAATCTAGTCTGACTGGACTCATAAGGCCATTATTTCCTCTTGCATTACCTGGTATGCTCAATGGCAGTTTGCTGTTTTGCCATTAGAACACAGGGATTTCCCATCAATGTGATGAGAATATTCATTTACTTTGAGGCACTGTCTTCCTACAGCACGGTTTTATTTTGGCAATAACGTACGAACTGTTTTGTTTTCTAATGTTTTATCCCAATACATTCTTATATGGCTGTATTCTTTATCTCAAATCTGCATTTTAAAGTAACTACTTCAAATACAGTACTTTGCTAGCAACTTGTTAGTTAACTTGCAGTTGTTCTCATAATATCATATCATGTAGTATTCAATACCAAAATGGACTCTGAAGTTGTTCTATTTACTTTATGCTAAGGCTGTGTAGATGTTGTCCTTCAAATAATATTTTAAGAAAACAATGACAGAATGGCATTGATTCCCAGATGGCCTGAAAGTTTTAATTTTTAATTAGTTTTTGGGGGAGGGAAGATATTTAAATGATTGCTTCAGTTCTATTTAACTTTGATAAACTAGTTGACAGTTTTTAGAGAGTTAATATTTTTATCATATCAGTGATTCCATTTCATATTACTGCATTTGCCTAGAACTTCCAAGGAGGAAGAAGTGATGAAACCATGTACCAAATAGTTATTCTGAGCTCAACATCCATTAGTTCAGTGCGTAATTTGAAATGTTCATTCGTTTCACGAAACAGAGGCCTTAATTCAGCAGGATATATAATTGAGTTGGGAGTGAAGGAGAGGGAGATTGCAGAACGCTATTTTAGTTGGAGGATCTTGGAATGTGTCTTAAAAGGACTGAAGAACTTGTCAGTATAGCCTTAGTCCTTTATTTTTTGCATATTTCTGCAGAACACAAGGGAACCTGTGTGTGCAGCACAATGTGAACTTAAATATACCATTTAAAGATTTTCTTCCATGGAAAGATCAAGAAACGTACTCTTCTACCTGCTTCTGATTAATTAATTTTGTGTTGAACTTATTCTTCTTTGCTGTTATCAAAACTGAAGGTTTTACTGTTTAGTTCTTCTGTGGAAGAGCTTCTTCATGGTAAGGGTGACGGAGCACTGGAACAGGCTGCCCAGAGAGGAGGTGGAGTCTCCTGCTATCGAGTTATTCAAGGCCTGTCTGGATGCCCACCTTTGTGACCTTTTGTAGGGTTGCTGCTTTAGTAAAGGTTTTGGTCTCAGTACTCTCTTGAGGTCCCTTCTAACCCCTGTGATTCTTTGATTATGAAGTGCTTTTATGTTAGAAATAGATGCTGCCTTCCCAGCTTTTTCTGGATGCTTTTGATTTCAAAAGAAATAACATCATTGAAACGTTGTCACTTGAAATCCTACTGAGTTAAGATTTTTTAGTTCATGATTTCAACAAATCACTGGTTGTTTTGGGCTGGTAATTTAGTAAGAAGCAGGAGGTAAGAAGAAGAGAAGCCTTCAATAAAAGTTTCAGATCTCTCTCCTCTTCCACAAATGACGTAGGCATAAATTTGAATACATCAGTAAATTGTATTGTGCAAGAAGGAGTGAACAAACGGCCATCTTCAGGAATATTTATACTGTTTCCTTCCATGTGTATCAGGAAAAAAACTAAGAACGTGTTTATCTTGCCTTTTGGTACTAGCAATTATGAAAAAGATCCCCCAAGCCTTGTCAATCGTCACAAATTCTGATCGTGTAGAAAGGGATTATATGGTCAAATAGCTATTCTTGATAATGCTAGTGTGCCAAAATGTTGACTTGAGGCAATTTTACAGGTGTCTTGCTTTAGATTGTATCGTGGAGGCTCAAATTCCCTGTTTTACCTGATTATACACACCGTTCTGTTGAGTTGGGGTTGTAAGAATGCTACATAAGCTAGCTCATGTGCATAACATGCAGTTTCAGAGTCATGTTTGATCACAAATACGGAAGCAAGAAATAAACAGGAATGCTTTCAGAAATTTATTGAAGCAGATACTGTTGCTGCAAGCCAAGCCTGCTTGTTGTAGTGATGGAAGTATGTTCAGCTGTTATAATTGATCAGCATAGGATGAAAGATTAGGCTGAAACATAAAAGGAAAAAAGATCTGAATATTGGTGTTTTCTCTCATATCCATACAAGTATATGAAAAACTTCCAAACATAGATGGTTACAGTCATATTTCCAGGCTTTATGCTGGTCCCAGGCCAGGTTCTTCTTTTAGATACTTTTTGGAGTGATAGCAAACTTTTTCCTGAAGCACATCTTTTGCTGAAGGCTTCCTTGTAAAAGGCTGAAAGAGATAACGCAGAGAAGATGGACTGTCAGGAAAATTGATAGTGGGAAGGGATCTCTACTTTTCTATTTCACCAAGCTCAGAGAAAACTAAATTCCTGGTCAGTTACGTAAACGCTTTCCACTGTTCTAATGCTAAAAAGTGGCCTGTGCAAAGTAAATCAACTTAATTACTCAACTACATGCAACTGCAGACATTCCGCATTGGAATGGTAAGCCTGCTCAAACACAAATCAATATGCAATAGTGTTGCAGTGCTGTGGGAAAGCATTTTAAACTTCAGTTGTATACAGTTATGAGAAATGTTTTTTCTTCCCTGGTACTTGGTGATTTTTTTTCTTATATGATGTTATTCCTTGCGTATTTAGATTTAGTGCTATGTCTGTGACTGCCAGTGCGCCCTTGTTGCTCTGCTGAATAGAACCTGAACCCAGCTGCCCCCATGCTGCTGTTCACGTAGTGACCGAATCGCTGCTGTGAGCAAAATCAGGATAGCTGAAGTTAATAGGCAGAAAGTGTTCACACTGGTCTGAAATAACATCGGCTGCTACAAAAAAAAAAGAGCTGTGCATAGACCTGTCTGTGCTCAGTTTGTTTGTATGCACGTGAGCACCCTGTTTATTAAAAGCTGCTATTGTACGAGATAAATGAGAATTGAGTTACCCAGGGGAAATAACACTGAGATAAAATGTGTTTATTTCAGTCATGAGTTGTGCTTGTGCTGAAGGAAGGTCTTGTGTGATGTAGTCCTAGACTTCAGAGTTTCCTATGACTGTTGACCGTGAAGCCTTGAGGCTGGTGCCAACTTTCAGGTGGAGCATCTGTGAGGCTGATGGGGATTGTGGATCTGTACGTCCTTGCTCTGTCACTGCATTGCTTTCCAATGCTGTACATTTTTTGCTGTGTTTAATTGACTTCAATTCTTTTTCTTGGACTGTACTTGCATCCCACAGCCTCTTACAGAGTTGCTCTCGTTCTAATCTTTGGACTATTCTGATTATCACCTTTTCCTCCCTACTCGGAGGCTTTGTGCAATGCAACAGACCTCAGCAGGAGCAAAACACGCATCGTGAGGTGCAGAGAGTGAGCCCCGTGGAGTTGTGGATGGTTCCAGTGGGTCTCAGCTTCTTTCTTGAATAAAATCCCTGTTGGTCAGGCTCTGTGCCATAGTTAACATCAGAGCCGAACTGCAGCAATCTCAAAGGAAGAATCATCCTGAATCTCATTCTTCTTCTATTTTCTTCTCCCGTGCTCTTAGAAAAAAGAGAAAATGATTCTCCAGCTTAGCCTCCAAAGAGAGTAGCTTGCCTGAACTGATGGCTCCCAGGATAGAACGAAGTCCGTTGATTAACAGTAATAACCCACAAACAAAAGTAAAGCAGATCTAGATCTGATGGCTGTGGGCCGGCTTAAAAGTGAGAAATGTTTTGTCGTTCTCAGCCTCAAGCTTCTGAGGCAGGAGTGTAAAGCAAACCTTGCATGTAGGCAGACAAGCTGTATCCTAGACTTCGCTTGTGGGGTGGGGATCATGTGCTGAAACTTAAGGAGTTTAATGCAGGAACTCGCACCGATTGATGGGAGGCAGCGTGACTGCAGAACACTTTTCTGTTCTTTGGTATTAGCAAAGTTAGAGAAGAGACAAGGTTGTTTTTTATCTGATGGCTGTGCATTACTAAGCTTAATGTATTTAAACTGTATTGCAGAAATATCCTGTTCCTGACAACTTCCTTTGAAAGGGATATTTAGCTGTCTTGCAAAGACTGGGAAAATTGCAAAATGAACTTGTACTGGACTGAGATTTTTTTGCCTTGTTCTCTGCTTTCTGCAGAGAACATGGCACCTGAGTGCAGCAGGAGGAGGCTACATTTCAAAATCTAATATGAAAAGTTCTAAAAAAAAGTATATACATAAAAAAAAAAACCTCATGACTAGAACTGAATGCAGATATTTATTGTTTCTAGTATGTTTCCTGTGTTCAGTGTCTCCTGATTAGTGTGTATAGATTTGGATACTGATGCAGCCAAACCCAGTTTTGCAGCCTGAGTTTTCCTCTAATATTGTTATTTGTAGTTACAGCTTTCAAAGTGTGCTTCTGTCTTTGTTCAAGATACATTTCTAAGTGTGATTATTTCTTCTTGAATAACCTAAATTTAAAAACAAACGAACAGAAATAGGTTATCTATGTAGGTTCTTAGTTTCTTAAGCTGGCAAGAAAAACACATTCATCTTCTGACTTTTTTTACTCAAGTGTTTTACTTTTTTTTATATTGTTTTTTTTTAATATATTCAAGGGTTTTTAACTTGTGAATCTATAACCAGGTAAGACCCTGAGTCTCTTCTCTATCCAGGGGCAGTGCTGTTGTGATTCTGTGGAACATAATTGTGGCACAGAGTGACGATTTCCCAGGTTGCTAAAAAAAAAAAAAAAAAAAGCTTTGAGATTTGTACAAAGACTTGGAGTTTCTTTTAAGTACATACCTTTTCTTTGCATTTCATTCACTTCCTCTGCATCACAATATGTACATCTGATATGAAATAGGATGGACTAAGTGTGTGTGTTACCTGTGGGTAGTTTAGTTGTGTCTTTGGTTATCATCCAGTTGTTAACATTGGTTCTCATCTGTGGATTGATTTTATTATTAAATAATGCAGAGAATGTTTGTCTTAGACTGGATGTTGGCTATGCTCTGTTGTCAGGTTTTTCTTTTTATATTCTCTTTTTTCATTGTGTTTAGATGCTCTCTTCTTTGTGTGATAAGAAGACATCACACTATCAACAGTCCCCAGCCTGGGACTGTCTGGATATCATTACAGCCAGTTTTGTTCCTGCCTTTTCTGCTTAGCTCTTCCTGCTGGATTTCCTGTCAGCCCCATCATACTCAGTATGGTGTTAATTCCTATCAATTACCTTTGCTGTTTTCCTACAAACGGCTTGTTTTTCTCTTAATTTGCACTAGTCACACTAGTAAAAAATTGGGTTATTTTTTTAAGAATTCTGAGGTCTGTAGTTTATCTTAACTTAAGTGTATAGGCAAAGTTTAGGTGTGCTGTCTTCAATTTTGGGTTCTCCAGTTAGTGCAGAGGTTCCTTCAAAAGGCCCAAGGATAACTTGTGTAGAGTTAATCTCTGGTCTCCCCTTCTCTTTGACTGAAGAAGGGACAATCACTAAAAAGAGCTTATTTTTTTATTTTAAATACAGCTCACCTTTTCTATCTGACTGGATGTATAAGCTCTTAAAAATTCATAATATGAATGTTATTAGCACCGCACTTGACTATGCAGCTTTCTCAGCATTGTGCTTCTTTAGATATGGAAACCTAATGGAATTTTTCCTGTGTTTTCTGAGGTTTTCTTATTTATTGACTAGTTACCCCTCACTTCAAGCCAACAACCACCTAGAATACAGCCTGGGAGAAGCTTAGTTCTGCGAGGTTTCTTAAGTAATACTTAGTAATACTTTCAGTTGTATTAATTTAAGCAGATATCCTTTGGGCATGGTATGACTTTAAGGAACAAAATATTGCTTTCATGCAATCTGCTAAATTAAATTTTTCTGGCCCCAGTGGACTCACATAAGCACAAAATGCTGTTGTTGAATTTTATTTAGTCAAGGGTTCGAATGATTAAGTTGAAATTACAATATGTAATACTTGATAAGATAAAATATCTTCGAAGAAATCAACATTGAAACAAAACCAACAGAGAAATGATAGCTGAATTGCCTGGCAAAAGAAAATAATCATTTTTGATTGCATTTGTTTTTGCATGAGGAGGGGGGAACAGGACGAGCAGAAACCATTAGTTCCTTCCCAGCTGCATACAAGCTTATCTAAAGATTAGATCATTTTTTCCAGTTGGAAAAACATGAGTAAATCACAGTTATAGAACATACTTAGCATTTTTTTTCCACTAAAAATGCAGTACTGTTACTCCAGATGCTAATTTTAAGATTTCTGCGTGTTTTCTTTGTTACGATAGACTGGTTTATGAATATTTATCATGAGAATCTCAACATTTTCGTTTTTAATCATAGGAATAATTTAGGCTTTATCCTAGCTAACACTACAGAAGATTGAAGACATCAGTGTTTTGCTAGTCTCAGTAAAATTTGGAAGTTTGAAAGGTCTTATTTCTACATGCAGTCTGTACTTGTGTAATAACTTGCAAGCATTGTGCAAGAGGATATTTAGTGAGCCAAAACTCTTTATTAGCTGTTGGCTGCTTTTTCTGTTTAGATGCGCTCAGGATGCGGTTTGCTTAATTAATGTATGGCGTTTAGATAGTAGGCAAGATGAAGAATGGAGATAATTAACTATGATTTCAACTGTGAAGAATACTTCCCAGTTAATGCTACTTTAAAAATTGATCTTTAATTTTGTGTAAATCTCCAGTTTGTTTTATAGTTCAGTATTTTGAATAACGCAGGTGTCTGAAAGGTAGCTTCTTTTTTTGTAGCTGAGTTGATTGTTCAATCCAATTAAGAAACCTTTCCTTTGCATCTGGAACATGCAGTGACTTCTGAAGCCACAGCTCTAGCTTTCATAATTGTAATGTGCTTTATTAGATGAGTTGTTTTCAATAAGCTACAACAGATGATGGCATGAATTTGACCAGTCTGCGCTGTGGTCACACACATTCTACAAAGGCACTGACACATCTTTTGTTTTATCAGTATGCAATAGCCTGCCTTCTGCAACAACGTGACTTTTACAAGAAGGAGGATTTTTTGATGTTTTTAGGCAAGATTTATCTTAAGAGCATGAATGTATGCGAGTTGTACAGTGTTTTTAATACAACCTGCGAGTCCTTCAATCTTCCTACTTGTGGAAGATGAACTGAAGTGCTGAAGGTGCACTTTTCCCCTCTAGACTACAGTTACTGAAAATGATGTTCATGTAACTCTGATTTGTACACAGCCATTTCTATAATGTAGCAGAAATTTCAGGAGACAAGTCTTTGTGTAGAATATGGGCCAGGACTGAGACTGTTGTTTGTAAGCCCAGCCCTCTGACTTAGAAGTTAGAGCTGTGACTACCAAACGCAGTTGTTTAGACAATGGTTGAGCTGAAAGAGAAAGAGAGAGCAGTTCTTTCTGTTGTCTTACGTCAGAACACCTTACTACTGGATGGAATGTATTATAGTGAAATCGCATAGCAAATTCAGCTGCATGGAGCAGTTAGATTACACAGGTGGAATAGTGGCACTAATCTGTGGGAATTCATGGTAAGAGTGGAAAAGTATTTTATGCCTAACTCGCCTGCTAAATTTACCTATGTGAGAAGGCAGAGAAATGGATTAACTTTCTTGTTCAGTGTAAAAGACAAACAGTTGCAAATCACATGACATTAATGATGTAAAAATAGTGATCAGATGAAAATAGCTTAAAGATTCTTGCTGTGGGTGTTCTCAATTATCCAACCCTGCTCAAAACAAGAGGATGTTATTATGTATTATTTTAGCAAGCTGTGTTTATAGAACACCTTAGCACAATGCTAACTGTCTATTTAAGATGAACTCATGTCCATGTTTCACTACTAAAGATTAAATGGAATGTATAGAAGGCAGCTTGTTGTCTCTGAAATGTCATTAATGATGTCCTATGGATAATGAAATAGCGGATTAGGTACTTTTTCTCAGCACCTGTAATAAAGATTCTTGCCTGGTCTTCCAGGTTTTTACTGAAAGGTTGAGGGCAGCAGTGAATGTCATCTGAACAGAGCTAGAAGCAATTTAACAAGGCAGTTGAGGCAATTTTTAGTCTGATTTAACTATTTTTCAGCTGAAGATGTTTCTTTTTCTGCTGGTGAGGAAAAAAAAAAAAAAAGAACTTCTGCATCAAACTTAGAACAGGGAGCAGGAGGATGTATGGACTGTAATATCCATTAGAGTAGCTTTGTGCAAATTTTTGTTGTCTTGAGCATAACTTGCTCTAGCTTATTTTTAGCAATGTGTTTCAAGCATCTAAAATACTTTGAGAGGTGACAGAAACAAGAATTCGTGCTTTTCATGGTATTTAATGAACACAGCTTAGTATCTTTCCTTTAGCCCAAACTTCCATTTGAGCTCTCCAGGCTTGCGTCTTCTGACCAGTGGCATTGTCTTTACTCTTGTCTAGAGCAAGGCCTGATTCTTTCCAACCTTTTGCATTCATGGTACTGAAGTCTGCCTGTGAATTGCATGGTAGGAGGATGTTAGATATGTGGTATGACTTGTTCTCAAGCAGAAGTGAGTATGCTTTGGTCTCTGACGCTGCCTTTGGATAGGTACCTGAAAACAAAGCGCCAGTTGGACATGGGAGATGTGATGGGTGTTTTACTGATGCATGTTTGCACTGTTCTCTGAAGTTGGACTTAATCATGCTCTGGTCTCTGAGGGGGCCTGGAGCACCTCCTGTGTGAGGGCAGGCAGGGAGACCTGGGACTGTTCAGCTTGGAGGAGAGAACGCTAAGGGAGCTTTTATCTATGCTAGTAAATGTCTAATGGGTAGGAATCAAGTGGATGGGGCCAGGCTCTTTTCAGCGATGCCCAGCAACATGAGAGTTGAACAAGGAACAATAGACACAAACTGGAACTTAGGAAGTTCCATCCGCATGTGGGCAAGAACATCTTTACTGCGCAGATGACCGAGCCCTGGAATAGAGTGCACAGAGAGGTCCGGAGTCTTCTCTGGAGATACTGAGAATCCGTCTGGACGCTGACCTTATGTAGGAAACCTGCTTTAGTAGTAAGGTTGGACTAGATCATGTGTGAAGGTTCCTTGCAACCCCCATGGGTCTGTTCTGGCAGGGTCTGTGGCCTGCAGAAGGGGTGCACTGCAGCAGGGCGTTGCTGCGGCCTGACCCCAGCCCCCTCCCTGGCCATTTGTGCTGCACCATGGAGTCTGGGTGGAGGTCTGATAGGTAGATAAGGAGGGATAGGATGGTGGTTCTACAGTCACAGACCAAGTTACAGGCAGGTATAGTCTTAGCATAAGTTGCTTTAAGCTTAAAAATAGCGGAGAGAAGAAATAACTAAAAATTGTGCTTATGGATCAAGAAAAGTATAGTTGGAAACTCTTAAATTTCAACTACTAGGATCCCATGTGAAACGTATCCATGTATTCCTGAATCTTGTGTTTGCTGATTTTTTGCTTTCATAGTCTGAGTTTCCAGAACTTTTCTGATAGGATAGATAATGCAGACAACTGGAAAGCACTTGGACCCCGACTCTTAAATTTTGTGCCATTTTGGATATGGTAGACCATATGCATATGAGTCAATGAGAAACAGTGTGCCAGCACATCCCCTATAGAGAAGCATCACTCGGTTATTGCACACGGAGCTAGACAAAAGGTGGATTCAAACCTCCATAGCAGTGTTTTCCTGAACTTGGTCTCAAATCATACTCAAAGTTTGGCATGAAAATATCTGGCAGCAGTGTGGTTTGGGATCCAAATCTTGGATCAAGATCTGTAACTTGAATTTTCTGGTATGTTTAAAGTCTCAGGCTGTATCTGTCATAATTATTTTTCCTTCTCAATCCAGACAGTATTCAAATAATTTTACTTAAACATAATAATTGCTTGGCATGTGATGTACAAATACTGTCTTGTATGTATAGTTTTGCATCTATATCAGAAAGGTGTCTACAAATAATCGTTTAACTCTACTTTTACAAATGGCATGGAGAAAGAATGTTGCTCATCATGACTTGCTGACTATGTGATAGAGCTGGAGGGAGGAAGAACAACTGAGATCTGATACTTAACCCTGGGCTTTTTCCTATGTAAGACAAATCTGCTCTATTTCATGTGGTTTACTTAGCTTGCAGCAGTGTAGGGGTCTTAATTTAAATACTTCCTCCTTATGGATGTTGATAGGGTGTGCATATGCGTAGGAGATTAGGGTTTGATTATAAAAAATTTTGCCAATTGGGTTAGTAATTAAAATGGTATTAATTTTTGTAAAGGTTGTGCAAGACATCTGTGGATGGGGGAACTGCAATACAAACAAGGATGGTAAAATATGGGGATTAGCAACAGTTCTTCAGGAAAGCAATTTGGTGTTACAGTGGTTTGCAAATTGATTGTGACTGTACAGTTTCAAATTGTTGCAAGAAGGGCATGAACCATGTTGGGTTCTATTTGAAAACTATTATAGCTTAGATGATGCATGAGAAAAATCCTTGCTTTCCACTGCATTGATAAGGCCTCAGTTACATCTAACATATGGTTTGTGTATTTCAAGAAAAACATGAGGAGAGCTAAAAAGCAAGCAAAGATGAGAAATTAAGTTGATAAGACATGTTGAAGTTAAACGGCTTGGGATTGTTTGTCTTGAAATGGGAAGAAAGATGTAACTTCTGAAGATGTTGTTCAGCAGTATTTTCTATGACTACTGAATTCAGTGGCAGTACCACTGAAATGTAGCGGCTAAATAAGTACCAACTGAAAAGATCCTCCATATTCTGTTATTTTCACCTCCTTTGGCACCATATGTATGAAGCCACCATTTCTTCTTGTTAATGGATGGTAGAGAAATAGTTAGCCTTTATGGCCTCTAAAATTTCAGTGACTTGAAACTGAAACAGTATTGTCTTAACAGTAAAGTGACTAGAAAGCTAGTTTGGTTTTTTTTTTCCCCCTCACAAAACCAAGCTAATTTAAACACTTGTTTGCCATCTCTTAATTCTGTCTCCTGTTAAACAAAGTTTTGAGGGTAACAACAATATTGATATCAAAACAAAAATTAGATTTCACATCCAACTTATTGCTCTTGAGAGTGTGCTTAATATAGAGTTAACTTAAGCTAATTGAAAATAGTCAAGTATTTGCATAATTGTATTCCGGAGGTGGTTGCTGTTCAGTCTGTTGAAATCTCCTGGAACACAAGAATGCAATGCTTTCTGAACCTGCTATTCCCAATTTTACCAATTTCATCTACAGTAAATCTCATTAATACTCTACCAGTAAGTACTAGAGATATTGTTTGCTGTACTTTAATTACGCTTGTGGCAATCTTTTTTTTTTCTTTTTTTGGAAGAGGAGATAATTCATTCAAACAATAGCAGTTTTTTCGGAATTCACATCATAATGACATTTGAAGGAGTGCTATTTTGGGAATAATATGAATGTAAGTTTCAGTAGCTGGAAGCTATTTAATTTTAATGAGGTGTGTGCTAACATATACTGTAGTTTCTACCACTAGAACAATAAGGTGATACAGAGATAATGAATATGATTGGTTTAAGTCATCTGAAATTAATGCTAAGTTTAGATAGCTGCTCTATTTTATTTATGCAAATGACTCAAATGGATGATTTTTGACAAATGGTGCTTCATTAAAGTTATGTAGTTAAATATATATATATGATTTCTGGGCTTATTTTATGTAGGACCAAGCTTGATGTTGTATTTTGAGAAGGCGAAAGCATAGTTTTCTACTGATTAATTCCAAGGTTTTGCTCAGGCAAAACAGATCTGCATACCCAGAGTCTGAAAAAGCAAGCTCTGCTAACTCTACCAATAGATGCAATTTAAAGAAGCTTTTTGTCTTTATCTTTTTTTTTTTTTTTTTCCCTATTATGCTCTACTATGACTTCTAACCTGCTTTCTGTAGTGCGATCTTTTTGTCCCACGGTCTGGAGGATTTATGTGGTCGTGTGAACAAAGAAATATGCTTCACTCTGAGTATCTGTTTCACTGGTGTTCATTGCTAAATCTTGCAGATAGTGAGTGATAGTATTCTGAGCACTACTTATTTGGGATGAGCTAAACTACAGCATGGATATACTATCTTGAGTTCCTGTATGGTGTTGCCATCTCTCTGTTGGAAGGTGGAGGTGTTATAAGCGTTAAGTCATTACTACTGCTGTAGGGGGCAGGGATGGTAGAAAGGTCAGGGATTCAACCTCGGAATGTGGAGTGAAAGGCAACAACAAGGTTAGTAGTGCAGAGACTAGTGCAGTCTTCAGTCTCCAGAGGAGAAAAGAACAAAATATGGTAATTCTGGTATAAATAAAAAGTATCCTTAGCAAATATACATAAGTAGGGTAGTTTTCTGTGACTCCTAGAGAGCTTTGTTCTGCAATTGTATAGGTGTTCTGTTCTAACAGACTGTTTTCCACACGGCTTCAGCTTTATAGATGAAGCAAGAAAAATAAGGAGGGCAAACATAGTTATTCTCCAAGTGGTGGATACAGTGGGGAGTATCAAGGCAAGAAGCTCTTAAAGTCAGGGCAGTCCATACTAAGATTACCATTGCAATGTAACTGTAAATATCCTGAATACATCGAATGAAGGCTGTAGAAAAATAGGAGCCATTAAAAATAGTCCTTATCTGAGCTTTTCTAAGTAGGACAGGCAAAGAAATAATAGATAAATCTAGGCCAATATGAACTTCTGATTATTTTTGTTCTTTGTCCTGGGTTTGTGTTTTCAATACGTTTCATTGGAAAGTACTTCAATATTCTGGTTAAAGTGCCCTGACCTCCTGATGTACCTGTAAAAACAATGAGAAAGAGAAGATACAGAAGGCTACATAAAGCCAGATTTCATATCACAATCAGAAAGAATATCTTCTTTATTTCAAGCATGATACAGCTGGAAAAAGAATCAAGCCTGTGTTATCGCTGAGAAGTTAATAGTGTCTGCCTCTCTTTTTAGTGTTTAATCTTGTCGACTAGCAATAACAGATGAAGTTACAATTTGTATTTAGAGTTTTTTTTACTGATATTGCGTATCAATATTGTAACAACCTATGCTCAGATTATTAGGTAGATAATGTACTGTAACCAGGTAGAGCTATGTTGTGACTATGGAACTTTGAAAAGTATACAAAAGTTTTATAAGTAGATGCAGTCCAGTAACTTTGTTTGCTGGGAGTTTGGCTTAAGAAAGAAAAGCTGTCTTGTGTTTAGGGAGAGGCTTCTGAGCCTTGGAGAAACGGGAGAGTTTTTCACTTGTATGTCTTGGTTTCATAGGGACTACAAACAACAAGCAGAATATGTTTCAAGCATACAGCCAAATAGCGGATTTGTTCTCATTTCCTCTTCTGAAACCTGCCCCAAGCCCCTGGAAAGGGATAAATACATGAAGAATGATGGCTATAACACATAACGTAATATAGTTGGTGTACTCCAATAGCTTGTTAAGAGACCACAGAACCATTTACATCTGGAATAATTTTAAATATTAGCACTATGTTTATGGCAGAGACTCCGATCTCCAGTCCTATGTGGTCACCATTCTTAATTTCTCATCTATGGAGCTGAGCTGGAGTGTGATTTTTTTTTTTTTTTTTTGAAAAACTGTTCCTTCTATTTCTTGGTTTGGGGCCCTGCTGAATGGCTTTTCTGTTTGACTCAGTATCTTCTGAAGTTGTTTGAGAGAGAAGGCAGGAAAAATGCCAGCATAACCATGACTACCCTCTTCTGTCCACAGCAGTTCTTGGCTGCTGGTGCCACTGCCCAGAAGCAGTTCTCCGCTTTGGCAGGCATCTCCAAAATGTCTTTGCCTGGATGCTGCGTATCTCTCATGAATAGAGTGCCTCTACTTCTGTCTGATAGAAAACTTCATTGCTAATAATGGGAACTCATCTTCCAGAGCTGATAGCGTTACCTCTCATCCCATCGCACTCGCTAATTAAACTGCACTGTGTCCAATCCACAGTGGATATTAAGTGGATGCTGTAACTGTTACTATCAGTGTTTCTGTGACAGCTCAGGCAACTTCAATAACACCTGCTTTTCATCTCCCAGGTATTTCATATCTTCACCAAAAATTACGAGATCATTAACTCATTTTCTTACTGAAATTAGGACTCGTTCCCCAGCATTATTTAGTGTGTTTTCTGCATCTGGAACAAGCATAGAGTTAATAAACAATTTCATAGTTTACTCTAAAACCCAACTTAATCTGTGTTTTTTGAAAAGAAAACTTGCCCAAGAGCATCCTAAGAGATGAAGACGGTAGTATTTTATTTTAAACCAGAGTTATTTGAATGGTATTTTCTGATGAGAGCCTCCGAATCTCTGAATTTTATAAACATTACCATAAGCTGACATAATGAATTGAACAAATGGAACTTTGGCAATTTGAACTGCTCACTGCTATATTTAGCAGAGCTTACCAGCTTGCTGTGCCATCCTGAAAGGTCAGACTTCTTTACAATATGTATAGGTATAAAACTGGCTGAAATTTTTCATCATTGAGACATTTTATAGAACTGAAGATATGATAAGATGGAGATGACCTAAATATAGCAATTTTCTGCATGTCATATGCATAGCAGGAACTGGTTTGGATATAGCATGCTCACTAACTTGAAGTTTATTGTCTTGTTTTTACCTGCCCACGGTAGCATGTCCAATAGTAGGTAACTGTTGTAGGGCTCTTAATATAAATTACGTACGTAGTATTTTTCATTTCTTTTTACCAAGCCGCCTGCATCATCTTTAGTCCAGGTCCAGAAGTAAGGGAAAGGGATCCATTTTGCCAAAAGCAGCTTTGTTTTCATTTAAACCAGGCAAAACTGAACTTGAATACTGGAAGTTTTAACAGTCTAGCAGAGTCAAGAGCTTAAGAATATAAGACTGAATTTTTCTATTCTTTAGTTTTTCACCAGTTCTGATGCTTGGGATAACAGCAATAGATGAATCTTAAACCAGAGAGTCACAATCAGGAATCAGAGAAAAATCTCCAGTAAAAGCAGCTCTCGCAACATACTGTGTTTATAGCTGGGTTTTCTATTTCCCTTTTCTGACAAGTTTGTGCAGATCCAGGTATTGGTTAACAGGTAACGTGGTGTGGTCAAAGCTTAGAGACCGTAAAGGTTTTGCTGTGGAACTGAAGTGTATCACCTGTCTACTTTGGTTTTTAGTTGTTTTTTGTTGTTGTTGTTTGTTTGGTCAAAAGAAGCCCATTGCTCTTTGTTCTGAAAATGGATCCCATGGATCATGTAACTGTACTTCCAGAAATAATTTCTGACCAATCCCTATTGTATTTCTCTTTTTATTTTCATTTAATTGAGTTAACAGTTTTTTGGCTGCTTAAAAATCAGAATTATAATAATTCTCTCAACCCGCACTGTGGTCCTTGAGAGCTTCCTTGGGGAGAAGTGAAAAATAAAGCTCAGGACCGCAACGCTACAACTGGGATGGGAAGAACGCATAGAGGCTAGCTTTTATAATAACTTCAGTGGGGTAAGGATAGAAAGTGAGTAGCCAAAATTATGCCTACTGGTGTAGGTTGGAGGGATTATTGCCAAGAATAGAAGAAGGAGTGCTCCTGGGGTCCTTATGTACCTTACATATCGTTTAATCCTTACCAAAGATTCCACTGTCCTCTCTCAGCTGATTTACAAACGGTATTCAAAATACATTGATGTGGAGATGCAGTTTGTACTGGTTACAGTAAATATTTATTCAAAGTGTGGCTACTCAGTGGAAGACTTGAGAAATCACACTGAAATAGCTAGTGTGATGTAAAGGCCTGTCTCCAGATCTTAAGAAGTGAGAATGTTGAACTGGCATCCCAGCAGAATACTATAGCTCTCAGGCTCATGATCAAAGTATTGCCTCCCTCTGGCTCTGAACAAAAATGTCACTGCAGATCTGAGGAAACTATCAGACAAATTTATTTTGCCAAAAGCCTATCCAACTACCTTCATCTTTAAGACAACATGAACTGCAGTGGTATGCAAGGAGATGTCTTCATTTGTCTGATGGAAGCGCACTTTCTGTAGAATGAGGACACTAGCTGGTTGCAGTGATGAAGGGGATGTGATTCTAAAAGTACTTGACAAATGTAGCCGTGTTACACTGCTGGCCTGTGGCAGCAGCAAATAACAATTGCTACACGTATATGTTATTCTATCTTCTCAGAAAGCAAACAATTATTACAATTATGAAATAAATAGTGTGAAAATAAGAAGCTTGCTCCAAAAGCAGACTTTTGGTGCAGCTGGTGATGGGGTGAAAGAAAAGATGGTATTCGTGATGAGTTGTGAAGTGCTTGTTTTGCTGGTATAACATCAGTGCATTGCTTTGGTAGGATCAGGTTGAGCACGACAAGGTGGGGAGGATTCTTTAGTGTAGGACTGGATCGCTTCTGGATTTTGACCAGGAAAAAAAAACAACTGCTTCATAATAGCTGGCTGTAAAGCTGGTCGGGATTTCTTATTTTCAACATTTATTCAGAACACATGTTTAATCCAGTGCAGTTATCGGCTTCAGTTCTTAGTGTGAATGCATGAGATGATTGATGTTGCACGAAAGCTCGTGGACTTCATTTCCGGAAGATGTGTTGCTACACATGCTGGCATGTGCTCTGACTCTGAGGGATGAGTTGAAAGCGCGGTTGGGCATAAAAAGCAAGGCAGAATATGGAAGAAACCTTTGTGTTTGCAAAATGTAGTACTAGAACAGTAAGGAGGCTTGACTTTTCTGACTGAAAAAGTCACGGTAAGAGCAAGTGGAACTGTACTTATCAAACTTCATTCTAAAACTGCAGGCTTTGTTTATTTCCTTTAGCTGACAAGTTTCAAGGGATCTAATTTAGGCTTGAATCCAAGGTGGGCTGTTAAAAATGAATAGCAAATGGAAGTCACATTTTTTTTAAAATGGTCTGTGGAGCTCTGTATCTTTCTCACTGTCTCTCTAAAATCGAGCTCTGCGTCACTTAAAACTGGCACCATTTGCAAGTCAGCTCTGCTCCCACTGGTGCTAAAGACAGATGACTTTCTTAATGGAAATGAAACTTGATCTTTTCATGAGTATTTCATTTTCATGTTAAGATTGCAGCTTTTTTCTGTTCATTTTTCATTAGCTATTAATTATACTCTGGGCCCAGAAACTGCATGAGCTAAAGGAACTATATTTGAGCTGATGTTCTAGGAAATACTTCCTGATTTGTCAAAACAGCTTTAAACTGTGTTTCTGGCATGATTCTCAGTAAATATTTGAAATGAACTCTTTGTGTGCCAAAGAACTGAAGGATTTCATTTTACTGTAGAGTATCTGAAATGTATTTCAAATAATTTAGGATAAAATAATACGCAGGTTTATTTAGTGTTATTTCGATGTTTTAAAAGTAAACAACAGGAATTGGGCAGTAAAATCTTTTAATCCAATCTGTATCTGAGGATGAGCCAGCCCATGTGTACCTTACGCATCTCAAATATTGTCAGGAATTGAGTTCTGTGTGCTTGTCTGCATTGCTTAGTGTGATGGTGGTAGTTGTTTTGTTGTTATCTGGCTTTTCTGTGCAACTTCAGCTAGTTAGAATTTCTCTGTAACACGTTACATGGCAAAGTACATATATAAAAAACAGGATTTTTGAGGAGAGAAACAATCCATTTTACAATAGGCTGGGGCTATGTGAAGTACTTACAGCATGATCTGTGATTTAAATAAGAAAGAAGCATGCAGCATTTTTTTTTTAGTCTTGTATACTAAACAGGCATCTTCAGGTGCTTCTTCTCCAGGAAGTAAGGCTATCTTGTTTTCTCTCAACACTTAAGTGTACAGGACTGATCGGATCAAGAAACAGGGAATGCACAATACAGAACCGGTCAGAGCTTCAGGAACTGAGTCTACCTAAAATGTGGGGCAGGATTTATCCCTATCACCTGAGAGATGTCCTACAGAAACAACATAAGATTTCAACTCGAAGCATGTTGGTAACTGGGACAGTGATTTTTAAATACTAAGGTACTACAAAATATTATGCACGTAGTCAGAAAAGTCTCCTGCAGGCTTGATTTCTGGAAAGCACTGAGTTTTTGAAATGCTGGAGCAAGATCCAAGACTCTCCTGGAATTCTCGGAATTTATTACCTCTTCTTGCGTTCCCTACGCTTTCTGCTAAACCAAATTACCACTTCGAATTTCTCTCTGTCCCATCAGGCTGTTGCTACACTGCAGTGCTGAGGACATAAAGGTCTGTAGTACATTGGGATAGAGCTCAGTCTCTCAGTTCCATGCGTCTATCCTTCCCAGCTCTCCAACTTGTCTAGATCCTGAGTACAGCTTCTTACTGAGAAGAGGCAATAGAATTGAAAGCAGTCAATTAAGTAGCATCCAAAACCATATTTATGATTTCTAAGTAATGCTTACAAGTATGCATGTCTCTTCCTGCTTCCTAACAGTTTTTTTGCCAATAATTAATGTTTTAAAGCAGAAAGCAACAGTAGCACCTTTCCTCTTCGAACTGTCAAGTATTACCACTCGTTCTGAATGCAGCGAGATCTCTCTGGTCTGTTGTGGCTTTTATAGCTTATGTTGCATAGGCGACTTTAGGCTCAAGTCAGGTTATAAGGGAGAAAGGACACCACAGAGTGCAAATGCATGTTTTAGGAATGTCTAGGAATAAGTAAGTTCTCTAGCAAAGCGAGTAAGCATTTCCTCACAGTTCCAGGAGAAGATATGGTTATGGAAAAATGAATTGCAAATACATTTCCTGGATAGAACACAAGAAAATAAAAAGGCTCATAAGAAAGAGAGAATTGATTTCAAAAGTAACCTAGAATATGCCTACCAGTTGTTTTTGTGAAAGCACAGAACTAATGATTCAAACTCGGGTAGTTCAGGCAGTTGGAATAACTCCTGAATTTTTAAGTGCGTATATAATTTTCGTTAAATTCCCAAAGCCTTTTGAATTTTTCTCATTGCTGGAAAGAGAACGTTCTAAGATAGCTTCTAAGAAAATGGTATGCTGCCAGGGCTTCACACAGGAAAATAAGTAATCCCAGAATTGGTAGATCTTTTTTAAACAACTCTAAAAACTGAACAAACTGTGCTCATTCACTTTTTGAATATCCAGCCTTATGACCTAAGTAGGTTCTGCTAGCCATCTGCTGATAGATATTATGCAAGTGCTGTATGTGCTCTCATTTGATGACTTGAATGGCTTCAGCTGTGTTTAAGATTTATCTGAAACTCAAAATAGACAGTGAATTTGTCTTCTGCTGGCAGAAGTGCTGCACTTGCTATTGCAACAACATTAATCCTGAGCAGAGACTTCCCATCACAGAGCACTTTGGAAATTATCTTTCAAAGGCATGCCTTTAGATACAAAAGAGGTTGGAGACTGAGAACTACTGAGCTTTGGTATGCAAAACCTTGAGAGGAGAGCAGGTGTAATGGCGTGCGAGTTTAAATATTAACAGAAAGACATACACCTTGATAAGAGTTAAGGTTTCTAGACCGAATTGAAAAAAGAGTAGCTGTCAAAATGAAAATGAAGTCCGCTTGTTTCATTCACTGTATAAGCTTTCCACATATGAAATGCTCAGAATTCTGCATTTCAAAGTCAGAACATGATTCATGCTGATCTACTGTACTACAGCTTTTCTAAATGCCGGAGATGTTATACACAGTGAGTGGAAGGGAGAGGAGGGGCTCAGTTCTGAAGGGTGGAAGAGATACCTCATTCTTGTATCCTCACTCAAGGCCGAATGAGGTGCTCTGGGGCAGGAAAGCTAATGTTGGGTTCTGAGCTGTGTAATGAGTCTGTAAATGGTACCTGGGTTTAACAGGTTAAAATTATTTTTCATATCTCTTTATACTTATCCTCTTATATGTAGTTTATAAATATTTGTCGTAGCCATCTGAGGGCATTCAGTAAGAATTCTTCAAAGTATTCTTTTTGTTTGTTTGTTTTTCACTTGCTGTTTTTCCAGCTCCCAGAATTAGCTTTTTAACTTAAGGCTGTAAGGTGTCTTTTGGCCATCTTGATCCTGGTGCCAGTCAAAATCTGTCCCTTAACTGAGTAAGTAGGCCCATAATGAGACTGAGGAGGAGCTTGAGAGCTACTTATGGTTGGACGTTAATGCTCTGTAGATATTCACTACAGCTTAGGTGGTAATTCAGTGTTGTGTTTTTCATGGTGTTACTCTAGTGCTGGTGTGGTGCTTTCGAACCACTTGTAGGGAACAACCTGAGCATCTCTGTCATTTTTGATAAGTCTTGGAGTTGAGTCGAAGTCCCTGGTGGCTGGAAGAAGGGAAACATAATTCCCATTTTTAAGGAAGAGAGACAGGAAGATCCAGGGATCTACAGAATGGTGAGCCTCACCTCTGTGCCTGGGAAGGTCATGGAACAGATCCTCCTGGAAAGCCAGCGTGGCTTCATTAAGGGCAGCTTATGCCTGACCTGATCAGTCTGGTGACTTTGTACAATGGCATCAGTGGATAAAGGAAGGGTAGTTGATGTTGTCTATTTGGATTTCTACCTTCCTGGTGAGCTGTCCCTGCCCTGGGTGGAGAGGTCTGTTGCCACTGCCTGCACTGGCTCTTCCTGTAGCTGTTCCTCTCGAGGACGCGTATGTTGGTGGGGTGTCTGGAAACCCCATGAAGGATGCTGAGGAGCTCATCAGTGCTGGGACCTGCACTGCTGGTGGAGTTGCCTGGACCACAGATGTAGGGGGTTCCTGATGGAAGGCAGCAAGGCTGAGGGTGGCTGTGGGAGTGTCCTCCTGCCTTCCTGCAGATGGGGTTGGGAAGCTGCTCCCTTCACTGGCACTGCAATGGGCAGAAGGTGTTACAAACTGAAAAAGAGTGAGGCCACGGTCTCAGCTAAATTGCAGTAAACTACTTCTCTCGTAGGAAGTTACATCAACGTAAATGACTAAGTTTCCCATTTAGAAGCAAGCTTATATTGAAAAAGCTTTGAGATTTACGAAGCTGCTAATAATCAACAAATAATGAACATTCTCCCCTTTATTTGCAAACTGAAAGACATCTCATTTAAAGCTCTTGTGGCATCTTCCTTTTCCATGCAGTTAATTACAAGAAGTAGCAGTATAGTAATTCATCGCAGTGCTGTCTGGCTGTGCATGAAAACTCCCAGTGTAGCACGTTTGAATGTGAGAATATTAGTACTTAAACTAAATGCGGTTTTCAGTTCTTTTTTACACTTTAGCAGGTTTTGGTTCTTTTCAATTACTTCACTTTCTAATTATAGCTGACAAGAAAGACAGAGCAAAGCTGAAATTGCCAAGAGAAAGTGGTTTTTATCTTCGTACATTTGGGGCAAGTAAAAGAAAAAAAAAACAGACCAGGTGCAGCATACTTGGGAGCGAACATAATGAAGTGTTAGGAAACGTTCTTCCTCCAAATATGATAGTGTAACCCTGTGGAGATTCGGCTATAAGCTGGTTTTAGCATACGCATCATCCAACCTCTACAGTCTAATGTTGATAGAGAAATGAGAGGCTTTAAGTTGACTGTTTAAAAAATAAATTGCAGTAGGCAGCTAATGGCAGCACTGAGCTCCCGACAGTCATTAAATACTTCTCTGCAGTGAAACAGAGTATGTCTGAAATGTTTGCTCCTCATGCTTTCCATTGGTGTACTGACTGCTACATGTTTGTTTAAAAATGGCACTTATGCTGTAGCTGCACAGGAATTGTGACTAGCAGTATTAGTCAGTAACCTGAAAAAGAAGAGTAAAAGCGTACGAAGCTGACACTTCCTCACAGTGTTCTGAGAACATGGAAACAGACATAAGCTACTCAAGTCCTTAAGTGTTAAGAGAGAAACCATTAAGGCAGATACTGGAATACAGTTACAGGTTGCAAAAAAGCAAAAACGAAGCAGGGGGCCCAACTAAACAAATATTCAGAAACGATATACTAATCTGAAATGAGTAAGAATCGTTTCCTGACCTCTGCTTTACTACAGTGATGTTGCTGAGCAGCACCTATTAATCATGAATTGTAACCTGCCAATGTTATCACTGCCTCTGAAGCTGGTAGGCTTTCTAGCAATCTTTCGAGTTGGATAAGGAATGACAAAAAACGTTGTTACCACTGCTGCCTCTCCTTCATAACAACTAACTTCATACGTTTGAGTAGTAGGAAGCTGTTTTCCTTTGCATTTGTTTTCTCTGTTAACGTGTTTTGCCCGTTTTTTTTTTCTCCGTGGCCTAAATTACATTTCTTGAAAATACTCTGCAGTTTAAGAAAGCATCTGCATATTCTGAAGCCCTTCTCTCCATGGAATTTGTAATGTGATTCTGTGAAGATCTCTCTTTTCTTCCCATCTGTTTAATGTCACAAAACTTGTGGGAATACAACATCTTTGAGGCCACGTCCCTCTGTCAAATTTGGTGAAAATGGAGTAATGTTCCAAAGCTATTAGAGGAGATGAAACAGCATAGAGTAATGATCTTCATTTCCTTAGAATTAAGGAAAAAGTCTATGTTCCATGTTTTTTTGACAGGAAAAAACCATCACTACTAAGTTTTATTAGTAGGATTATGGTATCTGAGTTTGTTGCTGATTCCTAAGCAAGCAGCACAGCAACTTCATATTGAATGTACAATCAGGATAGATTCTCTCTTAAGTGGAGGTAAAACACTACACCTGACAATGCAATTAGAGAGGGGAATCACTCAGAATAGATGCAAAATGCCAACTCTTTGTATTAATTTATGATTTTTCTTAGTCGTTATAGGTTTTGCTTTCAAACTGACATTTGCAAATAATCTTGACCATTGGGAAATTTTTCACACCTAGTGAACGGGTTAGTTGCTGGTGAAAAATGAATATGTCAAGTTAGCTTAAGAAGAGCCACCAGCATTTCATTAGCACAATTTCCAGCTGTCACAATACTGGTGTAGTTTGGTGGTGCTGTACCCCAGTGCTACTAATTTTGTAGTGATATGTTGTCCATCGGTTTACTGCAGTTTCTTTTCATCTCTTTATAATTCAGCCTTTGAGTCCTTTTCCAGTTGTTCCTTAAGTTACAGGGAAGTGCTTCACAAAATGAAACGGATGAAGTAGCATGTGAGCTTGTTACTTGTTAAGTTGTACGTTAAAGAAATTTCCTTTTGAACATGAACTAGAAGTGGTGCATAGCTGCTCTGCCTTTGTTAATGGAATCGCTGTGTTTGCTTTGCATGGCTGGAAATGATCAGTTGGCTGTGTTGCAGGGGTGGGAATGTTTTGCTAGTTAAAATTTTTCAATTTTTACTATAGAAAAAAGCATAACATTTGCCTTTTCTCAATGCAAATGAAGATCATCAGTGTAATGACAGTTCTCTCAATGTTTGACAAATTACATGTGTTTCACTTCCTACAATTACAATAAAAGTGTTAGTGGAGCTAATAATGATAAACAATCATTCTCTCCAGACTTTCTGCCAAAAAAGCAAAAAAAATCAACTCTCTATGCTCAGATATTTTATAGATCTTTCTCCTGGATCTTAAGTTTCCTAAATATAATTATTAAGAAAAGGAACAACAAAAAAAAGAACACTTTATATGCCTTTTGTTGTCTGCCTTTGTGCACTTTAACCTCCTCCCTTGTGCCAGCTGTGTGATAGATGGCAGCTGATGCTCTGATGACCAAGGTGGTTGTGGCAGTTATTTTTTTAAACTTGAATTTTTGTAAACTACTGTGGCTCAGTACCAGCCATCAGAGAGATTAAAGTTCAGTTTAAGAAAAGGCTACATTCTAAGGCGTTTTTCCTTTGAAGAACCCACTAGAGGCATAAAATTAGTTTTAAAATTGATTTTTGTGTTCACAGGATCTCTGGATGGAGGACTGATGACAAGTACATTTCAATTTATCATATTTCTTGTGCGTAAGGGACAAATCCTTTCCATTACCCAAGCTGTCCTCCATGTCATTAAAAAATGAATACTTGATGAATAATAAAAAATGAAACTGAAAAAGCACAGTAAAGCCCAAGTAATTCAACTTGATATGTAAGGAAACAGTGGTGCATCAGCCACTGATATAAAAATCTTCTGATACTTTCATTAAAAATGAAGCTGCTACTTTTTGTTTGGGGATGATTTGAGCTTTGTGCTTTCTTACTTGATTTGTTTGTATTTGCATGGGAGTGCTCTCAGCAGCTTAAAATGCTTTTATATAATACTCTTTTCCCCATCAGATGACATCACTTTTTGTTGTAACCATTTTATTTTTGAAAGATTCAAACATAAGAAAAGCTTTGCCTTTTCTAATGACTAATGCTAGTTGCTGTTCTGACGCTTCTCTTTGCAATTTACAAAACGGAGCTCCCAGCTTTTAGAAGCTTTTGCTCAGAAGTGTTCAGTCTTTGCTTCAGGACAAATAATGCATTTCTGGGCAGTCAACATTTTGTGCTGGCTCCATTTTTGTACTTGGCTGTTCTTTGCAATACACTCCCAAACTGTTTCTCAACTTCTTGAGTTCTCTGCCTTTAATGAAATCTCTTGATGAGCCCAAGCCTTTATTACATTTTTTTTTTTAACCCGTTGACAAGCTGCCTTTTGCTGGTACGGCTAAATTGCCTTGGCTGCAGTACATTTGCCTCTTAATATCATTATCGAGTAAAGATCATTTACCTCTGCATGCCCTTTCTGTTTTTTACTCATCATCAGCAATCAGTGACTCTTCTAATGAACCTAAGCAGGTTACGTTGATGTACAGGCTTTTGTACAACTGTTGAATGTAAAACAAATGGTCAGTTGCTATTTTTGCTGCAGAAGTGTTCAGCTGCTGCAGGGAGTAATGTACCTGAGCAAGTGCAGCCTGGTTCTCTTTTGTCAGTTCATGCAAACAATTGGAAATCAGTTGCACTTCAGGAACCTTTTGGTGGGTGACATGTGGCGCCTTGTCTGTACTGGATGCACCATGTGCTGCTTTTGTTAGCCTCTGACTTCAAATGTGTAGAATCTTCCATCTAAGGTGTCTTTTTTTTTTTTTTCTGTTTGAAGTATTTTAGATCTTAAGTTCTCTCCATTCCAACCCAAATCGTTTTATGACTGTGATACGATTAGAAGAAACACAGTATCATTATTTTTGCTTACAGATTTTTTTTATCTTGCTGAAGAGTACCTCCTCACCCCCAAATTAAAAACAAAAATCCAACCTGAAACTTTTTTTGGCTCTTCCATGGAGAACGTTTGCTCTCAAACTATGAGGCTTGACCAATGGCCTACTTGGTTTGAGATGAGTCACAAAATTGAATTTCAACCTTATACGTTTTTATATTTTGTTATATGTTGTTGGAAAGCATCTTGTTCAAGAACCCTTGTTGTCATTAACTTTATCAGTGCAGTGCTAGTTAATTCAGCACAACAGCTGCTTCTGAATCTACTGTTAGAAAGTGGGGGCCAGTAAGGTGACCCTTGCCTGCAGCTGTGAAGAGAAGCCTGCTGAAATCTCCTGCAGGTGTTTTCCAAAGCATGCTGTTTTCTCTCTTGTCCATTCTTCTCCTCTGAGTTTTCCAGTTGTAAAAAAAAAAAAGTGTCTAAGACTTATCACGGGGAATGGGAGGAAAAAGACTTAAAATGAGAGAGAAATTTGAAATTTGTGTTCATTTTAGATAACTTGGGGTAATAAAAGTCCTGATGTGATCTAGCTGTCCTGAATAGCTTTTCATACCTAATACTGAATTGTGATGGATGCTGATGGATTGATCAAAACTCACTGATTGACGATGTGCAGAGTGAAGGGCCCATAGTGTGTGATGAACTGCAAAAGCTAACAATTGTTTCTAGTGTGTTTGCTGATAGGACGCATGATTTTTGCTTCTTGCTTTAGATGGAAAAACAAACAAGTGGATGGGATCTCTATTGTACATGCTTGGCATCTAGGAAACCATGTGGCTTTAGAATTGTACTGATGCCTGTGACTGCATCCTAGAGAGGAAGATGGAGTATGTTTAGCTCACTGTTTAGCAGGAACATGAAACCTTGTCCGAGTGAGTGAAAAATGTTGATGGTTTTATCGATAGGGCTCAGTAAACTGAAAAGCATGTGCTGTCATCCATTATACGTTAGAAATTCTTGCGTTGCCTTAATTAGTTGAAAGCTGCAGTATGCTTGCTTGTATTTCATTTCCTCAAGTCTTTTTCAAGTAATTTTAGATTTCAAGTGATTTCCTTTTGTACGTGGCAATTGAGAGAATTTTAAAATGATTCAGTATTTTCATTTTTTTGAGTAGGTTCAATATTGATTTTTATGTTAAAGAACTGAACCAAAATTACTGAGGGAGTATCATATGAAGATAGTTTTTCAAAGCAGTTTATCGTATGTTCACAGTTTGCATTCAGAGCACAAGGTCAACAAAACAAAGCCACGGGCAGAATCTCGGGCAATGCATTCAATTGCACTGTCAGTCTTACAGTCTTTGTGACATGATACTGTAAATCAATGGGTTCAAAGAGGGATTAAACAAATTAATTAAGGATATATTTCCTAACCAGTATCCTGAGCTCTGGAAATAGATTTGTTTTCTATTTCTGTCTGTGAATGGTTCTGCATGCAGAGAAACTACATGCTGCTTCTTAGACGTTGCCCTACTAAAAGTGCAGCATCTGACACAGCTTATCTTTGCTGAAACATTGACTCGGTATGGTCATTTTTCAAGCTATGTTCAGAAGCTCAGCTTGGTTTTAGGAAAACGTGGTACCTTATCCTGCTTAATTTACAGCAGCGTAGGTACTAAAGTTAAAACAAGACCTAGTATTTTGCCCTTCCCCCCAAAAAAAGAAAAAGAATTATTATAATTTTAAGTACATAATTAAACAATAATAAAATTAAGGAAAAGCTAAGCCATCTATTGTAGTGTATTATGAATTCATGAATTAATAAAATTAGGAAAATGTCCTATTAGGTTCTTGATAGCTTGTTAAAGCTATGTTTTTCTACATAAAGAAATTCCAATTTATGGTTTGAAAGAAAAGGGCTTAGTCATCTTTACATGAGAGAACTATAACAGAGTAGACATAAACCAAAATCTTTACTTAGCACTGCAGTTGCCATTTCAACAGTCCTCTTTTCTATGTGAGGCTTACCATACTTCCTCACTGGAGGAAACACCTTCAGGTGCTGGATTTGACTGAAGGGCTCTGGTGCTTTTTCTAGAACCATTTACCTCACATTATCTCTGGGAAGAGCTCGAGCCCATTTGGCATGAGCTCTCTCCTTCTCTCACTGCAGCTGTTCAACTTTGTGTAAATAATTAAATACTCATTTGAAAAGGTATTGGCACTCAGGGAGTGCCCCTGCCTGCTGAGTGGCTTAACCCCAATGCTAAAGATCCGTCTTCATGCACTCTGTTTGTTCCAATGAATATTTCAGTGTTTTATGTAAAATTGAACAGCTTGAAGGGGATTGACTTGAGATCTGTTGCAGCGTGGTAAAAATAAATAAAGAAATAAAAATAATAAATCCTTCCTGTCGTGTAAGAGAAGCAGAAAGTAGTTCAGCATAGAGATGTGCAATACAGGCTGTATCTGATCAAGAGTCATTTCCCCAGACCTACATCGTGATTGCAGTGAACTCCTGTAGGGGAAAGGACTGTGGTTCTGTGCTGCTTGGGTACCCAAATGCTCTGGTGTTTTCTCCCTTAATATAGTAAACAGAGCAGATCCCAGGAACTGTGACTGTCTGTTTTCCACTTCTGTTCTTCACTTTGCGCATTTGATAATGATTTATACTTACAGTGCCATACAAAGATTTGATGAGGGTTAATCTCATTGCTTTGACATTAGTGGAAGCAAAGCTGTGGATCAGAGTGCTGCAGCAGTACTGCAGGTAGAATCCTCTTGATTTAGAAATAATCCACGTTTTAATATCTGTAGAGCTTATCTGTATTCTAGCATGAAAACTTAAAGATTGTGGTCCTGAAGGTAAGTGAGAACTCGCTGTTTTTTCTATGCTGGCTTGTTAAATGCTTGTCTTTTGTACTTTTGTCCAGTGGAATTTAACTCACCACTTTTCATAGCGTCTGGAGATATCTGAGGAAAAAGCGTATTCCTTTTCTGAAATGGTCCTCCCAAGCTTGTTGAACCAGCGGTGAGGAAGTCTGATCATCTCAAGTGCAAGCTTGGTGAGGTTACTGTAGAGCTTTCTACTTTAAATTGCGTTAAAATGGGCTTGCCAGCTTGCTATGTTCGCAAGTCTGAGTACCTGTCTCAGAGGCAGATTGTTTTCCATTCCTTCAGACTAGGAGCTCTTTCCACCTGGACACGATGTGTGTAAAAACCTAACAGTGTCCCTTTCCTCTTTGTGCATGCGATAGATAAAGCACCCGCTAAAGCAGTTCTCAAAACGCAGTTTGTGTAATATTGTCCCTTGAATGTAATCAAGTGCAAAGTCACAATGACAAATTTCTAACATACGTATCAGTACTCGAGCTCAATGATGTTGTCTTAAAAGCAGTTAGGTCACAGTTTTTATGTAAATACTGCAGTGGATTCCTTGTGCAAACTTAAGGCCTGTACGTGCGTTGGTTAATTCTTTTATCTCTAATCAAGGAAAAGTGTTACTCAACTTAGAATTGTTCATAAATAATTCAGGTTCAAGCCAATTAGACTAATTTCCTGGGTGTATTCTTGTCATTTATTGCTGTGTTCTTTAATTGAGTAAAGTCATATGAGAGTAAACACCAGACTTCAGTATCTCCCATATAATAAATTTTGCATGCCTTGTACATAGGAATTGGTAGACAAAGCAGTGCTTGAATATGCTGAGCAGTGTGAAGAGGTAATACTGAAAAGTATGACATTATTTTTAATTGTAATGTTTGTAAATGTTAAGGGAGAACAATGATTTTTGATACCATAGGCTTTTCATTCGGTGTGATGCTGGAATATTGTTTAGCGTGGCTATCTATTTAGCAGTAGCCATTCATCTCTATGTATGTACGTTAGTTATCCAAGCGCTTGTCTAGTTTATAAATGCAAAGAGCCAAGTTAGCTCTTAAAGCTAGAAATGCTTTGATCTATTGGAAAACAAAGTCGGCTTCAAAGGGAGAGTTGGTGAGTGAGGCCTGGGAAACCTGTTCAGAATAGCTGGCTGCAGCAGTTCCTGCTTCGAAGTCTGGAAAACTGAGGCAAAATGTTCTCTGTTCAACAGATCTTTCTGTGTATTAACAGCCAATTTACTTGAATCTGCTGTGCTCTACTCGAAGCGTTAGCTACGAGGAGCAGACAACACGTGTTTCAGGGAACAGAAAGAAACTCTTCTTTTAAAGTTGTTTTTCATCTCCTTTGAACATTTTTCCCATGGGCTTAGGTTTGAAACTAACTGGGTGCAGCTTTCTCTCAATGTGTTCTTGGATACTTTTAATTTAATATGATGACTATGCCTGGATTCACTAGGCATAGCTCACGGAAACCTGTTGTAATTCAGCCCCATTTCACTGATGCAAGTTAGTGTTCATCTCATTTTGAAGTAATTGAAGAGTTGGATCGTTCTGCCTGCTATCGAATAGGGTATATGCAGTTGTGGCAGTCATAGAATAAACGTTATTTCAAAATAGGCTCTTATAATATAATACTACTTAGGTGCTGGAATTCTTTTATAATCTATAGATCTAATTATTTATGGTGTTAAATATCAACATGCGAAAGGTATCTAGAATCGTTAAGATGGGAAAAGACCACTGAGATCATCTTGTCCAGGCATCAACCCATCCCCAGCATTCCTGCTAACCATGTCCCTCAGAGCCACGTCTCCATGTTTATCGAACACTTCCAGGGGTGGTGACTCCATCACCTCCACGGGCAGCCTATGCCAGTGTCTCACTGCTCTTTGACAAAAGACATTTTTTCCTAGTATTCAACCTGGAGCTTTGAACTGCTTCTGAAAGTAATAATACTGAGTCCCTATACACCTACTTCTCAGCTGAGGTGCAAAATATATATTCTTTTGTGAAGTGTTTAAGCGTATCAATTTTAAGAATATTATTGCTATTACTGTGAGGTTTTATACTTAATTGAATGCACCTTTCGTTACTGCTTTTCTTATGATATCAATTAACATTATGATGTAGCTGTATACAACAAAAATAAGACACTATTCTGTATTTCTTTCTATATTTCACTTTCTAATACGTTTGGTTGAACTGCATTAAACTTCTGTTCTCTGTATTCTGTATGTCGGTAGAGCGTATAGTCTTATTAACATTTATTACTAGGAACTTTTGTTAGGATCAATTTTACTGAGCCCAAAACAAAGAGATCTGGCTCAGCGAACTAGGAATTACTTGAACAGAGCTGTGGTTTAATGCCAGTTCTTTTCCCCGGTGTTCAGACTTGAAATGACTACTTCAGGGATTCAGTAAATCAGCAGTTTATCATTTGCTGCATCTCTACCTTAAAAATAAGGTCCCAAAAATAGCACAATGCTAGCGAAGAAATCTGGGTTCGAACATATGGTCTGGTCCTCTTTTCAAATGATCCTTCTGGTCTTCTAAAAAAGAATGCATGCATCTGTTGTTCAGTAAGTTTTTGTCCTGGTTTCTATGGCTTGAAAATTAATCAACACACAGTTCAGGCTGCCAAATGAGTTAAATGGAGTCGTTCAGTTTTCTACACCGAGAAGAAAATCTAAATTACAATTACAGTATATAGACTAACTGCAGTTGTCCTTTTTCCTAGGCTGTACTTCAGATACGGTGAAATTCTTTGCTTGATACTATGCTGCTGTGCACTCTATTCAAATGAAAAGCATCGGTAATTAATATGGTTACTTTCTTAGAAAAAATATTCCCAGCTACTGGAGAAGTTTTAGTATTTTTTTTTACTTTGCACTTCACGCATTTTAGTGATGATTTAACGGAAAGAAGATTTAATGGTTTGTAGATAATCAGGCATGTCTTAGCACTTCTTAATGAATTGTACAATAAGCCTGCATATATTTGAGGCTTTTAAGGCTTTTCACAACTAAAAGCATCTTTGGTAGGTATTATACACGCAATACTATAGATATAAAACTATCTTACTTTCCAAGGCCTGTTTTTTAATGAAAGCATTAAGATTTTGTACTTATTAGTAACAATTTGTAGTGACTTTCTGGCTCGTAAGAAAGGTCAGAAACACGTTATGAACCTTTTGTGCATTAGTGTTCATGCTTTAATTCCAAAATGGCTTCAGTTCTCAAACAGAATTGTGTTAGTATCAAAATGATCCCCCCTATGTAACTGCTTCCATCAAGGAGCTGTAGCTGTTACTAGGTCTTAACAGAAGATCTGGGCTGAAGGTGCTGATTGTTTGAACACTGAACTCTTCTTCCTTTCATCTTCGTGGAATGAGACCAAGTGTGATTCCTATACTTGACCAGACTTTTGGGGGCTTCAACTGTACGTCTAATGTTAGTTTTTTTTCTGGAAAAGGGCTTTGTGTGTTGTAATAAATAGCCTGTGAAAAGAATGAAGCAGAAGAGCAAAAACTGTAATAGATTATTAGAAAGCAAATGGAATTTTCAGCTGTTAATTCCCCTCATGTAGAGATTGTACTATGTGGTACAGAAGGTGAAAATGGCCCAAATGCTTAGTTTGAAACACTTTGCCATTAGCAGAATCTCAAAACATGGATTCAACAGGGGAACCAGGCTTGAAGCTAAGAAAGAATGAGGCGAGAAGAGGGGAAATCACTTTGAGAAGTCCACAGTTCCCTGTAGCGTTGTGGTATCGGTCTGTACCGATGTATTGATATTTCTTGCTCTTCCTGTCAGTCCCTCTGAAGCCATGGAGGACTCTCTGGGAATGTTTGACTGCGAGTTTATGTTGCACTGTTCCAGTTTAGGTACTTGCCTTCTATGAGAAGGATCAGAAATTGGATGGTTTTGTTTTTGCGTTTTGGTCTTTTTTCATTAGTTGTATGTGAATAAACGCTGACTGACAAGGTCTGTGTTCTTCGTATCATCCCTCAGCTAATAGCATGCGAAGAATGTTGTCTTAGGGCTTGAAAACGTGAGATAAGTCTTTTTGCATCTCCTTGGAGCTGAGTGTTTCTGCCAGGAATTTTTTCTGCTTTTGCCTCAATAGGAGCCTGTCCTCCCAGGGTGCTGCTGATCAGAAATTGGTTTTGGGGCTGTTTTTCACAAGTGTGCTGTCACCCTAACTAACCATCACAGGGAGAAAGCGATTCCATATTGTTTCTGCTGATGGAAATGATAAGACAGAAGAAAGGGTGAAATTAGTGGGTACAACTATTGATTCACCACGCTTTCCTTTGTATATTCAAGGTACGAAAAATTAGTTGGTGATTAAATTTGAAAAAGAGCTGATGGTGCCAGTGGCTTTTGGATGGAAAATTGAATACTGAAAACATGGGAAGTAAAACTGTGACACAAGCTCTAATCAGTTATTAACACCTTCTGCTAACTACTCTTCTAAACTCCATGCTTCCAGTGTAGGAGTCTGTTAGGCATCAAAGCCAATGAAGAACTGTGTATTTAATTTCGTGTTACCGTGGCTTTGTGGTTTTCTGTTGGTGTTTTTCATATGTATGTGCAAGTACTATAGGTCATAGTCTAAATGGAAGTAAAAATGTTCCTTTTCTTGTAAATATACTCATTACTGCAAAGGAAGATGAATAAATTTAGTATTTAGATAACATTGATTCCTCTCTCTAAACAGGAAAAGCAAAGGATTAAAGCTGTGGTGCTTGTTTCCCTCCCTCTGTTATTTGCCTTCTAGTACCACAGCAGATGTCAGAATATGCAGCATTATGTAAGTTTTCCTTAATATTTCAGACTGATCCTCAGGATGTATATTTTAAGAAGCAATCCTTGATTAATCTGTGAGAGGTGATTTTTAAAAAACCTTTAGTAGAGACTGAATTTGAAAGGGAGGCAGGCAGCTGGCACTGAGATTGTGTTGTATTTGGAGGGGAGCTGTGGTTGTCTGCCAGATGGCAAAGCTGTGTATAATTTTGGGTGTATTTGTTTCTGAGTTGTGGGGTGGTATTTTTTGTCTTCTTGCTTTATTTCTTTTTTTTTTTCCTTTTTTTGCTTTTCAACACTTATTTGTTTGATTCAGATTTTGTATTACTTAGCTCTCCTTAAAAAGGGCTTCTGAGCTTTTTATTCTTTTCTAGAGAATAAAGAACAGGGGTTTGCTATTGGCAATCCTTGGGTTGGGAACCAAAATAAACGAAGATTGTCATATTACTGTGAAGATACTCTGGCAGGATTAAAGACTCCAGTGGAACTGATGTGAGTTGCCACCAGGGCAAGTGGGATAAAAATCTTGATCTGCAGCTCATGAAAAGCTCTTTTCCCTAATGTGATGAAAACTGCCAAGTGCGAAGGAGATTCAGTCAATTTATAGTGTGACCTCCATTATGGCTGTACAATATGAAAGCTTGTTTTCTTCAGGCATCAAAAATGTTTTTCTTCTCATTTCTTGGTCTTCAGGCAGTAAAATATTTACCATCTTTATTAACAGGAAAAAAAAGCCCCACGTATACTAGTGATGCCTGTTGTACTTTGTACTTTGCTTCTGTGCCAAATAAAAGCTTTAGAAGCATTCAAGATGAAATTAGCAATTGTGTGGCTCAAAACTCTAAGGAATTTGGAGCCTCTGAAGTTAACAGTATTAAGAACACTAGTTTTACAGTCTGTAGGGTTTTAAATGTTCTAAGTAGAGAAATAAAGAGTGTATTAGTAGCGTTTACTTCAAGTAATTTCTATTTTCTGTGACTCTGGTTTTCCTGTTACTTTGTTTAGTATTTAGTCAAGTATGTTTTCTATGATGCGTGTCTTCTAAGCTTTTACCTACTAAATATATTGGTGAACGACCCTTTATCTCTCTCCAGGATTAAGTTGCAGAAGATGAATGAAAAATGAATTAAAATAGGTATTATTGACTTAATAATGCTCTTTCGATTGTTATTTGAAAGTAATACGTTATCTATTCTTGACATACAGCTCACTGATGTCTTATAACAAAGGAATTATTTGTATGAAAAGTGAGTTAATTGCATTTCTATTCCACCACACAGCTGTGTGAAGTACACATGTATAAAAGGTGCTAGTGTGCAAGTTCATTAGCTGAAGGGCTGTCGACTGAAATTATTCTTAGCTCTCAAAATAAAGGTGAAAAATATCAAGAGTTTCTGAGGCGTCTTTCCTGCTGTTACTCACATATGAAGTGACTTCCCCCCCCTTAAGCGCTATTTTCTTCTATAATAATGTAGTTCTGTAACAGCCAATAGTGTTTCAAGTATGTTCTTCTGTTTTTACAATATTTTATTTGACCACTTATTTACAAATGAGATGCAATAAATTAAAAGTTAGAGTATAAGTGTTTCACTTGTCATTTGAATGGATCATTGACTCATTTTTCAAAGACAATCTCTTCTAAAGTTTGGTATTTGCTTCAATCTTAGCCTATTTCCTTAATGTATTTTCCCTTGATTTTCAAAGTATTCCAATGTCTCTTTTGCGTTTGGAGTAGTTCAGCAGCTTTTCTTTTGTTCCTAAGGATAAAAGCTGTCACTATTTACACAAGCGGTTAGCACAGTTTCTCAACAATAGGTTGTAAGCGGACACAGGTTTCAGTTTACAAGTTGCTATCTTCTTTATTGCCATTCAAGAGACAAATAGAATTATTGCTTCAATTATTTTCTTCCTGTTTTAACACATGGAAAAACAACATTATCTGTGAACTTAAAACTCCATTAAACAATGAAAACCTCTTCTAGATAAGCTCCTAGTTTGCAAATTTTTACTACTGCTATTAAATGGCAACCAATTCTGATTTCTAACTTGTTATTGTTAACGTGTTATTCTAGCTAATTGACAAATGCCTTTAAAGTTCCTTGGCCTGCTGACCATTCTGTATGTCATCTTTCCACTTGCCACTGCATGGAACAAGTACAGAAGTACAGACTCCAAGCAACTAATATGGCAGCAGAAGTACCTAAATGCGTGGCCTCAGAACAGAGATTTTAGGTGTTAGACAGTAAATGGGGTGCAAGGGCTACCTTTTCCAGTTCTCTTGCCTGGTGCTTAGAGATTGCTAGGGGGCTCTGATAGGAGGAGTTCCTCCACCTCTGGCACCGGCTGGGGCTACCACCTGGCTGAGTGTCACTCCTAGCAACCTGCGTGGTTCTGTGCTGGCACCAATTAGAGGGATTGCCTAATGAGTTTCAGGTGAGCTGCACAGGGCATGGTCACACCCAGAGCAGCAAGCACTCCAGTAAACCAGTGTGATGGCAAAGAAGCTCTTTAATTTCTGACTGTGAAGGTGCCTTTGCTACAAATTAAGAAAATGGGCATATGGAAGGAAACAAGTTAAAACTGGAGGTTAGTTCTAAAGCTCTTATAATAGTTGGGTTAAAACTGCGTGTGCTGCTGATGCTATAGATCCTCATATTGAGTACATCTACTAAATATCTAAGCATGAATGTGTGCCTGAAGCTTTTGCCCTTTCCTCTCTTCTTATTAAGTAATTCACAGCCTTTATTTTTAAACCTTGACTATGAAACAGAAATAAAAACTCACATATTGAGTGTTACCATTTATATTGGGTAGTGAAACATGAAAATGTTGGTTCTTTCTCGTGGAGGCTATATGTTGAAGGGGAATGAATAATTTTCTAGTCTGTAAGCTTGAGTCTTCCCAACCAACGGGATGATTTTCAGTGCAACTAGAGTGATCTTGATTTAACTAGAGAGTATGTTTGAGGTGTTCTTGACATATCTGTTGCAAACTGAAGAGTAGAGCTGTGAATTTATGTGGTACGGGCTATGAATTTACCTTGATTAATTATGATGTTCTAGAAGTAGGTGAGAATTTTTTTTTCCTCGGCTATCTGCATGGAAGCAAGAAAAAAAACATTCTTACATGGTTCAACAAAGGGGAAAAAAAACTTGTCTTGACAATTTCTTTGTGTTCTTCCCATTTGCAGATTTGATCTAATGGAAGATCAAGGCTTTTGTATCTCTCTCAGACCCTCCATTATATTCAACCTTGGTGTGTTTTTTTTTTTTTTTTGTAATTGTGTCTGGCTTTTCATATCTTTGTTTGTAGGCTGCTAATTTTATTTTAAGTTAGCTTTAGAAAGTTGCTTACCTAAATTAGAAACTAATGCTTCCATTTTGAAAAGCCACTGCTTTTTAGTTAAGAAGCCTGTGATACCCTAATACAGTTATTTAAAAACAGAAATTGTCTTTAGACAGGAAACATTTTTTTAAGCTTGTGTTACTTGAGTTAGAGTACTTTTTCTGCAGTGTAGCTTTTATTTTCATGCAACTGAGGAATGCTATGGAGACAATCCTGTACTTAAAAACAGTGGTGTTATCTCCATACGAAATAAACCAGTAACTACTTGTTTCTATTGCTGAAGAAAAATAGCAGCATCTCTTCTTGGCAATAAAGATGATATTTTTGTTAATTCTTTAATTGCAGTAAGCAAGATTTCCGTATGACGGGCTTTCTTAGACCATTTTCTTAACTTTTCAGACTTTCATATATTAGACTCCCTTCTGAAACGTTTCTATACACAAGCTCTTACATAAATCCTAAGTATTGTGATGTGTCTGTAGCATTCTCCCTTTCAAGTGAAGAGGTTACACAAATGGATTTAATTTACGTTTTAAGTTTAAAATGCTTTCTTGCATGCAACTACTGTAATAACTCTGGCTGTAACTTAAAGCAGATATACAACTCTGCTGTTCAGTCAGTTCAGGTGTGGTAATGAGGGAGTTCAGCCTAGACCTCGTTCACCAAATAACCCACTTGCTCCTGATCTTATGCTGTATATTCGATGAACAGCACATCTGAAAGGGCAAGGTTCGCACATGTGACAATACAGTATGTAGGAGGCCTTTGAGGGTAGCGTTATTGTAATACCAGGATGGTCCTTAGCTTGTGTTACACGTGGCTGCGTTGCTCCATGTGAAATAAATACTTCAACATTCTGATAGTTTCCTTATGGAGATTGAGAGATTTACTGTGCAATAGCAGACATTTTACCATAGCATGGTTATGAAAATTGAGTTTTCCTGCTCTTGTATTGTTAGAAGTGTGAACCTGGAATAAATAGATACTGAGGGTTAAAAGGTGCCCAGACTTTTGTTTAGTTGTGTAAGAAATACAAATGGTACAATAACGTGTAAAAGCTCATAGCAAGGTCTGTTCCAGCTGTGAGCAGATAAACAGCATTATTTAATGGCTGGGTCCTTCAACTATGAACCATAAATTATCAGTCTTGTACCTGAATTGTTGTGTACCCAGTATCTTTATCTGTTTCTAAACAAATAACTATATATTCCACACTGGATCCCAACTTTAAACAAGCTTATCTAGAGCCTGATGCTCTGTGGGTACGCTAGAAGAATTGTACACTCATTTTCTGTATTAATCTGTACATCCCAGAAGACTGCTAAACAAGAGTCGTAGTTTCTTCACTTCCAAGTCATATCCTTAAATGACTTAAACCTCTCGTGTAAACTATAAGATAAAACAAATGGTTCAGGAAAGCAACCAGGAGAGGGTCAGCAGCTTGGCCATTATTCACGCTGTGCACTACTACGTGAATTGTGTAAATCAAATTTTGCCTGTTCTTCTTTGCTTTGAGAATGCTGAGGTCTTACCATTGTGTGATAACAAAAAACTGCCTCCACAAACAGCCTGCTGCTTCTTTCTGTGCAGGTGACCTTCCCTGCTTGGTCTTATTTATCTTTTTAAAAGGAAGAATAAGTATTCTAGTTGCATTTCCTGAGCAAAATCAAGCTATTTAGTAGTTACTAAGTACATATCAGCTGCTGTCACTCAAGGTTAATTCTCATGCTGATGTCCTCTGTGGATAAGGTTGTTTTTGCTGCATTAGCAAGCTGAATCTGTATATTATCAACAGCTGAATAAATGAGGCATAGAAGTGAATGCTAAGTATGTGCAAATCAAACTAATGCATAAAATCACAAGTGAAACACTGTATCTTAAAATTTACCTTATTTCTATGTAGTAAATATGGCTTGAGTCTTAGCTTATGCTCATGCCAATATTTGATAGGGTGTATTTTCACTTACGAAATTGCTATACAATGCTTTTGTAATCCTTATGTAATACCCGTGGGTCATGTAAAACAAGTGAAAAGAAAGCACAAAGGGTAATTGGCCCATGGGTGGCAGTGATGGCTACAGGTGTATCCATGAAGAAAATAACTAGCTGTCACCTTAAAATCAGATGACTTTTCCCTTCCAGCAGTTTTAGCAATTTTTGCAGTGAATTTAAACTAATATGGATGAGAGCCTTCAGGTTCTGCTTATTTATCTCTACTAGGGGAATTTGTAAACAAAACAGAAATGTAACACTGATAATGTTGAAAATAACCTTTACTAAAGCCTCAACAGGATGATACTTTACATTTAGGAAATTCAGTATTTAAAAAAAAAAAAATAATCATAGATCTTGGCATAGCTACTTTTTTACTTTTTATACCTCAGTAAGTATTTTCATATTTTGATCATTCCTGACAAGAGCGTCTTTGCTTTCCTGTTACTGATGGAAACAGAAGTGGTGGTTGGGAGATAAGATTATCCTGTTTATTATTAGTCTATAATTTGATATGTCACTTTGAAGGTTTTCTGTTGGTTTCTGACAAATCAAGCAGTTGATACTGCAAATAACTTACGGATAATTAAGGTTGATTTGTTGAATTCATTAGAATGATAAAAACTTAGGCGATCGTTTAATATTTGGTGTTTAAAAGACAAGATGGCCTACAGTCTGGTTCTTACAGAAATAGAGCTTAATGGACTTCATCAGGTACATGGAGTCCTTTTTTCTTCCAATCTTATGTGAAGTCTGGAGAAAAGGCTCTATGCTTTTTGAGGGGTTGCTGTGGGGATTGCTGCTAATGGCATTTAGGCTGTAACAATCTGCATGCAGTGATGACGAAGGAAATGCAAGGGAAGGTAAAATTAGGGTTCTCACTTTGGTGAGGAAACGTGGATGTACGACCATAGCACGGCTTTTGATAACAGTAACGTACATAGTGAAATAACACAGCAGTATTGGAAGTGACAGCTTGTTCTCCTGCGGGGCCTGAAAGGAGCGTTTGCCATAAAATGATGCCCCCAATTTTCTTTATTTAAAATAAATTTCAGAACATCCGTTCCTCAAATCTGGGAAACCAGCTTTATTTTCAATGTGTGAAGGAGACTAAAAAATCTGGATTTTGTTGGAGCAGAAACGAATGCAATTCTGACAGCTATCTCTTCTATTGGAGAGCTTCCAGTTCAGATGTTTCCACTTATCTAATTCAGTAGTATGTTTTGGGAAGAGCAAAGATCAGTCTGATCCTATGCGAGGGGGAAAATTCCTTCTGTCTTTACCAGCCAGCTCAGCACTTAAAGTGCTGCTGTTGTGTAACATCTAAGTGGAACTTGATTAGGAAGACAAGTTTTGAATGGCATCCATGTAAAGAGTTCTGCAGGCTGTGTATCCAGAATTTTAAGTTGTGTGTCTCACACTGACTTTTCTAGGGAAGTTACTCAGCTATGACTTCTAATCTAATTATGCTTGAAAATTAAAAAAAAAAGTCTTGATTAGATTTTATTTCTTGAAGAACGTGCCCAATTCATGTAGCTTATTGTCCCTAAGCTATGTCAGGTTTGGTTGATAGCTGATGCTCTGCAGCAGTGTATTTATTTAGAAAGTTGTTCTGTATGCTGAAAGGCTTGTTACTTAATCTATTATTGTTCTGCAAGAGAAAATATTTTCCTGACTTGTGCTGAAGTATGTTATTGATACTTCCTCTGTCTTTGATACAACAAAGAAAAAAGTCAAAGCCATACAGTTTTGACTCAAGTTATTTAGCACACAGGTGTTTACTACTCAGTATGGAAATGCTTTTCAGATTGTTCCTGTTAGCAGTTAGGCACAAACCTGGGCTCCCAGTGCTTCTCGTGGCACTAAGGAATATGGTTTAGCACAGGGATGCAGGCGGTCAGGCTGCTGGTGGGACTTGATCCTGAAGTTGTTTTCCAGCCTTGGTTGCTCTGTGACTGTGTGAATGCTTTGCAAATATTTTCAAATAAAACAAGAAATAAGTGAAATTACAGTTACAAGCACACATGGTTGAGAGTTGGACAGTGATCTAAGCTTTGCTGCATTTTTGGAGAAAGTTTTGTATGTGTGAGGCTTTCCTTTCAGGGGAAGAAAGAGTTGTGAAGTAGAAGGAAGTTAGTTTGTGTTGGTTTTGACTTTGTTTTGAAACTTCTATGAGTTCAGCAATCTCACGAGACCTTGAAGCATTCTCTAATGCTTGAATGCTATGAGATTGTCTAGTTTTTTTCTCCACTTGACAAGAGTTTTCTTACTGTCCTGTAACCCTTTATTTGCCCCATGGCATTATAGTGAAGCTACGCTTGTAGCATATTGGTTATTCGTATGTATAACATAGATGCGTGTGCATATATCTACTATTAAACACAGATAAATTGAACAATAAAACAGCATGCCTGTAGAACTACGTGACAATGCTTGCTTTTGCTTTATTATTACTTACTTAAGTAGTGTATTGTGGAGGTAATATCTATGTGCTAGCAAGCTCAGCAGTGAAGTGCGCGAGATGTTACCGTGTCTTCTTATGGGCAAAAATCCATGAATTGCCCCTCACGCTAGCTTTGCTGTATTGAGGAAAATAATCAAATAGTATCAACGCAAATCATATAAAATAAATGAGTTACTTGAAGTTCCAGATACGCTGAGGCACTACTCCAAAGCCCATTTCTTTCTTTCTGAAACTAATGAGGAGTTTGTGCTGTTCTGAAACTGCAGCACATAATGGACAATTAATTTTTGCAAGTTTAGTTTGAGGTATTTCTGAATATATTTCTCAATTAACAGAAGAAGTTTTTTTTTGCACACTTAATTTCAAATATATCACAGTCTAGAAATAGTAGTGCATAATAAGCATATCTGGCCTTTGACTTACTGATGATGCCTTAGCTTGTGAAAAAAATACAGTGGTTCAGTTAATTCTGAGATGCGAAGTGCCTCAGGTCATTAACTGCTGAGGTTAAAACATACTGCTTTTGGGAAGATGCTGTACATGCTTGTGGATTTGTTGTTTTGGGTTTTTTGAGGACTTCATTTATTTCGTTCTCGTATTCTTTTAAAACATGGTAGAAAATCAGAGGCGGAGCATTAGGTTTGTTTCTTTTTGGATGAGCTGAATCAGGAGGTGAAAGTAGAGGACAAATTTCATTTGACTTAATACTTGGGTCCTTGTGTGGGATGGGAAGGAGCTTACAGAGTCTCTCATGTGTTTGACAAGAGCAGATGATGTGTCCTAAGGACTTCCATTATGAGAACTGGATGGAATTGAGCAGTAGTATACAAGATATTATAAACCTTCGTCTGTAATATCTATTTTTAAGGGCAATTATGTGTGTAATTCAAATTAATTGTGTTTAAGTCAGGACTTGTTGCATTTTGTCCTTGGCTTTCATTTCCCAGAAGGTAACATTCAGGATTCATCAAAGACATAAAGCATTCAAGTGATTTTAGCATCTCAGATAGTGGGCTGGCATTTAAAAATACGTAATTATATAAATATTCAATATATAGATTTAAAAAGGGTTATCCATTGTTCAGAAAACTGCAGTCCAGTTGCTGCAAGGAGCTTCCATCTCGTGTCAGGCTTTGGCTCTTTCCTCGTTTGCGTTCTTCTTTTTTCCAAGTTAGTTCCAGGTAGCTTTTACTCACTTTGCATAGCTTAAATAACATGAAATTCAAGTTCCTGTTCTCTAGGCAATGCAAAGTAGTTAGCATGTCTTCACTGCTTGGCAGCAGAAAAACAAAAGAATGGCTTTAGCCCTGAGTAACTGAAACACTTGGTATCATTACCAAAACAGTTTCCCAGAAACGGGCTTACTGCTTACAATGCCAAATAAGTATTATATTGATCATTTATTTTTGGAAACTTCCTATTAACGGTGCTTGTAAGTTATGAAACTTATCAGAAATAGTTTATTTTTTTCTGACTGAATCCACAAATAACAGTTAATACGGCTTTTAGGCATCTCTTTCTGCCAAGAGATGATTTGTCCAGTATTGGATGGCCGGTCTAGCTTGGAGTAAATTTACTGTATTATACTACACAGGAAGTGAACTCCTTCAAAAGGGGAGGACTTAGGTGCTACTGACAGCTATTCATATGTGCCTTGCTTGAAAGGCATGTACTTCTACATTTCTCCTATTGTCTAACTATCACAACAAGGCAGTTGTGCCATCTGCAAGGTCTATGATAACCTATCTGTGACAGGGGGATGAAAGTGAAGAACTGTTCCTGCAGGGGGAGTCAGTAGTTTGTTCCTTGCTGTAGAAAGTTGTTTCTGGTTAGAATTTTTGCTGTACTCGATGATGGGATACAGAATCCATCCAGTCCTTGAAACTCCTTCCTAGTGAAGGCTGTTGAAAATGTTAATTCCTTGTGTTTTATCAACCTACTGCTGTTAATAAAGCGACTAATATTGGGGGATTGTTCGGTTTGTTTTATAAGCCAGTGGGATGGTAACTTTGTAGAGCAGACATTTGTCCCTAAATGTCAGGAAGTCTTCAGCATGGCTGGGATTTACAGTTGAACATCTGAGTTTCTGACGCCTCTAGATTTGCTGATACTAGCATTGCCTCCTGATACGTTGTCAGTAGTGCAGCACGCCCACGTGAGTTTGGAATTTGCCATTTGAAAATACCCACACTTCTTCAATTCCACACCCCTTATGGCTCTGGTAGGTGTATTGTTTTGTAAGCTAGGATGTTCTCCTGACTCAGTTTACAAGATAGCACTGCATTTAAAAGGCATGGACTGACCTCAGTTTGAGGACACGCGTTTGTCATGTTGCATCTCCTTGCTTCTGAAGCACTGCTTCTCCATTTAAAAGTTATTCAAACACGTGTTGTGTAGACATGAACGTGATTATTTCATCATTAAGCAACATATGCTCGCTACAATGTGCAGTACTGCCTCATGGTACTAATTATTAGACATACGCCAGAGATTTTTTCTTGCTCTACCTTATGTCAGATAGCTTAAAATACATACTTGTTTTAATATCTCCGCATGTTCAATACTTCATTTCCTGAAGTTGGTGCTAAATTAGTGGTGTGACCAGTAGTTGCTGGCTGCTGTGGTTTTCTTTCAGGTGAACAGCATAACTGCGTTTTCCTGACATATTAAGGATGCAGTCCAAATTTTCCGCTGTGGAAAACCTGGTGTGTGGTAGGAAGTGAATTGACAAGCGATGGCTGGAACTTCTTTAAAATCACTTGAAAGTCTGTCGTCATTCTGAGGTGATAGCTCTGTCATGTGTCTGAGTGCTTAGTATCTGGGAGTATTTAGACTAGAGGCACATTAGCACATAGCACACAGAGTCCCAGAGCTCAGAGCCAGGAGGATTGCTGCATGTTTCTGTCAGTCAGAGCAGCCCAAATCTAAACTGACGGATGCAGGCTGTGTGATCAAAGGGAATTCATCAGGCAGTGTTTCTCTCAGTCTTACTTAAAACAAGTTCTATTAAATGCATTGCATGAACCCTATTCCTGATCCAAATTCTAATAGAGTGTTGTTTATGCTGTTTATGCTCAGAAATCTGCAAACAATATTTTTGTTAGGCAAGGCAGCGTAGTTACTTTGTTCACTACCAGTCATGTTGAGGAACTGAGTTCCTCCACAACGAAAATACACAAGGAAAGAAACTAATAGCTTTACCATGGCCTGAAATTGTGTGTGCTGTGCTAAGCAAACATTGTAAATTATGAACTTTATTTATCTTCAGAAAAAAGGGGACTTGCATTCCATTTTCCAAAATGGAAAAGGTTTGTAATAGTTGGGAGCGCTATGAATTCATCAATGCCAGTGTTACGTGCACGGTGTGCTGACTGAAAAAAATTTTTTCAGTGCCATTACATCCAAGTGAACAGGCATTTTGATTGAAACGAAGCATTAATATTTATTTCATTTCCCAGTGAATCTTATTAAATGCCTCCTTATGTTTAAAAAAAATAAATACACATGTTAAGAAATTAACAAAACAAGTTGTATAAAAATAGTGTTTTGACTCTAAGCTTGTAAGGCAATCAGCATCTCCTGATATTTCATCAAGTATAACAAACAACTGCAATGTAGAACATGTTTTTTTTTTTTTTTTAGTTTTTTTATTTTTTACTTTTTAATTGTTTCTTCAGGAAGTTATGTTAGGCAAGTAGGAGCTGGAGCATGGGAAAAAGATGTTGGTGCAAAAATCTGTTTCCTGTGATGATTAGTGTGATGAGACACAAAACCAAAGGAGTGCTGACTAAATTATCTTCAAGGTTAATGAGACTTTGTTTGAGATTAAACATTCTGCTATTCTAGAGAATTTGGCAGCAAACATGCAGCAAGTTGGATTCCTTAAGGTAAATGAAAATGCTTATGGACATAATGATTTTTCCCACTCCTCCCTGCCCCCTTTAGAAATGTTCCTTGAAATAAGTGAGAACTGCTTGTGTTACATCTGTGTCTTGAATCTCCGTTACTCCCAGTTTCTCGAGGCTTTGAGTTTATATGAGACTTTTGGTTCTTGAGATGTGTGATAGACTAATTATCAAGCAGTATAGAGTTTTCAGTAGTATCTACTGACTTGGGAAAGGTCAAGACAGTATTGAAAAGGAGGGGAGGAGAAGATAACTGCTCAGATGCAACAGCCGTTTACAAACTGGACCCACAACGTAAACCCTTGCTGACATGGTCAAGAAGCATCAAACTCTGAAATTCTTTGTTATGGGAAAGCCAGTGGACACTGTTTTATAGTACTTGAGTCAGCCATTGCAATTGGATTTTTTTTCTTCAATGAAGGGTGCCGTGGAATCCAAAGAGCAAAGTACTCAAAAGTTAGCTAATTTTATGAGTCAAAACAGAGCTACGTTTATACGTAGAACTGTTTTTGGAACCATTTGAGAAATGTGCACGGTCAGTTTATGGGAATGTATAACTTGCATCGTGTGCAAATGGATGATAGTTAGCTGGGAGAGCCCAGCCAAACACAGGGAAAGCAGAAGCTGGAAATAATGAGGGTTATGCTGAATCATTCAGAGAGGGTGGGTTTGCTGCAGCTCGGAGAAAACTCAGCAACTTTAAAGCTGTGCTCACCGCAGTGGTAATTTAATTGGCTTTGGTTGGCAGATATAAAAATGCACTAGTTTTTGTTTTTACCTCTAAGGAAAAGTTGTTTCATATGCTGTCTTGTGTACTTTAAAAAAAAATAATATATATATTGCATTTGAGTTTTTATACAATAAAAGATGAACTTGAATAGTGTGAAAATATTCCCTGAAATTCAGTCTGAAAGAGGAAAAGCTGCATCTGTAAGTTCTTGTAAAAATGGATGGGATTAGATCAGTTTGTGTGCTTTCCTGCCAGGTGATTTTCATATGCCAAGCAATTCTTGGTTTTGGAAAAGACGTTTCAATAGCTTTTCTAATCTGCAACATGGGAAGTTGGAAATGAAGTTGTAACTAACTACACATATACTACTGTCCTGAAGCTGTTGTCATACCTTCAGTGTGGCAGATACCACATGGTTTTATAGCCACATAAATTATAGTGTAGCGGTGCCAAATTATAACTGTGTAGCCTGCGTTCTTTAAATTACTGTTTGTCCTTCAAATACTTTGTGGAAGTTAAGCACGTAGGCATTGGGTATGTCTGTATGTACAATGAGACTATCATAAATCCATCAAAGAGAATTGAGTTTTCAGTTAAAGTGATCGCTAACCTTTCAGAAAAGCTAATTCAGTCATTGAAGATAGACTTGAAAGTAGTTTTTAAGGTAATTGTTTGGTTTTGATGAGCTGTACAATGGATGTGTGGCTCTGGCTTCATTGTTAGATGGATGATTACAGAGGTACAGTACCCTCTTGGTATTGTAACTCTACCTCTCAGCATAGATGAAACTATTTTGAAGGTAATTTAAGCAGTGGCACATTCTGAATGTGAGTCAGGAATGGATAAGTAATGCTTATCCTGATGCTCCTGAGTATTTGGCTATTAAGCAATATGCTCACAAAAGCTTTCTGGCTGGGAGAAAAGAATTCCTTCATTTAGAAGACAGGCTGTCGATAAAGGTTGAATATGCTTGTAGAGTCTTTTCTGCTAACAGGCTTATTTGGAAAAGCTAACCTCATTGTACTTAGATTAAAGGTAAATATTGGAAGATGTTCAGAAAGCTTGCATCTTCCTCTTGGCTTCTTGAATATCATCCCCTTTATTTTGGGTAAGGCATATGTGCAGCTAAAGGATTTACTGTGAAACAAAAGATAATAGTTTCAGAAAGACAATTTTTTAAGGCATCTGTAATGCAAACTAAAATAAATAATATGTAGTATATTCTACCCTATTACCAAGGTGGTCAAAAAATGCTTTTGTAATTATTGGAAACAAAACATTCTCGAATTTAATTTATCTCTGAGGAGGTGATCAGATAGTTGGCTCTGAATCATAGAATTGTTTAAGTTGGAAGGGACGCGTGAAGATCATCTAGTTCCTGTCCCCTGCAAGGAACACGTACTTTCCGGGTTGCTCAGAGCCCCATCCAGCCTGACCTTGAGTGTCAGGGGCTGGACAGTGATGGGACATCCACCCTCTCTGGGCAGTCCTAGTGCCTCACTAACCCTGTTGTTTAAAAAACAAACCTTTTTTTCTTATATCCAGTCTGAATCTCCCTTGTTTCTAGTTTAAACGTATTCCCCTTCTCCTGTCCAGACAGGCCTGCTGAAGAGTCTGCTCCTGCCTTCTTATAACCCCCTTTAGATACTGCAAGGCTGCTCTTAGGTCTCGCCAAGGCCTCCTTTTCTCCAGGCTGAACAGCCCCAGCTCTCAGCCTGACCTGGGGGAGCCAGTTCTGCATTGTGCATTGGAGCCCAAGCCTTTGGTAGTAGTGTGGATGCTGTCCTGTGTGCCGCTGAGCAAATGAATTGCAGCACTTCGAATTTAGCGTAATCTACAAGGACCTAATAAGAGGTTAATGTGAGGAATTCAGTGTTCTGGAAATTAAAATTCTTTGTTGCACAATAATTGTCATGCATAAATGACCTCTGAATTGTTGTGGGTTCAGCATGTTTTAAAGCATTTTTCAGCCACAGAATCAATAATAGCATTTAATTAACATTATAACCACATGACCTATCTACCTGAAGTATTTTTTTCCACTTATGACCATGGTGGAAAAAATCTATACCCCTTTATTTTTGAGCAGTATACTAATTTTCAGATTTTCCTATGGATGTATGTGTTGCACCTGGGTAAACACCTTCCATTCAGTGTGAGTATGAATGGCGGTGCCTGGATTTATATGTAATTGCTATTACTGCCATGTACACTTAAAGTCACCTCCTAGTTTCAAGCCAAAGGAGTTGTGATCTGTAAAAAAAAAAAAAAAAAAAAAAAAAAAAAAGAAGAAAGAACAGCAGTGCTTCAAGCAGTAAGGTATCTGAGGCCCTCAAAACTGTAATTGCCAATGTATCTTGCCACTGCTCCAGCAAAAGAAATGTCATAATTTCGCTTTTCACTTAGCCTACACCAAATCCTTTCTGTGAGATAAGAAAAAAATAGACATGTTAGTAACAAGTCAAAAACACTTAATTTTCATCGCCTTGAATGGAGTTGGTTGATGAGATTTTTTTTTGATAGAGCACTCAAAAAACAATGCCATGTCCTTCTTGAAGGAGACGTTTAAATATGTGGTTGTTTGTTTTGCACAAGGGCACTGGTGTTACTGAACTACACTGATCTAATGTGCTTTCCTGAGAAAGATGAGTTTGTTAGCATTTGCAAGAAACTGAAAGACTGGAAACAAGAAAATGAGGCAAAAGTACTCACCTTTATGTACCTCTGTAAATTAATGAGTTGGCAGGACTGGGTGAACTGAGTGACTTTGTCAATTTTTTTGTAATTGCAGAAAATTGTTACAAGTGTTCAGTTTGTTACAGTTGTCTGGTGTACGTCTAAGCTATTTGGGACAAACAAAATATTGCATAACCTCGTAAGTTAAAGCAATGTCAATTCCAGCATTTGAGTGTGGGAGTGTTGTGGTTTTGTCTGGATAGAGTTATTCTTCTGAAGCATGGCTTTGATTTTTGATGATAAGAGGCTGAGGAGCTGGGAGGGGATATAGCCTAGAGAGCTGACCCAGGCAGACCAAAGGGAAGTTCCATATAGCGTGGTGCCATGCTCAGCATATCAACTGCAGGAAGGGGAGATGTTCAGAGTGATGGTGTTTGTCTTCCAAGAAAGTGGCGTATCTAATAAGCTCTCCTTTCCTGGGAGTGGCAGAACATCTGCCTGCCTATGAGACGCAGCAAGTGAATTCCTTCTTTCCTGTTCTTAGCACATGAGGCTCTTTATCCAGCAAACTGTCTATCTCTGCCCACAAGTTCTCACACCTTCACATTCCCAATTCTTGGCCCCACCCTACCTGGGGAGTGAGTGAGCAGCTGCAGGGTGCAGAATTGCCTGCCTTGTTCAACCACAGGGGGTTCAAGCATTACTACTACTGCTACTACTACAAAAATAATCATAATAAATTAGCATAAGACAACAAATTCTTGATGCTGTTGACTACATATGTACTGGCCTGTTGTGGTTTAACCTGGCAGGTGGCTCAGCTCCACACAGTCCTTCGCTGACTGCTATGCTTCCCAGTGGGATGGGGAGAGAGTCGAGGGGGAAAAAGTAGAACTCGCGGGTTGATATAAAACTGTATAAGTAAATGCTCGCCGTCCCCTGACTGATGCCTAGTTAGCCCTCCCAAGCAGTGGAAGAGAGAAAATGGTCAACTCATCTGCTGCCCGTTTAAAAGTCCTTTTGCATGATGTCATATGATATGGAATTTTTCTTTGGCCAGCTGTGCTAATTCTGTTTCCTGTCAGCATCTTGAGCCCTTTCCTGCAAATGGCCTTGGCTCTGTACAACACAGCAGAAGCTGTAAGCATCAGTGTGTTTATCAACATTGTTTTTCTCCTAGAACCAAAGCATAGCGTCAAACCAGACACTGAAGAAAACAATTCGGTCTCAGCTGAAAGTAAAAGACAGCCACAGTGGAAATGTTTGTGCTTTGATCTATAGACTGTATTTCTTCTTTCCTTCTCACTCAACAGAATAACGTTGTGTGTACATGTATAAATATTGATTTAATCAGAGAGAGAAAGCAGAAGAATGTACTTGTGATCCTCCTGTGTATCACAGCTAACATTACTGTTACTTTAGCTACTGCTTGAACTGTACTCCTATCCATTTACCAGGCACCTTCTTAGATGCAGGACATCAAGTGGTCGTTGTGGATATTCACAGTGAAATTCCTACTTAGTTACGTTTTTGTTACTGGATTGACCAATTAGTGAATTCAGTCCAGGTGATTCTTGTTCTGCAGAAGTGCATAGCAAGGTGATAATCCCTTTTCAAAAACGTGGGCATTTCAATACCCAGTTAGACATAATGAAATACGTATCTGTAATGGAAAAAAAATTAAATACCTGGCCTTCTTAATACCACCCGAGCATTCCTTTTTGTCTAACAGCTTCCTTACTGTTGGAACATAAGAAATCAGTGATTTATCTCGTATTATAAAAATGAGATTAATGTGTGTTTATCTCAGTTCCTCCAAGAGAGTATTACTAAGATGATCTTTGTGACAAAAGCTCGTTGCTTTGTTAATGTGTAGCATTTGTTCAGGCGTAATACCATGAGGAGAGGAGCAGGAAAAAATGAGTACAATGGTTTCACTTTTTCCCTTTAAATAAGGAATGCCTTAGAGTTAAACAGCAGTTAAGCATCATCAAGACCAGGGAATGTGGAAGCAGAGCTATTCAGAGAATTGAAGTACAGCTTCTCTGAAGTTTTATGACAGCCTTGTCCAAAGTAAGATGTTCTGTTTATTGTTAAGGCAAGCTCGCAGTTGTATTGAATCCTACAGATTGTAGCATGTCTGCTCTGAAAAAATTCTGATCAAGGTAGAGAGAGGTGGTTTGCTGGTTTAAAAGTATTTTGTTTTTTCTTTCCAAGAAGATAAAAATGAAATCCTTCCCTTGCTGTGGAACATGTGAACTGCTGGAAGGCAGCTGTTTGAATCAGCATCCAAAATGTTCTAAATTTTTGAGGTACTTTAGGAATAATCTTACTGGTTTCTTTTCCCCCCAAAGGAAGTAACATTTTATTTTAATTTCAAGCAGTTTAAATGTCCTTTTTTTTTTTTTCCTCTTCCTCTCTCTCCTGCTTAGTAATCACTTAGCCTTGATTGTTCTTCTTTACTTGATGATTATATTACTCGATAAACTCTTCCCTGCTATTAAGCAACAATAGAAACCTTTTCTTCTAACAGTTCTCCTAAGAAGAAAAACCCATTGGAATTATCAGGCCAAATCTGTGGCTTGTGTGAGAGAATAAATAAATGAGCTTTCCCATATTAAAAAAAGTCATGATCATTGTGTTTTACCGTAATATGGACAATACGTTCATGCTTAATGCTATTTATATGTTTAATAGTTTGATAGTCCTCACTGGCAAGTAACTTGCTCTGGCTTCTTGACAAATACCTCAGTATTACACAGCAACTGTATGGGAAATAATGTAGGTTAGCTTGTGACCGGCATGACAAAATATCTTCTCTACAGTGTTGTCCATGAATTCTCTCCCATCTCAGTACTCTTTACATTCTGCATCTTTCATACAACTTGTTTCTAAAAATGGCATCCAACTCATTTACTTATCTACAACCCAGATGGTCTAGTAAATATGTACAAGAACGGTTAAATTTGTAAACGTAAGTTCAAGAAAAAGTTCTACTTCATGTACTTAGTAATGCTTATTAATTTCTTGAAAGCACGCTTTGCGGCAACCATAGGTAATACTGTTAATTTTATAGGTAAGTGTCTCTTTAGTAACATAACTAAAGAAATGTCCAAAAAACCCCACCTGCACTTAAAATTATGGTAAATTAGCAACAAAATCTAAAATTTCAGAACGTTTATCTGTTTTGTGCTTTCACGGTTCATCCCATGCTGGCGTTGTATCATTTCCACAGAAGAGGTAATTTTGTGCTTTATAGATGCGTAGAATTTTTTTTTTCTTGAGAAATCACCAAGTTTTGATAGAATGTAAGGAGGAGGGATGACAGGAAATGTGAGAATGGAGCAAATGGAGGTCATGAATGCTGGCTCACTTGGGTAGGAGGGGCTGGTAGGGAGCAGGTAACACTGATGTACTGAATGTCCTGTTCTGAAACTGAAATGAAAAGAATGAGACCTGGGGGCTAAGAAGATGTAGCGAAGAAAAGTCAGAACGGAGATAAGTGTGAAGGACGCATTGGCCATGAGCGTGAAGTAATTGTGCTTGTATAAAGTGTGCGTGGAAAAGCTGCAGACAGTTGACTGAGGATGGAATGAATGTAGAATGCTTATATCCTGCCTTTCAGCTCTTGTCAGGAACTGCCTGTGATAACTTCCTAGCTAGAATATGCCATTCTTAGCAGAGTTAGTCTATGAGAAGGATGACAACCTACTGCTTTTACTGCATGAGATTAAAGTACATTTTTAACACAACTAGCAGAGTGCTGTCTGGAGCAGCCTTGCTGATGATCTAAGTGGATATGGATATGACATGATATAATTAAATGCTTGTTATTCATAGTCTTTAAAACACGGGAAATTATGCACGGGCTTCTCCTTTCCTGTTGTTTATTCAATGTCAAATTTGCTCCCTTGTCCATATACACATGTATTACGATGGAGTCTGTAACTAAGTAAGCATGTACTGTAGTTTCCACAGAATTGCTGTCTGATGTGATGCTTTGCAGATAAATTAGGGCTGGGAACACGCTTTGGATTTAATTCAAGAATGGTTAGAAAACTGTCATTTGACAATAAGCTTAACAAAGAGGTTTGGAGCATAATAAATATAGCAGGGTTTTGCAAAATCAAATGTATCTTTGTGGCAAAATGTGATACACTAGATCTTGTGCAGTGGTTGGTCAGGCTTGCATCTGATAGGCTGTGTATGTCTGGTGCACGTGCTGAGGCTCTCAAAGACTTCATAACAAATTGGTTTCATAAAGCGAATTCTAAACTCTGAATTTTTGAATCACCTTTATCCAGTCCAAAACCACGTTTCACAGATGGCTACCAACTGTAGGGCTCTCCTGTTCCGTGTATTGCTTTGTGATCCGCTGGGATCTGTTCTGGACTCAGGGTTGCAGTGGAAGAAGAGATATGTACATAAAACAAACGCGCAGCTCCATCGTGGACAAAATTCTTGTGTAATATTAGGCACTTTCTTGGTTTTAGAATTTTTATCTTTCTGTACATCCATCTGTCAGATATAGGGAAAACAAAACAGAAATGTGTGATGCACTCTAATGCTGCAGCACAGATATTAATTAGAAACTCTCAAGGAAGTCAATTACTCGTCCTTCAGTGCCACGTTTTTGCAGAGTAAAATCAAGAATGCAGGAGGTTACAAATAAGGCTAACCCCAAAGAACACCAAAACCAGAATCATGATTCAATTCATAGTTAATTTATGTTTGAAGGGTCAACTGCTTTACTGGTAAAATGATGCTGCTTTTTTGTCCGTCTAAATCTCTTATGTTTAAACTTGTGTTCATTCTCTTGTTATCTTGCCACATATTACATGAAGAAGCTGCACTAATATTTCTTTAACTACTCTATTATTGGTAGATATGATCATAAGGAATGCTATACACTTAGAAATTCTATTAACTTCTTATAGCTTCATTTAAGAGGCATAGGAGTAAATGCAATTTCCAAATATGGACTTAAGTAACAGAAACTTCTAAGGGCTTTGTCACTCTAAGGACTATTGGGGTAGAGCGGGGACAAAAAGTATTTTTGCAAGAATCTGTTCTGGTCTTTATAGTTTCAGTTACTTAGTGCAAAGATGAATAGTTGCATTTTACCTTACTATTCTAAGAGAATATTGAAAAGATGTTTTTAAAAAAATCTTTATCGTGAATAAGGGGAGAAGTGTGAATTCTTTATCTGGAACAAAAGCAAGACATAATTTATTGTTAAAAATCATAGAATCATTCCAGCTGGAAAAGACCTTCAAATTTAAGTCCAGTCATTAACCTGACTGAGTTTCACCGCAATGGATACTGAGGTGCCTCAAACTGAACACAGTACTTGAGATGTTCTCACTGCGGTTGATACAGAGGAGCAGTCACTTCCCTGCTCCTGCTGGCCACCATATTTCTGGTACAGGCTAGGCTGCCATTGGCTTTTTTGGCCAAATGGGCACACAGCTGGCTCTTGTTCAGCCAGCTTTTAGCCGGCACTCCCAGGACCTTTTCTGTTGGTCAATATTCCAGCTACTCTTCCTCAGTCCCACACTGCTGCATTAAATTCTTTTGACCTTACAGAATGTCCTGCCATTGGAGTTGGCCCATTGATATAGCTTAACCAGATCCCTCTGCACAGAGCATTTCCTGCCCTCAAGCAGATTACTAGTCCTGCTTACTTGCAAGTTTACTGAGGGTATACTAGACTCTTCCATTCAGATCACAGAAATGTTAAACAACCGCCATTGACACATCACTTTGGGAGAGACCACTGGGGACTGTCCACCGACTGAATCCATTTCCATTGAACCAGTTCCTCACCCACCAAACTGCACGCTTGTCCAAGCCATGAGCACCCAATTTCTCCAGGGGGAGATGGTGGGAAATGGTGTCAAACAGTAAAATTTAGTTGTTTTCAGTTGTGGTGGTTTTTTTGTTTTACTGTTCGCAGGTGAGTGACTACAGAAGTTTGAACTGCCTGACAGGTTGTTTTTCTTATTGTGAAACTTTTTTTCTGCCAAGCATTTTTTGCCCATAATGTTACAGCATACATTTCTGAAACAGCCAAAGAAGATCAAGTGCAGCAATTGTTGGAATGCTTCATGAAATAGTAAAAACTAATTGCTGTTTTACTTGAAAAAAGTTAATGGATATGTCTGTTGTTGTTTTTTTATAGATACAGTGGCTTTAAAATCTTGCACTGTTAGCGTTCGTAATGAGAAGGAACTTGAGTAAAATGGTGAAATTATTTGTTGATTGCAGAGGCAGGCAGGGAGCAACTCCTTTTGCCTTAGCTTAGAACTTTACCTTTTCAGTCAGATCAATTTGTTACCGCATAGATTTTCAATAATGCTCAAGTACTTTAGCAGAAGTAGGTTTGTCTGCAGAGATTTTTCTTTTTGTTCCATGTAATGTCGGTTTATTTTTTCTTGTTTTGTTTGTCTTTTGTTTTTTTTTCTGTTATCTTGGGGAAATTAGAATTTTTTCCCTTTTGTTCTTTGGCTTGCTTGATTTCCCTGCTGTTACCTGCAGTTGTCTGAGGCTTTCTGAGGACAGAGGATCTCATTTGGAGTCTTCTGAGGTCAGGAAAAGAGCCCTCTCACTTAAAGATGTGTTGGATCTGGCCCCCAGATCTTAATTGAAGTTGCAGAAAAAAGTAATCACTTGAAACTAAAACCAAGTGGCATGAACCCGCTGAGGAAAAAAAAAATCTATCTATGTTGACTTGAAGTCTGCTTTTTCTTTAGCTCCATTGGGCTGCTACTTAGTTTTAATTCCTTGCGTTCTGTCCTGTGTCTTCCCAGTAGCAAAAGGTGTGTGTTGATGCTTAAACTGGGGGAGTAGATGCAAAATCAGGAATAAGCTGACACAATCATTGCAGATAGTTACTCTGCTGCAGACCTGCCTTTGAGACCAGTTTTATAAGAGTTTGCACTGAAGCAGGAAAAAGAAATCAGTTTCTGGTACTTGGGTCTGCATTGCTTTGTGGTCTTTGTATTTGTCTTCGGCTACTTCGTGTCTCTGAGATGCTCCCTTCCTCATCTCATGTTATGGTAGGAGTGTAAGTCTTCTGGTTGAAACGTGGGCTTTCTGATTTGACTGGCATACTGAAAACAGTAATGCAATGTAGTTCTTTTGGTACAAAGGTGGAAGGTGAACAAAAACAACTATGTTCAGAAGATTAGTACTTAGTACTGTGTTCTGAGTTTTGAAAATGAATTAAGATAGTTTTCTTTCACTACCAGGTTTTCTTTTTTTTCCCCTTAAATTTTAAGTTGCAGTTCAAATGGCTGAAATTTCCCATTTCTATTCAGCTGCTTTCATTTTTTCCTTTTGCTCTAAATAACCATCCAAAACCCACGGGAAGAAGTGAAAATGACCTGTTTGCCTGAGTTTCTGCCTGCCTCTGCGGACAAGAAGAGACACGGTAGCTGGTGATGTGGGAGGGAAAGTTGCTGTGCTGCTATATTCTGGCAAGTGGTAGCTGAAGGTTTTATGAAAGTGGAGTAAATCAGGCTTCCTCTAGGACTTCTAATTAATGCTGGAATTCAACTAAGCAGCTAAAAAGGTTGATTTCTGCTGTATCTAATCAGAATTTGGACGCAATTAGAAATGTACTTCTGGGCTTCATTCTGCCAAGTGCGGACAGCACACAAAGGCCTGTTTTGGAAGAAATTTGTTTTTCTTTGTTTTCTAAAAGTGAAGTGAGTGCTTTCCAATTGATGGATGTTGTGCATTTTTATTCTCTCTTCTTGTCACATATCCTCAGAACTGAGTGACAGCTCAGAATGTGTGCTAATGCGTAGCATAATGAGTAGGAAAAAAAATGGGTGGAATAAGTAAGTTACTGCTGCTCCAGACGTTCTGTGTAGACGTGTCTAACAACAGAAGCTGATGTGGTAGAAGAACCAAACAAGCTGGTACAAAGAAACAGAAGCATACAGTATTGTTTTTTTCTGCCTTAAGTGTTAAAGATAAATGCTGAAAATAATAGAAGATGATATTAAAATACATTCTTAGAAATGTGGTGTAATAATAAATTATACTTTAGTTATTAACTTCAGGAATTGGACCCAAATGAAAAATGTGCTGTTTTAAGAAACGGGATGTGAAAATTAGCTGTTATTTCCCTCAGCTTTGTTGGCTCTGCAGGACTGAGAAAAAGAGACGAGCTGAGTGTGAATGTGCACAGGAAACAAAACAGTTCAGGGAACTGGTACTGCATTCCCTTAAAACTCCGAACAGCTCTTCATTATCTTTCTAATTTGAAGCAACAAATTGCATTAATCTTTGAAACAACTCCTCATTGGATATGGTTTAAAGGTGGATTTTCTGTGTTTTTACTTTTTCTCCTGGAAGTGTTATTTGCCTGTTCCAATCTATTTCTGAAGCTGAGAGTGTTTGGTGGTCAGTACAGATGTTGATGCTGTTGTAATTTTCAGCTTTTGGAAGGAACTTGTTGTATAAAGATAATTTTCAGAAAATCTGCGTTTAAACAAAATCACAAATGAACTACACGGCATATAATTCCGTGTTTTATTGCCTAAAAGACAGCTATTCAGTTTCTTATTCTTTTTTCAGAAAGCTGCAATCTGCCACCCTGATAACATTTTTTTTTTTCCGAGAAGATGCTTTGCAAATGCTCTCTCCTCTAATTTATTCCAGTCCATCTGAAGCCAAGTTTATATGGCAGATGCACTGTTGTTAACTAGGCACAAACTCTGAAGTACGTGCATAATTTTTACCATAATGAAAGAAACACTTGTGGCAGAGCATAGTCACTGTTTTTATTTGCTTTTAATATAACTGAACCAGTTGTAAAAAAAAAAAAAAAAAAAAAAAAAAAAGCTAGGAAGCTTTTCCATTCTATTTACTCATGAAGAACAATATGGAACTTGTTTCTTCTATAGCTTTCAATAAACTAGAGGGACGCTTTATCCTTGAAAGCACACCGTGAGCAGTGTGCATTGCATAGATGTAATAGTTGCTAGCAGCAGATTAACTCAGGCTTTCCCTATACGTACGATTCACTACTGTAGTTTGTGGAAAAAGGATTTTAAGTATAGATTTATATTATGTATATATATTTTTGCCGAGGTTTTCCTTATTACCTCATTCACCCACAACCCCCTGGTGCCAGGTTGTATACTTAATTTTAGGATTTGGGTTCATAATGTTGAATAAATGACTTCACTCGTACGAGAACTTGGTTTGAAGCACACTTCTATTAAACATTATTGTGCAAGAGCTGTACCGTAGCCCAAGAGTAGATTTCTTCCAGTAGTTTCTGAAGCTGGCAATAGTTTAACTTAGGTGCATTTTGCTTCTAGGATCTGTAATTTAGAAGCAGAATTAATTGACTTCTTTAGTTTTTATGTTATTTCTCTGACTATTACTCAAAACTTGATCGGGATGCTGAGATTACAGTACATGTTGCAGCGTTCTCCTTCAGCTTCCTTAAGGATTTCTCTTTCTCCAACTTTGAATTTTAATTCAGTGGATTTTCTCCTGTTTGCTAATAAGCAGCTGCTGCGTTTCACACCAAAGTTAATTTCCTCCCGGCGGGGAACAAAAAGATTGATAGAAAGAAGTTGCTTTGGCAATGTGCCAAGCAAACATTATAAAGATGGCAAAGTCTATTATGGTCAGAAATTGTAGAACAGGAAAAATGTGTCACAGACGGACAAAGCGTGGATTGTTATCTAGTGAGGGAGCAACAAGGTTTGTGCTCAGGCGGTGGTCAGGCATTTGTGTTCTTGTCACCTCTGTCCTGGGAACCTTAAAACACGAAGTACCTAAAGGACTCATCCTACAGCTGGTGCTGGGCGTGGCAGTGGGGGAGATCTTGGCATAGAAGCCAGGGAAACATAAGGGTGCTGCTTCACTTCTTTGCTGTGGTCTTTGGATGAGCCAGACCAGTGCTGTACGGGGGCTTCACCTATTTCTGTACGAGGCCCTTGTTGGAGGCAAATGCTGCAAGCAAGATGTTGGCTGAAGTGAACTTCTGCATCTTAGCTTGCTTCACACCAAGCAGCAACGCCTTCCCACTTCTCTCTTGAAAGTCAAGTACCCTAAGCCCACATCAGTTCTTGGGAAAATCAGGAAGTTTTGTCTTAATCTTAATAAACAAACATTTTTCTTCTAAAAATATACTTTTCCTTTGTGTTTGAGGGGAAAGAAACTAACAGTGTATCCTAAGAGCGTAGTTCTTACTTGGAACAAAACTGAAGCTCTGTAACTTCGGTGTTTCCATGTAAGTGATTGTGTTCAGGTCTTAGATCAACATTAACTTACCATTCTTCTGAAGCTGAATAGTGAAATCGTTTAAATTCTTCCTCTCTCTGGGCACAACTCTAACAGATGCTCAGCAACACTTGAGTCTGGTGCTGCTGCTGCTCTTATTAATGGCTGGAGATGCTCAGTGTGCAGTGCAGGATCCCGAGTCACCACAGTTGTGGATTCAGCCCACGTTGCTACACTCAAACGCAGACCCATGAAGCTTCAACAGAGGGGGGATGAGTTCTTTCTCTGAAAGGAGTATTAGCTGTGTTTTTCTTAGGAAACTTTCTGTCTGCTTTGGTAATTGTTGCTTCCATGGAAGTCAATCGTTAGGGTGTCTTTTCTGTCAAGAATCACTGCTGTTAGAAAAATACAAGATTTTTAACTTTTTGTCATGCTTTTCCTAACCGTATGCAGGTAAATATTCATAATATACTCTGTCGCCATGGCAGCCTTATGGAGAAGAGTGTTCAGCTGCATGCAGATTGATGATCAAGTTGTTAGGAAAAATAATAGATTGTTTAAGTAAGAGTATATTTGTGTAGCCTGCAGCGTTGACCTGGGAGCTGAAAAGCAGGAAGCCGGAATGCAGATTCCACTCTTAGGGGGCTTCCAGCTGTGGCTTCTCAAGTCACTTCAAGCCATGTTTGTTGAAGACCTCTGTTTACCTAGTTCATATTAATAGTACATGGCTTCATCTGTTCAGCAGGGTGTTGTATTCTTTGTTGTTTTTTATTTCAAATTAGAAAAAGGATGAACTCTCTGCTTTTGAAAGCATAACTTCCTTGAATCATACCTGCAGAGTGCTGAAATTGCTAATTACTGATATATGTTGCTAGTGCTAATGAACACACTTATAAAGCCTGTTACTGCTGCTCATATAAGCTCCAGGCTAGTAGTAAAACTAGGCTTTTTTTAGTAGGCTCCTTATGTGTTTGCACAGCACGTGTACTTCTGAAATAAAACGGCAACATGCTATTGTTTCTCATTATATGCAGTGCTATAGTAAATTTAATCAAAACAGCAAAATGTCAATAGAACAAGTTTTAAGCTATTCGCGCATTTCAAGCATGAAGAATTTTCAACAGCAGTAGTTGCTCACGCAATTTATTCTTCCTGTAGACTTTTTCATGGCTCATAAAGAGTGATGGATGACCTTAATTTTTAGTGTAATCTCCTTCTTTTCACTTGAGTAATTTCTCTGATGCTAGCAAAAAATTAGTGAGAATATGGAGTTGTTCACCAGTCATTAGTGTTTGTGTGTGTTACAGACTTAGCATGGATGACAGGAGGTTACTTGATTATTTTTTCTCTTTTGGGAAGAAAGCCTTGAAGATTTTTTTTAAAGCAGCATTTAAATATGCATTACAGACAATGGCTTACTATATTTTTTTATTGTTTCAAATAAACATTTTTCAAGGATAATTTTAAGGTTTTTTTCCCAGTTGATTTGTTTCCTGCTCCAGTACCTTGCCAGTGTAAGCTAATCTGTGTATTTCTTTTTTGAGATCAGTGAGAGTTGGTGTTCATGAGAACAGAATGACTGGGCTGCACTGTTCTGAGTGGTATCCGTTTCCCCACTCCATAGGCTGAAAACTGCTGGGTGACACTGAATTTCTAGCAAATTGCTTTCTCCAGGAATATGAAGGGAATTTTAAAGGCTCCATGTTGCAGCTGCTGATTAAAATATGCTCAGAAAATAATTACATGATGCTATGCGCAAGCAAAAAAAAAACAAAAAAAAAAAAACAAACAGTAACAGAAGTGAAAAATGACAGGGAATAGGCTTTTAGACAGATACATAGATGTTTTTGTTGAGATTTAATGTTGTAAAAATTGCACGTTATTCCACCTTTGAGCTTGGTTAGCAAATTGCTCTTTTGTTACGTTGTTATATTTCAGTTTTGGACCACAGAACACTGCATTCTTGCTCAGGTCATGTTGTTATATAGCCCAGTGGATAAGACTGCGTAAGCTTGGGGCTGTGCTGGGTGTTGTGCTTTCCATCCTGCGTTGGTTGCTGCTTTATATTGGCTCACGAACTGAAATCAGCCACTGTGCTACTCTAATGCATCTGATAAATGAAGGCTTGCAGTCAGTCCAGTTCACTGTATTTAGTACTTTCCAGAAATCAGTGTTTTTCATTTTTTTCTGCTGTGACAAGAAAATTGTTGAAAAAGAGAGACCGTGTGTGTGTGTGATTTTTACTCTTTTTGAAGAGCCTTGTAAAACAATTGCCCATCAAAAAGGCGATGTGAATAAAAGAAAATAGGAAGTAATTTTTAGGCTGAGGTGGTGAAATGGTAGCCTCCACTTAGGTTCTGGAACAGGTACACCACTTCCTTGAGGTTGTGTCTGAGGAGAATATGATAAAGTCACCTTCTAGATTGTGGCAAACATTTTGTCATTTCCTATAGTTGTTCGTCATAACTGTTGATAACCTATTCCAGTTTGTCTCATCTTTAGGATGGTTTTCTGGCCAGAAAAAAAAATAAGTTGGAAAGAAGAAATGTGTACAAATGGGATAGCTTCATTCAGACTGAGTTACTCTATATTTTTGTCTGATGAACAAAGTCTGTTGGTGGGACAAAATTGCTGAGGGGATTTTTTTTAAAAACAGTCTGAGATGTCAAATTTAAATTTCTCTTAAAAGAGTGTTTTGCTTTTCTTCTTTCTTACAATAAAAAATAAAAAACCACCTGAAAAAGGTAAGTATTTTTTCTTTTTCTCTCCATCACTGTTCCATGTACAGTCAAGTAACGGTATGGAGCTTCACAACTGAGTATGATTTTTCCTGTGATCTTGTGGTAACTAATTCCTCTCTTGGCTCAGGTTGCTGGAAAATGCTACTAAAACACATACGGATGAATTATATTTCTCCAGGGGCTCCACTGCCCAGCTGCCATGTAGTTGAGCTGTGCACGCTTGAATAATGCACTCCCTTCCCTCTGTGATGTTGAGATGTCCAATGTAAGCACTGTTCATCTTTCTGGGATTATGGGGCTCGTAATCAGCAGCGCATACAAGTTTTCCCAACTCCTAAAGGCTGACCCTTAAGCAGACATCTTAAATCACTTCCATTTCTTTTTTTTTTTTTCTTGTGCTAACCCACTCAGCTCATTAGGCTACTTGTTTCAACAAGCTAAGTGGAATTAACAGACCATTTGAAATTGCTAAGGTGGAAAAACATAGAGTAAAGCTGCATTTCAGCGTAGTAATTATGCTGGTGGGTAGCTGATCTCTGAAGTCTCAATCTGAAATTGGCAAACTGGAGCCTGTAGACACCATCAGCTAGGGCAAGCATATTCTTTTGTCTGAGCTCAGAAGCTGGGAAAGGACAAGTCTGAAAAGGAGCAAGGAGTGAGAAGATTGAATTGCTTCAGTTAGCCTATAACCCAAAAATCAAGATGAAATCTTTCCTAATCTTTCTAATAATTTCTTTCTTGCCTGAATGGTGGCAAAAAATAGTGATTATATATTATGAATTTGCTGAATTATCAACCAGCTTGAAATACTGAAATAAATGATGATCTGGCAGAGTTGTAAAAGATGTCACAGGTCATGGAATGACAACTGGGCTTTCTGGAAGGAATGACAGACAGCTGCATCCTCCAGAGCTTCAATTAAATCATACAGTTACCAAAGGTGTTTGTGTAACTTAGAAGGCAATCAGAATTTCTAGTCTTGCTTTAAAGGCTTGTAAGGACTCTGTTTAGATGAAAACTCTTGTTAATAAGCCAAGTTTCTTGATCCGTTTCCAACTGTAACCTGAGTCTTATGTCCCCTTTTCCAAGGTAGAGGTCCTTCTACACATTGAGCTTGTGTGCAAAAGGAGGTAATAAGTCACGGTACTTTTTTCTTGTGCCCTGAGGGTTACATAGGCAGAATACAGACAGCATTTATCCATCACTGCTGTGCAAAACAATCACATTTAACAGAGATAATCAGAAAAGCCAATGAAACTGTTAGATTTAAAGTCAGAAAAGAAACGCTAGAAAAATCTCCCAGGTATTTTGCTGGTAAATGAAAATTATATTTTCATTTTGTCCCTTTTACCTTTGGCAGTTTACTTCTGATTGGTCTCACTTGTTTTAAAGTCTACGAGCAAGAGAGAACCAGTTTAGAGAAATAAGTATAATCTCCTCCAATCTTCCATCAAGGAAAATGATGGGTAGAGGACTGAACTGTGATGCCCGTGATGGTCCAAACACACACTGACTCTGACAGGATCCTCATTTACCTCAGAGTGCTGTTAAGAAATCTCTCAAATTATGAATCATTCTGGAATCAGCTGTGCTGTTTGTTTGGAGCCCTTATTTAGCTGAGTCACATTATGAGCCTCAGAGAGCTTGCATTCCTGGACATGGCTGTGTACAGCTGCAGATACTGAAAATACAAATTACTCTAATTTTCTAATTATTCTAATTATTGTTATTGTACCTAGTGAACTACTTAGCTATTGAACTCTAGTATTCTTCTAACTACTGAATTCTAACTATTTTATTCTAACTAGAGCTACTCTAGTTATTCTATTAACATCAAATATGTGAGATCAAAGGCCTCTCCTAGGTATAATACAATGTCATTTTCATTTATGTTTTAGATTGTAACTCAAAATGGGTATAGTAAGCTGGAGACATGACTTGAAACCAAGATGAAATTTGGAAAGATTGCTACAAAATGCTGCGCCTAGCAAAACAAGTAGACAATAGTGGTGATTGGCTAGACGCTGATTTAGAGATTATATGAGGCCACAGCCAGAGTAGATTATGCACACAGTAAAAGCTGAGAATGTGATGTAGTTGCAAAGGAAGCTAAGTAGAATTCTGATATATAATCTAGCAGGGAGTTTCCCTCATGTTCTATACTGATAAGGCCTTGTCTGCACAACTGTAACCACTTGTGAAGAGCTGACTGTGAGTAAACATTTAGAAGAAATTCTGTGTAATGTAATAGGATTTGTGAGAACTTCACAGACCTGATCTATGCGGAAATCATAATTGTCTGTCTGAGCCTCATCCGAGTGCAAAGACTTGTTGCTGTACCTGGATCTTTTCCATTTAGACAGTGCTCTATCAGTTTAGGAAGTTGTACACATCCTCTTCTTCTGCCTTGGCATTTTTTTAGTTGTCTTTACTAAAAAAAAAATTAGAAGATCGTCTAATACTCAGTGATACAAGCTTCTTAAGTTGCTGTTTTTTCTATAATAGCATTAATTTTGTTAACTTTATGGTCCATTATACTCTTAAAAAAGGATAACATTTCTTTGACCATACTGTTGAAGGACGAGGAATTGTGCTGCTTGCAATTTCTACGGCAGATAAACTGTAGATGCAGGAATGTCCCATTATTTGCAAAAATTTCACTTGAGAGACACTGCTGATGTTGTCAGATGTGTGGATCAAAGAGAGCCAACATAAGCTTTTTGAATTTGTGTGGATGTAGGAGCTTTATTATCATCACTCAACATGCAGACTGGAGGCAAGAATTTCTCTCGAGCCTTCTGCTGGCATGTTTTGGCTCAGCCCTGTACTGTCAGCTAGTGATGCTTATCTGTTCTTCCTTCTTTTCCTTTTCTTTTCCTGTTCCTTGTTATTCTAGGTTGAACTTCTACTCGGGTAACGAGCTGGGATTAATGTTTGATCCTTACCCTTAAAAGACATAACAGTAGTCCAGAGAGTGCAAATCGCTGAATGCTGTAATGAGCAATGAGACTCTGAAACTTGAAAAGGCAAAAGCTGATTCTTGTTTCTGAGAAAAGGGGGCAAAGCAGAGAGAATCACAACTGAATCGATGGTATCTTGGAAGGCAGGATACTTCCTAAGGCCTTATTGTTCGTTAACTACGCTGACTTGATGATGTAGCTAACAGAAGGGGTCACTAAAAGAGCCGATGTAGGAGAACTAATAGTGAGCCAGGTAGCAGAAACCCTTCGGCAATTGCTTCGTGTGGATTTATGTAACAAATCTAATTTCAGATTAAGTAATTGTTTCTCAGCTCATAGTTTTCGACTACACCAGTAGATACAAGGATTTTACTTCCAGCTTCATTAAATCCGTGTGTCTGCTGAACTAACAATTATGGTGCTATTTAGCTGAAGACAACTTGTGTTTGGAGTGACATTCCTTTGATAAGGTCTTGTTTACAAGATCTGTAGTATAACAGGCTATTGCTACTGACTGGCCCTTTTTGTCATTCTCAGGTCATCTTGCTGCTGAAAGTTGAAAGCCTGAGGAAGTAGAAGAAAATTATATTCATGTATATACCATTCGTTAATTGTTAGTAAATAATAAAGGCCATTTTTGCTTAAATGAGGTGGAATATAGAGACAGCTGCATGAGTTGGTAATATTACTTACAGGTCTGACACAAATGGAAAAATTCATTGATAAATCTAGGCTGTTAATCAAGACATGTAACAGTTGGAACATTTTAAATGAAGTGTACTGGGAAGTGCCCACAAAATGCCTTGCAATGACAGAATTGTGTAGTTCGTAGCCATTACCCCACGAGCAAGAGCTACATTTGGATATGTTATCCCAAACCTTTGTTGTCTTCAGCTGGTGTGTTAGAAAAGAGTTAGCTATTCTGACAGACGAACAAACTGCATGGGCAATTACGGCTCTGTGATATGTAAATAAAAGAAAATGATACCTTTTGATAGATGTTAAACTGTGAGTTTCAAAAACACTTGATTATTCAAGGTAGTATGCAAGTGGTAGATGCTTTCTGTAAATTGGAGTAAGTTTGGATGCAGCCACTCTTTGAATCTTTTTTGAAGTTTGCTTTTCTGCTTGCTTTTTGTGTTGTTTTTTTGTTTGTTGGTTTTTTTGCTTAGTTTGTAAGTGTGTGTTTGAATACTGGCAATGGCAGTGAAGGAAAGTATTTCTGCTTACAGGTGTTCAAATGTACTGTCTTTTTTTGCTTATTTCTTACCTGCATGTGATCAGAAGAGCACTATCTGATAAATATACTGGACACAGTGTCATACACTTGGGTGCTAACTACAGATGTTCTTAAGGTGCACGTTCTAAGAATGTATTTTTGTCTAAGAATTTTTTGTTTTTGTCGTTGTTTTTTTTTCCCCCACAAATAGTACATCTGTACTTGTCAGTTTAGCTAACTAGTGTAGAAAGTTAGGTGCAGAGCAACTTGGAATAAATGTGAAATAAAATGACAAGCTGGAAATGCTGTACGTAGTTTTGAATTATTAGGTTTAAACACAGTAAATTTTATAGATTCATGGATGTCACTATTGATTTATAGTCTGAAGAAGATGATAACAAGGTCCGGAAATCTGTTCTTTTGAAGCTTCAGTATGTTAAAGGGATTAGATGTGATGTAGGATTTGAACTAAAGCTATACACAGAAATTGTGCTTATAGTCCTGGATTATTTCATGAAATGCTGCTGGTACAAAAGACATCTGAATTAGATAACAAGCACTGTCAAAACTGGATACCTGAGGGATGTTTGCGTGTATGTGTATGTAAGATTCTGTAGAAATACTATATATAAAAATAGATATACATACTATATAGTATAGAGCATATATTAATATATACTATATATTTGTACAGAGTCTGACAGATTGCCCTGATAACATGACAGCGTGTAATAGTAATTGTACAACCTACAATGGTGTTATTCTTTCTGTCTTTGAAACAATGCTTAGTTTTGATATAAGTTTGATAAGTATGGGTTTTTTTAATGTAATCAGGTAAGAGGGCTGTATTATGATGTTAAAATCGGTGATAGCAGACACTATAATTCATTAGTTAATGATTTCCTAGGGTGATAGGCTTTTGTTTCTAAAGGCTGTTCTTAATGTTATTTCTGTCATCCGTTTTGTGTTGACGGTTCCTTTTAAAGAGTAAAGCAGATTCTTCTATGAAATCTACTTTTTATATGGGATTCCTCTGCCAGAGGACTGCCACTCTCGCACTGAGGTAGTTGTTGACGTGTACCAAAACAAAACTATTTTTAGTTAATATTTTTGTGCTTTAATGTTATATTCCCAAGACAACGGTTTGTCATTTCTTTCTACTGATCTAGTTAATGACAGGTAACTTAGAAATTCCTTTCATTCTTTAGTATTTGGGCTTAATTAGTGATGTTGTTTTCATGTCTGATGATCCCTAGCAAGCCCTAGAGTCTCACTACTTTCAATATGTATGTGTATACATGCACATATGCTTGTATGAACATGTTAATATAATTTTACAAGTATGTATGTGTAAAATGTATACAAATACATTTTGAGACTTGCATCGAGATTGTGCTTGCTTTGTCAGTTACAGCTCCGGAAATGACTGGAAAGCAAGTAGCTCAAGTCTCGATAAATAAAATGATTTTTTAAGGTCTTCACCATTTTGAATTTATCATCAGGAAGCTGATTAAACCTGTAGAGGCCAACATTAGCTTCTAAAGCTGTAGCTGTGCAACAGTTTCCCAAGTGGGTAAAACAGCCTCCTCTTGGGAAAGCAAGAGCTTGAGATGTATTGGCATGGAAAGGCTTTTTGGAACAAGGTTGTCCAACATCACAAATTGTGTTTGCTCAGACACATTTTTTCGGTGTTCTGTGTTTATCAAAACTCTACACCAAAGAGAGTATATGTCTTTCTCTTTGAAAACTGGATGCGGAGCTAAGTATGGCTTCTGTTGGAAAATGAATAATAATGGAGGAGAAGATAGAAATGACAGGATTAGAATAGAGAAGTACCTAACTCTTCTCTGTTGCAAAGGGATTGGTTTCTTTTTACTAATTCTCCTTTTCTGTGAGCAATCTCTGTTGTGGAGTGGTGGAGCTTGGATATGGAGAGTGGTGTTCTTGAGCTGGGAGTTCACGACGAATTGCAATGTGCTTGCAGCTCTGAGTTTACAAAGCTCAGGTGGAAAGGGAATGGAGGCTAAGTGGATGAAGAAAGAAAAGCAGAAATTTGGATAAAAGTAGGTGGAGACACCCAGAGAGATGATTATTACTTCTTCCTGCCTTTTGTTCTCATGCAGTAGGGAGTGTGCAGGAACCTTAAGAACAAATCTACAGAACAATTTAGAATGGGCTGTAGGAAAAAAAAGGTTTGAAAACTAACAAACGTAGGAGATTTACTGAAATAAGTTGAAGAAATAATAAATCATACTTGTCTAGTAGATGAAAGAAGGAAGGAGGGTTTCTTTGAATTATGGAAGAAAAAGTAATGAATACTGATGACTTGGAGACATGGTTGCTCTGTTATTATATCCAAGTTGATATTATGATCAGAAGAAAAAGGAAAAAAACTTGCCTTGGTAGTATGCAGGAGAGAAGTAATAGAACTATGGAGCTATCTCTAAGTAGTTGTACATCCCCTCCCTCTCTGTTTCCTGACTAATTATGCTAAGAATAAAATAATTATAGTCAGTAATAACTTACTTGTGGATGTGATAAGATATCAGGCTGGTAGAAATTTGAACAACTTCTACTGAAAGGAGGTGTTAAATAGTGAAAATCCTGAGTGGGTTCCCAGGTGGTAGAGAATGCTGTTTGTTTCTGGTTATACTGCAAGAATCCTTGAAGTAACCATTTTTACTGTTAACTGAATATAAACGTGCTCTGAAGTCGTGTTACCAAGACAATGGTCAGTCATCTCTTTCTGCTGATAGAACTGATCCTTACAGTGACTTGAGACTGTGCCTGGTTCTCCATGTCAATATTTAGAGTAGTTGCTGGGCTTAGGGTTTGTGATAGTAGAACTTGAGTAAAATGAGTGAATAAATGCCCCGATGAACAATTTAAATATTCAGTCTTTGTGCCTTGAACTGCATAAACATACCATGTTTGTATGGTACCCTTGTGTCCTGAAATCCAGCTGTGCCATGCAAATATTCCTTATAGGAATTGGCCTTAAAGGGTGAATGCAGCCCTTCTCACGTCTGCATGTGTGCTGTGTGTAGACAATGTATATTCATTAAATGTATTGGAGTTAATTCAATCAATATTTTTCAAAAAGGGGTGGGGGGGGAGAGTGTGACAGTGTGGAGAAACATTACAGACAAACACCATTAGCTTCCTTAGCAGACCAAGGACTGGAAGCGGTAGCTTTGAAGGACCGAAAAGCAAACAGGAAAAAGTACAAAATCAAGTGTTGTCTTTGCATAAACCTGTAAGGGTACTTTGTAAGGAGCAGCTGCATCTGATTGTCTGGAAGAGGAGAAAAACAAGCTGTTTAGTAATGTATGGCTGCGTTTCTTAATTAGATTTTACAATTAAAAATGGAATAGATCAATGTCTTCCACCCACCGGAAACTTTTCAAGCTTTGATTTAAAGGAATTGAGTTTGTTACCTTGAGACATGAAATTCTTCTGGGTGCTTCTGGGAGGGAAAGATGATTTAAGATTTTTAGAGGGAGCGCAGCAGGGAGCTGCATTCTGACTCAATGAACCACCACAAGTTAATCAGTGCTTTTCACTCGGTATTGTTTTCTCTTGCCTTTGCAAATCTCATGCTGTTCGTGAAATGCTAGGGAATTGAAAGAACCGATTGGCTGTCAGTGCTTGGGGAAAAAAATGGTGTTTCACAGAGAGAGAAATGCGTATAACCTTCATTTGAAACTTTGCATGTTCTTTTCAAAACTTTCCTAGTGGTCCCAGCAACTGAGACAAGAAAAATGCTCTTCGTGGGGACAAATGTCCTTCTGTACCCAGCTGGGAAAACTACGAACAAATTTACTCATAAAAAAATTAAAAAATAATAATGAAAAAAGTTGCCATGAGCAAAAAGTGCTATTAATTTTGACTAACTTCTATCACAGAGTTGAAATAAAGCACTCCTAATGCTTAAAAATGGCTTAAGACATGAGATTGTCGTCCTTATTTCAAAGGCATTTGTTTCTAATTTCAAGGCAGATAGTTCAGAGAGTACAGTGAGAAGAGCTGCAGCTCTTGGTACGTAGTCTGGGTACACCCAGTATGTGGGGAGTTACATTACAAATCTGGGCATTAATTTATGATGATCTTTTTCTGCTCATTTCCCGACTCAATTAAGATGCATATTTCAGCAGATCTTTGTTTCAGATCCTGAAGAAATAAAGTGGGCTTAAAAAACCCAAAAAACTGTTAAAATCTTATCTCTGTCTGATTTTGGTATCATCGTTTAGAATTGGAAATTCGCTGATCCATTCACAGGGCTTTTTCTCTTTTATAAGTGTTTCCAGTAGTTGTTCATCCCTTTTGGTTTATTTGTGAAGGGAATGCTAATGCACCATATATTGGAAAAATGAGGAAATGTGGGGCCCAGAATCGGATCTGGATGGATCTGGATGCAAAGGATCAGGACACGAATGATCTCCTAAAAACCCCTCCAAAAACTAAGGTTTCTGCCTGTATTCAGTAGTTCGTGCTTCTTGTTGGTGGTACTGCTGTCTGTTTTGCTGGTGTTCTTTAAGCGGCAGAGAGGGAGACTTCTGTCGTAATTAGGTGGCCCTGGAACAAATGCTGATGGGAACAATGGGGCTGATTTCTCCACCTGCCTTGCAGCAGATGCACTGCCAGCAATGGGAATGCAGCTGCACAACCTCTGGGTGACACCTCAGTGCCACAGCCCAGCAGCAGCTTGGGGCCAGCACTTGAGTTCACGTTTTTAATGATGCATCTGTCGCTACCATCTCAGAGCTGCTTTTCTGCCGCTAATGTGATAGGAAGGATGTGAAGGTATCTGTGATGACTGATACTGCATTGAATGAAAGTGAGAGGGTGGAAACAATACAGAGAAGAAAAAGGGAAAAAATAAAATTCTAGCCTATTTTTTTTTTTTTTGGTGTGTGTATGTATATATTTCCTATTTTACTTTCTTTTGAAAATCTGCACTGCTTTCACTGATGCCACATCTTGTATTTTCTGAGCTAATTTGAATCTCCAGAGGCTTGTTTCTTGCATAGCACCATGCTGAGTGTTGACAGAAAAATCTTTGGGAAAAGGACTTTCTTGAAGCTTTGGGATTTTACTGTGCTACTACCTGATAGGAAATGCAGAAGTTAATTATTTATTAGTATGCTGTATGTCAAGGAATGCAGACCATGCAAGTGTGTGCTCTTCCCAAGGAGTTTGAAGTCCAGTACCTTTGTAATGCTGATGACAAACAGGGACATGCGTAGTTTTAGCTATTCTTCAGCAAATAAACGTTACAGGTTATCAAATAAAGGAGAAGGCTGCAGGAATTCAGATGTGGGCACCTCAGCTGCATTCAATATATACTCAAGATCTTTGTCATTATGAAGCTCAAATTACCAGAGACCTTTCTGTAGCTAGGTATCTGCTTGTTGATTTCAAACTGTGTATTGATGTTCCTTTTGATTTAAAGCAGCAGCAGAAAACCCCATGCTTGTTATAGCCTCCTTCTGCAAGTCGGGTTGCTAAGGGACTTCTGAGTGTGTCAGTGAGGGAGAAGTGCAAATGTTGCTACTTCTCAAACTTTTTTTGCAGCAGACCAGGACAGCTTCAGTTGCTCCAATTCATTGTTTCACTAGCTTTTGTTTCCCCAAAAATGCAGTTAACTGTTCCCTAGAAACAAAAGGCACGTAGTGTATATAACTGAGCAGTCAAAACTTTCCCTTAGGAAATCAGGCTTGGTTTGTGTTGATTCAGCTCCTTGCTGTCAGTGTCTCTGTAGTGGAGGTGCAGTCACAGTTTGGCCATTGCCAATTGCAAATCGAAGATGAATGTTCTGGAGTCTACGTACCATGTACCATATGTATGCTCAGGTGCTGGAGCACCTGTGAGCAGAGGGAAGGCTCTCACCTGTTGTTTGCTATCCTTGTCAACATAAAAAGAGGGTGCTTGAGGCCCAGCTTTTGTTGGTGCTGTGCACTCATGGGCCTCTCATTTGCTGAGATAATTATTTGTTTCTTTGAAAATTCAGATGAAATAGCACACTTAGTTTTTTCTGTGTACAGAATTGTCCCTCGCTATGTTTTTATCCTTTGGCATTCCTGCAGCAAGATGGGCTGGGTTCAGGGCTCTGCAGAGCTGCTGCTACAACGTTGCTTCCTTCGAGTAGAAGGAAATTTGAAATCGGAAGCAAAAAGCAAGAGAACGAGGATTCTGCAATAGCTACCTAAGTGGATAGGAGGATGGTAAGGAAGAAGCTTTCCTTGCATTCCATAGAAGTGTCTGGCAGGTGGGAATGACGCAGTTGCCATCTCGAATGGGACTCTCCCTGAGTGCCTCCTTCCTGCTGCAGTTGTTCTTGGTGAAGAAGGCAGCGTTCTGCTTAAAAAGAAATAAATAATAAAATCTTCCCATTCTCTTAAGCGTGCAAAAGATCAATGGAACAAACTGGTTTCACTGCACTGTTTCATGTCCCTTGAATAATATGTATTTTCAACTATCATCCATACCAGAGGAAAAGGTATTGGATCAAATTTTTTTCCTCACGGGAAAGCTTGTTTTTCTATTTCTAGAGTTTAAATAAATGATGCTACAGCTTTTAGGCTTGTACATGTCTGCAAGCTGTAATGTCAGGAGAATTGCAAATGCCAGAGATGATTTTGATGCCGTCTCCATGAGCTTTTAAATCACGGTACTGCTTAAATACAGTCCTTGAAGTTGCAGTTTGATTGAAGCTAAACCAATTCCTAAGACAACTTGATTTGTAGTCCACTTGAGAATGAGGTATAAAAAGATAACATCGAGGCAGAAATTTTTTTGTTCAATTATAAGGGAGAAGGCTTTTACTGATAGTTAGGTAACAGCAGTATGTGTAATGGTACAGTCATTAGGAATGGAACTGCTGTAAGTAATTGCTCTGCAAAGTTGCACTTGTTTGTTTTCTACAAGGTGAAATGTAATTTCATTTAAGTGTGTGGATGGGATGGGAGGAATATTGTATTGTTTTGAGATTAGTAGGAGTTTTCTCAAGATAAAGGTTTCATCCTATGTGCTATGACTTGCTAGGCCCTGTTAGAAACTGACCTAGCAGGAATCAGCTTTTGCACTGAGCTAATCAACCATCATCAAATGTGATTCAGAAAAACGCTGGGAATCACCTTGAAATTACAGCTGAGTAACAAGAAAAACACGACCCCTTGAGAACTTAATAACCAAGAACTTTCTCTAGCTGTCATCATCAACTGTTTGAAAATTCTGAGGATATACAGCAACAAGAAGTAACATAAGAAAGACGAAGGAGCAGGCAGTCCTTGTTCGGTAAGCGAATGGCAGGTGTATCAATACTTCTCAGTCCGTATATTCTGAATAGCCAATATTCGGGAAAGTGGTAAATTGATTCCATACCTCTTTACAAAGTTCGAAAGGAAATAAAGAAAAATGGAAATAATTAATTCATCTTAGTAAAGAAAGAAAGTGTTTCTGTGTATCTGGTTTCATCAGTGACATAGAAGTGAGCAGATATTATTTCTGTAGTGGAAAATAATGGTTTTATGTAATTTTTGATGTATGCGTAGGAATTTGTATAGCAGGTAGTATGTAGAAATGCTAACCCAGCAAATAATTAAGAGAAAAATTTTGCCCAGCAGAATGCTTTTAGTGTCCAAGTAGAGGCTATATAAGCAGAAATTTGAACTGGGAGTAAGGGGAAGATGGACCAAACACATGGACAGCTATGTTAACTGACTTCTGCAAATTCTGTGACATTTTGTATTAACTGAAGTTCAAGCATTTTTGTAATTCCAAACCTTTTTTATTTTTTTTCCTAGCCCTTCAAAATGCAAATTACTTCAATTTCTTTAAGTTTTCTTTCCAACAGTTTATTTCCTCTACAGTATTTTACTCTACTTTCCCTTGCCCTCCTTACAGCATCCTGGTTTTCTTCCCTCTCCATTTGCTTTTGCTGATGTGAGATGCAGAGTACCTGAACAAAACTGCACTGCAAGCACACGTGCTGACTGCTGAGCTCAGAAAAAAACATACTTGAAGATTTTGAATCCAATTTGCTCAAAGCCCAAACCTTTATTTACAGCTGTTTATCCACATCAAAGGCGGGGGGGCACACGGTAGAGCCAGGGGAGAGGTAATGACCTATTTTATGTGTCCTTAAAACGCGACTCCACTTTCTCCTTGATTTACTCAGATGTCTGCTAAAGACATTATGAAACTGGAAAAGACCATAAGTTTCAAACTTGACCCTGAGTCCTACTCAGTGCTATTTCAGAGTAAAAGCTTGCTTTGAAAGGACTGCTGCTAATCTGAGAAATGTGTGTTTTCTAAACAAGGTAGGTGAAATATGTGAAAGAACCTGAGTGCTGCGTGTCGGTGTACGTTGAAAGCCAGGAAATAAGCAATGCTTCACTGCGTTCTCAGTTCAGCTTGTCTATTTTCACTTTATTTTTATTTTTTGGGGGGTGAGTGTGAATTTTAACACTGGTTCCTGGCTCAGGGCTGATCAGAGCAATAAATGTTGAAATCCCACAGATAAAACGCCAACACAGAGCGGTCGCTGAGGTGGCAGCAGCTCCGCTCAGCCCTGTTAAAAGCCCAGCCAACTTGTTTGCAAGTGTTTTTACTTTGAGGGGCTTAAGCTGGAGCTTTTCATTATTCTGGGTCGCCTGTGGGATTCCAGTGATTTCTGTCAATGACACTTCTGCTAATCAAGTTTATTGCAGCATTTTCTATTGACTTGAAAAGAAAACAAAGAACAACTCTCCTACGTTTTTGATGTCTCCTTCTGATGCAAGACCTTTGCTATCGGTGCAGCACAGCCTATCTGCCTGCTGATTCCTGTCGCTGTAGTGTCAGCCACAGAGATGAGCCACTGCCGTCCCTTGGTCACGTTTCTGGGATCACTTGTGTCTGATGCAAAGGGCTTGGTACTGTATACAGTCCCAAGCTGCTGGGGATTATTGGGAATGCTTTCTGTGTCTCTATTCCCACTTTGTCCTTTGAGTTGAAGTGCAAGTGGGTTGGTGAAACTTGGCTCAATCTGTTTTACCTTGTCCTTTGATTAAACTCGATTCGGTGTAATTTTTGGCAGAAGGCCACGTGAACCTTTGCTTTTTTAGAGTGGAAGAAGTGTTGAAATTCAGCAACTACGTAGAGATTGATGCAAATCTGAGGTTCGGTAGTTAGATGCAGTTTCATGCGTCGCCAGAAAGTGGCCTAGTTCAGAACAAATGAAAACAAGTCTAGTTCTCTAGAGAAGAAGCTTTTCCTGACTTTATTGTAACTTAGTGCAGGACACGGTCTTGTTACGGGGGATCAGTGGATGAGCACGTCGTTCTAGATACTAAAATGTTAACGTTCAGCTCAGACGAGGCCCTAATGACCCCCCAGAAGTGCTGGTGGTCTTTACCACAGAAAATGGTATATGAAAATGGAGGGGAGAAAAAAGTAAATCTAGAAATACAAGAAAAATATTGTGGCAACTAAGTCTGACTAGAAGGGAATGTTTCTCAGTGCTTAGGTAGTATTAATACTCCAGTTTGTGTATACTCTTCTTGCTGAATCTCTGCCTTGCTGTTAATTTTTTCCATTAGGAAATGAGGAGTGTTGTAGGTTACTGAATCCTTTCATATCAATGAATATACAGACCTGGACAATTTAAAAAAGGAATAATTCAAAACTGCTTTACATTTAATAAAACCTCATTTATAAAGGGAAAGGGCCAACTGAGAAATGAACTGCTTTTTTAAATAAATATTGTTACCCTTTCTGGTCTGTTCCTGAAGCATAAATTGAAATTCTATTAGTAGCAGTATAGTAGGTGTACAAAGGTTTCCCCTGAAGGAAAATCTATATTGAGATTTTTAATTAGGAGATTCTTGAAAGGAGGCAAGTTGCTTATTTGTAAAATGGGACATGATCTCTCTATTACAAGTGCAGGCTCTGGTACTGTCCTTTTTATCCAAATAGAATGAAGGCAAACATTCATTTTCCACCAATGTCTGCAGTATGTGGGAGAAGGTGGAGCACAGACCGCTGCCCTGCTGGACTGTACAAAGCAGGTTCTTAGCTGTATTTGCATTTTTTCTTTCAGGTTAAATCACTTATTATCAGTTCGAATGGAATAATACATCTCTTCAGTTTATTTTTATGTATCAGAAGGATTTGGACTAAGTCCACAAACCAGAAATATCAGAGACAGCGCGTCTTCCTTCTTAAATCTTGTAACTTACAATAAAATCCTACTTCTACGAGTAAGCATCTGGAAAGGATTTGAACTATTTTCTCTTGCTTAGATCAATTTTCTTTCCTTTTCCTTGTAATAGAGAAAGTTCTGTTAGGGATATTTTATTTCAATCTATTTTTCTGATGATTTGATAATGAATATTTTTTTCTGAACTGATAAGTAAAGGTGTTGATGGATTTAAATTTTGGGATACAAGAAAAAATGTTTCCTTTTTCGATATTTCTAAAACTTCACTAGCAATAGAGCTCAACTTAAATAATTCTTCATTCTTTAAAAAATAGACTTCATTTATAGAATAATTCTGAAGAACAGACCTTGAAAACAACTCTTTATTCCAAGTGAGTGTTAATTATTTGCCTCTCCTGTTTGAAGGTGCAGTCCTTGTCCTCGGTAATCTAAGTTCTCCTTAGAGGGCTATATAATTTCTTTTGTTATTGAGAGTGGAGGTATCCAATTCCATATAGATTTTCCTTCCTTGGTCTTCATTTTAAGTTTCAGTTTAAATTCAACGAAGTCTGACATGGATGCTTTAACAGCCTTAACCTGCTCACCGGTCATACGCGTAGATCTAGGAACCTACCAGCATCTGGAGACCCATACTCAGGAGGCGACTTCCTGGCACTCCACAATCAGCCGCTTGGCTTTTTGCAGGGATGCAGAGCAACTTGGAAAACATGCACCATAGGAGAATCGGTGTTTCCTGCCAAATGAGAATTCTTCCAACCTTGTGAGGGGTCTGTAAATTTGCTTTAAGCTGATTTACACTGGCAATATGCTCAAAACAGATGGGGTACATCAGTGCCTTGACATAAAGTTTCTTAATCAGCACTGCCAACCAAAAAATCCCAACACGCAGCAGAGCAGGCGCTGTAGGCACGCAAAGTGGAACAGTAGCTGAATCATATCTATATAGTGAGGCAGGCTTTTATCTTCGTTACTCTTTTTGAATATTGAAAAAACTGGATGGAAGGTTCATATTTATTTCTTCCCATGTGGTTTATTGCTGAAACAGTGGTTCCACAAAGGTAGTGTGTATTTTACCGATGTTAGAAAAACTTAACGATGACTGTTAGTATGGATTGTACTAGGTTGTGCAGGTTGTCTGTCTACAATTAGGAGGCATGAGATTACATCAGCTGCAGAGCTGCTGGTCTCTGATTTATTTTTCTTAATACGGTTAATGTGATGCATGCAGATGTGTATAACCTACCGTGTTACCTAAATAGACATGCATACTGTTGGGTATGCAGGTAGCTAATCATTTGAGACCCGTATATTTTGTTTAATTTAAGAAATAACTAACTTTATTTATTATGATAAGACTGCAGGGATCTATGAGCTCATCTGTTTTTTCTTAAATTAGTTTTCTTATTAAGACACAAAAATAATTACAAAAATGCTAGCTTGATCATTTACCTTGACATTAGTGTAGTGTTAGGGGTCTTTTTAAAAGAAAGACTCCATTTAGTGCCTAAACATGCTTCAACAGATAGGTTACTATTGGACCACTTTCTTCTTTTTCTGTTTCAGCTCCATCTATTCTTGCACAGTTTTTGTTTTTCCAAACCAATATTGCAATCAAATTAACATTTGTGATGTTGATCATTAGCTATAAAATGTTAGATGAAAAATGTGGCATAGTGCAGAATAAAGACAATATTGTTTCAGATGGTTTTGCAGTGATATTCTTGTAAGATGTGTTCCAATTGGTTCACTTGGTTTTCGAACCATTTCCCTCTTGTAGTTTTTAGAGGATTAGATTATATATATACGTCTGTGTCCTTGCAGTTTAACAAGTTGCATCCTTTTAGAATCTCCAGCAATTTAGAAGCTGAAATTGAAGAAGTTGTACAGTGAATTCATTTCATGGTAAGTGAGACAATTGTAGCATTGATCTGTTTTGGTGTGGTTTTGTTTTGTCCTCCCCCAAAGGAGGATTAGTGTAAGATGTTGAGGACAGTGCATTTTTCTCTAATACAATGGTCTGTTGTTCGCATGTAGAAGAGATGCCCATTAATGACAAGTGGTATATTTGTTTTCCCACCAAGACTGACTCACAGTTTCAAAGGTCAAGCACTGTCTGATGCTGCATTTACTGGCTTAAACTTCTCTTTTCCCACACTGGGTGAATTTGTATGAGAACTACCCAGCTGCCTTTCCACTAGATGGAACGTGTCTCTAGCAGTTGTGCAGATTGTCTGCTCCACTCAAAGCACAAGTTAGAATCTAATCAGACTGTCCTTTCAAATAATCCACTGCTATATGGGGCAGATCTTGGTAAGCATAAGCAAATGCCTCAGGTTATGAGTTGGTTTTTTTTCAAAAGGCTGAATTAAATGTTTTGATCTTAACTTCGATTAACAGGGAGAATGCAACATAAGAGCAAGGGTTTTTTTGTTTTGGTTTGTTTTTTTTTTTTGTTGGGTTTTTTACTTTTTTTTTCTCTCCATTAAATGTTTCCACAATCCTTTTTTTTTTTTTTCTTAAAACACTGCGCGCCTCAACTTAAAGAAAAGAGGAGCATCACTTGGGAGGTGCTCCCTTAACCAAGAACCAAACTCAGTGCTGACCTTTGGAGCCATTCTCTCCGCTGTTTGCAGAGGTTGCTGAAAGATGTCTGTTCCTTTTGCTTTTCCCTCATTAAGCAGCAGGAACTGGTTCTGGCTAGGCACTTTGTACGTCAGTCACATAGGGCCTTTTCCCTTAGCTGTGGCAAGCACTAAGATAATGTCCTCTTGTATTCAGGCAAGACCGAACTCGGTGAAGCATAAAATCAGTTATTTCCAACCAGCTTACTTTTGATTGAAGGAACAGTTTCCAGTCCCACAGTACGACTAACTTGTCACTCACTGAAGCAATTTACCTGTTCTAAAAGGAACAGCAATTGTTTCCTAAAATGAAAGCAGCCACATGAAAACAGGAGCTACCTAAACTACGTAGGATTACTCTAGCATTGCTTAGGAGCTGATTACCTTTCTTACTTGTTTTGAACCCAGTGCTGTTTAAAATCTTTAAGAAAGCATTTAACAACGCAGAAGGGAGAAGGAGGTATTTATGTAGAAGATGATGCTTAATCATTTATTATAACTGTATGCCAGAATAAATTCAGGATGAGCTTTCAACCACTTAAGGTCGTGCTTCTGTGTTCCTTTTAGCTTTTGAACAGTTCCTCAGTCAGAAAGGTGAAATTATAACGCTTTTAAGAAAACTAATTATTCTTCAGTTTGTTTTTAACGTACATCTTTTCCTTGAAGAAATGATGTGTCACAGAAACCCTTTGATATTATTGTTCCTGGTGTTAACTGAAGTGCAATAATTGCTTTTCCTTGCAGGCTGAGTGAGGCATCGACCTGTGAAGTGTGAGTTAAAGTTCAAGTTAATGCAGCCTTTGTTCTTTGCTTTACGCTACCTGCTCTGAATATATAATGTGGCCAGTAACATAAGTTGTCTTAAAAATATATATTTCAACTCAGAATAGATGCTGGGCGGGATAGCCCCAGTCTTTTTCTTAAATAAGCAGAAGAGCTTTATGATGAATGTTAGCGCTATGCCCTATTTTATAGCCAGTTCCTTCCCTTCTCTGTTTTTGAACAGATTTGCTACAGTGCTGAGCTACACTTAGCATGTTGAGGCTTTCGTTATGAAAAGTAGCAAAAAAAACCCCTTTAGCTTATCGTTTGAATTAGCTGCATACATCATGTGAAGTATTTTATGGTTCACGGGTTAAGATATTACATGACAAGAAATCAGACTGTCACAGGTATGAATTAACTATCCCATTAAAGGTCAGCAATGTGGTTTTTTCTACTCTTCCATCTTAGGATTATATTCTTGTCATTTTAGTCAAGATACGAAGTTGTAACAAATGTATACCTGAGCATGGATATTAGAAAAACTCTCAAAGGAAGAGATGAAATAATACCTGTATATTGGCAATTCACTGCAACTCCCGTGAACAATTTATTAATGGGGCAGCCTGTCATGTCTTTCCTGCTCCGATTTCCAGTAGATCATCCAGGCTATTTACTGGAATACTGGAGGAGAGGAGCTTTATTTAAATCACTGTAAGGTAATCAGATTTAATATTCAGTAGCATCATGATTTCTCCAGATGGCAAAGCACTGTCATCAATGGTGTATTGATAAAACCCAGCTATAATCAGATCTGTGGAGTGGCATCCTATTCTTCTGGTGCTGCAGCAGGGCCACTTTGAGGGTGAGGCGGCTGCAGCCACAGCTCTTTTTAACATGCAGATCCTGTCTGTGTGGAGTTGTTATTCTGGGCCATCCTCAGCTCCAGGCTTTCCTTGTGCTACTGAGCGAAGATACGATTGCTTCTCTGCCCTAAGTGTGTCTATTGGTGAGTTCATTTCTGACTAGGTAGAAGTTCTCACTGCTGTTGAGGATCCTGGGAAACGGAACGCAGGGTTAAAATCCCCTAATGAAAAGTGAGTGACCAAGCAGTGTAATACAGTCACGTCTGTGTGAGACTGCCAGCATTGGTCAACATAATTGTTTGCTTGGAGATGCTGTGATGAGATCAGGCTTTCTCACACCCTTCAGTCTTGTGCACATGTAAGAGAGAAAGGGGGAAAAAGAAAAAAAAAAAAAAAAAAAAAAAAAACACAAAAAACCCACATTTTTAGGTGGTGCTGATGTGTTGTTACAGTAACATGTAAAGTCAAGAAATATGAGGAAAACATTTTGAACAGTTGCCTCTTGCAGTTTTCTGGTAGCCAAACGTTTTCTTTGTGTTATTTGTTATGATTTTTCTTTGTTAGTGATGCAGAGGTCTCTGGCTAGTAAATTTTCCATGCTTTCTGTGTGTATGCACTGAAAATAAAATACAAATGATTGTAGTGATTGGGACAAAGATCCGATTAGCCCAGTGTCTTACAATCAGCGATGACCAAAAGTAAAAGGTCTGGGAAGGAAGAGTCTAAATACAAGCAGTACTTCACCAAATGCTCTCCTTGTCTCACAACCACTCGTGGCTCAGAGGCTTTCTGATCCAGAAACAGTTTCTGTGTATTAAGTCATCTTTACTGGATTCTGTTCCAGGAACTTAGGTGTTATTCTCCAAGTCTGTGTTAATTTTTAATATCTAATATTAGATGATTAAGAGTTAAATCTGAATAAATGTTAGAATTGGGCATAGTGGATGAAGTAGTGCAGTTGTGTTCCTGCTTTAACCATTATCTCACTATGAGGCTTCGGGAAATCATGATCTCGCTAAAGATTTAGCTCTGTATTGGTAAAATGTGAATAATACTTAAAAGTATTGAAAGCTTTTCTTCACTCATAGAGCACTATGAACAGAGCAAGTAAAATATCACTTAGTTTCCTTGTCAGTACTCTCTATATCAAAGCACTGTGAAGGAAGCACAAACATAAGAGGAGAACTTATTCCCTTTAAGGAAGTTGCTCAGAAGCTTGTGATACGGTAAGCTTTCTCCTGAACTCTATTGTAAGCATCTAATAGCCTAGTACAAGGCTAAATTATTTATTTTGTGCCCTTGTCATAAAAAACTACCAATTCAAGAAATTGATTCTTCTCTCCAAATCTGGAAAAATGTATTCCATCTTGGAATACAGGTTTTGAACAAAAGAGATTAAAGTGCTCTTTTACTCTGATGACAGCATTTTGTCGAATAATACCAAAAAAAAAAAAAAACCAACCAGAAGTCTTCTGAGAAGGCTGTATTTAGTCTTATGCTATAGAGTATTTACTCTGCAAAAATTCTGTAAGAACCGTGGCTGTGAAGTGTGGCATCTATAGGAAGAAGTCTGAATTCAATCCGCAGTGACTGATACAGACAGCAGGCAGAGTGAGTAGATATCAGAAATACTACTCGGCTTGTTTCAAGGGCAGTTATCTAAAAGGATCAACATTTTTTAACTTGGAATTCCAGGGCATGTGAAGAGCTGACATGGTAAATCATCCTGTAAATGGTTGGAACAAAAGAGCCTGGTTCTTGGTTCACGCTTCTGCTGTTCTCAGATTCTGAAAACCCAGCTTTTTTGTCTGTCTGTCCTGAATAACTTTAAATTTTATCCTTTTAAAATAGTGTTTATATAGCAGCAGGCGGTTATCGCTTTCGCTGCATGGATGACAGTGTCTGCCTGCTGCTGCCCCTGCCTTCTCTTGAGTACAGACATTGGGCGTAAGCTTACTCCTCCTTCACCACAGGAACTGTAGAGGAGTTGGATGGGTTCTGCAGAGAGTTGTGCAGTCGCCATTCCTGGAGATTTTTAAGACCCATCTGGATAAATCCCTGAGCAGCCTGGACTGATCTAGCTATGACTATTTTTGTAGACCTCCTGAGGCCCTTTCCAACTTGAGTTATCCTGTGATTATATTCCTGCTTGGATGATAGAGGTAATTGGATATACAGATGTGCTTACATCTGGAATAGCTCCTTATTCTTTGACCTACTACATTAAAACAGAGCATCAACAGATGTTTGTTTTCCTCTGGCAATGCTTTTTTTTATTTAAAAAGACTGACCTTTAATACAAGAAAGGTCTAAGGTGACCAAATTTAGAGGGGATTTCCAGAATTGAGTCCCAGACTACCAGAGACCACCTCTCTCTCTCTAAATATGATATTTGAAGGCTGACTGAAGAACTTCAAGAGAGTAGTTGAAACAGTTTTTGATTTCTGCTATTGAACTGAATGCTGCTCACAGAGAAGCCATGTAACAGTTTGTTTGAATGGTTCTGATCTGTTTTTATTCAAAACCAAAATAGATTAATGCTTTGGAACGTAATGGAATGCCTTGAATGGCAATTTAAAATAGCCTGTCTGTCATCATTATAAACTCTTGTGGTATTTTACCTGCTTGGAGATTGGAGGGGACTAACATCTTAATTTGCTGTAGCTGTCTCCAAAATAACCGCTCAGCTGTTCTGTGATGGGAGGGCTGAGATTCAGACTGGTACTGCAACCCTTGTGGCTGTCATGGCAAAGTACCTTTTGCCGTTATTTTTCTTCTGTTCCTCTGCTAAAAGCTTAACTTCTTTTCTCTCGGTTCATTACGAAGTATTTGTAGAGGAGGTTGGTGGCCCTGCGTGTGGCAGGGAAGTTGGAGATTCATGATCCTTGAGGTCCCTTTCAACCCTGGCCATTCTGTGATCCTGAGCTCGTAGCCAGTACTGCTCCAGCTATCACTGTTATTTGTTTTCTCTCTTTATTTCTCTACTGGCATTAAGACAGAGTTGGCACTGAAGCTGTGAGAAATATTGACAGTAAAATGAGGTTTAACTTAACAGATCCATATATTTGTTGAAACTTCTATGAGGATTTGGAAACAATAGCTGAGCATATCTGCATGGATGAAAAAGAGCCAGTTTACACACCTGCTGCTACTTGCTTTTCTGCCTGGTAAGACTTGGCCACCTTCTTCCCAATACACTATGAGAATCCCCATGACATCATTTCCATATATTCCTTCTTAAATCTATTGTGAAGGGGAAAAAGAAGAACAAATAAGGGCGTATAAGTAAGATACTGTACAAAGCTTTCCTACAACAGAGCAGGCAATGACTTTCAAGCTGTACCTTCTACATGAGGGTATTTTTGTAGGATGTGCACTAAAAGAGCATCTGTTAGCATGCCTCTGCATGCAGGGAAAGTGTATGTATCAGACGGCATGCTAATGAACAAGTTGATAAACGTGATCTAGTATTTATTGTAAGAGGAAAACAAGTTGGGTTTAAAAACCTTTGTGGTGGCTGTGCATATGTTAGTGTTAAACACTGCAAATGCTATTTTAAAATCATAATTGCCTTTTTCTGACACAAGAACATTAACTTTCGGTTAATATGTTTTCTAACACAGCGCATTTTCTTGGAGGCAAAACTAGCTACACCAAATATCATCATTCCTGCACTGTTTTTTGCAAATATTTATTTCAGTACGTGTTGCAGGCTGAAAGGAGAACCCAGGAAGTAATACTGAATAGATGGTCTGAAATTTCACATTTGGAAGTAGACCAAATACATGTGAATAAGTAAATCAAACTTTGTGGAGATGGTGTGTGCTGTCTGGGTGAAAGTATCTGAAATCAGATATTACAAGCATGTTTGGGAATTAAGGTATTTCCCAAGTCCTTGGTGTGTGCAATTCATGGCTTAAAAAAATAATTTAAAAAAAAAAAAACCAGGAAAGCTTCAATAGTTTTAAATATTGAGTTCTTCAGCTCTTACAGGTGGTTAATAATAATAATTAAAAAAATGTTTTCATGACTTGTAGAGTAAGTCTTGTTTGGTGTTTTGAAGGAATTGGTTTCAGTTTCGCTGTTTCTGAATACCTGTTCATGTTGAGAAGTCTTTACAAAAAAACGAAGGCAAAACTTCACTTCTCTCTTACTGCTTAATATAATGAACTCTTCTGATATTGAATTTCAAGTAGGAAACAAGAAGTCAAAAATTCTCTGAAAGCTTTCTGCTGTTTTTGAACTATGTGTTGGTGCTCTGATTGATTAAAAAGATAGTTTACAGAGTTATGAACTGTGAGATGCATAGTGACATTAAACTTTCAAAAGCTCCATTAAATCATTTTGCAACTTTGACCTATTTCATGAGACCTCTTTAGTGCTGGCTGTTAATGGTTCTGAGGGTTGATTAAAATTTGTTACGTGAGCAAATCGGGTGATTTACAACCTCTGTTCTTGTTTTATAGCTTGAATCAATGTCCTACCCTTAAAAAGGATAAACACTGCTTTTTTTTTTCTAACTTGATGTCTGTCAGAATGACTTGCAGTTCAGTGATGTCACACAGCATTTGTATGTGTTTATCTGTCATGTTCTCATCTGGGGAACCCCAGCTTTCCAATGAGGAAAGCAGCAGGAACTTCAATTCAAATGAAAAGAGGCTACTTCTCAGAGAGCTTCCACACATGGGATCAGTCTCTGAATGTTTGTCCTCCTCCTTTGTTGCCTTCCTTTCACAGATGTGTGTTAGCAAAGAGAAGCTGATTGCAAATTAATTGCTTTGCTTTTTTCAGTTTTGACTATTTTCTCTTGTACCATGAAACGGCCCACATTCCTAGTGTTGTTTTTTTATATCTCCAAGGGAAAAAGTTTCAGGCTCTCTAAATTAATGCATCTTTGTTGCCTTTAAAATTAACCTTGAAAATGACTACCTTTAAAATTCTAGAGTCAGTTTATATGTGCTATTGCTTTAAAAAAGTCTGTTGATTACACAGGTAGCATGTATAAATTGAAAGCTGAACTACACTTTCTTAGGCAGAAAAATCGGATTTCTGCGCATCAGCACAGCTCATTTCTTTTTCTTTACCCATGCCTGGGTAGGATAGCAAGTTGTCAACAGATGAAGTATATAACTGAAGTAACCATTACTTAATTTAACAGGTCTGACATGGAAAGCCAAGGCAAATAGAAAAATGCCTTTTACTTTGCCAGATTCTGAGGAATTATAATGTGGATTTTTCCCAAGAACGGCGTAACCTCAAGCTCAAATACATAAGCCAAAGAACTAACGATATGCTTTATTTCTTGGTTTGCATCTTTATAGCTGGGGGGGAAACCCCTAAGAACTGTTACGTCTAAAACAAATATTCCAAGCTTTGAGTGTGGCTCCAAGGCTGTGTTCATGGCATGTGAAGAACACTTTGTGTTTTATCAATTCTGTCATTCTATAGAGCTGTAATGTAGTCAATTAATTAAGTAAAATTAAATTTAGTACAGTCAGGCAAGCATTCCTCTAAGAGTTGGCTCTCTCATGTAGCTGATGTATCTATTGCTTTGCATTGTTTAAAAAAAAAAATTCGCAATGCAATTATAATGAATGAAAGTGCATGTACTGCTAGTCAGTCATCCAGTAAATGAGAAGCAAGCCTTCAGGTTATTCCATCAGACAGTAGCTTATAACAGATCCTTTAGTAGTGGGAGGTGAAGGTTACATGGGCAGTTGAATTTCAATTTACATTTTTAATACAGGCTGTGCTTACAAAGGCTGCTGCTTGTTTTTCTCAGAGCAAATAGCTTTTTGTCTGAATTATGTACAGCGAGTTTTTTACATGAACAAAGAAAAAAATACTTCTCTTCTAGGGGGCATTGAGTTCTTCAAAGACTTGTGCGTGTACTTAGCTTTTAGAAACCATTTCTTGCTAATAGATGCAATTAGTGACAGTGAAATTAATCATGGGCCTAACTTTGAGCATCAGTGACTTTCCCTTCAAATTATTCTTAATGGATTTTGGAGAGAACTAAAATCACTGCTGGACTGGCAGCCATGGCAGTTGCCCCCATCTCTGTGTACTGGGATTATTACAGCTGTGTGGGACGCTCCTTGCCTCCATGCTACTGTGGTGCTCACGTAAGGAAGGAACTAAGTGTGGTAGGTCTTGCTGGAAGTAAAAAAGGGCTAGTAAAGTTAGCCTTCTGTCTTCTACAAGGGACATTTATTTTAATTGCTGTAATACAAAATTCACTTTCATTTAATAATAGACATTTTAAGCCTCGGCTAGAACTGCCCTAAATTCTGTGATACTGATATCAGTGGGAGTTTTGCATTGATCTGCAATGCCAGACAAGTGGTAAGTGCTTTGAAATTCACATTGAAGAACAATTATGTGCATAGGAAATATAATCCTAGATCAAGTATTATTTAAACAGCCTTAGGGGAGCAAACTGAGCTAAAGGAAGTACTGGTACTGCACCCTTAGCATGGCTTCATTTAGGCACTAACTGAAACGGTTACTAAGTTTTTAGAACAAATATATGAAATAAATACAAATTACTGCTTTCACTTAGAGCCTCCTATAAGTTCACGGTGAGTTACTTTGAGTATCTAAAGGGGGGCTGTAAGAAAGAAGGGGGCAAACTCTTTAGCAGAGTCTGTTGTGATAGGATGTGGGGAAATTACTTTAAGCTAAGGGGGGGGGGGGAGATTCAGAATGGATGTAAGGGAGAAGTTTTTTATAATAAGGGCAGTGAGTCTTAAGGTTCATTTGAACTGGCATTTGATGCTTTGAAAAGCATTGGTTACTTTTTTACTTTAGCACAAAGGGTTTTATTCCTTGTGGCGCAGGACTTTCTCTTAGCCGGGTGTTCTGTGCAGCAGCATTTATTTATGAATTGTGCCTGTATCAACAAAACTGATAGCTGTTTGAGATGCATTCCAGATAGCTGCAGGGGTGTCAATCACTTGAAAGTAGGTACCTATTTATAGAACGCTTCTCAGGATGTCATCTGGAGCTTTCCTGTGAATTTTTCATAAAATAAATTAGTTCTTAGATCAGTCAGTAAATTAGAAGATGGAAGTGAGTAGCTGTTCAAATCAACATGTTTTTATCATTAGGTACCGCAGATCCATATTAAAATATTGCTATATGAACTGACTTTTCTCATCCTTCCCTTGCACCTAACTTGATGTGTTCAGGGGCCCGCAGTTTGCTGTCCGACTGCACTGAGCTGTGCTGGCAGTGCTGCTCTCCTTGGGTGTGTGAAAGGTGCAGTTTCGGCTCTTTCCTTAGGTTAGGAGGTGGCATTGGGCTCGGTTAAAGAGTGTCCTGCTCAGACAAAGTTGTTTGGGAAGATGAGGATTCCTTGTGCTCTGGATGTTGTCCCATCTTTTGCTGCTGAGCTACAACAGAGCACTGTATATTTAGCCTTGATTAGCTTCGAGTGCAAGAGAAAATAGGTGTGCTGCAGTTCCATCATGTTGCTCACAGAGTGCTTTCTGCGTGTGCTCAGACTGTTGTGCTCCTAACTTAGTTTGAATGTTTTTCCTCGTGCACTACAACCATCCTCTTTTTTCTTCAATGCGTTTCTATCGTTTTGTCAGAAGGGACCTCAAAGATGATCTGCTTCCAACCCTTCTGCCACGGGCAAGGCTGCCACCCACTAGATCAGGTTGCCCATGGTCTCATCCAATCTGGCCTTGAATCCCTATGACCAAATAGCTTTCTTCTCCTGTTAAATATTCATGAGTCTTCCAGGAACACTTTGTTGTTAACAAGAAGGTCACAAACATAAGCACGAGTGCAGTTGGAACGTTCTCTTGAGAAGCAGTGCTGGCTAAGTGCTGTAGGGGTTGTCTCGCTGTTGCAATCCTAGTAGTGTATTTAGAAATGGATGCTGTTATGCAGGCAAGTCTAGGAAAATGAGTTTGTTAAGGTGGGGTTTGTTTTGCTTGGCTGGGGGAGCAGTTAAGGAAAATCAGTGAATTGATGGGACATCATGAAGTTCCAAAGTTGGGCGAGTTTGATTTTAATGTGCCTGGTTTTTTTTGTTTTTTTTCCCTACCTAAAAGCAAAAAGGGAATATGTGCATTAGAATACATGCATTGCAAAAAGGAAACACTAAACACTTCGATGGTAGAGCATTAGTGGAGGGAGGAATTTTGATCTCGTATTTTATGGTAGTTCCAAGTGATCACTTAACAGGTGGCTCCTCGGTAGCCAGAAGTGACTTAGTGTTAATGTTATAAACTGTGTGTACATTCCTATAGAAAAACCTATCCATTAGCAAATCATGGGTTCAATGTGTTTGGTGCAATAAAGCTATTTCATAAATAAGATATTGGTGTATATTGATGTTATAAATGAGAGGCTCTTTTAACATCAATAGGTGATTCTTCTTGTGTTATGAGCTGCCCCAATGACTGCAATAACGGGTGCATTTAGTATGGATTCCAGAGGATGAGGGGGTACGTGTGATCAGAAGTGTGTGATGCTTTTTCCTCAGAAGCGTAGGGCAGAGTTTCCTTTGCCTTGTTCTTAAACACAGAGGGTCATGTTTTCCAGACTTAGGTTGAACCTGGTGCAATGCACAAGTTCTGTGTCTGGGTATCTGTATAAACTTTGTGCAAAAGAAACTACTGCCATTCCTCTTTAAAAGTAGTATAAGTGGTAGCACGATTGATACAGGGGGGGAAAAAAAGGAACGATGGTGCAATTACTTACATATACATAAACCCTCCCTGTGAAATTGGCTGAGATGGACAAGAATGAAACCCTTATTTAATACCTGAATTGAGTGGGATGAGATGTACAGGTATTTCAAGTCATCCCTACCAAGGTTGAAAAAAAAAAAAAAAAAAGTATATTGAGACTGAATTGCTGCTATAAAAAGCACTGGACTTGATGCGGATCTGAATGAAATTAAAACTACTGTTAATCAATCCCCCTCCCCCCCCCCCCCCCCCCCAAAAAAAAAGGCTTTGATGAAGGGGATAATTGAGTAGGGTGGGTATTGATAGGACAAGGGGAATGGTTTTAAACTGAGTCAGGGGAGGTTTAGGTTGGGTATTAGGAGGAAGTTTTTTCTCCCAGAGGGTGGTGAGGCATTGGAACAGGTTGCCCGAGGAGGCTGTGGATGCCCCATCCCTGCAGGCATTCAAGGCCAGGCTGTCTGTGGTTCTGGGCAGCCTGGGCTGCTGGTTGGCGACCTGCACACAGCAGGAGGCTCAATCTGCATGAGCATTGTGGGCCTTTGCCCACAATCCCAGGCTATTCTGTGATTCATACTGTTATTCTGTTAGTAAAATGAAAGTGCAATGTGTGTGTTTGTAAATTGTTGCAAACCAAGGAAAGGAGTGGACTGAATTGACAAGTTGGAATATGTAACGTGCAAGGGAAAGCAATTCTAAGTAGTAATACATATCATCTCAATTCTGTTCCATGGAAATTCTGTGATCGAATTCCGTGGGGAAAATGGGTAAACAGTCCTGACAGCAGTGTGCTTTAGGCTCCTCACCTGCTTGGTATTGTTTAAATCTGTAGGTGTGGGTATGAACTGCCCCAGTTGCTGGGCCTTCCGTTTTAATTTAACATGGAGTTCGACTGAGGCTTTAAAAGAGTTCATTGATTGAAATTGATGGGAAAGAAAAAGTAGCTGAATTCCCTGCATGTTTTGAAATGCTTAGTTTCTGGGCATTAATTTGCAGTCTTAAATCAGTTCTAAATCAAGTAAAACTCTCACAAGGACTACAGCTTGAATGAGAACTGTACAATTTGATCCATTGGCAAGGAGATTTTAAAGGAAACTGTTTTCTGCAAGCACAAGAAAATTTATGCAAGAAAGGTTCAAGAAAATGTGAAAATAGCCATCTCTTCTGGAAATAATGAAATGCAAAGTGCATTTAATTGTGATGTTGGGTGTTTGGTGAATAAGAATAAACTAAGAAACAGGCAATCTGAAATGAAAATAAAATGGGAATATTTGCCTCACGTTGAAATGACGCTTGCACATGCATCTGGTGAACTTTCAGATCTCCAAATTTCTATCTGGCATGTAGACTAGTAGTTCTACTTCAATTTTCAGTGACTGCTTCTTATGATAGATTGCTGTAGAGTGAAGAACAAAATTACTTCTACTCTTGATGCCTGAAGATGCATTCTGAGAGAGACAGATACCCTTAAAGCACCATCACTTTGTGTCTTCATCAGAATTTAAATTCCCAAAGTGTGCAGTACATATACACACACATTTCTGCAAATGAATTTGAATTTCGCTTTGACTAAAATGTGACTGCACTGTTTAAGAAGCCTTCCAATTTACAGCCTTGAGAGCAAGATTCATATAACTGTTTCTTTTTTTTTGGGGGGGAGGGGGGGTGGAGTTAAGTGATCACTTAGCTTGGAATGAGGCATAAGGAGACGGAGGAAGCAAGATGGTTTGCAGAGCTTCTAATTCTGCAAGGCGTGAATTCCCGAGTTTATTAACTCTTGGTTTTGGAGAAGTGCTGTCAATAAAGGGCACAACCCCTATTTTGAAATATGCAGAATGTGCAGTGGGGAATTTTCTCACATAATATGGTGCTGTACTTCAGAGGTTTGAAAGTTTTGTCCCTTAAAGCACGGGAAAACTGCAGTCCTGTAAATGCTAGTAGCACAAATGCCAGAGATGCAGTGATTTCCTTACAGTTCCTGTTGTTTTTATTCTTTTCCGCTTCCCCCCTCCCCCATCCTTTTTTCCTCCCTTTTTTTATCCCTCTTTTTGACCCTTCAGTTGTCATACTGTTTTCTCAGTGCTTTAAATGATTGGTAACCGCATTATTGTTTAAAAATGATCCTCTATTAAAGGTGGGTCTGTGAAGTGAATTCCTTAACACTTTCAAAGCATCAAATCACCATTTTGAATTTCTTTAGAACACCGATTGTAGAAAATCTCATGCATGCCAAGTGTATGAGATGAATGTTTTCTGCAAATGATGTGAAATGGGGTCTTAAGAGCAGGGGGGACCTTCTCAGAAATACCGTATTTGGCTTATGGAACTTAAAATGAACTTTAAGTTATTGTATTTACAGTTGTTAAATGGGAAATTATTATTCAAAATGGTGATGATCTGGAGGACTAGTGAAAAGGTTTTATAGTAAATAAGGGAAGAGTCAGAGAGCTGTTATTAAGGTAATGTTCTACAGCTGTTTACATCAGAAGAAGTGAGCATTTGACTTAAGATGTCTAGGGTTCTCCTGACTTATGGTGTGTGATTGGATCTCACTGCTTGCTGTGCGTTACCTGCTGACTGGATGCTGTACTGCTGCCCCAGGGTCGAGGCTAGATTTAGGGAAATTCTCCTCCAGTTTTTTCAAGCACTGAGGCTGTGTCTTGATCAAGAGCTGTTGAGGAAACTCGTGTGTTTCTTTAAAGCCTGTCTGTATAGGGAATGGTTTTTTATCATATGCTTGTGCATAGGAACCAAAATGGTTAATGAAGCAGAGCACTCGCCTCAAGAGTAAAAGACAAGGATGGAAAAACACAGCTTCTCTTTGTTTGGGAGAGAATAAGACTGAGAATCGATATGATTGAGATTCACAAAGCCATGAAGACAGACTAAAATGAATACAGAGATATGTCTTTCATCGGGTCTCACAGTATTTGGATTAGAGTGGCACTCCAGTCCAGCAGGGACAGCCTGGTGCTTCTATATTTTTAAGACTCCATATATTAAAAATTGCATATCAATATATGAAGTGTAGAATTTGTAAGGAGTTGTTTATTTCAGCTGGATTAGTGCTTTGACTTCAATAAATAAAACAGTAGGGTAGGCTCTCAGGAGAGGTGGTTCCAACCTTGCACGTACAGCAGAAAACCAGCATCCAATAATTCTTCAGGAGATTAGGTGTGGATTAGTGAAGGAAAGATAAGAAATTTTGAGGTGAATTGTGTGAATCTAAATGTGGCAGTGCTGGCAAATTGACAGATACTCTGTTCCCAGCAGCACAGTGATCCTAAGTATGAGCTTGCTCCTTTACCCCTGCTGCCTGTAGTACCCAAAATAGGACACAAAAGAGGAGGACTGTCATTTTTAAGGCTAATAGAATGTTCTGGTAGCTGATAATAGAACGTATTGCTGTGAAAAAGACATTTTCTAGTAATTGAATAGCCACTGTACACTTGGCGTGCTGTGTACCAGTAGTGGGGGAGGTGACTCAGTCTCCAAGTGGGTGTGCAACAAGTCCGTGCTTCACAGGAGCCCTGTGCAGCTCTGTCATCAGTAACTGGGGAGTTCTGACGTGCTCATATGACAAGAACCGTGCTGTGTAAAGGCTTGGAATCTACCTGAAGACTTACAAAGGATTTTTGTCTCAAGATCCATTGGAATGGTGACACGTCTGAGACAAGTATTCTGGAGGGAATTCTCAAGCTAAAAAGTTAGCTTTTTATAAGTTTCAATACTAATGAGTAATGTCTGAATTTGTTAATTGATTACACGATGCATCTTTACAGCATGGCACGTTGCCTCCAAGTTTCTCTAGTCTTCATTAAATTTAACCTAAGTTCTGTAAGAGTGGGATCCTGTCTAGTGTTGGAAAACTGAAAGCGAACATAAAGCTCAGCTGGTCACTCCCATCTGCCTCTCCTTGCTGTCTGTACTTGCTGTGCTGTGGTTTTATCCTTCCCTAAGGCATACTAATTTCTGTGTTGTGGCTTTGGTTTATTATTATCTGATGCTCTGAAGCACTGGGTCAGACAAGAGAGCTGCATCAACTGGAAAGTGACTTGTACTAGCATTTTTTACTTTTGCTGATTTGAGATTTGCCTGATAAACTGAGAGCAGTGGCTATAGTGAACGTGCTGCACGGTTCAATGTGTCTGTTGCAGGCAGGGGGAATATTCTAGCTTCCTGTGATTCACTGTACGTCACAGATTTTGGTTTTCTTCATTTTTTTTTTAAACATTAATGCAGGGATTTGTCACGGAAGAGCACATTAAGATCAAAAATTCATGTTAAACTAAAAAAGCGTCTGAACTGCAGTTGCGACTGTATTTAAATAAGTAGACGTAATGTATTGTAAGTTGCAGAGAACATTCTCTGCAGTGGCAGTTCAATGAATTTTATTAGAGGGATAAATAAGCAGTCTGAGGTTTTGTTTCCTTTATCCACCGTTTTCCCGAAGGGTGTAGAACTCCCATTTTTACAGTGAAGCCACTACAAAAGGGTACTCAGAATATTTTTCAGTTGTGACAGAAAGATTTCTGATCTCAAAATGGTGATTCTGCTTCAGAGTGAAACCTGTAAGTATTACTGGTGCTAGAGGACGACTGACACTTGACGGTACGTAGCCGAATCTGATGAACGTTGACATGGCAGTGCTTAAGATCTTATGCTGAAAGAAATGCTGGGCATTTGAGTAGATTTATTTTTTTGCCAACTATGAGAATACTGGGACGGTTTTTAGAAAACATAACAGGAACTAAGTCCTAATCGAGTGTCTGAATCCTTGGAGTAACTGTTGTTCTAGAGGAAACAATATTCTGGAATCTAACATAACATCAATTAGAAATGTGAGAGAATTCATGAACTGTATCACAAGCAGACAAAGGGCATAAAATCCTTCCCTGGACATTGGCAAAAGCGATGTGAAGCATCTGGAAACATCCAAGAATTTAAGGCAGGAATTGGAAGGCAAACCATCCTAAAGAGTAGCCGCAGTTCCATTGTGAGACCACTGGTGGTTCTGGGTTTTGCCTCTCTTTTGTGACAGAATAGGGCAGTATAACTTGTCTGGCTGTTCCCCAACAAACGTCTATAGCATTTTGTAATAATAATTCTGGTTTTTTTCTTACATGATACATGGTCTAACTAAATAGAGGACTATAAATAGATGGGTCACTGTGAGAGAAGTTGTCAACGCATGACTAGATTGATAACCTACAGAAAGGCAATAATGTGGCCCTGGGCGGTAGGTCTCTGAGTCTAGAAGTCATGCCTGAGAAGAGAAGGAGACTTGGTTGATGGGGGAAAAAAAAAAATAGAAATGGTTGTACACATAATTTTGTTCTTCAAGAAGAAAAAAGGCAAGTATAAGTCAACTGTAGATCCATACACACTGCACCTATTTGCTACTAAGCAATGATGTTTTAAATAACCTGCTACTTCAGGCTGGAGTGCCTTGTAAAAGCAGAATTATTTCCTGCAGCTGTGTTATGGATGTTGAGAATCGTGTGATTCTGTGACTGCCAGTCTCATTAGAGGCTCTATGGAGATCAATAATTGGTATGACAAATTATGCTTTCATGCTGGAAAACAGATGTCTCATAGGGTTCTAATTAAAAAATAAATAAAAAAAGCTTTTCAGAAATCAGGGAAGATTTGTTACAGATACATTTTACATTTCAATTAAATAATTCACTCTGTCAAGCTTTGAGTTGTAAACTCTTATCTGCTTTCTTTAGTCAGTATTCTTGTTTTCTTCTTTCAACCTTCCATGCTTGTGGCTTGAAACCCTTTTCTGAGCAGCATCCTGCCAGCAAGGCTGTACCAACTTCCATTTCTGTGCCCAGGTAATTTTTATGTGGGAGGATTTGTGGCCGATGGAAACACATTTGAGGAGTCAGTGGGCTTCCCTCATGTTATGTACTGCTGCAAATAAAATTGCAGCAGGGGGAAATATGGGTCTTAGTATCTCACAGTGGTGCCCCAAGATGGTCCTCCTTCCAGACTGGACACGGCCCTGTGCAAGCTGCTTCCTTCTCTGTGAAGGAGGTAGGATTAGGTAAGACATGAATTAGGCTATGATTTAATGCTTTCTTAAATCTGAAGAACATCTGTGGGGTTTCTGTTTGCTACTTCTTGAGAATTCCTTTCACGAGAACTGAAATCCTCCCAGATGTTGTTGGCAGCCTACGAACCAAGCAGGAACCAACCACGGTTCTTCTGTGTGCTTGAGCAGGTGATATTTGAACAAGAAAAGAGTACCTGTTTGCCCTCACGCTGTTTCAGGGGAGACACTCATACGAATAAAAGCATATTCTGTAGCACGGGGGCATACTTCTAAAAAATCAATTTATGAGAAAAAGAAGAGTTGGAAATTAAGTCCTGGAGTGATGCAATTTGTTGTTTACTAAAAATAGTACTTTGAAGTTAGTTCTCGTGGAAATATTGGTTAAAGTTGCGTGTTCTTCCATAAAGTTAAGGTATGATTTTGTTAGCTAACGAACAGGTCATTAACATTCAATGCCAAAGTCGTCATTTTTGTAGAAAGTAATGTAATAACATGCTGTCCAGCTAGGAAAAGGGCACGTGGCCAGAAACGCATGGGTTATCATCAAGATGACAGGTGTTCCTCAGTGCTGAGAATCCGTCATCCAGACAATGTTCTGTTTGAGTGCATTTTAATGAGCGCTGCTGAAGCTGAGAAAGATCTGTCAGCACTTCTATTAGGCATCTTATTATTAAAGAGTTTATAGCTTGGCTGTAAAACTTTGCTGTGGGCTTAAAACTAGTTAAATAATAGTTTCAGAGAACTGTTTGGTGCCAAATGTAATTCAGTTAGCTTTAGGCATTTTTCCATGTTTGTATCAGAAGGCAATATGCAAGTTCTGATTGAAATCTTTGGAAGTATGGCAAGGTAAAATATAAATGGCCTAGATCTGAAGCTTTACTGATAGCAGACAGTAAGACGGTATGGTATTGCAGAATGTGTTTCATGTGTAATTGTGCACAGTGGCTGCAGCAGTGGGCTTTAATGTTTCGGAGCGGAAGATGAAGACCACAGTGAAACAGAATCCTATTTTGTCTGAGCTGGGTCTTGAAAATCAGAGCTACCCTGAGGCTGGCTGTGAAAAATGTAATTGATGAGCTCTGACAGGAATAATGACTTAATTTAAAACAAAAACTATTAAATTAAAATGCTGCTTTCACGTAACTTTTTTCCGCGTTGTACGCAGTGAACAGCTTAGCAGAGCAATTAACTGGCAAGGCTCTTGTTTGTGGAACAAATGCTCTCATTTTGCACTTCAGCATTCACAGTTTGGTACAGATTTTCTGCCAAGTCAAAGCAAACACTTCTCAGGAGGAGGTGGCATCAAGTAGTACGTCATGTTATTGCCACTTCAAGACTTTGGGTGTGGACAAGTATTATTCTTTAATTTTATAAACGTTGCTGATAGAGAAGTTGCATAAACTCGTAGCTAAGGAATCTAAGCTTAGAAAGATCAAAGAGGTAAAGAACAGCAAGTGGTGTGTGAAGCCCTACTGATGTTTTTGTTTCGGTCCGTCACGCAGTACATGTTGCATCAGTAATTCTCTCTCTGTCAGTGGCTGCCTGTCACAGGCAAATTCCTGAGGGTGAAAAATTTGCCTGTTTTCTTGTCAATAGAACCGTGTCTGAAGCAACTTTTCTGAAGCGATGAGTCTACCTGGGCAGATGTGCTGAAGAGATGTGTTTGTTTGGGAAAGCAGCTTTGCTGGGCAGCACTGGCATTGATGGCATGCCCCAAACTGTTCTCTGTCTGTCCACTGAGCTGTGCAGTATGCTGAAGGTAGCTGTGGGCACGTTTTGTGTTGTTTTTGTTATGGTTGTGGTTTTTTAATACATGCATGGAATTCAAGGAAGAATGTCAAAGCCAAGGGAGTTCCTCCTTTGTTGTTCTCATTTGCCTTTTTTCTTCATTACTTCAGCTGTTTACCAGCTATGGCAGCTGATGTGTACTGATTATAATGCAAAACAGATGAGTCACCTTGCAAATACTCTTAAGCTGCTTCTGTGGAGCATAAGATTAAAATAAATAGCATTTCCTACCAAAAGCTCATTTATAATGCTTTTTACACGTTTGAAAATTTTTGTATTAAAAAAAAAAAAGCAATGTGTGAATTTGGGATGGAACCTAAGCATCTCAGTTAAGAGTTGGATTCTGAAAACAGAAATACTAGTAGTTTGCATTAAGCTATTCATTTTTAATCAAGTATTAAGCTTTTCTAAATATTGGACAATGTAAGAGTATCTACAGTTATTCCATTCCGTTACAGTGAAGACTCCTCTCTTTGGTGATTTTCACTTTGAATCATTAATATCTGCAGGTTATTACTCTTGATGAGTTTTGAGTAGATTTATGAGAAGACTGGACTAGATAAGCGATTCGGAAGGATTTAGTTGTCTTGATTCATTGGGAAAATTTCGAGAACCTCTCTAATGTAAAGCCACTGGGACTTAAGCTTTAGAATATACCTTTCTTCCTGTCTCGGAAGAAGAAAAATCCTTGTTTGTGGAAACATCTGGAGTAGCTGCACTTCACTTCGTGTGTGGTTCAGCGTACTTGTGCAGTGAAAACTGAACATGTGGTAGCTGAATTGCAAGGCTTGCAGGAGTTCAATCAGCAAGATGAACAATTTTTACAGTAGCGGTGTGTGGACAGAGCATTTTGTTTGTGCTGCGTAGTTGAACGTAATATACCTTTCAGTACTTGTTTCATGTAGCTTAATTTTTAGAGAGGAGATGGCTCTAAAATTGTTGGTGTATTTGCAAAAGTGTCATGAATACTTAGCTGCTGCTTCTTTCTGTGAATATTTATTATCTCACTTAGATTCCTAGCAAACTAAATGTGAGGACAGTGGACATAGACTTGCTACACAAACTTGAGGTACAGACAAGTATAGCTAAGTCTATCTAAGAATGTAATTTAGTCTACAGCGTCAACTGAGGCTTTTTTGAAGTTCTAACAATGACTCAGTGCTGGGTTTCTCAACAACTGCTGACGCTCAAAGATATTTTGGCCTGGGCTTCTAACTTCGAGTGGTCGCCATAGTGTTTATGAGTAAACAAGATTTTTGTCTGAGCTGATGGCTAAGGGATGCTGACTTAATAACTGTGTGTATCTAAGTTGGAGCACTGGGTACCCTTAATCCTTCTAAGAAACTCAGGAACGTGGCAGTGTGTGCTGCAGCCTTCTGGAAGCTGATTGTCTCCCCAGCTACTGATTAAGCGAAGCACATAAAGTTCGAGCTCTTCTCAAAAGAGACAGTAACTTTTTCTCTGAACGTGGAAAACAGTTATACCAAGTTGAGAAAATCCTGTTGCTGTTGATCCCTCTAACCTCTTTTCGGTTTCGATGAAGCCTGCACAACAACTTAGAGGGATGGTGGTGTGATCACGTTACCTGTGCCGCCTTAGGCATTCACACCAAATGGGCAGGGAGATCTGTGATAACACTGAATTTGTTTCAAAGCTCAACTTTATGGGAAAGTTCTTTGAATTTTTAAACAGTCTCACAGAAAATCAGGAATAGCATTTTGTACTATTACTTTTTATAAGTTTCTTAATGAGTTCCTGGTACTTTTTCTCCAATTAATTGTTCTTATTGGATGAACTGTAACTTCAAATGTGAATTTTCCATAACTTAGGTGCTTTCTTATTGCAGACATGGTGACCGAGTTGTAAGAAAATTCAAGTACATGTTTAAAAAGAATGAATATGTAAGTAGAATACATATACATCCAGTTAAATGCATTGAATTGACTGAGGTAAACAAATGTTGCTCTGGTTTTAAGTAAATTCTCGAGGCATGAGATGAAATATCTCACTTATGTAATTGCAGATCTTTATCCTGTCTTTTATGACAGCAGTGAAACAAATGCTTTGCTTTTGAAAGCCGGGAAACAAATTCTTCCAGTGAAATCATGTAAAAAGGAAGGTAAAAATGACATTCTGTTCTATACGCACCCTAGTGGCTGCTAAGGGATGGGGAGCAGTTAGTCAAAGGAAATCCAAAAGAAATATGATGAGAAAACTCAGAAAAAGGAGGAAAAAAAAAAAAGCAAAAAAAAAGCCCAAGAGTTTTTACGTTAGTTTAGGCTGTGAGAAAGGGAGAATGGAGACAGTGGTCAATGAGCAGTGCACAAACTACCATGCTTTCAGATTACAATCATTTTGTTATTATCTACACTGCTTATTTAAAAGATTGTATAGGATTCATTCATAGTTCTAAACCGTTTCTGTTCTTAATGGTTAGATTGTTTAAACTTGAATACCCATAGTTATGTAACCACTTAGGTATTCTGAGATATCTCTGTGCTGCCAAAGTATTGTTTAATAAGTCCTGTTTGTGATGATTGGACTACTCCTTTTTCTATAGCTCAAAAGCTGACAAAACCCTTAAATTTAACAGGTGTGACTTGATATATCACAGTCCATTACGTTTCATCCAGTTAACCCATTTTACAGATAGAGATTTCAGTCAACAAGTAGATTAAGTCAATTAGTCTGGGAGACTGAACTTTATACAACACACTGACTAGCAGAGATCAAGATGCTGTTACAATCAAGTACCTGCAGCAAACCAAAACTTGAGTGGGAATGGCCTGGGTGATCATAGAATAGGTTAAGTTGTCAGGGACCTCAAAGATGATTTACTTCCAATCTTTTGCCAGTCACCAGAACAGGCTGCTCAGGATCCCATCCAAACTGGTCTTGAATGCCTCCAGGGATGCAACGCCCACAGCTTCTCTGGACAAATTGTTCCAGTGCCTCACCATTCTCTGAGTAAAACAATTTCTTCTTAACACGTAATGTAAATCTCTCATCCTTTCATTTAAAGCCATTCCCCCTTGCCCCATTGCTCTCACACCACAGAAAAAGTCAGCTCCCTTCCAGTAAACTCTTCTCAAGCACGGGAAAGCCACAATGAGATCTTACCAAAGCCTTCTCTTTTCCAGGCTGAACTAGCCTTTCCTTCAAGCTTTCTTCGCGGGAGAGGTACTCCAGCCCTTTTATCATCTTTGTGGCTCCTTCTGCATCCTTCCTGTATTGAGAGCCCTAGGGGTGGACTCAGTACTCCAGATGGGGCCTCGCAAGAGTAGAGGGAGACAATCCCCTCTCTCTGCCTGCTGGCCACTCATCTGTTGATGCAGCCCAGGATACTTGTTGGCCTTCTGGGCGGCAAGAGCATGCTGCTGGCTCATGTCCAGCTTTTTGTCCATTATGATGCACAAGTTCTTTTCCACATGGCTGCTCTCAAAGAGTTCTTCTTCCACTCAATACTTTTATCTGGGATTGCTTCAACCCAAGAGCAACACCTCGCACTTGGCCTTGTTGAACTTAATTCGGTTCTCATTTGCCCGTTTTTCAAGTGTGTCCAGGTCTTTCTGGATGGTGTCCCTCCCTTCTAATGTGTCAACTGCACCACTCAGCTTGATATTGTTGACAAACTTACTGAGGGTACTCTCAATCCCACTGTCTATATCGTTGAAGAAGATGGTGAAGAACACCAGTCCCAAGATAGACCCCTGGAGGACACCACTTGTGACCAGTCTCCACTTGCACACATTGCTGTTGACAGCAACCCTCTGGCTGTGACCATCTAAACAATTAATTACCCACCGAATAGTCTAGCCTTGAAATCCATCTCTCTCTAATTTAGAGATGAGGATGTAGTGCAGTACCATGTCTAAGGCCTTGCACAAGTCCAGATGGATGACATCATTTGCCCTTCCTTTGTCCTCCAATGCTGTTGCCCCATTACAGAAGGCCACCAGATTAGTCAGGCACGATCTGCCTGTGGTTAAGCCCTGCTGTGTCTTTCTTGGATCACCTCCTCATCTCGCATGTGCCTTAACTCTTCCAGAAGGATCTGTTCCATGATTTTTCCAGGCATAGATGTTAAGCTCACTGTTCTGTAGCTCCCTGGGTCTTCTTTTCTCCCTTACTTGAATATAGGAATGATAGTTCCCTTTTTCCAGTTGCTACGGACTTCATCTGACAGCCGTGCTTTTCAAATATGATGGACAGTGACTTGGCAACCACATCAGCAAGTTTATTCAGAACGCTGGGATGCATATAATCCATCCCCCCAGACTTGTACGCATTCACTCTCATGAGGTGATCTTGGACTCCATTCTTCCACTGGGAGGGATTTTGCTCCCTGACCCCTACTTAGAAGTTCATGGGTATGAGAAGCATGAGTAGCTTGACTTGCTGTAAAAACCAAGGCAAAGAACTTGTTAATTATTTCAGCATTCTCCATGTCTGCGGAGGCCCTTTTCATTCATCAGAGGAGGAGGTACTCTCTTTTGTCTGTCTTTTATGCCCAATGTATCTGAAGAAACCCTTCTTGTTTTCCATGTCCCTCAACAAGTTCAATACCATCTCTTCCTTGGCTTTTATTGTCCTGTCCCTGCATAAGGGATACATATTCTCTTTTAAAGTATATTTGTTAGTTCCAGTTTTCTCTTAGTCTGGTTTCTCGCTGAAGAGTGTGCCTGACAGCTGGAATTGTTCTTAAATTTTCATTGTGAATAGGGATGTCTTGAAATAAGTGTAATTCTCCAAGGCGAAGAAAAGTTAAGGTTTTTTGAGAGCGGACTCTGTCCTTGTCCGTTTGCTGTTTGTTTGTTTTTTTTCAATCAAGGACTTCTGAGTTTATTTTAGGTAGGTCTTTCTACCACATTCTTGTTACTCCCGTCTCCATTAGATCTTCTAACACAACTTCAGCTGATGTTTTGTTCTTAGTCTCTGCTTTTACTTGTGTTTAATTTGAGTGAAGTGACATTACAGTGCTTAGCTGGATTCCCTTTGTCTCAAATTCTTCCTATTTTTCCAGTTTCCCTGACAACTTTCAATGAAATACTCTGTTAAAGGGTTTTCTGAGTTCGGTTACAAGATATTGCAGTTGGAGTAGAAAAACAACCTTGCTAGAAAGAAAACATGAATGCAAATACATGTTAAATTTCTTTACCTAAAAGTTTATAGGGGCTCCTTTTTCTAGCAGCGATAGAATGAAACTACACAGTAGAGAGAGGGACGTAGTATGTGCATGTTCACTGTGATCGTAAGGCAGAAGACCATCCAGAGGAAAAGAAGATGGCCTTGAGTTGCAGATTTATGTTCAAACCTACGTTTGTTTGTTGTTTGGTGGCAACAAGAAGGTCTTAAGTTCAGTCTTAAAACAAGATCTGAAATTTCTTTAGCTTTTCATTTTCCTGGTGCTTCAGCAGAAATTGCAGTGTGGTGATAAGCGTTGCTCCTGAGAGAAAGGATTATCTACGTTTTGGCAGAGGCAAGGACGCAGATAAGAGCAAATGTTGCATAAACTGCCTTTACGGGAGAGTTGTGGAATCCCGTTGCTTTGTGAATATCCACAGCTTCAGATGAGTTGGCATCAGCAACTTCACGTTTTCCTGAGTTACTTTTGGTTTTTAAGGAGAAAGGAAAATGGCTTCGTGACACAGTTAATTTCCATGCATCATATTTCAGGCACTGCCAGTGTTACGTGAATGATGCTAAGCTTAGTAAAGCAGGTATTGAGCCATTTCCCTGCACCGTAATAGACCATTTGCTCTCACTGGATAGAAGAAAAACTTTCTTACAGTACTTTAAGTACATAACTTCAAATGCTTAATTTTTAAGAACTTACAAGTACTTCTGGCGACTAACGAGGAATTTTATTACAAGAAAACATCGCATTATGAGAAAGCATTTATTAGGTTTTTTTTTATGTTAAAAATGCCTAGTTTTCATCCGTTTGAATTATGACAACCACTTCACAGCAGAGGAATTTGAAAAGAGAGAAAATATTCATGTCAAAAAGTATATTTTAAATATGAGTATAGCAAGTAGATGTGTATACCTTCACTGCATCTATTCTCTTTGCGTTTTCTTATGTCCCCATTCTGTCAGTCTGCAGTCTTAAACAAACAGATCCAAATGTCACTGATATTTTTGCTTAAAAGACAGAATCTGTAACCTTTCAGGAGTATATTAATAGCTGCAGCAGCTTGCTATAAACAATCTCACCATTTTCTTTATACACGAAATAAATCTCTTTAAATTTTTCCTATTAAAAGACATTGTTAAATTAAATGATGCATTATTAATAAGCGTTGTTTTAAATTGAACCTGGGAAAGTTAATGCTCTATATGATCTACTGCAAAGGATAATCTACGCTTAATTTCTGTCTGTCTGCAGTTCTCCTCTGTTTATTGTTCACATGGCTGATTATTTTAGCTTGATTTTGATTGTTTGCTCATTCCTTTGCCTACGTATGCACTTGCAAATACGCATCCTGCTCTCTTGCACTCAGAAGACTCTACAATTACCTTCTTAGTTTTTTTTTCTCTGCTATCATTCTAAATCCAGCTAGATTGCTTTGTTTTCCCCTAGCTTGGGGGTAAAATGGACAGAAGTCCTGAATGAGTCAGAAGTGGACTGTGGCAAAGGGAGCACAGCTGCATTTCCTTCTTCACTGAAGCAACATCTCCTGAAGCGTTGCTGCACTGAGAATCAATGCAGTGCAAGGTTGTTCTTAACCTGGGCATCCCTGTTATGTCCCATGGTGGTAGAGAGGGGCTTCAGTATATGCATAGAGCAAATTTTGGTGTCTTCTTCCTAGGCTATTCTGATTCTAACCAATTTGGTTTAAAATTCCTGTATGAAAATGTTGGTTATACAGGTATTTTTAAGTTACACTGACTTGTATTCTGACATGACAAACTTCAGCTGTAAACCAAATGCATTGGGAAGCATCAAAACTAAACAAAGAAGCTTACCATTTATTTTTTATTTCTTAAAAAAAAAAAATCCTCAAAGCATCTTATGTTGTTAATTATGTATTTTAACACATAATAATCTAGAAAGATTGCTGAATCCAAAGATGCTTCTCCAGTGCCCTATGGTTTGACGAGTTATTTAGAGGAATAAACACAATGTAAGCTTTTCCTATTCCCATAGCACTGCGTAGGTCTTTTTTCTGCTGAGGTGTAGTGCCAAGCCAGGTCGATCTTTGGCCAAACACAGTTAGGTCGTCGTGCAAAGGCTCGGGAACAAGGTCTTTATTGCATGAGCACTTCAGTGTGAAATCTATTAGAGAATGCAATATGTTTAAAGAGCTATCAGCTTTGTATCTACTCTCTTCATGTAATGTTATTGAGATATATCATGCTTTTTTTGTATCTTATTTTTTTTCAAACGAGTATTACTTCCTCTCCAGTAGTGTTGTAGCGAAGGGGGAATTGCTTAGGAAGAAAAACCAATTTGTGCAGTAATGAAAACTTACATTAGGCCTGAACTGGTAGTCATCTTTTAAATTGATTGGTTTCATTATATGACAATAGTGTTTGCAGAACGATGACCTGATGGTAAATTTGCTGTACAAGTTAGACATGGAATACTTCTGTATTTTCTGTAGCCTCATATCTTCTCAGTTTGGAAGAAACTTCTTCTCTGGACGTTAACTTAAAATTTCAGTTCTGGTTTTCCAGAATATATACAGTGCCTTGCATCTTTTGGGTTCAGTCAATGACCATTGCACATATGTACACAAGAGATCGAAGATGTATAATAAATCAATTTAACTTAAAAGTGGAGGACACCTATGTCTTAGTGCAGATTTAAAAAAAAAAAAAAATTAAAAAAATCTAAAAAGAAATGTTGCTAATGGTTTTGTTCTTTTCCTTTTTTGAAAGAATATAACATATGCTTGAACAGCTTTCATATATGTGTCTATGTATGTGGGTGCCTTGAAAAGGTACAAAGGAAATGTTACGTAGCTAAAATACCACTTATAAAAATGTGTCTAGCATTCCAATAGACAATAGAAATCTCAGATATATTACTATATCCTTTGACTATTTAGTCTAATATATAGTTTGGAATCCACATTCTACAGATAATCTTTCAAAACCATTTATGAATACATCAGTGCCTGATGGTGAAATTGATCATGCAGTGATTCAGCCTTGTCTGTGATGCTGTGGCTGAGATAATTGCTACTGCAGAGGCATGGTGCTGCGGTGGGCTAACACTGCCAGCTTACAGCATGAGACTTGGAGCTGCAGCAAACCTGGCACTCGAGGGCTAATGCTCATACGCAGCACCCAGCTGCTGTGCTCTGCTCTGAAAGCAAGGAGTGGTTTTGCTGGGGAGAACGGCACAGTGCTGAGGAGTTCTGAAGACGCTTGAAACAATTGATGTATTTTGGGTGCTGGCTGGGTTGAATGTCTGGCAATGGGTCTGGCACGAAGGCATTGTGCTTCAAAATAGATTACTGTACAACCAATTTTTTGTGGAAGCTGTTAGGAATTTACCTTTATATTAATGTTTAGATTTTAAATGCATCTATCTTATGGTGCTCAGGATGATACATTTATGCCCCCAGATTTCTAAAGTAGTGTTCTGGCACTCTTATGTAATATTTAGCAGTAGTAGTAGGGATTTTTCACAAGTAAATAGGTCATTGCAGTTGTATCAGGCTCTGGTCAGCAAGTTTTTTTTCTTGCTACTCTTGAGCTGAAAAGAAATTTTGCTTTTGAAGAGAAGATGTTTTATTTCAAACTAAGAAAAGTTGTCAGAACAGCAGCAATGCATTCCTGTAGGTGAAATTTCAGAACAAAATGAGGGACGGGACCGTGGTGAGTTCCCTTGTCCCACAAAAATTACAATAAGATGGGGCTAGTGTAACTGACTGAGACTTGGATGCTGTAGTACAAGAGGCTGCTTCTTCCTGTTCTAAGCAAGAAGTTGAGCTCTTAAATCTCAGTTTCCTGAGTATTCTAAACAAAATAACCTCAACTTTGAGACCGTGGGTGATCCTTTCTCTTCATAGCTTTTACTTAAAACCCTTAAATTATCAACTTGGTCTTAATGTTCCATCTCAGATGTTTGTGTAAATCAGGAAAACAATTTCCTACGTCTAACCCTGAGTATTTATTTTGGTATTAAAACTAGCAGCATTTTGCTCATATGTCCAGCTGTGTAAATCTGTTGTTTGGAAGTGGAAGCTTTGCCTTAAGCAATTGGATACTGAAGTTTTTAAAAGTAAATGACGTGAGCTTTGTAACTCTTGTCTTATTCTGTCAGTCAGTGCTTTTGATTAAATGATAAATTTTCTTTTGTAGTGAGCTTTCCATTTAGCTTTAGAGTTTTGTATTTTTAAGATTTCAGAGTAGACTTTTTCAAAAATTACTTCAAGCTGTGCATCTTTTGAAGTTGTTGTCACTCTGCTGTTTATTGTGGAAGTAACTCTTTTTTTTGCCTAAGTATGGATGGCCACAATTGGTCAGACAGTATAGGATATAACCTGGAGTAGTGTGCTCGGTGTAGGACTCGTAATAAGCCACCTTCCATATTCCTTTGGGAATTTTCTTGGCGCTATTACTAAAGATATGTTCTTTATTCTTGCCTTCTTTGAGTTTTATTTCCATAATGAATTACGCTTCTCTTCTAAATTGTAATGTAGGTTTACGTTATTCTTAAAACTCCTTTTCCCACTACTCCTTGATTATGCAGCTCTTCAAATGTATGGTTTCTAGTCTTGAAATGCAAGTTTTGCTAGGTGTTATTGCTTATAGAATGGAAAGGAATTCTTAACAGTAATAATTAAAAAACCCCAACCAGTTACCTTGTTTAAAACAGACTATGATATGCCCATGAAGTGCTTCTTAGCATCTAATGTGCCATTCAAACACTAAAAATACAAAGCATACATCATGCGATTAACTATACGTTAATTTATCTGAGGAGTGAAATATTTTCTTGAGTGAAATATTTTCTTGACTAAAAGTTATGACAAATCTATTAATGCCAGTGGAAAAAGAATTTCCTGTGATTCCTTATCAAAATCCTATGCTTTTGTAATCTAGTGTTCGGTTTAGGAGTTTATGTCCCAGTCATTTAAATCCACCCGTCACCAACATACTTAAACCTTGCTCTTGTAATATTTGCACATCTTTTGGGTCAGAATTCAAGAAGAATGTAAGTCTTCTGAACAACTCCTGTCTGCCTCCCTCATTGCTAGAGCAAGCACGTTACTTTGATGCAGGGAAGTAGCTTAGTAAAAAATGTATATGGCCTCTTTCCAAACCATCTTCCTATAGCTTTTTTGGAAAATCACTGCAGTAAAGAGGTATTGCACTTACAGGAATATTTTTTTAAAAAGACATTTTATATTTGCACATGAATTTCAGTTCATCATACAGTAATGTGTGAGGCAGGAAATAAGGCAAAATGAAGTAGTTCTGTGGTAAATAACTCTGTTGTAATGTTTTTCTTTTGTTTTAGTTTTTCCTATTTCATTAATGAAAGCAGAGTATTTATAACAGTTCAAAAAATCCTATTATAGAAGTACTTATAATAAATTAGCTAGATTTCAGTTAGCTTTCTGCTTGCATTTGAAACTGTCAAGGCTTTGAATCTTGAGGGTTTAATATGTGAGCGAAAAAGGCAATAAAACGGAAGCGTTAAAGACCTTTGTTTTCAGGTCAGCCACTATTTCCTTCTGTCTTTGAGCTCAGTAGAGCTAACAGAAATGCGAAATAGCTTCAGTCTGCTCTTTGAACCGTAACTAGTTTATTTTGCCACACAGGCAGGAGAGGCGTGAAACTGAGGCTTGGATTAAGCGTATGCTTAGCAGGTACTCTAGGGCTTAAATACAGCCACACCATGGTAATCACCCTTTCCATGTCGGTGGGTCTGTTTTTCCTTCTTGTTTGACTTGTCAGGTTCTTGTTTAATTGCTTTAAACTTATCCATTAAGAGCTTCCCAGACTGCTGAATTCATCCTCTGTTCTCTTCTTCAGCTGTTGAAGGGGTAGCTGCCACCTGCTGCCATATGGTTTTCCAAAGTGCTGCTAGAATTTCTGTAATATGTTGCTCAGCTTTTGTGAGTTTTAGGATTGTATTGAGGATTTGGGTTTTTGGTAAAACTGTGAGACTTTCTCAGTCAAATGCTTTTAAAAAGAATGAAGCTTGCTTCCAGCCATGCAGATATCATAGATGACATTGACAGGCGTTGACTCATTTATTAATGTATCATATATACTCTGCTGATATTTAATTCTGCCCTCCTTGTTTTAATTATGTGGCCAGTCTTCAAACTTGCCAAGCCCTGTTTGATTTGGTATCTGCTTTCATTTCATGGATTTATTAGTATTTGTTCAGGCTCACTTGTAAACTAACGGCCATGTTTCTCAAACCCTTGTTTCATCAACAGTTCATCTGAGAACTATCTTTCCTGTGTCTTTTTTGTGATTTTTATAAGCATTCCTCTTTAGAACTTATGTCCTTCATATTTTCTTGGGCGTTTGCAGGTGTATTTAATAATTCATTCCCTTGAGCTTTCTTGAAAGAAATAATTAGTTAAATCACATGGCTGTGCGTATGAAGTGTATGGTACTTACTCTGCAAAAGAAATTGAAAGGAAATTATACAGCTGCATTGTACTCCAACATTATATCAGTATGTATCCTGTGATATATAGAAATTGTGGAACAAATGATTGAAGCTTTGGACAAAATTATACAGGATTAGAATTGATTCTGTCATTATAATTAAGATAGAAAATTTACAAATGCAGAACTACAGCCTTGCTAAAGTGTGAAATCATTTAATGGATGTTGCTATCAGTTTCTCTGAATTGAGATATAACTCTGTGTTGTTGTTGCTTTTTAATGTCACTTTTGCCAGAATATTGTTACTTGATTAATTTGTAGAAAATCAATCCTTTCCTTTTGTGCTTTGGGGAAAAAAAATATTTGCTACGAAAAACTAAAATGTATCATTGGAAACACGTGTGCATTTTTAAAGGAGTAATTAATCATACAAACGATATCAGTGCCTGACTTGTCTTTGTTGTTTTCCTTCTCCCCCACCAAATAGAGATCTATTCTCTAGCCTCCATCTTCCTTGTCTGAAAAACTGTTTTGTTCAGCAATGAATGACATGTTTGTCATTAGACATTATCCACATATCTTTCCCTTTTAAATACGTTCCCTCCTTTCTTCTCTTTGGTTTTATGCTGTCTTCTTTTTTTTTTGCGATTGCAATAAATGATTTTAGTTTTTTTTACGTTTCTGCTAGAAATTGTCTACCATCAGACAATGTGATACATTGCATGTTTTAAAAAATGTACAGTACTTAGGGTGTAACTAGTGTGAAATATTAACTAAAAGTAAATCCATAGGTTGTATAATACCATTTTGTAATGAATGAAAAAAAAGAGCATTTTTACATTAGGAATAGCCATGGAAACCAAGTATATTGTTCTCTTCAAAGGTAAGTTATAGAAAAAAGATATTAGCTTTTCTGAAATCCTTGGAAAGATTTTACAAAGCTGTGTACCGGGTTAATCTGTGTCGAGGGATGACAACTGAAAGACATCTTCTTACAGGAGGTCTTGCACATCTTGTGCTTGAGATTTATAGATCCTTTGGAGGTACTTGGGAGGTGGGAATGAGGAAAGAAGCAGAAATAAAAATAAAACATTTTTAGCATTTCCAACTGTATTGCTCTAGTCACTATTTGTTTTATTTATGAGCCTATCAGACCCAAATGCATACTCACTCTTACCTGTGACAAACTGGCAAGCGGGATATAAAAATGAAATGATTTTTTCCTTTTGCTGATGGCTAAAGAATCATTGATCTTCGTTAAACTAACGTTAATCTTAAAAGGCAGCAAGAAGCTTATAGGTCTTTCATGCAAGCTGAACGTGCTAAATTGGAAAACAAGAGAAAGATCCTTGTGTCCATATTCCTTACCACTGGGCATATTTTATAACACTGGTTGCCATGTGATTATAGCTTTTATTTGATTAAAGTTTCATGTTCAGAGCACAACTATGGCATGCTTTAAAATAATTAGTTTAGGCAGCAGGATGCAAAAATGGATGAGAAAATTGGACTGATTTTGCTGAATGTATCATTAATAGAAATAATGCTTGGATGTGGTGCTCAGGAACATGATTTAGCAGAGGATTGTTAGTTACTGCAGTATGGTTAGTTTGTGGTTGGACTTAATGATCTTAAGGGTCTTGTCCAACCTGAGCAATTCTGCGATTCTGTGGAATTTTAGAAAATGCGCTGAAATATTCAATACAGCAATCTCTAGTGAGAAGTTCCAAAGTAGTGACAGGCTGTATCATACTTGGTTGGCAGATCAAGTAATTTAAAAGCAGTGTGTGGAGGTGGTTATATTTCAGCTTTCTGAAATCCAAGTAACCTGACTTGAGAGTCTGATACGCAGGTATTTTTTGGGACTAGACTGGATGTTTTGAATCATCTGTATTCCTTTCTATGCATTTACCAATCCTCAGTTCTGCGTGAAAACTTTAAATAACTTGTGATGGCTGCTTTGCTGTAGTGAAGATGACTTGCTTTGGTAAAATTGGATTTGGATTCCAGTTAGGACACAGTCTCTGTGCCTGAGCCTTTTTTCTGAAAGAGACATTCAGATGTGTTTTTTATGTAAGTGATTTTGCAGGTGGTTGATACTTGTCTGTAAGATTGTAAGTACACACAGACATTGCATCTAACACAGAAAGGAGTAGAACATAGCAACAGAAACTGCGCTTCCTCTGCAACAAAAGCAAATTCCTGTTATGTCCGTTCCCCCAGCTCTGCTTAGGTCTCCAATTCTGTCACACAGATGTAAGCACTCAATTAAATGCTGCAGCTTACTTGTAATTTCTTCTTGTTTTTACCAATCGGAGAGTAACTTTTTTGACTTTATGTTATTACTGCAGAACAGCCTCTAAGCTGTGATGCTTTTCTCAGATGTAGAGCAATATCTTACTGCAGTTTGCCTGCTCTCACCTATATCGTACCTAACAAGGCGTACAATGGCTAAGAATGAATAAAATGCCTTTCACGGTTTTTCTCCTTGGCTCTGCTTTTCAAAAGAATAGGCTCTTGATTGCAGTTGTGCCTATGTTTCTGAAGTTTGCTGATATTGTATTTAGTTGCATGCTTCTACTTTAAGTGTTTGAAACTGTCGTTGGGTGGTGGGCCAGACTGTATTCATATTGCAACCTGAGTCACAACTATTTTTGTAATTTCAAGTTCAAGGACAAATTCTGATTTCTGTGCACAACGCTTGTGCTTCAAGTTCAGTGTGTCAAACGATAGCCTGTGTCAAGCTGGCAGCAGCCAGCAGCAGTGAAGTGCAGGCCAGTGGCTGGAAGTGCCTTCTGGTTTTAGTCTCGTTGTTTTCAGCTGCTAAGCCAGGTGGCCTCACTGAGGTTTGTACCTAAAACCATCTTACTGGAGGCACAAGCTTTTATTTATCCTCAAGGTCGGCATGCGATAGTCTTTGCTAGAGATACAAAATGTGTCTTTAACTCAACATGATGAAGTGTTTTGCAGATAACTTTTGGAGTGGGAGAAGGGAGAAGTGCTATGAATTTCATCAGAAGTATAATGTAGCGTAGGGCAAGTGATGGTGTCTGCCACTTCAACTAATTAGCTGAATTAAAATCATGAGCAAGAGAATCCGTGTGTGAGTTTACATCAATTTTTTCCTGTATTTGAAGCGTACATTTTAATGAAAAATAGTAACCGCTGATTTTTTTTTATAACAGCTTGATGTATGATAATAAGTAGTAGATCTCAAAAACTTGCTGAAATTGTAAGCACAGTGAATGTTTTCAGATGACCAAATGGAAGTCGGCCAACATTTCTTGCTTCGGGTCTGTGTGAGCTTGTGTATCGTGGCTTTTACCTCTTATTTTTTTTTTCCCCTGAATTTCTTCTGCTGCTGCTTTAGAAAGAATATTAACACTTATTACAGAAGTATCCTTTGTAGTCTAAAACACAGCAACAGAAATTGAGTTTGAGTTACCTTAACTTTTTAGGCAAGTTAAAGCTTTTATAAGTAATTATATTAGAAAATACTGTAAAACCGTATGGATGGCCTTCTGTTCCTGTTTATCACAGCATGCAAGGCACCAGAAGAGCACAAAGCTGCACTAGCGCAGGATCAGACTGCACCTTTGGAAACTTTTCGGTACCGTGAAGGTGGTCAGACACTGGAACAGGCTTATTTTTGAGGGAGCTGTTGCCCCATGCATGTCCATGTTCAAGAGACATTTGGATAGTGCTGTCAGTAACACGCTGTATTTTTTGGTTAGCCTTTAAGTGGTCGGGCAGTTGAACTTAATCTCTGAAAGGTCTTTCAAACTAAACTGTTCTAATTTTCATTGACATCTTTATTTATGGACCTGTAGATTACTATTCTCCTACATGCTTGAATATTTTGCGCTCCTGAGTGTCTGTTAATTAATAGACTGTATGACAAGGGCAAAACTGTACCTTGTGGTAATAAAGCAAAGGAAAAATAATCATATTCTGTGATTTGAAAGACTTGTCATGGCATTTTCACTTCAAAGAGAGGCGAAGTTAATCAACCGAATAACATGTTGCAAGTGTGAGAGAACAGAACCAATCATAAAAATGAATTGCGTCCATATAGTCATTTTCTGAGTCATTTTCTGAGATACAATGGCAGGCAAAACTTTACAGGTGTCATGCAAGTGTGTGTGGCAGTGAAGAAGCAATAGCAGAGTGATCTTTCCCTTGAGGCAAAGGATGGCATCCACATGTCCATCAGCTGCTGATTTCAGGTCGGGTAAATGTGATGTCAGGTTCTCAGAAAGAGTGCTGGGAGAGGTTTGCTTCTAAGAAATCAAATGCTTGTTTGAATTCCCTGGGCCTGCACTGAACGTCTGAAAAGAACTGCTCAGAGAAGATGGAGGTGTGCAGGATGAGGTGCTAGCTACGTGTTGGGACAGGGCTGCCATGGGTCATACAAAACTGAGAGAAAAGGTAGCTGATGCTAAAGCTAGAGATGATACATGTTAAATGATAATGCAGTTTAGTTAATTTCTACATTCATAAAGCAAATGTGTTCTTTAAGAGAAAGTAATTTTTTAAATGATTTAATTTTTACTTGCAATGCATTTTATTTTTTCTGTAAGTGCTGGACTCATTTATTTTGTCAGTGCTTGCACGTTCAGGGGCCTGTGATGCCAGCACCGTTTGAAAGAGAATTTCACGGCTTAGAGTACAGATACTGCATCAAGTCTTTTCCATCATAGTTTCCCAAGGAAAGTACACCCTGGGAGGAGTGGGGGCTAGGTGCTTACATCAAATAGATCTGCAGTCCCCAGATAAACTTTTCCTGGGCCAGGTATTCTCTGAAGATACTGACAGTGCTTGAATGTCTAAGTAGGCAAGACGTTCCATGAGAAAAAGAGGAGCTAACATCAAATTATGTGAGGTTATAATGAAGTACTGACCAACCCAAGTCCCTCTATTAACATTGGGCGCTACACCCTCGTGATTGTTTGTAGAGAGGTTTAAAAACACAAGGTTTTCTTAATGTTAGCTGTTTTGGGGTGCGAGGACTTGTACTTTTCAAGGAATAAATAATGATGTATGCATAAGAAACATTACACTGGAGCTATAGAATGTTTACTGTTTCACTGTCTTCTGAAATATTCCTGTTATTGTGGGAACCGTGTAATGCAATTTCCATACCATGTATTTTAATTTTCTCTTCCTGGATGGCAGCTGGATTTCTATTTAGGTGAAGCTGTTTTTGAATGAATGGTTGTTGGTGGGTTTTTTTTTTTTTGTTTTGTTTGTTTTTTAAATTATGGTAGCTCTTGATTGTGTAAATCAAGATTTTTCTGGGGGGGGGTGGCAGGGAGAAAGAGCTTTTGAACTGCTGATCTGCGAAACTTTTCCATTTTGGATGTTTGTGAAACTAATAAGTAACAATGAGAGGAATACTTGAGTTTTGATATATGTTGGAATTTACTGGTTCTGTAGCAATTATATCCAGAGGAGACAGACCAGACCTTTAAAGTGATTTAGGGTCTGTCTGGGAGACAGAAATAGTTGTGGCTGTCTTGCTGTGATGTAGTTCTGGTCTTGTCATAGATGAGTTGCTGAAGCAACCTTGAGCTTATTGATGATCTTGAAATGGCCCAGGTCATTAGAACTCAGCCAGTAGTTCCACTGTTTTTCACATCGAATGCATTTGCTAGCTTTTTAAAGCACAAGTTTACCTTAAGGTAGATTTTACGATAGGTATTGGTGGCACATTTTTGAAGATGGTGATTTTCCACACGTTACAAATCAATATCAACATAAATCTTTCTTGGCATTAACAAAACATAACAGATGTTTTTATTGAGACATTAAAAAGAACAGAGTCTTCAGAAATCCCAGAAAAACATTCCTTTATATAATCTAGTCATTTAAAAAGAAATTAGGTTGTTATTAATTATTTCTTTGTAGCATTACGTGGGAGTTGAAATTGTTTAAGTGCACATTAAACATTTCCAAGAAATTTATGTAGCAAACTACCCTAGTTTGTCATAGCTTTATGTAATAGTCTAGTAGATATAAAAATCATCAAATCCATTTCTTCACTGTTTCAGAGAAAATAAAGATTTTTCTTCTAAGCAGAGCTAATAGCTTTGAGAAATTTTGATAGCTGTAATGGGCCAGGCGTTGTGTTGTGCTGTAAAGACAGAGGAAAATTTTTCTTCGTAAAGAGAAAGCAAGTTAGAGTGGATGGAAGAGAAATCCAAAGAAAGAATTTATATTACTGGTAAGTGGAAGGTTGAGAGAGGAGAATAGATGAGAGATGTATTTGTACGGTATGCTAGAAGAAAAAATGGAAGAAGGAAAGGAACAGGGGGAGGTGGAGAAAATGGTTGATGCTAAATGCAAGGGAGTTGGACTAGAGGGCCCTCGGTGGCCTCTTTAAACTCTAAGGATTCTATGATTATATGAGAATGCCAAAAAAAAAAAAAAAAAAAATGAATTCAATGAGATGATGATGCATATCAATTAATAAGTCTCATAACGAAGACACATTTTAGAAATTATGTTTAAAGTAGGTATTCTGATGTCATGTCCAGCTTTTTTTTATTTGGTGCTTTTGAACAATAACCATCTTAGAAGCACAAGTGTGGATTCCTTTTTGAGCTTTTTTTTTCTTTTTAGTTACAAAGATGATTGTAAGGGCTTCTGAATGCTTGGCTTCCTCAAAAAAAGTATTTCAGTAATGAAATTGTGTAATGATTTTGAATACAAAATGAATTCTTTTCCATCGGTAAGACTTTATATTGATTATAATATAATTTCGATAGCCTATCGCACAGCTTATTGTGAATGTTTACATGCAAGTAGTTTCTGCTTCTGAAAGTTGACATAGAACAAAATAGCTCTGATGTCTTCAGCCTTCTAAAGGCGAAAATCAGCCTAACTGAGAAATTGAAAGAAAGATGCTTGGCAGTCTTAGAGAAAAAGCAGCAATTACTGTGGAGGAGAGATGTTCAGTGTCTGAATAGTTGTATTCAGGCTGGAAAAAGTCCACACGTCCCATGGGCACGCAGCAGAATTCTCTAAGATTATTAACTTCTGTCAAATTCTGAATGTCAGCTTCCTATTTGTGCATCACATGGTCTACGTTGTCAGTAGGAAATGTAAGCTATTCCTGTACTGCTTGAGAAATCTGATGACCATCTAATTCGCCATCAGAAGGATGTTCTCGAAGCAGCAGTGAATGCTTCGAAATGGTGAAACTAATTCCAAACAAAGAAATCAAATCCTAGTCCTCTTAGTGCATTTAAGGCTATATAATGCGTGAGTAGGAGAGCTCTTAGTAGTTTCAATTTTGAATGATTCTAAAATCTCAAAGGGTAGTACATGAATCAGTGAAACATAGTAACGTGGACTTGATCTTTGAGGAGGTGGGATTTGGGGATGCAAATGCACATTAAAACCTACTTCTGTCTCTGCACATTTATTTTTCCTCTTTATTTTCTTTAATCTGAATCTGACACCGGGTTAATAATTGATTCTTATCATCCCAGCCAAGATTAGGACTCCACTATAGATAATTGTATTCCTTCTTCGATGAAGAGATAAATGAAAAGACAATCAAGTGACTTTCCAGTGCTGAAATAGGATGCGTACGGACTGCAGTGTGAATTGAACATGAGCTGGATGGAGTATCCGTAAAACAGAGTAATCTAGGGGTAGCTCACAGAACTGTAGTAACTGTTGTTCAAGTCCTAGACGTCCCAGATGATTTCAGTTAACATCCAAAATAAAAATTTAAAGAGTTGCTGTCCCAGAATTTTTCACATAGAAAACTCATCTAAAAAGGAAAGTAAGAAATAAAGTGGGGGAATTAGAGTTCACTTCTTGTAGACTTAGCCCAGAAAGACTCGCTCAGTTTAGGAAAACTGAAGTGACATCTCCAAATTTGTTGCAAGAGAATACATGCAGGTATAACGAGGACAAGAAGGCAGGTCCTTTTTCATACTGAAATTTTGTTTTTTTTTCTAGTGGGAGTAGGAAGATACAAGTGTTGTATCTCTGGACAATTCTGTTTTGCTTGCTCTTGTTAGATGCAATTAAGGATATTGTAAGAACGAAAGCAGTTTCTAAAATAACCCTAGTAGTTGCTGTTTTAAACATGCTGGTTCTGGAATAAATCCTCAGCTTGGATTAGATGACAGGTTTTTTTACTTCTAACTAAGCTATTTGCTAGGTAGGAATGTTTCCAAATAATGGCTGAGATTAGCTTGGTGCTTTTTGCATTGAGTCACACAATCAGTTGCCTTCTCTGAATTGTATTTAGTGAAGTTTTGGGGATTCGTCAGACATCCAGGTCATATTACTTTCTTGACCATAATATGGCCTGTGCTTTTGAAACATAAACTGAATTTAATTTGCATTCACAGTTAGTTAATTCAAATGGAGTGGCTTTTCCTAAAGTATTAGTGACCTCTTCCTCAAGTATTAGGATATTCTCTTGGAAAAGATTTTAGATTTCATTATGTTTTGTGTGGAGTGCTAATGGTTGATTGCAACTCATGTTCAAATGTGTGGAATTGAAATCCTGTCTTTCAAAAGGTCTTTCTGTAGAATAAAATCACGTAATGAATTCTGCTCATTTACTGAGGAGTCATTACTCACATCAAAGATAGTAAATTTTAAATATGTGCCTGATGCCACAGGTTCTAGAGGGGTGATGAACTGTGACATGAAGCTCTGAATAACTTGAAGCTTAACAGCTGTGAAATTGCAAGAAAAGTCATTTATTTTAATATAAAAATAAGTGTTTGAATGGGTTATGAATGAGATGCTTCTGCTACCAAAAATGGATTTAAAAATTAAAAAAAAAAAAAAAAAGAGACCTTTATGAGGACATGTAAAGTTTTATCATGGCATTTGAGCTTAGATTGTCTTTCTTACTGGGTATTTGGCTTACCTGTTAAGGATAATTGCTACATTTTATATAGAAAATCCATTGACGTTCAGTAACAGTACCACTTCACTGGCTTTCAAAGCAACATTATGTAAATACACATTAATGAGCTCACACCAGGAGAGAGAATTCAATGAGGTTTTTTTCCTTGATCGTATTCATTGTCTGAATTTTAACTCTGGATCTGTTGTTGGCATGACGTGTTTTTGATAAACAAGTATTGGGACTTAATGAGCAAGTATGGAGGGTGAAATACCACAGTGGGGGAAACAAGGAGAGAATATCAAAGTGATTCTAATGGACAGTGATGTCTCAGCAGTGTAACAGTAATGTCTTACACGAAGAATCTCTGTAGGTAGAATGGTAATGCTCTTTGGTCTGATAGTTTCCAGTCCTCAGGGATACCTAGTAAAGAATCTTAGAAATGTTTTGTATCAACCTTTTTTCACATCCCTTGTCAGCTTTAGATGGTTCTTCTCTATTTAGTTAAATGAATTTCACTGTTGCTGTGTATTCTAAAGTGTAGTTCCACTTCATAAAAATGACACTATTGGGTCCTATATTTACTTCACTTCAGCAACTAAATGTCAAGTATATTTACTGTTGGAAGTGTAGCTTGATAAATCCTCTATCTGAAAACTCAGGCTAGAATGCAAGACTTGTGTTGTTTTTGGTCTTCTGTGTCTTTCTTCAGTGACGCACAAAAATTTCTGCAGGAGAAATAAAAATTTTGGGCTTGTATACGTGTAGACCAGAATTCATTGAACAGCTGTGTTGGTGATGCCTCAGAAGGAAAATAAATGAATTTTCTTTTCCTTATCTGGAAAGCTACATCGAGGCATTTCTCATTAAAGCTGAGATCTGGCTGATTGTCCTCAAGAACCAAATCTGTACTGCGGTTTGTCAGCGTCTGTTAGAAACTCTGTGGATGTATACTCAGGTGCAGAACTATATCCAGTCTTTGGGTGCTGCTTATTACTGAGACCAGTTCGCCCTAGAAAGATATCAACTATCTTAAACTGTGCTCTCTGGGTCTGATGCTAAGGATGCCTTCTAACTGGCCTTCCTTCCTGAAATATGTACTCATCAATTAAATTTTTTCCCTCTGAAACTCGCTCTTTTTCATGTTTCCAGGAGTTCCCCAGGAGATCTGGATCCTCCAGGTTATTATGTGGCAAAGTCTGAAATTCAGGGCACATGACTGTCAAAGTGCAAAAGATGCACAGAAAAGAAACTGAAGAAGAATCGAAGTATGTGCAAAACCATCCTTCTATCCATGTCATTTCAGCAAGCCGTTGAGTTCGTGCCTTCGTGTTCACTGGAGCTATTCTTTCCTCTCTTTCTTTAGATCCTTAGTCTTGTCTTCAGGCTCACGTCTCTCTTCCAAAAGCACTGCTGCTGAAAACAGGAGAGGCCCAGCTGTACATGTTAAATGACCTTTTTGTTTGGCTTCCAATCCACTGTGCATGATTTACTGCTTGTATAGCAACCTGCGCTCCAAATCAGGAGCATTTTTTCCACATGATCCGAGGCTGAAGCAAACCCGTTTCCTTTGTGGTGTTTCCATCTGGACAGACAACTGTTCAGAATAGTAATTCTGAGTGATGATCAGCCCAGAATATCCCATTCTAATGTAGAGATCAAAAGGCAAACAAGTGACAGTAGAAAATGAAATGAATAATCAGAACACAGAATGTGGATGTGTTTTTAGTGAGCGTTAAAGGAAGCTTTTAAAGGAAGTTAAAGCAGCTCAGATTCCAGCTCATGTTGACTTCTGTGGGTTTTTTCTTGTGGCTATGCAATATATACTGAAGCATATATGTGTGTGGCAACGGACTCCTTTAGTTGCCTGTGCTGCCTTGGTTAAGAATGGAACCAGTCACAATAATTAGTTAGTCAGCATCACAGCAATTATATGCTTGAAGAAATATTTCTAAGCACATTTCATCTGCTAAAAATTAAAAAACATAGAGGATGTTTTTGGTAAAAGTTATTATAATGGGTTATAATAAGAACAGATGTTATTTAATGAACATACTGTGCTTTAATGTTTGAAAAGCAAAGACATGCAGCATTAATTTGTACGTGAATTTTTTTTTTAAACTATCTCCATTGGGAATTGAGGGAATTGATAACATTCTTACTAATAGTACGAATAAGTTTCACTTGGGTGAGATGCACTCTTTGGGGTTCCTGAAGTGTCACTTCATTTTGCAATAACAGAGCCTGATTTTTATTTATTAATTTCAACTCTGAAACATCAAAACATTCTTGATCTTCTCTGTTGCTAGATTTTCAGATTGTGCTAATCCACAGCAACTGCTGCCTTGGCAAGATGTCACAGAATTGAACAGGGCTGTAAATAAAAGCAAGAGCAACTGATCGTCCAAAATGTAATCTTTTGTTAAGGGTCATAGCTCTTTAGAAAGGGTGTGACACTTTACTGTCTTGGTCATCATCAGTCATTCATTTAGCTGTTGCTAAACATAATTATTTCTTCAAATTCATTCAGTTTCTTAGAGACAATCTGCCTATGTAAGGAATGGATAAAAAATGGTGCTGAGCTAAAATGCAGCTTAAAATACAAACCCATAAACCAAAACCAACAACAATGAAACATTCTCAGTAAGCATTCCTGAAATGTAATCAGAATCATTTGGGTTGGAAGGGACCTGTTAAGATCTAGTTCCAACCCCCCTGTTAAAGGCAGGGACGCCTCCCTCTAGACCAGAGGCTCAAAGGTAATGTGGAAAGGACATGAGTGTTCTTGTTACCTAGCAATAGCAAATAAAAAAGACTAAATCAAGTGCATATGAAATCTGGAGAGATTTATCTGGAAGTATATCTGAAGCAGAAAGCAAAGGTGTACGATAACATTACAAACTAGCATTTTACGGTGACTAATTAAGACTACTTCTCTGACAAAAGCTGTCTTGGGGCACTGACCCTGTGATCCCTCCAGGGGGCCTGGCCTCTGCTGTGTGCTCAGTAGCTCCAGGGGCTGCTTAGTTGCAGCTGGGAGCCATCCCTTCCCATCTGTCCAGCCTGCAGGCCTTTTCAGGGTGCCCTGTGCATCCCATGTCCTCCTCAGACTCCCCTCATGTGAAGCCTGAACTGCCCCACAGCTCCTGCATCCCCTTCCCAGTGGGGAGCCCCTCTCCCAGCCCCTGAGTATCCCCTGGCACTGAGATGCCTCTGGAGCACCTGTCTGCCTGGCACACCTAGAGCTGTGAGAGGTGGGAGGCCAGATGGTGTTCATCAGCCTCGTTTGCTGTGACCATCCTCACCTGGCACTTCACCACACCCAGACTCAGGAGTCAATTTTAGTTCAAGCCACAGCTTCTGCCATGCTGTACTCTGTTGTTCCTCTCTAAGTCGGGGTTCAGTGCATCGCTTTTGGGGTATGCTTGCGCAAGTGGTGGAGCTCTTTGTGTTTCGCTGGCTGCAGCGGAACTGGTGCTGTCTCCAAACTACTGAAGCTGCTGAATGTTTTTTCTTCACACTTGTGAAAAAGGTATGCTGAAAGCCAGGGTAAGCTTAACAGAAACTCACCCTTAAAGAGCTCTATCAAAATGCACAGGCGAAAATTCATTTTAACCAAAATTTAGTTAGTGTGCTTGTGTGTATCTAGCTGATGTTTTTTGGTTTGCTAAAATTTACGGTAATTTTGTACTAGTCCTTGTGAGGTACCTTGTATAAAAAGTTGTTCTATAATTTCCACCCTAAGGAGGGGTAGAAAACTTGCTCAGTGATTTGTGAAACTCAATTTATATTTTGATCCAGAACTGTTTTTTCAGTTAAGAACAATTTGTTGTCCAGTCTGTTAATATAGTAAACAATTACAATTGTCTGTTATTTGTGGGGTAGTTGCTGATTAGTAATATTGCTCAGGGTTTTGTGAATTTATCTCTTCATATTCAGAAATCAACAAAAGTTGTGTTTTTATAACCAAAATTTCCCTTGCAATCACCAAAAAAAAAAAAAAAGCTAGCAAGAGAACCTCTCCTAGTAATCTATACAACTCTGTTCTTATTTTCTTTGCTTTGCTCATCCGGATTTCTCTTACCAAAATCAAGTCCTTTGCGTAGTTGCTAGAGTAAATATTTGATGTTTTCTATGCTAAATTTGGTGGCAAATGTACTTGACAGAAGAACCTTCACAGAGCTAGCTCATCATAAAGGTTGCGGTGGCCTTCCTGCTTTGTAACAGAAGCTATTTCACTTGGCCTGGGACCTGTATAAGCAGGTAAAGTTGTCTAATTATATCTGTGGCATTAACTGGAGATCTTAGATAACTTTGCCCAAATACTTAAGACTATTGGAAGGTAGCAGCTCGAAATGTCATTGACATTGAGAGGATTTTACTATTAGAGTTAGAATTCACGTATAAATGGTACCGAATGGTTGTGCGTATCTCTTCAAGAATACCTGGAACGAAGTAGCACTAGAAGAGATAAGGAAAGGACACTTACGATATTTGACAATGTTGCATTCAATTTTCAGCTCTGTATACTCATGGAAAGGTATCCAGAAATGAGCAGGCTTCTCTGTGTAGCATGTGGGAGGAGATGGGGTCTTGAAGGAAAAAATCCTGCTCACTGCAGAGGAAATGGCTAGAGGTAGCACTAAACCCTTTGTTTCTGTGTTAGAAAGGATTTGTTCCATCCAGAGGTGTGTTAACTGCAGAAAAGAGAATGCTTCTCTCTTTTACGGAGAATGCTGCAGAGCGTTGAGGTCTGTAACTTAGAACTAAATCAGCTCTGAGCAGATATATATATATTTATAAATCAGAAAACTCTGAATTATAGGTAAGGAAGTTTTTCTGAATTGATAATATCTGCTCATTACTTGATTTGTATGAAGGTGAAGTTCTTGCTGGTCAAGGCAATCTCATCTGAGTGTTCGAGTGGGGACATGGAGTAGGCAAGACAGCTTTCTCTTCCATTTCTCCCCTACCTATCTTCAAAAGAAATTTGTTTACAAGATTGCCTATTTCTTTTCTGAAAATAATGGCAGTTGTTAAATTTTAATCCTGGTCACTAAGATGCCCGCTGCTGTTTCCTAAATGTACTGCAGTCATGTAGAGTTGTCCTGTTCAGCCCTCGGGTTCTGTAAGGACGTTCCAAGGTTCCACGTTCTCTCTGCTGCCTGTTGGAAGATTGTAATGGCTTTTGCCTTCTTACAGGAAGGAATAATTAAGAACGTGGTCCAAAGTGTTTCCATGTTGAACGTATTAAGTAAGGCTCTGCTTTTAACCACAGTGTTGCTTTTCATGCTCTCATGGAAGTGTTTATTCAGTGTTGAGAAAGCAATTTTAGCTGTAATTCAGTAAGTTGTCATGTGAAAATAATTACCGTCTCTGTAAAAAGTTCATTCTTTCATACTACTGCTCCTTCCCAGGAAGTGTTTTTGTATGTGCGCTGTCTTGTAACGTGATGTTACAATACAGTTTACATGCAGTAAAATGGTATGGAGAACGGGAGTTGGACCACTCGCTGTTTTAATGGTGTGTAATGAATTACACATTTCTCATGGGAGGCATGCGGTGGAAGAAGCCAATTACTTTAAGGCACCAAATCCTGAGCCCTCAGAAACCACCAGGATTCTTGCCATTGACTTTGCTCGTGCCAAGGCTTGGATTACAAGCGTTGGTAATTATTCAACTACAGAACAATAGTAAAATAATTTTCCAAATTAAACCAGAAAACATTCAAAAACTTAATTAAGAGTTTTTTTTCTTACTGTATTTTTCTTTCTCTTCAAGATAAATGCCAGTTGTAGAGATGGATAAAATACATGTGTTCAAAGACTGTCTTGAGAGATGGATAATCTTGTAATTTAAGTTGAGCAGAAAACAGAACTGCCTATCCCATCCAACAAGCCAAGTATAGATGTCACTGTTCATATTGATGAAATACTGGTTCATTTCTGGAGTTAAGGGGAAGGACCAGTGCTGAGTGGCCAACTCAGGTGGTATAAAAGTGGTGTACAGGTAGAGATCAAGGACCCTATCCAACAAAAAAGACTTGAAAGAAACATGGGTTCAAATAATTGAGCTGTCTCATAAGTAGAAATAAGCCTGAATGCTTGTTTAAAGATACCAAGCATGATTTCACGCGCTTTTCTTCTTTTAGGTTTTTAAATGCTTCTTGCAAAAATTCAATCTCCTCTTTCCCCCTGTGGTTTATATGCCTTTGTTACTGTTTTACTTTCTTCAACTTGCGCTAGATCTAGCTAAGCTCTGCTACTTCGGAAGTAGAGTGGTATCAACTGAAAGAGCTTTAAGATTCATTGCTGAATTGATCAGATTCTGCATCTCCCCTAAACACATGGCTGGGGACTGGAGGAGGCCTATGAAATGTCTTCTTTGTTCGATAAAAACAAAGAAGTCTATACGGAATGTAGGCATTCCATAAAATATTTATTTATTAGCAGATCTTTTCTGTTCTTCCCTGTGATGTGAGAAAAGGCTTTAGGAGATTCTAGCTTTCTTAATGTAGAAATGCCAGATGCGGGATGTAACACCGCGTGTACGATATGAGTTTATCAAACACAAAGATGGATGTAAATCAAAATGTTTCAACAAAGTTTGTTTTTCCCATTGTGCAAATCCTGATCTGAGAGATCTCTTTGCTATGAAACTTGTCAGTGATTCTTGGTGCTTCTAAAACTCTGCTAGTTTCTCAGAAATTTGAAGTTTTGGAAACTTCCACAGTTGGGCTTCCAGATACTTACGCTTCACAATTTTCTAAAAAGAAGCGTTTATTTTCTTCTACATAAGGTTTACTTCTTTGGCATTTTTTTCCTAACTCTCTACTTAGTTAAATTTATTTTCTTCAGAATGTTAGTTTTCTGAAGAACAAAGACAGTGACTTTACAGGTTACACAAGTGCCTCTTGTGTGCATTTTTGTTTTCTAATCATTATAAGCAGTTGTAAGAATTCCGTGGAGCTTGTTTGTTTTAATTCTACCAGGCTTAATAAAATTCTTCCTTGCAGTTATAGCAATCTGTGCATTGTTGAGAGGTGAACAAGGTAATGGCTGTATTACTGGAAATGGTTCCTCCCTTAAACCTGAATGCTTCGTAAGGTATCAGTAAGGCTTACTGATGGGTATGGAGTGAAATCTAGATGGAACATTATTGAAAAGTAAATGCTAGACCTTTGGAGGAGTGAAATGGTATGTTGTGGAGTTCACAGAGATTGAGGTGGAGCTGATATGGCGTGGGGGAGAAAACATTAATGCTGGAAGTCTATATTACATAAGTTGGAGGAATTCAGCATAATAAAACGTAGATTTGCTATGACGTGTAAGTGGAATTTTGCTTTGAGTATAGGTGACAATAACTTCATTATATTTGATTGGATATTGAGAACATTTGGTAGAGACTGTTTTGTAGTATCAAAGTATCTTTTCAGTTAGGCAAGATGAAAGCTTTCTGGTTTATGGCCCAAGAAAGTATGTGATTATTCCACACATGTGGGGTGTTTGTGGAAATGCTTGATATTTATCCCTTTTTAAACAGTATTTTGAGTTTGTTTTACTATAAAATTGAGAAATGGCAACGAGTGTGGATGTGGCTGCTTAAATCCTGGCACAAATGGAAATAATTCTGGTTATTTTATCAATCATTTTGGGGGTGGTTTTTAATCTTTGATTCTCTCTGTGCAAAAAAATTAGCCAAATAGAGAAATCTTATATTAGAGATTTCAGGGCACTGTGTGCAGATCGTAGTAACAGTTGTTTCAGAGGACTGGAAGACATAATCAAGATACTTCTGCTGTGTACTTTGTCAGCAGACCCAACCAGCTGTAATAGAGAATTACAGTCTTCTTGTGAACGGAGTAATTTGGAAGCGGACCAGGAAGGCTGTAGTGTTGGCTGCTGGTTATTTTTAAAAACTTTTCTGTTTAGATGAGCAAAAATAGCAAAACAACACACAAACTATTAAATGAATTATTTTTGCTAGTACAGTATTGTATAGGAATATTTGAATAGTGGGTTCTTCTAGCTGAAGTGGTTAGGAAAATGAATGTAAGAAGTAATTGCCATTTCAGAAAAATGAAAGTATTTTAACAGTTTGTGTGTATCAGGTAGTTCTCTTTCTGAAGTAGTCTAGTAGCGCATCTTGCCATTTAGCTGTGTGTTCCTCAGTTTCTATTGAATTTTCTTGCTTTGCTGTTTAATGCTGAACTTTGCCCGGTTTTTTGGGCAGTTCTCCAGTTTTCTAAGTGTGATTCAGGGATTAGCTTTGTATTTATGCTTGGGTTAATTTTTCTTTCTACCATAGGTTTTATGCATGAGCGACATAGAATTGCTGAAATTCATCTGCAAAATTGAGTTCATACAGACAGAGAAAACAGACTATCTTGCACAAAGACTTGATGTTTTTAGGAGCTCTTTGTTATTAATAAACTAGATAGTATCTCTTTAACCAAATTAACTGTTATAATTAAGAGCAGTCAGAGTACTTCAGGGTTCAGAAAATGCTGGATACGCTAAACTGAAACTTTTAATAGTAATACTCTAATGGAATAAATGTCAACATGGACGTTTTCTGGAGCCTGTGGTGGAAGTTTGGGTAAAAAGCAGAGTAGCAAAAACTGTTGTGTGATAGTGCTGAAATGAGCTGCAGCCCAATGGCAAGGGCATGGCAGCTGGGCTACCAGCATCCTGCATGCTCTGCCCTGCAGAATGCGCTGGGAGGGATGTGCCTCGTGACAGATTCTGCCACCACTGGCTGGTAGTCTCATGGATCCTCTTAGATTGAATTAATCTCTTAATTGATAATTATAGATTCACTTAGGTTGGAAAAGACCGCTGTATTTACAAAGATCTGAACTTAGAGGATTTCAGACTTATTCAGGTCTTACAGGCTAAGTATTCTGTTTCTTATTATACATGTCCATCTTTCTCAGCTTAAGGGAATGTTTACCTTCATTTCTTATTTAAGTGTCCTTCAGGCAGAGTGAAAGTATTTCCATTCCACCGCACCACCTCACCAGATATTTTCTCTTTCTATCTTGTTCCTTATTCCTCCGGTTTCTTTCCTATAACTTCCATCGTCTAACCTGTTCTGTAATATATTCAAGACTTACATGAGCACTTGTCCTTCTGTATACCTTTGAGCTTATTGGGCACCACTTGTATAGCTGAAAATGCAAAGTCCATTACAGACATAACACTTGGATTCTGCATTTTTCTGGTTTATATAGTCACAGTAATCACTGCTGTATTAAAATAGCTTGGCTCCTTTCAGTAGTCAATATGCAATAGCTTTCTCCTGCACAGCTGGTCAGTAATTTTCTGTATTTTCCTTCTTACAGCTTAGGGATTTTCAGTTTATGATTTAGGACTGCCTTCTTCCCATTAGCAAGCCATAACAGTAGATGTGTATTTAAGAACTGTAACTGTTTTTTTCCTCCTCAGTCTCTTAATTATTTGCATTGTTGAACTACGTAATAAATATTGGAGCAATAATGTATTTTCTCTATGTGAACGCTCCTTTTCATTAAGTGTTATGGAAATCTAATCCCATTTATGGACTTTCACATCTGTATTTTAATGCTGACATTTTTCACTTCCATTTTTCGTACTGCATTTTAAGTGCCTGGAAAAATAGCAAACTCCAGACTTTGAAGGGAACCAGAAGAAGCTGGTGGATCTGTAAGGGTTAACATGCAACCAGGATCCCCTTTGCAGTCACTGGTGTTTGTTCCTACTGAGAATGACATGACTTTATTTAGACACTTCTTGGCAATGAGAACTGAGCTGTTCAAAAAGCAACAAAATAATATTAAAATGCAGACTACCTGCATTGCCAAGTGATCTAATTCCTTGTAAACAGTGGAGAAATACGTTTATATTTTAATGCAGTAGCATAGCAGGAGTACACAGCGTAGTTCTGGCTTGTGTAAAGCCCTCTGAAATTGCAATTGCAAATTGTTTGTAAGAATCTACTATTTCATCATTATCTACTGTTTTCTCTACTTGAGGTGTAAAATTGTACAGGGTGTTCACAACACTCCACATACGTACGTAATTTAATTATTTCCTCAAATACAAGTCCTTCATTTCTGTATTATTTCAAGCTTCGTTCCCTGTTGCAAATTTGTAGTCTTGCTGAGAAGTTATCTGTTCAATTTCAAAAGGTAGGAACTTCCTTCCTTTTGCTCTGCAATGTTTTTCTGCATCAGCTTATTTACTGCTAGCAACAGCCTCTCCAAAAAGGGAGAGGAGGCTATGAGTAGGTATAAGCAAACATCAGCAAATCCTGTGAACTGTATTAGTTGATTCAACTTCTAAAACATTTCTCAGCCTTCTGAGGCTTTTATCAAGATACGTTCACTGACAGTTAAAGGGTCTTGTAAACGAGACACGGCTAAAAAGGAGAAAAGGCTTTCAGTGTGGGTAGAACTGAGCTCTGTGCAGATAATGCAGGAATCGTGGTGTACTTTTAGACGTTACCATAACAATTCCCGAAGCAATTCATGAGAGCTGTCAATGTTATGGTACCTGGTGGTTTGCTGTGCTAATTTGGAGCAGTGCAGGAGTGGCCTTTGAATGCTCTGCAATGGGAATAGGCAGGTGAGTGGGGCACAGAAACTGTTATTTGTGTAGTGTTTAAATTGATAAGAATGACTTCGGTTTACATAGCTGATGCAGGAAAAGCTATAATTTTTGTCCTGCTGGAGGATGATGGTAACAAGGATGTGTATGAGCATTTATTAGAACAGCCTTAAATAGACTTTTAAAGGATTTAAATAGCATTGAAATGCTGTCAAAAATGGGCAATTAGCTTTTATAAAGACTGTCTTTTTCAGTTTGTAAGCTTTGGAACAAGAAAACAACTACAAGCTTCCCCTTAATTCATAGGTTCTCCCTTATATACAAAATATCTTTCTTTTTTCTTTTTTTTTTTTAAAGGGAAAAACAAAAAAAAAAAAAAAACAAAAAACAAAACTACCCGCAGTTTATTTCTACATTTTCCATGCAGGTAAATATTGGAAAATGTGTATTTTCCCCTTGAAAAAACAATCCCTCAAATACTTTCAAGGTCAGTGTTAGGAAAATACGAATGATTGATCCAAAGTTTTTTTCAGCTATTTTTCTTTCAGACACAGCTATTACTTTGTGAAGACTGCGATTAAAAAGCCAAACTTTTCTGAGTTATTTAGGTTTTTGTTTTTTCAGAGAGGAGAACTCTGCTTTTTTCTCTCTTACTCGTCGATGGGATTGTAGAGTAAAATTCTGCAACAACCTTTCCTTGTCTTTTGTAGCTTCCTTCTCTATTTTGCTTAAGTCTTTGGTCCTTTGTGTTTGTACTTCAGGCTGTGACGCAGGAACTCTCATAAGAGCCCTTGACCATACTTGAGCTGGTGCTTTCTTCTTACAGACTATGTGAAATAAAACCGATGAGGGACAGTAGTATCATTAGTATGATTGTATTTTAGAGCAGTTGTATAAGTTCTACTGGTGAACTTCTTTTGTTGTTGTTGTCCACTTTTGCTGTCAGATTTCAGTTGGGACAGTCAGGACCAAAAGAAAGCAAGAAGTGAACCTCAAGATTTTTTCCAGTTTGAGAAGGACCAAGAAATCCCTTCGGGTCCTGTCTTTGCTGAGATCAAAGACTTCTGTACAGAAAACTTAGAGTAAGCATGTAAGTGTTGCATGCTGTTGAACTCAGTAGAACATCCAGTCTGATTTCACTGATGAATCAAAATCAGAATGATTGCAAAGCTGTCTGGTTTACTCTATGCTTTTTCCTGTGTGGCTCCAGGCCAGCACACCAGTCCTAATATGCAATAGTAAAGCAAGTAATTTTTTGAACATCAGATTGTTCTTATGATCTGTTATGTCTGCAGAGCGTAAGTGTAGTAATGTATCAAAAGAAGTAAGAGCGTGCCCGGACCTTTCAAGGTAGCAAAAGAAGTGTTTTGACATAGTCGAGCTAAGCAAATAGAATGGGCTCAAATAATAACCTAGAATATACTCAGATTTGCTAAAAGACATAAAATCAAGTACAGACTAAGTAATTAACTACTAATGCATTTACGTACTTGAATGTTTTGCTTATGTTACTTAAAATTTTCTGAATTCTACGTGTCTTTTGAGGTGAAAACCAGGAATTCCTTAGGAACAACGAGCTCCTGAAGTCGTGTTGAGGGCAGAAAGGCTGTGTTTGAAAGCGGGGTGGAATAAGAGACAGCGTGGAGCTGCTGACCTGAGTTGTCTTGGGCCAGCGTTTGCTGCAGCTCAGCGATGTGTTTCACCAGCAGTGCGAAGGATGCTGCCTTTCCGCATCCCATTGCCACTGATGATGTCAACACATGGTGTGTTGGTGGGTGACGGTCACTTTCTGCAGTGTTTTCTTGTTCTACTCTGAGTGTTGAGTTGGTGAAAGGAAGGACTGGTGGTGGGAGGTTTTGAGAGTGACAAACTTCACTTCGAAGTGGAGGAGTAACTCTTCTACCTTTGCAATTCCTTTTTTTTTTTTTTCATGTAAACAGAGTGGGCAAGGGACAGGAAACATTATGGCATCCACTTGGCATTTGTCTTGAATTTCCAGAGGCAAAAAATCAGTCTGTGTCTCTCTGTTGTGTCTCTGTCTCTCCTATTCTCCACTAAATATTTGCTGAAAACAAGTTCATAACAGCTGTGCTAATTTAGAAAGAGAGCTTGTCTTTCTGCTGCTTGCTTGGCCACGTAGAAAGATACAAGTACCACATCCACAGGCCTTCCACAGTGCAGGGCTGTACCTACCTAATCCTGTGCTCGTAGTGATGGAGAGGGCTAGAAAGAAGCAGCACCATCTACTGACTAAAAAGCAACATTACTGATTCCAACCGAATAAGAATTGCAATGTCTTCTCAAACCACGTGAATGTAATTGAGACCTCCCTGGTTTATTAGCTAAGTAGCAACAACAGTTTTGGTTATGGGTTCTTACTGTTTAATTTCTCTTTATTTTGTTTTTTTTTTTTTGTTCTTATTTTCAGAATTTACCTTGTTTTTATTCTGATAGGAATTGAAAAGTTGATTCTGCCACTTAACTGCCAATTAAGTTGGTGGTGAGGACTTGTAAATAGCTATATGTTAATTATACGTTAATGCTGCTTGTAGCCTTTGGGCTAGTGATGTTGCTTGAAGCTGTTGTAAAAAGCCTCCACAAATAAGGAGAACGGCAGGTGGAAACTGAAGTTTTAGTTCCGCAGAGGTATTTATTAACCTAATAAATCATAGAATGGTTTGGATTGAAAGGGACCTTTTAAGATCATCTAGTTCCAATGCCCTGCTATAGGCAGGGACACCTCCCACTAGACCAGACTGCTCAAAGCCCCAATCAACCTGGTCTTGAGTCCTTCCAGGGAGGGGGAATCCACAACCTCGCTGGGCAACCTATTCTAGTGTCTCGCCGCTCCCACAGTAAAGATTTTCTAATATCTATCCTAATATCTAGTCTAAACCCTCTTGCAGTTTAAAGCCATTTTCCCTTGTCCTGTCACTACCTGCCTGTATAAAAATATTTTGGAGCCTATTTTCTTTTGGGATTAGGCGTTCAGATGCTTTTGGAAAACTGGTCTTGTACAGGGATATTCTCCTTGGCTTTAATGGGGCAGTGAAACAGGAAGGAGAACAGATTTGGTTAAATGCTGTCTGTTCCAGAGCTGTTGTTAGTCAATACGGGTGAATTGCATAGCCTGTGAGAACTGGCTATCTTGTGCTGAAAGCTTTGTTTTTTTTCATGTAACGTTTGATGTTGTTAGTTGCTTAATTTTTTTAAAAAAGAACTTGTTCTTTAAACTGTTTTCTCACTGCAGTATTTGGTTCTATAGTCCACTGCTACAAGATCTTGCTGCAGGAAGAAGTCCTGCCATGATTGAGTTGAATTTTCTACTAACACAAGCACAGATTTCCAGGCCTTCCTAGGTAGTAAGTCTAAGATGTTTCTTTTTCCCGTCTATCTAGAATGCAGGCGTCATATTTGAAATCCAAGGACTGAGTGAAAGGAATTTGGGCAGAAATCATTTAGAAATTAATTGGAACTGCTATTGTCTGTCACAGGTCTTCTGAACTTCTGAAAGGTCTTTTATAAAACATACAGAACGCTACATTCTGTTTGGAACTCTATTTATATCTTGTCTCTTTCTAACAATAAATCTTAGTAAGGTTCCCAAATGTGGCTTATAGTCATAAAGTACTACTCTGGCAACTTTTTTTTAATCCAAATTACTTTATCTGCCCCTGAGAAATGTGTCATAAATTAGCAGCTTGGGATACAGAAGAGGAAATGTTTATTGAAATGATTTGAAAGCAAAATGAGTTACGAGTGTGAATTTGAGGTCATTAGGCTATTAATGCCTTGCAGTTTTATTCTTGAACATACACTTGACCTTTTAAAAACATTCTATTTTGAAATGCTACCCCTGAATTTTAACTCAACTTACAATATTTCATGGTCAGACTTGTTGAAATGGTTCCCATTGAGTTACTCGATGATCTGATTTCATGGGTTCTATGTGTCAAGGCATCAGAGGGGGAAAAATTCAAAGTGCAAGGAACTGGATAATGGTTGTTACATCACAAATATTTTTTGTATGGTGGATTCTTTTCCCCTATTTGTAATAGATAACTTTATCTCAGTCACGCAGGAAGCTTGAGCCTCTGGAGTGTGTCAGGTTCTGCCATACGTTCGTCAGGCCTCAAATAAAGCCTAGCTTTAGAAGCATTGAATTCCATGAATTGTTGCATTAGTGGGATGCAGCTATCTCTCTACACGTGAGCGTTGTAGAAATATCCCCACTTCCTAATTTAGCAAACTTCTCAACATCTGAGAATCCTTTCCGTATTGTGACCAGTCTGAATTGATGGACCTGGTGAGGTTCCACAGGAATAGGATTTCTCTTGTTTGGACTACTTCAACTTTGGAAAAGAGAATTATTTTTAAAAGTCAAGTCTGAAATCAGATGAAGAACAGATGAAGTCAATTCTGATCAAACAATCATAAGTTGAACTATGGGTCTGAGGAATAAAGTGGTCACACGTTGGTATCTGTGATAATGCCTAGATACCTTTGCTCTCTGTGCTACAATTGAAATAGAAATAGTGAATATTCTGTGTCAAAGGGTGTGTGTAACTTGCTGGCATCAGTTCTGTAAAAGTTGTTTTCATACTTGAAAAGTACTTTTCTATCCCAGTGCCTCAATTCCGAATTCCAACTCTGCCAGGTCACTCTTAAGGAAGTATTCAGTTTATCTTTGAATGTCTGAATCAGTTCTAATGAATTTTCAATACTCTGCATAAGCTCCAGTTATCCCTGAAGGTTTCCTTAATGCAAAAGATTACTTCTGGAGTAGGGGAGGGAACCGTTGTTCCCTCTTAGAAATGACAGGCATTCACATTCATTTCTCGTTAATGCTTTGCTACATTTGCCCAAAAGCACTGATGGAGACTCTACTGCCTTCTCCTTCACGTCTCATAAGCAGAAATTACTTTGCGTTAGGCTTCCGTGTTTCAGGAACGATTCTGAGGTTTGAATTTGAGTTTGGCTTCTTATCTCAGAAGTCTGAAAACAAAACCTAACATTTGAACGCTTGTGATCTGGAGCTGTGCTTTGTCTCTGGAGTAAGTTATTTGTGAACCCAAATACTGGAAGTTGAAATCCAAACATTTTCCTTGGTTTCTTTTGCTCCTTATGCTTTCCTCTTAAAGTGCTAAGTAAATTCAGACATGTTTCAAGCTTTGCTGAAAGCGCTGGGAGATGGAACAAACTTCTCAGCAGACCATCCTCCAGCTTTTGCTATGTAAATGAGCTGTTTTCCAGTCCTTGTGTCTTACTGCTTTGATATAACAATTAGGGCAAAAATATTGAATTGCCTCCTGATTAAATGCTGTGACTAGGAATTAGATAAGTGCTAAACCAGCAGACAGTTCATACTGCACACTGAATCATTAAATTCCTGTAGGAGTTCAGGTTCTTCGTTTTTGCTAATTAAAAGATGAGTTAGTAGTTGAGAGTGGATACTGCAGTGCTTGTGCTGTGTTATTTCAGATACCTTCATAATCCAAATCTAAATAATAAGATATATTTAAAAAAAAAAATCTTGACTACTTTGATTAACAGCTTTGCAGTAAGCAGAACAAGAGCAAAGTAATTATTCCAGTGAACTGGATTTCATGTAACTTATTTAAATTCCTGACACCTGTGCACTTCATTGATATGCATATGGGGAAATAACATTGGTCTAGGAGGAGTAGGCCACTTTTTGCTTGGATTGAAGTAAACCTCTTGTTATGCTTCCTGATCAGCATAGGTCCACATTAGTAAGCTTCAGAATACAAATTCCCATAATTTGGTCTTTGTCCAACACTTGCGCAGGATCTCATTTCTCCAAGCTGTGTGGCTCTACAAACTGAGCTTCACTTTCCTTGAGGTCAGTGAAAGAACGCTTCTGCTATGCAAATCTTTGGACAAGGGCAACTCTTGAAATGGAGTGATGTGTTGAAGTATTTTAGCACTGCACAATAAGAAAGAAAAAGAATTAAAGACATGGTGTTTTGAGAGAATGCAATTTTGCAAAACAAACAGTAGCTTTGGTGGATTTAATAGATAAAACGTATCAGTTCATCTTTACAGCAAAGGTGAATATATATCACGTAGGTAGCGTTATTTCAAATAGACGAGATAGTTCAATTAGTCTTTCACTTTTCTTTGGAGTGCTTTTTTTATGTGATACTAGGGTCTATTTAACTTACTATGTATAAAGCAATGGCAGTGTGTCCTATGAGCAGAAATTGGAAATCAGTGCAAAAGAATGTTACTCAGCGTTACAGCATTATTAATGTATTGGTCTGGGTTTTATCTGAACCCAAATAGCCTACTACACCATGATCTATTCAGATTTTTTTATAATGCTCTTTCTGGTTTTCAGGGCAGTTACTTGTAAAAAAAAAAAAATAATAAAAAAATAAGTCATCATTGATGTGGAATGCCAGATAGATATTAGTGTGTTGCACAGGATAGACCTGGCTACGAATTTCTGCCAACCAAAGCACCTAAAAGCTTGGAATGAGCACTGCAGAATCATGTACAGTCTTTTCCTTTCTGGCTACTTTAGATGGAGAACAATCAATGATAATAACTTAAAAAGGAAAAAGCTGTTAGCGTCTCTGAAATTATTGTTATCAACCCCTATAAGAGCAGGCTCTGAAGCTGGATGAGCTAGTCTAGAGCTTGATCTGTATTCTGAAAATTCAGTGATGTTTTTTTTTCCTGATTATTTTTATGCTTCCTGTCTGTGATTGGAAGTAAAAATGTTTAAGTGCTGTGCGATGAATGGAGTTGATTTTGTTGCTATTACAGTCATGAGCAAAAAGTATGAAAGCATATTCACACAAACGGTGCAGTTAATTTTGCAGGAGTTAGGTGGTTTGGAGAAGTATTACTTATTGTCTCTCTCCTCATCTCTTTTGGCATCCTTCCGTAATGTTATCTGGCTTCTTAGTAGCTTTTACACGCGGAATCTGATAGAGCCCTCTCACTCTGAGCACAGAGACCCTTAGATACTACGCTGCCAGCACTGCTCTGTTGAGCAGATTGCTGTGCAGGGGCAGTAGTTCTTTTTCAAACAGAATTGGACCAAAGTATAAAAAACAAAACAAGACAAAAAAACAAACAAAAAAAACCTGTAGTGACTATCTGTAAATTGACTACTTGTGCCATTTAGTTTAAATCTTGACTTATACAGTTGTTATTCATTGTTGAAGGAGATTATGATTGTCAGAACATGCTTGGTGATCAGAAAAAAAAAAATATGATGAGGAATGGTCAGAGCCTGGTTTCCCAAGGCACTGTTTTGGCTTGCAGAACTGCTTGCTTCCCTGCTCTGTTTGAAAGGAATCAAAGCTTACATCTCATACAGCTTATTAAAAGCCCATCTGAAATTAGGTGAATTCTGGAGCTGAGATGCAAATCTAACTGTTCTATGAAACCTGTATTTTCTTGGGGGGGTTGGAAATAGACTTATTTTGTGTCCAGTGACTAATAGACAGACATGTCAATCTCCAGAAAGATGATGGACTTAGCGTGGAGATTTAGCTGCTGTTATGAAAAGGTGTTATCTTCACCAGTTCGCAATTTTGCCTGGAAATAGAATGTTGCTGGAAGGCTTAACAAGTCTTTTTAGCAGTACATCTTTATAATCCATATACAAATATTCATACAAACATATATCTGTTTTAAAAGCAATTTCTTTTGTGGGCAAAACACTTCAGCAAAGTTTATCTTTTAACCACCAAATGGGTGTGTGATGAAAATTCAAAGGAGTGAAAAACAAAAGCAACCAAACAAACATTGTGTGGTGTTAGTTAATGGACATTACTCTAATGTCCCTCTCACCAGACCTGGGTTGCTTTAGCTCTGGTATCCGAGAATAATTCATGTGCTTTTTATTTGGGACATCTGTATGTACTAGTTCGTATGAAATATCCTCCTATATTTATTAAATCATAAACACAACCGTATTTTTATGGAGAACCTAATCTAAGGCATGTACTCAATTGAGTCTGCAATTCTGTTTAAGATTTTCTTCCAGATGTAGAAGAGTTTTAAAATTCACTCCTATTTGTGAAATGCCATTGCCATCACTGTTCCATCTCAGTTCTGTGCCAGAAGTCAGAGCAGAATTGCAGCTGTGACAGGAACCCTTTGTGAGCGTTGGTGTTGGTGAGGCAGCTGTGTAACCACAGGTTCTGGGCATTCAGTTTGCCTTCACTGGGTTTTCAAAACCAAATGGTAGGGTATGATCTCTCTGTTATTGGTTTTGTTTTTTTTTCTCAGTCGTGCTTCTACCCTTGTCAACCCACAGAACCAAGATGTAATCTGTTGATTTTATATACACGCACACACACACTTATATATATATATACTGATTAAAAACTGTATAGTGGAAAATACTTTGGGAATTGGGCTATATCTAAAGAAAACTCATGTAGTCAAAAGCTGTGGCTGGGTACATACTAAAGCTCCAATTTCCATTTTACTTGCAGGAGTTATTTAACCTAACCCCCAGCTCTTTTTAGAAAAAGTAGAAGTTCCTGTGTCTCAGTTTTTCCTTAATCTGGAGCTCCATTTTAGTATTTTTATTAGCACTGCTGTGGATTTCTTGGTGTTTTTGTGTGCATGTGTGATTGGTTGTCACTTCAGTTTTTGTTTTTAACATCTCAGATTTATTTGAAGTGCTAACTGAGTTTGGAGCTGCTATATATAGCTGCCCAGTTAGGAAGCAGTTCCCAAATGTTCTTAAGGTTAAAAAGAAATATGACTTAATGAAACTGAAATATTTCTAATACTTTGATAAGCTCAGCATAATAATATATATGCTATCTTAAATGCCTTGTTTTTACTTTTAATCTTCTTGTATTTCTTTGACATATTTTCTTTGGTTTGAGGAAATGTTCTTTTGTGCCTTACAACTGGGTGTGTGTCTCCCAGGTTGCTTGAAAGGCAAATATGTGGCAGCCTTTTTGGATACAAACTTTCCACATTAATTCCTGCTGGACTTGTGATGTTTTCAGGATCTGCTCTCGAGTTGCACTGGGTGATCCTTATGGGTCCCTTCCAACTCAGGATATTCTAAGATAAAGGTTTTCATCGTTACGTTGTGTTGTTTCTCATAACTAGACATGTTTTAACATTGGAAATATAAGCATCTGATGGGTAGGTTGGATTGATTTGGGATTTTAAGATGCTGCGTATTTTTGGCATCAAAGTTAACTTATGTGTTTAGCACTGTTATTGTATAGGAGTGTAGAGTGACAGAGCCTATGAAGAATGTGCATATTTGAGCACTACAACAGACAAATAAGAAATTATGCCTTCAACTGATAAGCATCATTTTCGTTTTATTAAGTGAAGCCAGGAACCACCTAAAATGTGCAGTCGTGTAAGTACAGATTGTCTCACAACTGCATAAGCATTATTTCTACTTAGCTATCATCTAATGTACATCTTTTGAAGGATATATTTTGGCAGATTAAAGAAAAAAAAACACAAACAACTGAGAAGATGGGTCTTGCTTTTCTGTAACCTGCAAGACCCTTTGACTGAAACGGTGAGCAGCTCTGGGCCCACATATTCTTTTTCCTGGTTACCTCAGCTGGAGATTTCAGAAGTGAAGAAATTCCTTCTTTGCCTAGCTATGTTCAGTACTTTCATCCTGTAGGTTAGTAAAGATAGCTTTATTAATATGTATTGTACATACCTTTTGGAGCTAAAATATTTCATCCTCACGAGAATTCCACTGCATTCTTTGTTTCTAAAACATGTCATGTTTTTTCACATTCGGTGTATGTTAAACATGTAGTGTGCACTTCACGTTCTCTCCTATAAGACTAACAGTTTCAGTAACTTGTTTATGTAATGTAGCATTTGCCAACCGTCACAAGTGAAAATAAAGCTTCATCTGCATTTGGCAGAACATGTGTTCAGTGGGAAGGGACCATGGAGGAAACCTAACGAAGTCTAAACACCTAGACAAGAAATAAAATCAAGAAGCACAATTGGTTAATTAAAAAATCTCTTGGGCACCAATTACTCTAATTCCCATCTGCTTTAGACAACTGTAATCCCAGAGGAACTTTCCCTGGCAGCAGTTCAGGGAAACAAATTCTTATTATGAGGAAGGTCTCCTAAGAAATGTCTTCAACTATGTCAGAACTGAGGTTTCTCGAACACAGTTTAATGATGTCTTCTTACATTTCTATTATTGTCAATCTGCTTATTGTAATCATTTGCGTAAAAAGTAGAGGAATGCTGATAAAATTCAAGGAGTAATGGTCTGGAGGTTGGTCTGCTTCCCCATGGGCTCTGCTACAGTTGTTTTCTGCCGCTTAGCATTCATCTTCTCAGAAGGAAGTGATTTTCATTAGCCTAAGGAGCAGTCAGTATCACTATCTTCTGAAGCACAAAAATTCACAATGGTAAAATGTATGAAACATCAATCTTTTAACAAGCAAAGAAGGAATATCTGCTGGATTTTGATTCCCAAGGCCTATGTTTTCAGTTAACTTGAATTCAGACTTAATTCTGTGTTTGCAATCACTTTGCAAGTCAAAGATTTTACGTGTGTTGTCCTGGAAAGCAACAAGTAATTAAGAACCAGAAAACTTTACCCAGGGCAACAGGATAGCTGACACTTAAAGCGGATGGTGCTTTCTTTCCACTATATAAATGCTTGATCATTTCTCATTTTCTATTTCTGCGCAAGCCCAGACTCTCAGTGCTCCTCGTGGCATTAAGTGACATGGTTTAGTGATGGAACTCTGTCCGTCTGGCTGCTGTTTGGACTTGATGATCCTAAAGGTCTTTTCCTACTTAGATGGCTCTTTGATTCTAAATACAATTCCTTAAGATGTCTTCCAGTACATTTTGCTTTACAAACATCTGCTGTCTTTGTGAGGATGAGTTACATGACAACAGGGGTGTTTTACCTTGCTTGCATTGCCAGTTAGCTTCATGTTTAAAGTAGTTATGGGAAGCCTGAAATCAGACTTGACATAACAGGAGTGGAATGGGATGCTCTCTGGTGCATGAAGAAAGTCTGTCCCAGACCTTAAGAACCATCTCTGGTTGCTCGGCTTCCTATCCCTGGGACGTTGCAGCCAGAGAGCTGAACTCCTAAAGTCACTCTTATTCACAACTTTACAGATGATTCTTTTTTATTCTTAGTGTGTTGTCAGAGCTCTGAGATCGCCCTGACCGAAAAGTTATCACAAATTAACTGTCACAAGCACTGCGCTCTTCTGAGTCTTTTATCACTGTAACTCTAATTCCTGAAGCATCTTGCGTTCCTTCTGTGTCCTGCTGGAGGAAGCTGTTGTTATAACAGTGTTTTCCTTCATTTTGTATTTAATTGGCCAAAGAGATGTTCAGAAATGCACACGTGCTGCAAACAGCCCTAAATATTCAGTTCTGGGAGTCACTGTTTCGCTGGTTCCAGTCACCGTTCCTTGATTCCTTCTTCGTTCAGTCTTCGCTTAGGTTTATTAGCCTTTGGCAAGGCCTTCATAAGTCAGTTATAAATGTGTTCTATTGAGCTCTTGACCTCTGTGTTACCAGCTTGCTCCAGCAATCACGCACAAGGCTTTAGCAGAGAATCACGTAGTAACAAGTTACGGCTTAGGGAACATGTTTTGTGACTGTTATGAGGGTTTCTAGTTTTTTCTATGGTATTTTCTGATGGTTTTGAATTTCCAGGTGGTTAATTTTAACTGTAATAACCCGTTGTTAACTGCTGTGTGAATTTACCAACACAACATGCGTCTAAAACTTACTTCTGTCTTTAGGAAAAAATGAAAATGGCAGAAACAACAATAAAAAATCATGCTACTTTTCAGTGCTAGGTTTACCAGCTTCTTGGTAATTCAGTCATATAGACGTTCGTGATCGGCTCCTCCGATGTTCTGTGTTTGCTGTAGTAATCACTGGTGTGATTTGAATTTCTCTTGTTTTCACAAGGGTGTTAGAAGTATGTGGGCGTAAGAGTGCAGAACTTAGCAGCTGTGTCAGGTGAAGCCAAACAATGAGAAATGAGACTTAAAAATGAAACAGGTAAACAAAACCCAGCTAAGCCAAGTTCTTGTTTCATTAGATCCTACTGATGTATTCTCACCTTCAGGTACTCAGTTTTTTATCCTGGTACTCTTCCCACATATGCCACCTTGGACAGCCCTCATATGAATTCATTTTGCTGCTTTTTAGGTTCTACTTCCCTAAATCACATCTGTTATTAAGCCTTCAGGAACTGTAACCCTTTCTGAAGGGATCTTAAGAGCTATTTTTGAACCCCAGTTGGCTTACTGCTACAAAATCCAAGTGCACAGATGCTGGTACTTTGTTGATCAACAGTTCCTCTAGAAACTGAGAAGTTAATTTGTGGTGGTTGATTCTGTATAAAAAAAAAAAAAGCTCCATTTTTCTTTTCCTCGTTATGTTTCAATAGTGGTGGTTCAGCATCCTAATTTCTAAGCATTTATGTGCCTTTGTACATTGCGTAAATTAACTAAGTTGTGAGGACATGCGCATGATCAGAAATTCCTGCAATCAGTACAGCAAAGAGGTATTATGAAGTGTTTCTACTCCAAGCTGTTTTTTATATCTAATTCACCTGTAGAAAAGCATTTCTAGCTGACGTGCTTTGTCTCTGTCCCTTACAATATGAGAATTGACTTTACAAAATGCTTCGTGAGTTGTTTATTTTCTAGAAATCTTGTAAATGATCAGCAATCATTTTTTCAGAACTGTCATCCCTCATCATCAAATGTTATTCAGATTTATCCCGTGCATTTCTGCTTTGATAATACGGCATCTTTCCTGTTACCATGGGAGAATGCATAAGGGCTGTTGTTGTACTTTCAATTTGGGTAAAAAACACCCAATCAAATAAATCACAGGTCATTTTGTCTATCTCTCTTTACGTCCTATTATGTTTGATGAAGTTCATAGGCGGCTATTGAATTTTCATGCTCGGCATCACAATGGCCCTTTACCTCAAACTGGAGGAAGGTAGATCTGAGTTCCTGGAAAGCTAAGTCTGGGAACGTTTTGAAATCCCCAAATGCTCTGCAGATAGATGACCTTTTACAGGAGGTAGGGGTTAGCTTTTGCTTCAGAAAATTATTTGTTTTTCAGCTCGGGATCTTTGTACTCTGCTGGGGATTTTCTGTGGATAGACTACATTTATGGCAAGGCCTATTCTTTGAAATGTCAAAGTACTTTAAAAGAAAAAATTCTTCAGAGGAAGAAAGGTAACAGTCATTACAGAGGATTATTTTCCCATAATTTATCTGAAATCAGGTTATGGCCATTTATTTGAAGCGTGCCATTTTGGTAGTTGGTGATTTGAGCACATTTGGTGCCATCACTTATGTACATGCATCTACAAAAAACCTTCAAATTTAAAATCATCTTTGAGGATAAGCGAAAAAAAAAATTCTTTTGAGTGTTGCATCATTTTTAAATACTTTCTTGCCTGTCTAAAGCTTATGTTTTCAAATAAGTATGTATTTTTTTCTTTATCTAGCAGTAGAAAGCAGTAACGTAGCATTAAGCTGGTTGGGATTTAGTTGGTGTAAAGCCACCAACAGCATTTCTATCCATATCATTATATATCTTAACACTTCTACAGCAAAGATACACTGGGTAGGCCATAAAACTTTGAGCAGATGTTTTCAAGGTTTCATATGATTGCTGCAGCAATTTAATCACAGTCATAAATAATGTATTTGTCAATAGTTGTGTTGTGACTAATTTTTCATAAATGGGATCAAAGTGGAAGTTAACTGGCAAAATGCTGTATGATCGAAGTGAAAGGACATAAACACTACCTTACTGCAACACACTAAAACTTTACAGCTTCTAGATTGAACTCTCAAGTCATTAATAATATAGATAAGAATTAAAAGATAATAGTGGTTCTTATGATAGCTCACACATCCCAGTGGACATCAAAATAGATGTAGAGATGCATTTAAGTACATCCATACACTGTTAAAAGACAAACCGCAGTGTGAAAACTAATTTTTTTCATGCGCTTTGCTTAAGAGCAAAAAAATTCTGTAGATGTACTTACTCCCTATGATATCACAGATCATTGAACCTTCAAGTGTAATAAAAAGTCAAGATTTTTGAGGCCTTAATTCAAATAATTTGGGAATATATTGCTTTACAATGTCTAAATATTAATTGACATGACTCATAGGTTTGGGTCAGATCAGTAACAATTATAAAGACTTTGAAGTGCAGCCTACAATAACCGCTTCAGTCCCATTTCAATTAAGTTTGTTCTACTAAGAATTTCCACAAAACTCAGATCAGAAGGCCTGCTATTTTTTAGTGTTACTGCTGTTATTCTGAAAATATTCAGACAGATTTGTTTCAGCGGAGCGTGTGGGAAGTCTGTTGTATACTGTAATTCTTAAAACTGTGACGGTGCTTTGTTCCAGCCTTGCATGTACTTTATGTAGAGGTGTTTATGTTGATGTGCATATATGCACACCTGCATTTACATGGTTTTCAGCACTTTACTAATAAAAGCGTGTATAGAGAATCCTATTACAATATACCATGTTTATGTGAGTAGTATATGATGTGTTAGAATGATAGATCCTATGTGGGACAACTGAATATAAGGGAGATTCTTGCAGGACGGAAACTGGTTTTCATGTGGCATGACCAAGAATTGCCTGATGTTGTTGTATGCCTGTACACAGAACGTGGAAAGGAAAACCAGCCCCTGGGGGAATCGTGTTACTTGAAAATACCATGTATTTAGGGAGGGAATATTGCACTTAGCTGCAGGAAAAGTGATTCCTGATACATCAGTCTTAATTACGTTGTTTGAGGATATTTGGTTTGCTCGTTGTTGTCATTGTATTGGAGAAAGCCTTAGTTGTTTTCTTCCGCCTTAGTTGTTTTCTTCTGCCAGTTCGATCAGCTTTCTAGAAATGCTGGCATCAATTATTTTGGGAAAGCCAAAATAAAACAGGCACATAAAAAGAGGGAAAGGCCTCCTGGCGAGGCTTTTACCCTCATCCTCCTGCTTCACTTGGGGAGTGGGTTGCTGAGTGTTAAGAGGAAGGATCTCCTCCAGCATCGTGGCTTCAGGAGTGGTGTTTTAGAGCCGAAGTTGTTGGACAGCGTGCTAGGGATGTTTGGAGCTGCCTACCAAGTGCTCTGCGAGGGTTGGATACAGGGGAGCAGTAGTTTTTGCTGGCTGTCCTCATAAAATGGCATATTGCTCAGGCTGAAACCTGCTCCATCTCAGGCAGGATTTATTCTCTTGTAGTTTGGGTTATTTGGCTATCTTGTGATGTTCTTCTATAGCACTTGAGGCAATCTGATTAATCTCCACACACTACTTACACATCCAGCCTTCATAATAATATTCAGTACTCTGAATCTAACTTCTTAAACTAAAAAAAAACAACTTGGTGAACTGTAAATGAAGGTCTTGTTAGAACTTTTCTTTTGTTTTATCTGCTCTCTAAAGGTGTTGAACTCTTTAGAGACAAATTTATTAGTGTTCACAACAGGTGTTTAAAAATTGGACAGTATTGACTGCACTTTTTTCCTTGCTTTTCTTTCTGATCATCATGGTTCAGTTCTTGAAGATGTCATTGAGAAGGCTGTACGTATTCTAAATGCCTGTGCTAGGTCAAATGTTTATTTTACGATGTTAGTGTAAAGCCTTGTATTGCACAGATTCTATTGGAGATCTTTTACACTTTCTTTTCCTGTGCTAGAAAGATATAAGGTAATCTCAACATAAGCATTTATCTGTTTTACAGTTCTTTGCTGTGTAGTGACTTACATAAACTACTGCTTTCTGCCCTTTTTATCAGCTGGAGATTCTGTGAGTCAACATTTCATTCTTCAAGAATACCCGTTAATTACTTGGTCATTCTAGATGTTATTATAAAACTTATGCTTTTGTAGATGAGCACAGGAGGGTTTGCAGGCACAGTAGTTGTGTATAAATTACACCAAGAGATTGGTGTTATCAGTTCCCTAACTTATTTTGATATAAAGTAAGAAGGTTGCAAGGATGCGTGGAGCATGGAAAAAGTGTGTAAGGTGGAGAGTAACCAGCAAGGCTGCAGTGCAACTGAAGGAGAGTCAGATGGGCGCGATGGAAATCAAATATTCAGACAAAACAGTAACTATTTCTGATAAATTAGATGTTTTTTGCTTGTAAGGATATGATTTGGTCAAGAATGGTTTTGAAAATGGGGATTGTGCCTTGGTACATTCTGACGATCCTTTCAGACTTGTTTTCTATGTTTTTCAATGTTGTGTTTAACAATCTCTCTGAAGTTGATGTGAAGTCTTTTGTCCTACAGTTGCACACTCGTAAAATGCTCTTGGCATGACTAAAAAGCAAACCAAACAGACTTTGTTCATTCCTAGAATGCATTTCTTTTTCTTTCTATGGCAGCAGCTAAGAGGTCAGACCGTTTTTTGTGGAGCATTAAATGCAACATAGGCAGATGGGAAAATGACATAGTTTGAGCTCTAGATTTTACACTGGTGCGTCCTCCCCGTGGGTAGCCTGATGTGGTCAGGCAGATGGATTTGGTCATTTCTGATGGGCCCTTCCAACTGAACTGCTATATTTCAAGGGAGCTGTTCATCAATGTGAACTAAAGCTTCTCAAATTCATTTTGTCTCTGTTATGGATTAAGTTGAAAAAGAAAAAATTGGATTAAGAAGAAATATGCTTCAGCTCAGGTAGATAGAAATTGTGTGGTACTCTTTTTTTTCCTTCAAAATATTGGGGAATGTTTTTGGCTTCTGATACTTATTTCAGTGATCTTATGTTTTTTGAGCTGTATCAGACAAAAAAAAAAATACACCGAACAAATCTGTTGCTTTGTTGCCTAAAGTTGCAAGGAACTGAAGGATAAAGTAGATCTCACCAGAAAACAGGTATATGACCTTCTGGCGCAGCTCATCAGGTTCCGCCTTAGTGTTATTTACGTTCTGCGGTGTTTTTGGTTTCAAAGAAATGAGACTGATTTCTTCAAGTATTCCTGAGGTTCTTGAGTGCATAACCAATACAAAAGCTTAATCAGTCATGTTCTGAGTTTTCTTCTCAGAGATGGAACTTTTCCAAAGGTATGCTATTTCCTGTACCTCCATATCCTCTCGATACCTTTTGGTGTTCTTTTGACTTGTGCAGCTTATGTGTTACAGTCATCAAAGCTGCTTTTCATGTGTTTTGTATGCCTCTAGATTCCTGAAGGTGATCACGAAACTCCTTCCTGTATTATTTGTTGCTTACCATCACTATTGCCTTTATCGTGCATTCTGCTATTTCTCCTTGCAGTGCTTAAAGTATCCACTCAAGTTCTTTCTCCTTGCCGAAAGAAATATATCAGTGTTAAGAGGATGAAAGGCAGGTTAACTGTGTTTATCATGAGGGTGGTTATAAGGAAATTTGAGTAAATTAATGAATTTCTCAGTGTCTGTCCAATCTCCACACTGGGTGCCCGATCTCCAGACTGGGTGCTATCTACACTGTGCAATTTCTGTCTTATGAGTGGCATCTGTGTAGATAATCAAGTTTCTTTCTTCATATTGCTGCCTTAGTACAGGAGTGTTTAATATGGTGCTTCATCAGATGACTAAGACAAAATTAATGGATATAAATAACTGCTGTAATTATCTAGACTACGGTAACTCTCCATTTTTTCGGTACATGGTTACAGCTTGGACCGGGATATACATCAGAAAATTTTATCTAATTAGCGGGGGCGGAAAAACCAACAAAATGCAAGTACTACCTCTTTTTTTTTTTTTTGTAGCTGTTTCAAAAACCTTCACATTTTTCCCTGTATGACTACGGGGAAATTAAACATAATATAAAATCCTCTATTATCTTGCAGTCAATACCACAAGTAGTTTTTAGCCATATCAAATAATGTACACTTAATTACATTTTTGTAATTACATGTACATTAATTACATTTTATTAACAGCAAAAACATTTTAAAATATCAATATGAAACTAATATTTTGGACACTTAGCTATCCTTGATTTTTATATATGGCAGCACAAGCTACAAATCAAAATGACTTAGAAGGGGATTGGCACTAAATAAGGAATTTCTGAATATTCTTTGAGTGTAAGAAGGCAGTACATCAGATAGTCGAAGAAATCCTTTCTACTTTGCTGATGTGAGCGAGAGAGAGGGAGGAGATGCAGATTTCACAAATGCATTTAATAGTAGGCTTTTTGAGCTGGGGTTAGAGTTGCTGTTGTATTTCAACTTCAGGAATTTCTTGCAATTCTTCTGAGTCATCTAGAAGTATTACAGCTTCCGGAGCTGAAATCGGAAGAGCATTGGGCTTCAGCTGAAAGACACGATTCTGAAATACTAATTGTTGGCTGTTGGAGCTGTGAATGTGCTCATGGCTATTAATGGCCTGGCTCTCAAAGTGACCTGCGCTCTGCGCACCAGAGTTCTTTGGGGAAGTCCATAAAGGACAGAATACCCAGCTACCATTTCTGGCACTCCTCAAAAAACAATCTCGCTGTCTCTAGCATCTCTGCTTTTATTATCAAGGTAAACTTGCAAAATAATTTCTAAAGTAAAGCCTGCAAACCTAGATGTAGCAGTCTGTGAGGCGGTAAAAAAATACAACCCCGTAGCTCAGTAGAGACATTGGTTTATAGCACACTTTGGTATTCCTTTCCTACACTAACTTCTATTTATACTGTAGGCAATAAAATCACTTTTCCACCAACTTTTCACCTTGTTTTTGTCTTTTTGCTGCCTCTCTTTAACTTTCTCTTGACCTCACAAATCCAATCCTATCACCTTTCTTCACAAAGATGGTTTACTGAAAGTGCAGCTAACGAATCTCTTGGAATTGTATTTAGCTTTGAAAGATGGTTTTATTTTGTTTTTTAAGGACTTGAAATTTTGTTGTGTATCATTTTGCTTGGTGTCAGGCAGTTTAGGTTCCCGTCTAAACTTCAGTAAAGCTTCCTTTGATATGGAAAATGAATGGATCTGTAAATCTGTGAGAGATCTCCCAAAGCTCCTTTACCACTTGAATTAGAAATCTGAGATTTAAGTAACTGTTTTGAAAAAGTGTTGCTTCTGATTCCCCCCCAGTGCAGACTCTCTCTGCAGGGATCGTGTGGATGGCCACTATCTGTTCTTCAGATCTGTGACCTGCAGGAATATCTAGTAGTGCTTGACATAATCATGACCTGGTGAAATGGATGGAAAGAAAGCTTTCTGAAAAATCCATCAGTGATGGAAAAACTGCTTTGAAAAATGCTTTCTAATACTACTAGAGTCAATGTCCTCTGTCTTTGTTACTGTCATCATCTGAACAACAAAAACAGAAAGACCACCTTAAGAATTAATTGTAACCATTCTGCCTTTAACTCTGTGCTAATTGAAGTGGCTGGTCTGGATTCCCAGGGAGGATGGGTTATGAAGTGGAAGTAACAATGGTCTGTAAACTGCAGCAGTGCTGCTGCTGACAGTTGGAGGTTCCAACAAACTTGCCATTCGGTGATAGATGAGAGAGGTGCATGGGTCTAACAAGTTACAGTTAAATATTTTCTTCAGAAGCAAGTGTTAGTAAGTCCAACAGGAGACTGTAGACAAAATGATCAAGTAACAGGAGTTAGTTGTAAAATGCATTCCTTGGAAGATGATGCTATTTTGCAAACAAACCAGTGTGCTTGAATTACAGTGCCGGTCTGCAAATGAATATAAGCTAATTGGTGGAATCACCTTGTTTCTTTTTTATTTTTATTGTGTCATCTACTGTCTTGATGCTTAACCATAAGCTCCACAGAAGTTTGTCCTCCCTCTATCTTTTCTGTGTGTCTTTGATAAAAATATGGTTTTTGGTTTTGGTCTTTTGTATTCCCAGAATGTGTTACTTTACAAGGAGCGTTGCCTTAACACATCTCTAAGTACTTACGTAATTAAGTCCTACTCTTACCATAGTTGAGGCTTTAATCGCTTAATGAATCATTATAAAAATCCTTCTTCAAAAAAAAAAAAAGATTGTTTGAATAAATATTAGACATATGTACTGTTAGAGTGTTTTTGTATGCGATTTGTTCAGACACAAGCCAGTCATTTTTTTCTCCAGCCTGTTGTCTTTAATGTTCTTCCTGAGAAAATGCCTGTTTTCTATCCATGCAGTATTGACTTTACATTAACACTTGACTTGAATTGTTATCCTAGCCATGCTGAGAGCTCCTTAGAAATTTCAGTTTGAACTAGTGCAGAAGTGGGAGGTTTATCAGGTGCCTTAGGGGAAGAAGAATGTGGAGTGAAAAGCAACAGCTAGCCCACAGAGGTTGAGCAGTTAAAGAATTAAAATGTGGTGATAAGAAGCCACTGGATAACCTTTCAAGTGTGGAGCAGATGAGAAGCTGAATCGTTTGATTGCTTTTTCATTGGTATTTTAGTTGGAGATGCTGAGAACAAGTGTGTTACATTAGTCAGAAGGGGCTGAATAAACTCTCAAGATGCTGAAGTTGGGATTGAGACTGAGGCTGTAACTTAACACAAGCTTTTGCAGCTTTATTGTTGTGTGATTTAATTTGGAAAGAGTGTAGATAAGTCTGGTTGGTTGGTTGGTTTTCAAGTGGTGGCTGTTGCCAAGGTGAACGCAGGGGTGTTGAGCTGCCGAGGGGCTCTGGTAATAGTGTGGAGGACCACAGGACCACGTTCTGCCCCTCTGTGGGAACTGGGGGACCCCGAGCACTAGGATCCTGAAGGCGGTGATAGCTGAGGGTGGCCGTAAGCTGCGTCTGGAGGAGACGCGGTCTAGGAACTGCTGGTGCTCCATGTTTGCAGCAATAAACTTGCTCAGTGTAATTGAAGCTTCACATTAGGTTTGCAGAACCTGTCTCTATTTAATTTACCCTTGGGAGTTTTCTAGGATTCCCAAGATAGCTCTTGAAACTCATTGTGTGGGGAAAAAGAAAGAGATTTAAGAACGTGTTTACTGTCTGGTATTGGAATGAATTCTGAGTTAAAACATTGCAAGCAGCCATGGTCGTTCTGTAACATAGCTCCCCAAAATAGCCAGTGTACAGAGGAAGAGTTTCTGTCAACATTAAATCTTGCAAGATCCATTCAAAAGCAGCTTTGATTTTAATCCTGTTCTGCCTGTGTAACCAAGGGTGCAGGCAAGACTTTACTAGCTCTTTTGCAGTCTCTGTGCAATTTTAAAGGCAAATTTCTCCAGATTAGTTCAGTTTTTGCCCCAGTTGAACCCAAAAGGAGCCCCAACTGCTTTTCTCTTTCTGTGTCCCTGCTTCTCTAAGCATAGCAGTGTTTCTGTAGTAATACTTAAGATGCTATTCTCATTGTGTCAGGAAGCAAAGATTTCTATGAAATGTATTAGAAATGAATACTCCCTGTATTGTCGGTGTAAAAATATGCTGCTGATATGCACGACTAAACAGGCAAATGTAATTGAGCTGCTGGGAAGTTAAATATTGGAGAGGCATTGTATTGACTGACAGTAGTATAAATGGTGAACAGACCTCTGCAAACATTTGCTGTCATTACCCTTCGCTTCTTGGATTCCAAGGAGAAGGGAAGTTGAGAACAGTGCCACAGAGCTGTAAGAAATCATCACAAGTGTCTCCAAAGCCATTTTCTTTGTCTAATAGGGCAGCAGATTTCTCCAGATCTAAATGGGCTTCAAATGCAGCACAGACCAATCGGTTTTGGAAAAACTCTATTCTAGCTGCACACGGAGGGGAGTTCTAGTAGCGATGCAATTTTTCTTCCGTCTGTACTAATAGAAAAACATTTTGTTTAAGAAAAATAGAATGTGACTGCTGGTGGAGGAGGTGGTAGAAATGCAAATTGGACTATTAGCTAGCTCTATGGTAAAACATGAAGGCCTAAAAATGGGACAGGAACATTGTGCAATCCTCCAATTCCCTGCTTCCTTTCCTAGTCACCTGCAGGTTGTTCCGCAGCCTTACTTGCTGGTCATCCAACATGCTCATCCTTTCCCTGAACAGCAGCATCCTCTGTCTCGATGGTAAGGAGTAACTAAACATTTCTCTCGTGAGCTAAAAGATTTTCTGGAGACCAGTGATTGTCTCCCCTACGTTTTGGTAGCAGCAGTCAGAATGCACTTGCTGCGAGCTTCCAGCGTTAGTTGGACACCTGAATGCTAAACAACTAATTGATCTCTGAACAATTAATACTTACAGAGGAAGGAAAGGCACCCTGTAGCTCAATCTCTTGAAAATTCTTCTCAATTGATAGGACACGCTTAGTTTCTCTTCTCCCTGACCGTTCATTTCATCTTGGGTTCAAATTTAGAAATGTTACATTTCTAGAATGGGTTAAGGCTGCTTCAAGAAGGCTTACAGTTCTGTGGGGAGAAGCTTGACTGGTTAGAAATGAGGCTTTGAACACCTGCAGACCACACACAGAATTGAAACTTCTGATTCCTTAATTGAGCACTACAGTTATTGACTCCTGTGTAAAAGAGTAGGCATCCTTCTTGCCAGTATTTGAATGATTTAATCCTCTGTTGGTATCAGTATAGATACATGAATCTTCTATCCCAGTAAGGCTACCACAGAGCTGAGCAGGAGATTTCAGGCATCTGTCGCCTTCGTGTTTCTTAGCTGGTTTTGGTGGCCTCTCCTCTCTGACCTGATACTTGTAAGGGCTCTAAAAATTTACTAGGGTTGTTTTACTTTGAGGAGCCTGGACTTCAAAGTCAAGTGTTGCACAATGAGTATTAGGCCTTAGTAGGTAATTCCTTAAACTTCAAGTATCTATTTGAAATCGGAGAAGCAGAACGAGGGAGAGGAAGGAAAATGGCAAAAACACCACCTTCAATATCTTCCAGGCAGTGCAAAGATATTCTGCAGTAGTTAGTGGAATCCTCTAAAATCTCACCTTAAAGTGAGCTCCTTGTCTCCTTATCAGAAAAAGCAAAAAGGAAGTCTGCAGATCTTCTGAAATGTTTCTGCTTGCTGGGAAAGCTCAGTTGCAGAAGCAGTGGGGGAGTGGAGGCAGGGAATGTTTTCTCCAACCATAACAGCTCCATCAAATGCAGTATTACCCCAGTAATGACTTGTGCCTAAGTCATGGGCAGCAACTCTGTCCCAGAAAGGAGACAAAGAAAAGCAGATGCTTTCTTTCTCTGTGAAATTTGCCATGGGTAGTTGGATTCATCCATCCGTTTGCACGCATCTTTGACTGATGCATCATGCTGGATGCTTTAGGCACGCACCAATTAGTAGAACAAATAGAAAACACCGAGGATGCTTGTGCTTAATGATACTGCCCGTATTCTAAAACATCCCTACAACAAATAACTCATTTCATGGCTGGTGGCAGTGCAAGTTAATTCATCTGTATCAGTTGCTAAGTGGAAGCATTTACTTTTAACAAGACACACTGCATTGTACCTTCCCAGGAAACATTCCAACACTTTAGCTTTTGGACAAAAGAGAGAAGCTAGAAGAAACAGGCCAATTCAAGGAGGAAAAAAGTAATAGATGTAGGATGTATGAAGGAGTTAATAGATGCAGCTGAATTAGTTAACTTTGAGCTTGATACAGTGTAAAAGCAAAAAAAAAGCTGTGAAGAGGACTTGAAGTCCTCTGAACAGCTTTCAGTTAAAACCAGAACTGTGGCTCAGAACAAGGGTAGGTTCTGCAGAGGTACCTGCAGTTCCTGCTGTGAATGCTTCACTCAGGTAATTGCTTTTCAATCAATCTTAGCAAAAGAAATGAGAAGTCAAGTACAGAGAACGAAGCAAATTCGCAGGTGTCTTGTGCCAGTGTGGTTATAGCTGTCATTTTCAGTTGTGTATTGGTTTGTTTTTCTTCAGTGACAAGTTGATTGAGGAACCTGGAAAAAGTGAACCTTGTTCTCATGAAATGAATGAGCTGAGCATAGCAGTCAGATGATACCCAGGAGTCCATGACGTTGTTGAGCTGTAGTCACTCATTTAATTATCGAAATGAACGTGGGTCTTTGGATGGGTGCAACAAACAACCATGCATAACCAGGGGAGGGGAGCAGTGAAGGGAAAGGTGGGCACTACTGATAGTTGTGCATTTGTTAAAGAGCTGGATGAGACAAGTTCTTACCATGAAGTGTGTTGTACGTGTATTTTGAGGCTGTGCTAGTTCACGTACTTGATAAATACATAACGTAAAGACAATTTTCTGTCTTTTTACTGTAGTGAGGACAGGCTTGCAGTACTGAAGCACTCAGAAAGCAGTCTTTCAGAAAGTGGAATGTTCAGCATGCTTATAGAGCCCAACGGAGAGCACCTTTATCCGGCAAAGCAACGCTAGTTCGTTGCTGAACAACTGGGAAAGGTCAGTGTAGAACCCCAGTGGTTACAACCAGCAGCCCAGGCGCGGCTCCGAGCCGCTCGCTATTTGCTGCACTTCTTTGAGAGCCGCACCGATGTGCGGTTCGGACCCAGCGCCCCGCCTCGGCAGCGAGCAGGGGCTGAGGTCGGCTGGGTTTTTGCCCCCCGGGCTGCCTGAGGCATTCGGGTGCCGCCGAGCTCCGCCGCTGCCCCGTGCAGCGCGGGCAGGGAGTGCGGTGCGGCCTCTGGGCTCAGCGCTCCGCGGCTCCCCGGGGCTCGGCTCACTTCTGCCGTCAACTTCTCCCGCGGACGCGGCTCGCTCGCCCGGCGGGGCCCCGGCTCTCCGCTCCCTGTAACGGTCAGCGCGCCGCTGCCGTTCGCAGGGCTTTGGAGTCGCGGCGTTCCCACGGTCGCGGTGGTGGCGGCCGTGGGGCGATGCGCTCCGCCCCGCTCCCCCCCGCCCCGTCCCATCCCGCGCTCGGCTCCCGCGGCTCCGGACGGCAGAGCGAGGCCGCCCCGCGCCGTGCGGAGGCAGCGCTTCGCCGGGAGCTGGGCGAGAGCCGGCTCCGTGCTCCCGCCCTCCTCCATCCCTTTCTCCCTCCCTCCCCGCCTGTCTCCTCCCGCGCTGCCCCCTCCCCGCCTCTCCCCTCCCCTCTCCGCGCCGCAGCCTCCCCCGGGCCGCCCGGCGCTGCCCGAGCTGTGCGGGCGCCGAGGATGGCAGCGCGGCTGCGGCCCCTGGCCCTGCGGCTGCTGGCGCTGACCTTCCCCTTGGTGGCGAGGGGCTTCTCCGACGAGACCCTGGAGAAAGCCGCCAAATCCGAGGGCTACTGCAGCCGGATCCTGCGAGCCCAAGGCACCAGGAGAGAAGGGTACAATGAATTTAGCCTGAGGGTGGAGGGCGATCCGGAATTCTACAAGCCTGGAAACAGTTACCGCGGTAAGTTGGTCGTCTCCTTCTTCCGACAGCAGGGGGAACGGGCTGGACAAGTGTCCGCGAAACTACGGCGAGTCCCTGCCTGTCAGCTCCCCATCCCTCCCGGCGTGCGACTGCGTGGGCTCAGGCAGGGTAACGTGCTCCCACGCGTTACTTTATTGGGGATGCTTTGATGACAAGTGAGAGCGAGTTCCGTTTCACGGCATCGCTTTCGCTCCCGAGAACTAACTCGATATCAGGAGGAATTTCCTTTCTTTTACGAATTCTCTCTGCCGGCTGTGCTCTAGCGCAGCGTTACAAGTTGGTGGGATACAAAACGAGCTCTTCCCCCGCTCGCCTGCTTCTGTGGGATTTCTTTCTAGCCCTGCAAACGCAGCGCAGCGAGGGGAAGCTTCACCATCCAGCAGGAAGGAGAGGGAACTCGGAGCTGGTTGTTCTTGCCCTGAAATGTGAATGTTAATATAATGAGTTAGCATATGGGCAAACAGTGATGCAGCATGCTGCCAGCTTCCCACATTTTCCACTTCTGTTTATCCCACCCCCTGTTTTTTTCCTGGAGAAATGAACAGATGGCTCAAACAGGAAAGAGGCAGAGGAGACTCTGCTAATGACCACTGTAAATAAGAGATGGAGACACTCATTCTCTGTTTAGCATTTTGCATACGGCACTTGAAATTAACTTCCAAAGCACACTTCAGCATATTCTTCTAATTAATAGAATACGGGCAGGTTTTAGCCACTTTTCCTGTCTCTGCATGTAACCCCTTTGGAAACAAACCTTCTTGGAATATTCTTTTAACTTGGTGTTTTCAAGTCCTCTGTGAGGAGATTGGGGCTTTTTATGTACCACTGTCTGTATCTTTTGTAAGCTAAATGTATGGTTTCTTGGGGAAATCATCACTTTGGAAAATGGATTTTGAGAGTTTCTTCTAAGTGTTTATCCTGACCTTCCTTAGAGTCAGTGCAAAGAGCAACGTTTTTCCCCTTGCAGAAACGTGGGAGTTTTAGTACAGACAGGGAGAGAAAAGTGTCCGCATGGCGTAAGTGTCGTGTTCTCGAAAAGAATGGAAAAAATATCTGCTGCACTGATGAGCCTGTTTAGGGCATTAGGCTCTAACTTTGTGTGATTTGTGTTTGTTGTTTTTTTTTTTTTTTTTCCCCTCAATAACTGATATATTTTAATGTGCTGTAAGAAAACACATTACCCACTGTTAACTGCTCCAGGCATTAGGGTTAGTACTTGAGTTTGAAGGAGTGCATGCTGCATGTCACCTGGATGCGCCTACCAAGCAGCATGAAATAGGTGACAGGTTCTCTGCCAGTGACAAATGTGTTAATGCTCTTGGGAGGTCTGAAAACATACGTCTGGGAAGACATTCCTGGATATCTTCATTCACCTGCCAAAGAGTTCGCTATTCCATGGGAATGTAGGGGTGAGGAAAGTCCCAGGTGACTTGGTAGGACAAATGTTGTAGATCTGCTCTTGATGTTAGGAGGCTGTTGAATACAGTAACCACATCACTGTATTGCAGTATCTTAGAAATGAGAAAAATGCATCTAATAAGAAGTTGTTAAAATGCAGACCAAGCCACGTGCCTAGGGTTTTGATATTTGGAATTAGAGGTTCTGTTGGCATGTAAATGTACACGAATTGTCCTTCAAGGACACAGAATGGTTGGAAGAACGTAAGTAAATGTTGCTGTAATGCAGATGTTATTCATGGCAATAACTAGAACTGATACAGGAAGTTTTAAGAGCTTGTTCTGTAGTACAACTAATGCTGTATTAGGTTAGGTAATCAAGGAAATCAAGTGTGGCATTGTATCACACCTGTGATGGTTTTTAGCTGCAGATGACTGGATATACTACACTGCAGAAGATTCACACAACCTCAGCTGAGTTGGAGCCAGATCTGCCTGTTTCCATGGCCCCTGTTTGATCTAATGCAATCTGGATCCTTGGCACATTCCCTAGTGAGCTCCCCGAATACACAGGGATTTCTGCAGGGTGGATGGTGGAGGAATGAGCTCTGCATACAAATCCTGTGCTCCATCAAACGGTTGGCACAGGGGAGTCTGTGAACCATGGGTTGATGTGGGGGTGCAGTGGGATACAGGAGACCACGGGTCACTGCTCTTTGTTGTCTTTAGGAAAGCTTCAGTGGCCTTCCTGCGGTTACCTTTAGATCAGCAGGAGTCTGTCTGGGCGTGCTGAAGTCTTGCTCTCCATCTCGATGGAGCACAAGGAGAAGAAAATGGCTCTGAGCTTACAATCATCTCTATTTTCACGTGGCACCTCCTCTGGACCCCAAACACTGGTAGCAGCAAGCAAACATAAGGATGCTTGCTGCTGTCTTAGGCGGTGTGGAACGAGGTGGCAGTAGGCTGAGTAGCCATCCTTCTATCCTCCCATCATGGGAGTGATGGACTTTGTGGCTTTTCTCCCTAAGGATGGTAACCTGACAGACTCCTCGCATCTTGTTTGGGGCACAGCCTGTAAGTGGACTTTTCTCCCATAACCCTAAGGAACGTTGGGTCTCTTTTTTTCCATGTTTTCCTTCTGCCCAACACGTGAATTGTCTTTACTTCAACAAGTCCTTATTTTGTAAATGTCTGAGCACTTTTCACGGTTCTCAAGTTGCAGATGGAAGTAAATATAAGAAGCGTACGTGCATTGGCTGATATTTGTGCATCTGGCTTATGCAGCACACTGTAAGGCAGGTGCGGGGCTCGGTGTGCTGCCCCAAACCCAGGGGCTCTGAGCCCCCCGCTGGGGGGTGGGGGGAGAGCATCGAGCGTGCGTGCACGGTGTGAGGGAACTGGGGATCTGTCTGGTGGGGGATGGAGGCAGACAAAAGGAGCTGGTGATATGTAAGCTTGCCTTTAAAGTGCAGTCCTTAACTTGGAGGTTTAATTGATCCTTACGGGAAGTTCTCATTGTTCAATGAGCGCTAATGAACGTAAGCGCCGTGGGAGGGATTCTCAGCTGCTCTTTCAAATGACACAAACGGAGTTGAGCCCGAGGAGGACTTTCAGCTCTTGTGCAACACGGAGCCGCTATCTGCGTTCCGGCGGCTCCGAGCGCAAAGCGAACTGCAGTTTGCGTTGCTGGCACAAGCGCTCCGGAGCCAATAAGGGCAGGTATCCCTGCACCGCGGAGCTTGGGCAACCGGCAGGAGTGCTGTAAGCCAGATCGGATGCCAGTATTGGCCCAGCTCAGGGATACCCAAACCCCCCAGGAACCCGTCTGCTCCAGGGTCCCCCCCTCCTGTGCCTAGTGTCCCCAGCTCCGGCGCCCCCGGGGCACCGTGTCTCCCTGTACGGCTGGCTGCGTGCACAGCTTCAGCCGGGTGTGCAGGGGGAAGGGCTGCACCGCTCGTGTCAGAACGAAGCACGGATTTTTTATTCTGGGTTAAAGCGACTGTGTAACCGCAGCATGAGTGCTGCTAACCCCAGGCATTCAAAAAGTATGAGTCAGGCTTTGGAATTCTCGTCATCTTTTTTTTTTTTTTTTTTTCCTGCTGCTGAAGGCTTTTATAGCGTTTAGCATCCTCTGTTTTATAGGTAGATGTTTTCTTGAAGATTTTGGAAACTGTTTGGTCTGAGCTGTGAAGTTCTGACGAAGATGGTGAAAACTGTTGAGTCAGTTCACAGCTGGATTCTCTGTTTCCTTGCATAAGCATTTCAGTATTTCTGGTGTAACCTTTTACTCATGGTGATTCAGACTTTAGAACTGCATGTAATATATGGAAAAAGTTATTGTATGTAAAAGACCTTCATGGCAATTAGTTTCTAAGAACCAGTGTCCAAGAGAGTGTGGTGGGTTGATCCTCACTGAGTGCAGCGGTGCTCTTCTCAGTTACTGCATCTGGCCGTGGGTTTCCATTTAGGTGGGGCTGCAAATGTTTGTAAAGCTGGGCTAATAATGCTAATTTTGAAGCAGTTCATGCAGTAGTAGATGGAAGCAATGTTTAGAAACGTAATCGGAAACTTCAGCCCTATTATGGTGCCACTCATTTCCTGTACATACGATGTTTCTTTCTCCTAAGAGACAGTGACGTTTTAGCTCATAGTAAGACTCCATGGAACGAACAGAAAAAGTGCACAGGAAATCATGAGAGCTGGGGGGCTTGCTATTATGCCCATCAATACTTGGTATTCCTACAGATGTTCACAAAGAAAGCAAGAACTCTCCTTGGTCTCAACGCAGCACTTGCAGTTTTTAACCTTTTGTGCATCTCTGTGGGCCATTCTTCAGAGGTGGTCAGAGAAGCTGCATGTCTTTGTATAAGCAGCGTGGGACCTGGACCCAGATACAGCTCATTAATACTAGAAACCTCCAAATAGCCCGTTTTATATTTTTCTGCTAGCGAATATCTATATCAGAAAGGTCCATTTATTCCACGTGAACTCTGATGTTGTTTGGACTCCTCGCCCTGTTTGTGTGTAAGGTACTCTCTCCTGAATGCTCTTCTGTAAAGCAGTGTTGGCAGTTGTGCTTTGCTCATGAAAGCTGTGGGTGGTCTTAGGTTTTTATTATGCCAGTCAGGGTTAGAGAATGACAATTGTGTACTGCAAGCAGTGCTGTCTGCATCATGCTTGAAGTAAAAGTTACTTAGAAGTACTTGTAGTCAGATTTTCTGACTGTTTCCCTTCAGTTCAAACAGTTTTCTCAAGATTTTTTTCTCTGTTTCAGACTAGGATTCCTATAGGGTGTTGAGAAAAGTTCAGTAATTTTAAAATGCCCCCAAAGACCTTCCTCAAAATACCTCCCCAGTCCCCTTTTCTTAATAGCGTTCAGAAGAGCCATAGCTGACCTGTAACTCAGGTAGGGTCTCGTGGGTGATAGTTAGGTGCTGGAGGCAAATGGAGGATTGGAGTGTGGAGAAGGGTGTTTTATTCACAGAGTCATAGAATCATAGAAAGTCCTGGGTTGAAAAGGACCACAGTGATCATTGAGGTTCATCCCTCCTGCTGTGTGCAGGGTCGCTGACCACCAGACCAAGCTGTTCAGTTATTTTAGTCCATGTTGTTCTTCTGGTCATATCTTCTCCAAGCATGCCGTAGGCAGACTAAGGCCAACTCCCAGCGCTGTTAGGGCTTCTCTCATCCCACTGACATCACTGAAAAGCATAGAATGTCATGGAGCTCGGCCTCGAGCCTGAGATAGCAGGAAAGGCTTTAGGGCCAAAAATCTCAGTCACAAGCTCAGCTCACGGTCAAGCCTCACCAATATGAGACTTCACTTTTTAGCCACATTTGGCAAGTGTCTAACTGCAGTAACAGCCACCTGCAGAATAATTCATTCCAAGTTGGGGAAAAAAAAAGGTCTGCTTTACTGTTTTGATGATGTGTAGGATGCTTTGGGTACCCAAGCTGGCAGCACAATCATTACTTTACTCAGGAGTTTATCTTTTATGTCCTGTCCTGAGGTTAAGGAAGAAGAAGGCTATTTGAAAAGTTAGCACCTCCATGGGCTGGAATGCTGTGCTGGGGTGGGTGGTGTGGTTAGATTGCTTTGTAGTCAGACACATTCTGTGCTTTAATGCTTAGAGCTTTGTCTGGGCTCAGAGCTGGACAAAAGCTGAAGCCAAATGTTTTGGGAGATGTTCCTTCACATAAAACTAAAGAAAACAACAACAACAAAAATCCTCAACACCACCACCACCACCAAGCAATCTCCTGTAGAGCTGAGCAGATAAGCTTTCATTTAGGGGGAAAGACAATGGGATGAACAAAATAGTTGAGACACATCACATCAGCATTCTGGTAGTGCTTTTCAGTTTACGTGGAAACTCGGACTGAATTTTTTTGTATTCTGGCTGGCTCTGCTCCATGTTGTAAGTGCTTGAGCTTTTGTTAGTAGCAACTTAACTCAACCATGTTTCGTGCTGAACTGTGAAACGGTAAGCACACGACTGTTTTCACAATTAACTGTGTGCTTTCTCTGTTTCTTGTATGTCAGTCACACTTTCTGCTGCCACTCCTGCCTACTTTCGAGGATTCACATTGATTGCTCTGAAGGAAGGAAAAGAAGGTGATAAAGAGGAAGACCATGCGGGAACGTTTCAGGTGAGAGATCTTTTCCTCCAGAAGTCTGTTTCCTTTCATGCTGGGCTCCGAGGGAACTATTTCTTGTACAAGAAGATGAAGAACATGTGAAAGTAAGCATAAATATTTGTGGATGGTGACATGAGAACTGTATAACGTGCTTTATATGCCATGCAATCACTTTGAGAGGTCGTGGTTTTGATACTTTTACTTCATCTTTCTTTTCCACTTTTTTTTTTACAGTTGAACATATGCCTTAATTACTTGAAATAGAGACACCTGAATTTCTTATCCGAAGTGAATATGTAATTTGCTTTATTCGTGTTTTGGTTTTTGTATTTCCGTGCTTAGAAATTCTTGTCCTTTCAGATGTAGATTACCGTTTGGAGAATTGTGCTTGCCTCAGCTGTAATGACTGTTTTATCAGTCATAAATTAGGTTCTGCGGTTTTATTGATGCTTAGTAGATCTTAATGAACGCATTCAGTGGGATGGAATGTTGTTTATCATTATCAAAAGAATCGGAGTCCAGATTGATGATTCACAAAATAGCATTTCAAGCTAATTCAGAATCACGTTGCACGAGAAGAATTCTGGAAATTGAGATCTCACATCATATTTTATGAAAACTGATAGGAATTGGGTAGTTTTGTTGTCTCAAATGAGACATTGTTTGCTGTTTGACTTTCCAAAGTTACAAATACAGTTTGTTATACTGATTATAGTTTACAGGATGGGTAATTATACTGATATTCATTTTAATAATGGTAAATTTTGCTTGTAACTCACTTGCCACCAAGAAGCATCTCTATTTTATGAAGAGAAATACTCAAAAGCTTTTACCTGGAGCCGTTAAGGGTATTCTACTGTCTTCTTTTAAATTGAATGGTTTTTTACTTTTAGCTAATATAATGTGGAAACTCAATATGTATTTGAGGTGCCTTGAGGTGTCTTTGTAGCTTTCATACATTTTCTAAGAAAATTTGGAATAAATAAGACGACAATTGATGTTGGAATAATTCTCCTTAAAATTAAGTGTTTTCTTAATGTGGTTTCGGAAAAATCTGTTAAATATGGATTTTTCTTAAAAAAGTAAACTCATGTTCAGGTCTTATCTGATGTTAAGAAACAGAGATGGTCTGCTTCATACGTTTTAAAATGAACTTGTCACCAGTAGTTCCTCTGTTTCAGTTATTAATGTCTCCATAGCATGACGAATGGGAAAGACTTGGCCTGAGTTTGTCCCTTATGGCCAGATTTATGTCTAACATAAAGGGAGAAACTTGCTAAGCTTTGCTGGAGCACAGAGTGGGAAACAATGGAAATTCTGCACGCAAAAAATAAAAAGTCTGATGGATCTCAGTGGAGGAAAGATTGTTTAATTAGTTTTATTGTATCAATTGCAATCTGAAGTCAGTATTCTAATTGGCAGGTAGAGCTTCAAATTTTATGCATAACTAAATTTGTATTTCTGTGGTGCAAGCTGTACTCATTGTGCTCATCCCACATCGACACAATTAATGGAAGCTCATTCACATCCTGCCAGTCCTGCTTGTGTTCATACAGGTTTAAGCTTTTCATTTAATTATCCCATGGGAGCTTGTGTTATTGTTAAATACTGATATCTTTTGTAAGATGGCTACGTGCTAGTAACTAGAAGGGAAGAAGGAAAGTTTATTATGAAGGTTTGCGCTGTTAGCGTTGCAACGAAGATGCTAATGGCTTAATAAGTTCGCAGAGTAAGAAAAAAAATGTGTACAATCACATGCATGCCACTTGCAGCTATGTATTTCCAATGCTCTAATGCAGAATACGTTATCCAATGAATGAGCTAATGGAACAGAACTCAAACTGTTAAATAGTGGCAAAAGAACTAGATGCCACTCGTGGGCTGCTGGCATAATGCTTTCTCGCCACAAGGAGATATTTACTGTTCATCACAACAGCAAAGAACATGAAACGCACTGCATGAAGCCAAGTGCTTCGCTGATTTTAACAAGTCTTCGTAATGAAGCTGTGATAGAAGGAACTTGAGGTTGACAAACGCATTTTTTCGCCCCCTTGGAAAGCATAAACCACTGTATTTTCAAGCCTGTCAGTACCACTTCTCATTCATGAGATATGGATTACGCTGACATCTGTGGACAAAACCCACACCATAAGCTGTGCTCAGGTGAGGATCCCATGGGGCCATGCCTTTTGGTTTAAAGATTGAACTGAGCAACATGCGTAATGCTTCAAAACAGAGTAGAGGGCATGTTTTTGAGCAGGAAGGTGTTGAGTGAAGGTGTCAGCAGCTGGTAGAGCCATTGTACGCATGGGTTTTGGGGTCACAGTCGTACTGCAGTAGGTGGTTTTGCTCTGCAGCCCCTTGTGAAGGATGAATGTGCCGTGACGGCCTGCTGTGAGTTTACCCAGCAGCTTTGCTCTCTTGCAACCTTCTCATGGCTCATTTACTTTTGCCTTGACTGCGAGTCAGCAGGTATGGTCAGTCTTCATTAATCATTAAGCTGCTGCGTCTTGATTCTTCTGTAAGTAGCACAGCTGTTAAAATTCTTGGTCGGGCAGGTATTTTTCTCCTGTACTTTTTTTCTTTCTTTGGTACTTCTCATAGAGTAGAGACCATTACAGAAGTGCAGTTTGTACTCCATTGTTCTAAATCTGTTTTTCACTGAGGAAATTAGGATTTTAGATCTGATATGTTACTATTGGTTCTTTACCAATGCGACCAAACTGTTTTTCTTGGTTCTTGCAGCACGCCTTGAGCACAATTTGTGCTTAGCATAAATAAATCACATTATTTCCCACAAACATACGTTACATTAAATATAACTGGGGAGTTAAAGATGCCAAATTCAGCTGCAGAAGTATTACCAGAATGTAATAACACAGCTCTTACTTACGCAAATGGTAATTGCACAGCTCTGGGGTGCAGTGTAGCACGCTGAAAGCTTGGGATGCCGTGTCCCACTGGTCTCTTTGCAAGAGCTGTTCCCAACTGTTGTCATGCGGAGTGCTGATCCTTCTGCTTAGTAATGATGACCGACAGTCTGCAAACTGAAGGCAATTGGAGGGCAGGTTCTACTCAAAGGCAGCAATCAAACTGATAGACTGGAGAGCAGTATCTATAAGGCTGTTTTATTTGACATGTATATGCACTGCAATAGATTTAGTTTGGTCAATAATATAGATTAATAGAAATTTAGTCCTGAATCTCATTTAATCTATTTTCCTTCTCAGAGGAAAAATAAATGCTCCAAGAAAATCCTTGGGGGTGTTTTCTGCATGTTTTCAAGAAGCGTTCAACAGCAGCAAGAGATTCGTAACCTCTTCAAGTGTTCGAACCCCTTGATTTAACATTGTATGAGAAATTGAAGAAAGACTATCTAAAACTTTTTGCTGATGTCTAACCTGAGTTGTCTTTAATAGTGGTCAGATTGTTCTCTTATTAGATAGTTCTCCAGAATTAGGAACTTCCTTGGTATTTTCTGAGACAGTTACACTGAAATTTCCCTTAATCTCTCTCCAATTCCTTACACTTTCCATTTGTATGTTATTAAAATTAACTTATTTTTCCTTGTTGAGTTTTGCCTTTTATCTTGTCAAGTTGCAAGTTCAGTCTTATTCGTGTTGCCCAGAACTGTGCAAAGTTAGTCAGTTTGAGCCCCTGGTACGCAACCATATAGAATTCAGACAGGATAGTCCTTTGAGAACATCATAATTCTGTTCTCTTCAAGCAGATTTCTCTAAGTGTACACAACTTAACTGTCCTGCGGGAACATTTTGGTGTTGTACAGGAGGTCCGTAATGAGTTTCTAAGCCCTTTCTTGCACATACTGTTGCCTACGTAGTTATTCATCATTTATGCCTATTGGTTTTGTTCCTTCTCAGTGTGGATCTTTGTACTGGTCTTGCTGAATTTCATCTTGACTGCATTTTGAATTTATCAAGGAAATTATCAACTGTAATGCTATCCTTCCAATGTGCTCAGCATTCTTCCAGAAGTTGTTGCTGTTTATGAGGTTTATAAATACTTGTTAAATAACAAACCGGTCAGTTGTGTGCAAATGTGACAAGTTTTTCTCATGTATGGGGATAAACTGAGTCACACGGACTCAGAACTATACATTTCTCTCGTTTTGGCCTAATCTGCACTTAGATTCTTAAGTTACGTCTGCTGTTTTTGTGATATTTTACTACTGAATGTTTACCTGAAGCTTTCCTTTTACTCTGGACAAGAGTTCTTAGTTTAGGTCTCTTAAGTTTACCACCCTGTAGTGAAAAACTAGTGTAAGAACAGGAACAAGATCAAGGTTTTGCTTAAAAGATATATGTATGTGTGTGATGCTTATAATAATTAGGTCTTTTCTGCTTAAGTAGACTCATGTAAAGGAACCTGAAGTAGCAGTTGATAAGTAAGGCTCAAGTGGTCTTCTGCCCTAAGTCATTTTTCTCTTAAGTTATTCTGAAACTGCGCCAATGTTGCCTTTGTTTGCTGAATGGTGATCATTTCTTTTGATGCTGTTTTGCTGAATGATGGGTTTACTGAAGCTTTCAGATTAAAAGATATTTTTATGAAGTTCTAACAGAAGCAAGTCCTTGGTTGTTGTGTTCCTGCATTTTACAGGACTCGTGCATCTTTTTAAGCAGTTGATATACTGCATTTTGAAAAGCGTAGTTTTAAAAAGCTTTTAGCCACTTGTAAAGATGTATTAGATCTTGTATTTATATTCTTAGTTTATATTTAAAAAAAAAAGGACCACTTAATTGTTCAGCTTTTAATTACCAATGTTTGTTTCTTTTGAAAAAAAGCTTATGCCCATGTATGAGTGTATCAGACAACAAGTAAATGGCTTATTCTCTGATGGATGGAATGATGTAGTTTTGTTCAGGCCTTGCCTAGTGTTTTGTTCCTGTTTGCATTCTGTTCCTCCCCAGCATCTTATTGCTGGACCGGAGTCAGTCATCATACTGTCTATAAGCATAAGGAAATAATTAATTTTTACTCTGACTTGATGTGAAATAGTCATCCATTGGTTTGCAAATAGTGATATTGATTTCCAGTTCATAGTAATATTGTGTCGCTTAAGTTTCTCAGTAAAGCTTTGTCACAGCACTGAAAAAGTCACGTTCCCCTCTAGTTAAAATTACTAACTCGTTGAGGTTTTCGTGGAGGAGGATTGTGAATTTACAGGTAGGAAACTTAGTCTTCAAGTGACAGATCAAGTGAGAGGAGTTAAGAAAAGGATGGACTCTATTTATTTCCTTGCAGCTTTAAACCTAGTAATTGGTTTGGTAGTTGGTACAACCTGTGTACCTCACTTACATTTATCAGAGTAATACAAAGCAGTGTGTGTTGGCTTTTCAAAGAGATACGGATGCTGTACCACCCTCCTTCCGAAAAGAGTGTGTGTGTGCAGTTGCATCCAACACGCTAAATGAAAATTCTATTTCTGAAGTTTTGATCAGTAGTTCTGTCGTCATCAGCAGGAGCTAAATAGATGTGAAACAGCTGTATACAGTCATTAAATTCATGATCCGATGCCATTATAGAACCGTTAAAGATGAGAGACTTGGGATATGCCAGGTATGTGATTTAGAGACTTGAAAGGAGAGATGAATTTTGAATCTGTAAAATTAAGTGTCATATTTAATTCTCTGGCAAATGCAAAAGACTAGGAGTATTTATTCCTGAATTTCTGCTAAATCCAGTCTTGGCTTGGAATTACTTTACGAGAATCATTGTGCATGTTATTCTAGGCAAATTCAGTGGTAAAATGGGCTTTACTTCCCGTTGTGTGTAGGATGGAATTGGTTGTCCTTGGTGTAAACTTTCACACATTTTCTAGAACTCGCTGACTTCCACATTGTGATACTCAGGGGTTAAACTTGAGCTTATAAAATAAAAGGCTGTCACAACAAGTAATAGTGATGGGAAAATGTGAACAAGCACTTGGAATGAGATTACACAGAAAAATCTCCAGTACATGGGAAGATGTAGACCTGAACCACTTACTGGCAAGGTTTTGGTTAAAACTGTATTGCTTCGGACAGTGAAAGGTAATTCTGTAAAACAAAAGCGATGAGCGCTGGGAACTTTCAGAAGGGGAACAGCTCTGTGGTAGCTATTATTTGCTGCTGATGACACTGTAGAAAAAGCAAATTAGATTCTTATCACTCGGTTTGTTTGTTTTTTGACCCTTCATTTACTTTTATTTTGTTTCTTCTTGTTTGAGCTTGTGTTTAAATGAGGCATTTTTATGTTCATTCACCCGTTTTTTGCTTATACTATATACCAGCTTGTTACACCACAGGAATTTTTTCAAATGATTATTTATGTAGTTGCCATGTCTTTTGGAATTAATTATTGAAGCCATACGAAGGCACAGCCAAAACCAGAAAACATAAGAAATTTGTAGATATTATGTGTTTGATTGCAGTGGATGCTTGAAGTACTAGCTAACATTTAGTAAGAGGAAAAATACTGAACTTTCGTTGACAACTTGCTTATGTCAACTCTGAGTGTTTTCCTGTAGCTTACTGGTTTATTGCTTAATAGGAAAAGAGACCTTCTGCTGAAAGCTTGCTGAGATTTATATGAACTCTTTCACCATGGATGCTGGGAGAATGAGAGACAGCAGGTACAAGCTGAAACAAGGCAGGGTAGGACTTTGTGATGACGGTAAGGCAGTACCACAGACTGCTTAGAGATGGTGTGATCTCCATCCCTGGAGGTTTTCAGGACTAGCCGGGATACAGGTACTCTTATTTGTAGCAATGTACTGCAATAACTGGAGTTATGAACAGATGACAATGCTGACAGCACTACCAGGTGCCAGCACATACAGAGCGGTTGCGTGCAGTCTGTAGCGAGAGACGTACGTTCCTCCATGTAGGCATATGAAATCAATGACTTAAGAGTAATATTGATGTATTGGTATATAAAAGTATGCCTAAATATTGCTAAATATTCCTGTCTTAAGCATGAAAACCAGAAGACCTCTTCCAAATCACGCCTGCCTTCAATAGGGTCTCCTCATGCTGATGGAAAGCAGTATCTGACTTCCCCTCAGACAGCTCCATTTTAACTAGACTGGACTGTTTTTCACAAGGGAAATCTTGCTGTGTCTCTACCATCACTTTTAAACCTTAAAATTATTACTTTTTATTTATTTCTCATGTTACTTTTTTTTTCTCTTGCCCGTTTTCTTGCCCTCTTCCTGTCTCTTTGGCTGTGGAAAGGTTAATCTAACTTTTAGACATGCTGTTCTTTCATTGTTTAATCTGCTTCTGTTTTTATATTTTCTTTTTCATTTTTTCTTTTTGGTTGGTGAGATAGTGCTCTTCCTTGAAAGCAACTTCAAATGGCGGTTGTCACAGTAAGAGCTTATATTATTTTTAGCGAAGGGCTATGCCCAAATAAATATTCCTTTTGTTGATGTTTCGAGTTGTGCTTTCAAGAAAAACACGCCAAAAACCCACCCCTACCCTCTCCCCAGGAAAAAAAAACAGCCCTAAACCAAAATCCGGATATGTGCATCTTGAGAAATGTCCGCTAAAACTCCAGACTGTTTTTCAGATCTAAGGCTTATCAGAAGTGTGTTGTCTCTAGTCTAACTTCTGCCCTGCCTTGCAGTCTGCAAGTTGTACACGCTCTACTTTTGCAGTGCCAGACTGCATCACAGTAATATATCAGAGTTCCATGCCTTAATCTCCTGTAAAAAGAATAACTAGGTTATTCTGTCCCTTGGATTAGCTCTAAGCCTTCTGGCTCCCAAAGGTTCCTGAATGGACTCATCAGATGGCTGAAGCTGGCTGCTCCAGTCAATGTGTAGAGAGGTAAGATGTGTAGAGAGGAAATAGCATTAGAAGCACTGTCCTTCTGTGCCTTACGGGCTCCGGCCTGCTTTTCACACACATTGTCATTGGGAGAGACCTTCTGGGGCCATGTCACACGTTGCAGGATTCTCAGTGCAGATCTGGCTTCCAAACTGAGGTTTGCATTTGCAGTTATTTCATTCAGAGCCCAAGTCCAGTTCTGAGAGTCAGTTCTCCTTTGTCGGTCAGTGAAAGCTGTGTGTTCTTGCCTTCTAAGCATTGTTGAAGAGAACATAACCATCTCAGTGTTTTCAAAGGAACATGTGTTAAATATCACTTTCTTCCAGCCTTGGTAATCTGCCTACTACACTGTTATTCCAGCGCCAGTCCTTCTTTAGGTAGTGATTCGTCTGTACCGGAAACACTTTGCTCTGTGGCAGTAGCTTTACAGAGGATAAATGTCGTGGTTTATAGCTCCACCTGTACGTAGACTGTGGCTTCTCTGAAACTTTTGCTGAGCATCTCTTTCTTCACTCCTAACGTTACCATTAGGCTTTCCTTTTGGTCTCGTTGTTTACTAGCTTAATCTAGGGCTCTCACCAATTACTTCAGATTCTTTGTAGATCTGCTGAGCTGTATTACCACTGTTATCTCCTCAGCTCTTACCCTTCTTTAAATGCTCTATGAATGACCTCTGATCTATTTACCATTCTCCAGCATCAGAAAACCTTCAATGTATCAGTTTCAATCAGCAGGACCTTAGTGTCTGTTTACTGCACTTCCACTTGACGTCAGTTTACAGGTATTCCCTATGGATCTGGACAACCGTGCTACCCCCATCATAAGATAGGTTTTCAAAAACCAAAGTTATTCTGGCTAAATGTGCTAACCGACTGTAGTGACTGGACTATAGAAGTGTAAGTATATGTACGTACACGACTCCTCTCGTGTTGTGATTTTTTTGGAAGGGTGGAAGGGGTGGGGGTGAAGATGATAGTAGAATCTGAGTCTCAGTTTGACTGCTTCTCCAGGCTATATGGACTTTTCCACTAGTTTAAGAAAATCCTGCTTTCAGACCTCTAGAATTATGAGGAAGGAACACATACACCAGTAGAAAGTCTCCAAGTTAAATTTAAATGGTGGGTGTTGTTTGTTTGGATTTTTTTCCTCTTAATTAATTATTTAGAGTGCCTTTTAGTGGTTTAGAATTGCAGTGGCGTTTTTAAGTTTCGGAATTTATCTGCCTACTGGACGGGTTTATGAACAGCTAGGGAGAAAAACAGACCGTATTGGATGTCTTCAGTTCTCCAGGCTTCATAGTTGTGAGGAGAGGCGGTTCTCATCACGTTCATTTGCTGAATTCATTGCTACCAGACTGAATTTATTTTGCTGTGCCATTTGTCTTGAGAATTGCTTTGTGAATTCAGAAGGTAATTTTACGTTACCGAAGTGACAACATATTTAGCTTTAATTATTCCAGCCTGCATGTGTGCCCTTCTCAGACCTAGATGCAATCTATGCTGTCAGTTAGTCTTCCTTGTTTGCAACTGTTCCCTTTCTGATGTTGGTAGGAGTCTCTCACTGTTTGCAGAGGGATACTATTTCAACTTCCATTGCTGTCCTGAATAGTTGTAATTGATTATTTTCTCTACTGCGATAGCTCTTTCTCATGACCTAACAACCCAGGATCATTAGTCATCTGATCACAGTGTATTTACTCTACATCAGTGATGTAGGCTGTGTCCCTGAATGCCTCTCCATGTACCGCAGGACGTGAAATGCAGGTGGTGATAGACTGTATTGCTGTTTCATCTTACAGCCACAATAATGCAAGATCTCTTAAGGGGAATGACCATATATTTTGATTCATTCACCATGTCTGTTTTTCAGTGCTTTGTCCTAGCGTACCTTCATAGATGTCTTTTGTTAGTTCACTTCATGCAGTCGTGAACAGATATTTACACAGATGTCCTTGGGATGATAGGCAAGGACTTGCAGATATTTTTTTTTTAATTTTACCTTTTCATTTTAAACATGTGAGATGTTTTGCTTCAATGCTAGTACTCAGGAGACTCTTCAGACATTTCTGTTTAGGATGCTTGATTTTCTTTGGCTTCTTTTCTTTAAAAACTTCAAGGTGAGGCTAGAATGCATCTTTGAGATGTCTTCTTTCCCTGCGTGTGTTCAGACTGTTTGGAAATTGAGACCAAAAAGCTGAATAACATCACTTTTCCTCCCATATCTACTGTTGGAGGACTCTGGGAGCTCCTCATCCAGTCTTTTGCCAGCACAATGCTGTATTGCTTCAGAGTGAAGTGACCTTTTTTCTCACTGGTCTGTAGAGACTGAGATGTCAGAGATGTCAAAGATTGAAAGTACTTATATGGAAGAACATCTTTGGACGAATGGACCAAGTTCTCACATAGAGATTTCTCCTGGTCTGTCACCCCTCATCCTGATTCTCTCTAAGAGTTTTATGTCCCCTAAAACTTTGCTAATAATCACATGAAAGGTATTTCTTTCCATTAACGTCAAGTCCTGCCGGAGAGGTTCTCGGTACTCATCCTCTGCCTGACTAATTTCTGAAAGGCTTCCAGGGGCACTGTCTCAGTGAGACTTATGCTCGCTTCTGTCTGCTCTCTGACACCCTTTCTGCTCACACTGCTCCCAGCCTACCCCCTGCATCTCACTCTGCTGGGAGTACATGGCTGCTGCCATCGCTGCTGTGAGAAGAGTCATGCTTTTATTGTCGTTTTCTCATCTGCTAAGTTGTTCTCTGACAGAATTGCCTCTGTTTCTATACAAGAGTGTCATCTTGATCAGCAGATGAAGCTGAGAGATGTAGCTTTCCCTTTAGGCAGGAGACAGTGATCTCTGAGTCTCTCATTCATTGACTTGCTCCTTTTAATTCGGAACTATTTCTTAATATAAGGGAGAGCTCTTGCCTTCTATCCGGAGACAGGCGCTTGTAGATATGGTCTCACTGCTGAGTCGGGCAGATTCTCAGGCTGTTTGACTATTTCCATCCTAGGGGGCTTTGGGACTGACTTGCAGGAGCTTGACTTAGTAGACAACCACTACACAGTGAGGGATACGTCTCAAAATGATGCATGACTTGGTGCTGTAGTTAGGCAGTTTTGCTTTCTGAAATGATTTTTAACTATTGTAAGTAATTCTGCTTGTGGAGGGGCCTGTTGCTGGGAGTCACCCACAGTGTAAATATACATAACAGCAATCGTTGAAAGGGGACAGAAAAATTACCTGTAATTACATTTCTCACAGATGGGTGTTGTTTTTTTAATATTATTTTTAATTATGCCTCCAACTGCCCCCCTTTCTCCTCTGCTCTCCACTGTCCTGTTCAGCTGTTGGGCAAGAGAATCTGAAATCATGTCTTCCTCTTTGCTTTTCTCGTGGTGATGTGAGGTGCTGGTATATGAATGTATGCTACAAGTAGAGAAAAGCAGAGATTTTCTCAGTTAGGTACTATTGATTGCAGTTTGTATGGAGAATTGAATAGCTATGTGGGCAAAACTTTTCAAGAAGCCAGTATTACTGGCAACCCGATGGACTTACTATCCAGGAATTTATTTATTTTGCCAAATATTTGCTGGACAATGCTTTGTGTTTTTCCATGTAGCTACTTTTGATTATTAAACCAAGTCTGTTGAAAGTTAATTTTCATATGAAAATAAATCAAGAATAGCAAAGAAACTTCAGATCCAGTTTCACAAAAGCCAGTGTTTGGTTCTCGAGAGTGCTTTTCATGGTGCTCGGTAATTAGAAAGGGAAATGCCCTGCTGGTATAGAGCTACCATTTTGTCCCCCCTTCCCTGCATTGTCACTGTGGGTAAGGTTATTATGCAATCTCTGGCAAGCTCATCCTAGCAGACTGCTTACTAATTTGTAGGCTGTAGGTGTAAATGGAAAAGCCTTCATTCTGCTTCTGTTTACTTCACTGATTGAACTGGGCTCCAATTATTCTCATCTGTGTGAATTGAGGCACTGTTGTTGTTCTTGCCTCTTTTTTGTCCTTGTGGGTGGGCATAGCTCATTTGGACCTGCATTTCTTTTCAAAAGAAACATTTAAAAGAATGAGTGCATAAGAAGTAGTTTTAGTACTTACTGTTCTACAATCCGAATGATTATATATTTTGCTGCAGTCACTGGTGAAGTACAGGTTACTCAGGGCATTGCCAGTGTTTGTGATTGGTCAGTCACACATCAAGGTTTTGTTCTCTTGGAACTCATTTAGTCTTTTTTAATTCCAATAGTGTGAGTAAAGCTGACTCTGCTTGTATAGGAGACTTAATTATACCTGATGGTGCTTGGTTTAGCCTGTTTGTCTCCAGCCTACTTAAGCTGACCTCCCGCTTTTTAAAGAGAAGAAACAGAAAAAGGGGACGTGAAGTAGCAAACAAATGGTGAAAATGGAGAAATACTTTATACTGTGGCCTGTTTTGAGTAATAGGTCACTTTCTTATGAAAATTAGCTACCTATTTTATATAATTAATAGAACAATGCTTTCTGGAAGCTGCAGGGAGGTACTTTAAATGGTTACTAAGGCAGCAGATTGCCTCTTACAGGTGGTTTCTCTGCTCTGGCTGCTCTGTAGATGATGTTGTGGGAACTCTAGTTGCAGGAATAAAGCAAGAACCCAAAGATAGGATACCACCCCACACTACCCCTGCCTGTTAAGAAAATCTGTCGGTGCATTGGAATAAATCCCAGCATTATTAAGATAACTGAAAATATTTTCTCTATTTGCTGCGCTCATAGGACTTTTTTTTTTTGGCTGTGCAAAATTTCTTTGCTTCCTTTCAGATTCTTTCGGTAACCTAGTTTCTAATCCACAAAGTTATCCAGAGTGTGTACAAGAATTAGAATTGGGTTATGATATATTTAGACAGTGAGATTATATAATAACCTCTGTTTCAAATGTTGAGTGTTCCAAACAACAATTTAGAACATTTTTCTCAGGGGTTGTGTAGGATTTTTGTTAAGCGTGGAAAAAAACCTGTATACCATCTCCTCAGAATTATATGTACATTGATCCATGTTTCTTTTAGCTCACCTGATGCTCATCAGCTCGTCTAATTACATTAGTTGTAAAATTATTAAGCCAACATAATAAATAACGAGCTTTGTATGCGGTGCAGATGTTAGGCAACTGCCAGCTTCTGCAGAAGGAACAGAGTGTACCTCACCAAATGGTCTTCGGTTTCTAAACCCTCTCACTACCGGGTAGGAAAGACATTTGGCATTTCTTTGGGTGAATAACGAACTTGATGCAACTGATGTGAAAGATCTTTCTGGATTACGACCATTTCTTTCATATTTTCAAATCCGTATCCATGTACAAGAAATTCTTTATGCCTTATTATACCCAAAATAAGCCAGAATGACATAAACATGGGAAGGACTGCTGCAAGAGTAAAGAATATGGAAAATTTAAGAAATTGGGATAAAATGCTGAACTTGCTCTTGTTAAGGTTGCTTGACTGTTAAGAAAAACGCTTCTGTGGATTTAGAGATGCTATTCCTAAATTTTTATTCTGATTAAATTTACTGAATCTGGTCCTAGAGATGACATTTGTTGGTGCTTCCAGTTTTGTATGTAACACTATAGATGTAATATAGCTTTGAAATGGGCTTTGATACTGCCTTTCCACTGAAGATTTTGATATTTTTCGTTAAATTAAATTAAATTCGTATTTTCGTAGACTGAGGATTTATCATAACTGCATTACAGAAAACGAAACTGTCAGGCAACTTAATCAAGATGACAAATTAGGCTTTAACCATGATTAAACTTAGGGATTTCTGCTCTTTACATAGCATTTGCCTCCTGAGTCAAGAATGTTTAAATAGTCTTCTTGTGTGTAAATAGTGTCCGTGCATGAAACGCAACTGTTTGTAAGAGTGTAGAACGTTCCTCCCATGAGTGTAAAATATAACCTGGGGATTTTAAAATTGAAAAACACAGCCTGATGCTGCCTATTTGATGGGGGTCCCTAAAAGCAATTCCAGTAATGGCCGTAGTTGGTATGCAGTTTGAAAGATAAGCAAGTCCTTCTTACTACAAGATCTGAATGAGAAAACACTCTTCAAATGCTCTCTTAGCACTCTAGGCTCCAGTGTTTAAGCTGTACTGTGTCTGACCAGATAGTTTTATGTTTCTGTTGCCTACTTAGTTTTTAAATAGAAAGCATTGAATGTGGAATACGTTTTATTACATGTATACTTTAACTGTATAATACATTCATATGTGGCCTAAGCCAATTCTTCTTTGTTCAGTATGGCCCAGGCAAGTCAAAAGGTTGGATGCCTATGATTTAAAACAATAAATGCATTTGGACGCCTTACATTTCAGTTCTTCCTGTTGCTATTTCATAACTAGCAACAGGAACCTGAAATAGCATTAGCATGTATTGTGAGTACTTTGAATCTGTGAACTGTATAATGCCTACTGAGCTCTCTGTAATATAGAGCTATAGGTATGTATAGGAGGTATAGAGTATTAAAAATATCTCAGAAGGAATAATGTCATTATGTATTCAATTTTTGACGCTGCATGGGTCATATTTTGGTGATAAGCCATAGTTTATTGAGCATCCCTATCTCCTGCAACTTCATTTTTTACTTTATACGTGGCCATTAGAAGTTGTTTGCCTTCTTAAGTCAGTGTTCTGTCATATCTCACTGTTCAAGTTGTTTTAGAGCGGTGTGCTTCAGAGGATTGTTTCCTCAAGTAGCTGCCAAAAAAGCAGAAGGTCAGTTTGTATAAAGATGGAGAAGAAATGTATGGAGAATCATTCCAAGTAACAAAGAAACTATCAAATGCAGGTCTCAGAGTAAACATTGATGTGACTGGTCCTTCACAAACACTGGGATTTTCTGTATCACCAAAACTCAGCTTTAGATATGAGAGATGCTGTGAGATTCTCTTAAGCTAGAAAGCACCTGCTGAGCCATATTTAGTTTCTGCAGTGAAAATCTGTGTTACTGCTAGTGCTTCCATGCTGCTCACGTTTGGCAAACATTTGCAGAGGTTAGACTGCTTGTGTCATTTCTGTTCAGATTATTTGATTTTGGGTACGTTCTGTTCTCAGTTGTAAAAATATATGACTGAAAACAAAAAATCCTTTCTCAGTTATCTGCTTGAGATTCTTATATAGAAATCTAGAGGAAAGGGACAGTTGTTTATATTCTTGCATATCTGTGCTTAAATGTGCGAAGAATGTTTTAGATGCTTGAAATCTGCAGCTTTAAGTTGCAGATCCCTTGTTTATTTGGCAAATTGCTTTGGAAATGAATTTTCTAGTTTATTAATGAATCATAGCATTGCTCAGATTGAAAAAGACCTGAAAGACCATCAAGTCCAACCACAACCTAACCATAATAGCCTAACTCTAACAGCCCTCCGCTAAGTCATGTCCCTGAGTACCAAAGGTTTTTAAACAAATCCAGGGATGGTGACTCAACCACCTCTCTGGGGAGCCTATTCCAGGGCTTAACAACACTTTCTGTAAAGAAGTGTTTCCTGATAACCTAACTAAACTTCCCATGGTGCTACTTAAGACCATTTCCCCTCATCCTGTCACCAGTAAGAAGAGACCAGCCCTGGTCTGGCTGTAAGCACCTTTCGGGTATTGGAAGAGAGCAATAAGGTCTCCCCTCAGCATCCTCTTTCCCAGACTAAACAGCCCCAGTTCCTTTAGTCGTTCTTCATAGGCCATATTCTCCAAGCACATAAAGGTGCTTTTTCCCCAAAGAAGACATAGTTGTTCTGCAACTGCATGTACTGAATCCTAATGAAATTTCAAATGAAATAACTTTGTGGTCTCGATACACCATTCATCAGAATTAAATCCCCTTGAGATAAACTTGTGTTTTTTCCTGAAGCTCTTCTGGTCATCTGCACGTATGGTACGATGGCAGTACACGTTACTAACTGAAGCTACTGTTTATGCCCATGACATTGGCACACATCAAGAAAGCTTAAATTTCAAAACATCGAGAGGTGCAAACTTCATCTAGTGTTTGTGTATATATAGATTTGCTCTGAAATCTGCCTGTAGCTTTAGGGCTTCTGTAACTCCTGAATTTTTGTTTTCTATACAGCCTGTCAGTGTTGTGTTGGGAGCTGTAGGCAGGTGATGCCTGGCTTCTTCCTCCAGCTGCCTCGTGTTCCTCTGCCAGTCTGTCAGAGGGCCTGGTGTCAGGCATGCCCTGCTCACATTGGTCCTGCTAGGATAATCCCGTACTTGAGGAATTTGCTGGCCTCTGTGTGATTTGTCTTGGAAATGCACTGAAAAGCACAAACGCTTCTCAGACTCAGAGATCCATCAAAACCTGTCTGTAATAATTGAGTTTAAAAAAAAAAAAAAAGTACTTGAAGTACTTGCCAAGATTCATGGTTCATGTGTTAATACAGAAGTACAACAAAGCAAACATTTCATTCAGTGTATTTCTTGGTGTAGAATGGAATCAGTGTATCCACAGAGCCACAGATGTGTGCAGAGCTGCTGTGCACATCTGTGCGTAGAGGAGGAGTATTCTAGACACTACTGCAACTCCAAAGTTGGAGCTGCTTACACTGTGCATATGTTTTGTGGCTTTTTAACGTTAGACAGTGACATCAGCATGAGATGTTGCCCGTTTTCCTCTAATCTAAACTTCTGGCATTAAAGTTCTTCAACATTCTGGGTAGGAGGAGACTTTAGTACTGAGGTGTTACCATGCCACGTTTAACAAGTAAGAGATGCACTGAACAAACCACAGCTTCACCACTGTACCCTGCTTGGAATTAACGTGAAAGCAAGAACCACAATATAATGTCTTCTATTAAACTTGCAAGGATTGTCAGCCCCTGTATAGTGTTAATCTGTACGCACGCATAATTTGATACAGCTCAGTTTCTGTTGGTGCAGTTCTTTTTCTCAGCTTCAATTTAGAATGCTATGAAAGATTTTATTATGTCTTTTCTAAAATTCTGTATTACCCTATTTTTTTTTTCAGAATCAATTTCAGCAAGTTTATTTCCCTAGAGATGGTTTTAAAACTCTCCAGCAGCCACCTTATCATAATGAAATGTGTTGCTGTAATGAAGGAAATATCGAACTTTTTTGAAGAAAAGAAGAAAACTTTGAAGCCCTAAGTTACCTAAATTACGTTTTGTTCCCCCTTCCACTACTATTGTCGTGGTTTTGTTCCCTTTCTGAGCATTTTGTGTCAGTGTTCAGGCAGGGTGTCAAAACCATGGTTCCACGTGGATCCACTTCTAATATTTGGCACCGTGATGTTTCAGGCGCAGTACTTAACCCATGTGGACTGCAGGCAGAGTTTAAAGAGAGCCTACTGGCTTCTTGAGAAGAGAGCAGAAGCCTGCGTGCCAGACTCCCTGTTGTGCCAAGGTTTGGCTTCAGTGCTGACTGTGTGCACTGTGCCTTTCTGAAGCAGAATCCTCACACTGGAAGGGAAAAAGGAGAAGCTTTTGATTTCCTCTCAACTCTCAGCAAGCAAGCTTAACTTTCCTGACAGGTACCCGAGGTGATGTGAAATTTGGCTTTACGGAAAACTTTAGACGCAGAAGGAGACAGGGAAAACTGTTCCACAAATAGCTTGTATTATCTGAGATGCCTTTTAAGCAAGGAGGGAATCTGTGCAAGAGGGCCTGGGTTTTTCTTTCTGATTCTGCCTGAGGTGCACGCACGCACTCAGGCGTGCGCAAAGAACACGGTGACTTTGGAACTGCTCACAACTGTTGTCAGTGCTGTTGCCCAGCTCTCTGTTGAGTTTCTGCAGCTCTGCTGTCTGAGCAGTGTTCCCAACCTGGTAGCTGATGTAAGCTACAGTGCAAAAGCTTTGTGAGCTCTTCTGAGGAGCTTATCTGCATAAAGCCTGTAGTTCCAGATCAACAGCATTTCTGCTCTAAATGTGGTTTTAGCAGTGGATTAATTCTCTGAAATAGATGATGTTCTGTACACAGCCATCTGAAGGCTGAGGGAATTTGTGTGGAATATTCTTGAACTGGGTTGTATATTTTAGCACAAAGCTGTTCAAGAAGGGCATGAATAGTGTGTGTGCCAGACCTGCTGATGCTTCAAAGCTCCAGCAGCAAGCAGGACAATAATGCTATTAAAAATATGTATTTTCTGTAATCCTTAAATCCCTTCTTAAGTTAAATGAGGAGCTCCGAGTGAGGTAGCTATTCTTGGCAGTAAATTCTTAATGCTAAGTGGTGTAATACTTTCGAAAATGATGGATAAATGAAAAGCCGGAACAGAATAAGCAACTGAGAGATGCTGATCCACAAAAACGTGCGGACTTGTTCTTTTGTATGTTTTTCAAATGACTTTCATCAGTTCTGCACCTAGCAGCAGAAGAGGTTGTTCCTTTTTACTTTACCAGCCAATGTTGTGTTGTATTGCAGAAAAGCGTCATCTCTATCTTAATATTATCATTGATTATATTAGAAAGGAAACTTGATCTAGGTTTAAGTCTGTGTTGCACTTTGTCATAGCAAAGGTTCCTTTGCCTGGCAATTAATGCTCTGACAAATGCAGGACAGAGAGGCAGAGGGAAAAGGAAGGCTGTTATCACCACTCTGCAGGGAGTGCAGGGACAGGGAGAAGTGGCGTCAATGGGCATGCCATGTATGTGGTTTGACTTGCGGCTCTATGATTCTCTTTACCTGGTGCTTTATGTGTGTTCTTGAATTTACCATTCCTTTGCCTTTGATCAGCTGGACGTGCAACTGTGTTCTTATCTGAGACGTTGTACAGAAGGAAAGGACCAGTTCCTGAGTAATAGTCAGAAACTGAGTTGGCAGTGAACCTGGGCTTAGTTGCCACAGAAATGGAAATGAGAAGCGCCTGTGTGAGCAGAAGATAAGGTCCATGTCTTCTATGTGAGTCCACAGTAAATATTTTCCTGGCACTCGCGCTGCTTGTGCTTAGCTCATTACCATGCTAAAGATATTGATACTACACAATGCTGGCAACAGCACGTGAATGATAATCGTATCACAAGATTGCTTAAGTAATTCCTTTTGTTACGGGAGAGTTACACCCTTGGTAACGTTACTGAATGCCAGCATTTACCAAACTGCTGAAATGAGGGAATTAACAGGCAATGATAACCAGTACACGTGTTTTCTTCCTCTAACAAGAAATTCAGATTTTCTTGTCTGTTCTTAAACTTGGCAAAAATGAATAGATGAATGGTGGGTTTAGGACTAGATCATGTTTTTTGTTTCTTGTTAGGGACAAAGAATTTCAGTTTTTCAGTTATTTGCATTTCTCATCTTTTTGACAAATGGATTTGGAAACTATAGGAGGATAAAATGTAATTTTTAATGCACTTTCATGCGTATGTGCCTTTCTATATGTAAGTAGCTTACTGTGTCAACCAGAGATTAATCTAGTCTATTCTTTGCTAAAAGTTTCTTGTGCATCTTTGGTGCAACGCCATATAAGTAGCAGTGACGTGGGCAATGTGCTTTGCTTGCTTAAATGCAATCTGTAACGTAGACATGTGGTGAGATTACTGATGGACCCGAGATCAAGACATCACATAAAGTTGTTTGGCACAGGAAAGCTCGGTGACCTCTGCCAGATAACATCCGGTGTTTTGTGCTTTTCCAAACAAGGACATCTGTTCGTGAGGGTCAAATGAATGCAGGAGAAGTTACCATATTTGGTTTTAATTGAACGTTTAAGAATTCTTAGATCCTGGACTGGCAAACGAATGCCAGGTGGGACTTCCAGTTTTTTGGAGAAACATTTCAACCTTACACCACCAGAATACTGGCCCTTTTAATGGGTTGTATTGATTTCTTATAGCTGTTTTTGGGGAGAATGTTTTCATCTGATATATAGCTTCAAGTAAGAGCGAGGGGTTAGCCACAAGTGACAAAAGACGTTCAATCCTGATGGAGAGACAAAGTTCAAGTGTCTGAGTCTTAGGACAGGGTATGGAAGAAGCCACAAGGAGTGCTCAGCAGCACTGTGCTTCAGGATTGATTCCTCAATCAGTCTTTTCCTGTATGCTTTGTAAAAATGCTGTAATACTTCCCTGCCAGCCTAGTGATGAGACTAGCTTTGCAACTTGGATAGAGAGTCCTTGAAATAGCAGCGATGTGGAAACACGTAGTGCTTTCATCACCTGACTGCGGAGCCAGTTTTTTCCCTCGGTTCAGTGAGCACATATGTGAGGCAGAGCGGATCAGAGCGGCTGCAGGTTTCTCCTGCCAAAGTTCACACCGACAGCAAACTGCTAGATTGAGAATGGGTATGTGCATCTGTGTCGTTCCCATCGGAAGTGGAGTTCTTAAACGCTGGTCCCAGTGCATGCTCAACCAGAATGTCTTTCAGCTTTTGCAAGGAAAATAAGGTTTTCCATCTCAACCCAGTGTGCATCACAACGGAAATATAAAAAAATTTTGCAGAATAGGATCCTCACTCTTAGCAGGACTTGAATTTCCCTTTTAAAAGTAATTATGCTACAATCCCTTCATGTGCTGACAGAGCATCCTCATGTGTAAGAGATGTGATTGTCAAATTGGAGCTCTGCCAGGTTTGTTTTTGTTCAGCTCCCGGCTTTTACAGGCATCGGTGCATGCAGCTGGGAGATCTGTGGCTGAATTTGGCTGTTCCTTTTTTGGAAGTCAGACAAAAAGGGTGTTACACTGAACCACCCCAACATTTCAGCTTCCCTGGATTCACCTGATGTGAATCCCTGGTTGATTCTCTAAGCCTGTTTTCTATCTCATTTGAGCTATTGGCACAGCACAGTGCAGGCTGAAGACTCAAGTCTCATGTTTAATTTCTTTCCAAATAACCTGTGTTTGTGAAGTCTGAGGCTAATTTTTGAGGTATGACAAGCTGTTAAGGTTAGTAATAGGTTTGTTTTTACAGAGCATTTCACGTATTGTTTTGAAAAAGGAGATGTATGTCTATATCCCCATCACACAATTCAGAAACAGACTGCACTAACGTGATTTGAGAGAGGTTGCTTTGCAAAGAAGCTCGCATCTCATGAATTGCAGTGGATTGCTTTATCCATGTTGCCATGTGTTATTTTATCTCACTTGATTTTATGAGGCTGTGAAAACATCTCTTTTTCTTCCACGACCTCCCAGTGGCTTTTACTCATCTAGAAAAACGGGTTTGATTTTTTTTTTTAAATACCAAGTGGCTAAATATCAAATTGTATTAGATATAACAAGGATTTTCAGGAAAAATGGCAACTGCTGAAGAAAAGTCTGAATACTATAACCTTAAATGAAAGGTCTGAGCTGTAGAGACTGCAAAAGAAATACACAAAATTTTAAAGCTTTTACTGTTTTCAAGTGATTGCTTAATAAAACTCCTTGATTGTTGATTAGGTTGACTTTAAAACATCACTTTCGGTAAACAATGTTTCTCGTAAGGTGAGAGCTGTTGAGACGCCGTGCATCAAAAGCTACTTTCCCTGTCAAAATTTCTTATCTGATTGAAGCAATGCTTATGTTTTTGCCAAATAAGTTATGGTCATATGGAGGTAATTTGACAGAAACACTGAGCATAAAAGCATTTACATGAAAGTATTGCTCAATAAATGCTGCGTTTATCGTTGTTGAAGTTCGTGTTTAGTCATCTCTGAGATGAATGTGTTAGCTCTGTAACATTGCTGGTTGGGTCAGTCCTGGCTTAGGTGAGGGGAGCTGCAGCTCAAGGGCTGCTCTGGTTTCAAGTTAGTGCAGACTATTACTGTGTGGCCCCTGCCCGCAGGGGGTGGACATGGCACAGCCTGCTTGGCATCCCTATCATCTTTGTTTTTATTCTGCCTCAGGGCTGTGGTATGATAGCATGGTTCTACTTTCTAATACTTGGAACTGAGTCTCAAAAGTAGCATTTCTTCATTTTCATTTATCTAAGCATTTTCAAAACTTAACCTATTTTCCATGTGCTTGTTTCATGCTTGCAGATGCAAGCTACATTAAACTATAAATGAACTCTGATTTCATTGAGACGCAAGTTATGTCTTCTAGCTACTACCGGAATGTAGTGGGGAAAAAAAAATACACCAGTTAGTGTGTCTGAGCTCTTAAGTATTCCATACTTCCATAAATTTGCTCTACATTTAGGTCTAACTTGATTAAATTACACATGAAAATAAGCCAAAAGTCCTGTTTCTTTAAAGCTAATTTTTTCTTGCTTTACCCAGTATCCTAATACAACATTTCAAATGCTGTAAAGGAAGCTGTGTAGGCTGAACCCAAAGCGTGACATTTGTCCAGCGAGGCACGGCATGGCTCACAGCTTTTGTCCCGAATGCCGTGGGAAGGCTCCTTGCCCAACGTGCTGGTGCAAAAAGCTGCACTGCAGCTGCTCGGATGTTTACAGCAGTCACCTGGCATGCTCTCAGCCTTTGCATGCCAAGGTGGGAAAAGCAAGTTCAGTCTTCAAAATAATTCATCGTTTCTGATGAGGATTGTTGGATAGTGTTGGCAGCATTAAGAAACTGGGATCTTTGAAGGGATTTCATAAAGTAATATTATTCAAAAAGACTTTGCTCTTTCCCTGCTGGATCTTAGTGTTTGCTAAGAGCTTTTCGTAAATGAAACGAGAGGAAATTTCTTCATCAGAATAGCTTCTTTTTGAAGCTATAGGCAGAAGAAAATGAGACTTACAGCCATGAGAATAATGATAGCTATCCATGCCTAATAGAGTTTCTCAGTTAGGGATTATAAAAGTAAGATAGTATCTGCGTAAAGCTGTATTACTTGTCAAAAATACTAGAATGTAGTCTGATAATCAAAGTAGCTGAAAATGGTTCACCCAACTGTTTTCACATAAATGTTGATGTTCCAGTTAAGGTGAAAAACTGATGGAAACAAAACTTAAGTTTAGTTCTTTGTTCGTGAACTTTGAGTCTGCTCTTTGTGACTTCCTAGATGGCCATTTCTCAGTTCCCAACAGCCCAAGTTCCTGTATCTAGATTTTCTTCCATAGCATTTCCTTGATTGACCACTTACAGTTGACGTGCTAATACCTTCAACGTTAGCCTTAGGATTCAACATTTTACAACACAGAGATAACTGGGAATCATTCAAACCCAACACTTCATATCTGCTAATTGTTTATTGTTACCTGTCTCTGTCAAAATAGCTGTTATTTTTCTCAAAACGTATTGAATTAAGTGAAGAAGGAATCGTTGTCAAACTTTCTATAGGCTTTCTATAGGCAATCTCTGAGGCAGGAAAGGCTGCTCAGTGTGGAAACTTGCAGTGCTTTATTTTCATGATGTTTCAGGTTCTAGTCACAGTGAACGGATTTCTTTCTCCTCCTGTTTGAATTGCACCTTGGAATATACACTAAGGTCTGCAGAAGCTGTAATATAGGGTGTAAGTTAATTTAGACAGAAGAATAATGTGCAATGTAGTATGACAAAGACCAAGTCCTTTATAGTGAATAATTATGAAACAGCTTAATAAGATGCTCAGACAGGATTCTTTCAGTATTCTATCTTTTTGATAATCCAGCATAGCCTTTTTTTTTTTTTTTTTGAAGTCAGCACAATATTTAATAGCTTTGTTGGAAAAAAAGAGAAGCAAGTGAAAAGATTTCCTAAAATATCTCACTATTCATTTATTTATGTCTTGAAAGATATATTTATCCTTTACTTTTTCTTCTACTCCTGTGTCAAAGTCTTGATCTGATTATCTAGCATCATGCTTCTTTGTACAACTGGGAATTTCCTTTTTTTTTTATTTGTATTTTTTAAATTTTCCAGTAGAGCACAGATGTTTCAGTGGGTGGGAAGCGATGATGCATCCATAAAACAAGGAATGGTGGTGAAGATCCTGGCCAGTGGTTTAAATAGCGGAGATTTAAGCCAGTAGAGGATTTATGTAACTTGATTTCCTTTGTACTCAGTGTTAATTCCTTCCTTTGTGTTGTATGTAACTTGTTTTGTAAGCATTTTGACTTTTTTTTTTAAATACTGATGTGTATTTTTAAGTGAATTTAACTGTAGAGAGTTAGCACTGGAATTATCTTTTTTGACCAGCAGTTTGTGAAAATTAGGAAGGAATAGCGAGGTCTGTCACCCAGTAAGAAATAGTTCTAATTCTGAGAAAAGAAAGCCTCTCCTCAGTTTAACAGCTAAGCGTTCATCCAGTCCTGCTTTTCAGGAACACCCAAAACTCCTCTTCAATGTTTGGAATATGCAAAGAATGCAAGATTGAAGTTGGAGCTAGCAAATTCTCCCTCTTAGTATCTTTGCTCCCATGTTTGCAGATTTACACAAGTCAGCTGAATTCTACTTTCTGTGACAGTAATTTGAATCCAGGTTAACTCCAGGGCGATAATCAGGTTTTTACACTAGTTTCCCTGAGGGAATAAATTGTTCAAATAATATTTTAGTCATAAAATAATAATTTAAAAAAAAAAAAAAACCAACAATGAGAAAACACCCAGCAAGTAGAATGTGAAGACTTAATATTATAGCATTCATGGATTCGAAAGAATTTGTCACACAGAGATACCCCTGGTTTGATACCACAGATTATTATGCCAAGTGTACTTTTTAGTTTTTAGGTTTTTTAAGGGTCCATTCCTGAAAATGTGAGGCTTCCCGTTACACATAACGTAGAGTTTAGCAAGCTATAATTTTGCAAATGCTACATTTAATCTGCGTGGTTTTTCCTGCCAATTTTTCCTTCATGCGTATGTGGTCTGACTTGACTCCAGAAAAAAAATCAGGATTGTGTTATTTTTCAAAGAGTACATACCTTTTTTTTTTTTTTTCCCCCATGAAGTTTGCCAGGGTAGTATTATTTCCCCTGTGTTATGTGAGCACAATAAAATCATCCACTACAGTATAATACTGTGTCATTTGGAATCCTGTTGTGTAAGTGGTGAACATTTTCTGCGTTACACCTTGGAACTCAGAAAATCAAACCTTCATAGATATGGAAAAATGCATATTTTTAAGAAATACTATTGAGATGGGTTAATATTTACCCTATGTTCCTAGAAACTAGGGAATTCTTCTGAGTTTTCAAAAGTATTTTAAAGCAATTTTTTAAACCACTCAGATCAACTTACATTTGTATTTTTCTGTCTAATTTAGGAGCTTCTTACTGTATTCTGTCAACTTCAGAAATCTTTATTAAGGAAGCTTCAGTCTAATTTTTTTTTCTCAAACTTTTTTTTTTCAGGACCTTAGTATTTTACGGTCAGGTTTTTAACAACAAACACTTACTGCTTAAGTATTCTTGCTTTAATAGTAGGGAATGGTGATGTAGCCTTTAAGTCTAACTGCTTCCCCTTCTTCCTGTGCCATGTTTTAAGATGCAATCAGAACTTCTGTTGCATTTTGGTCATCTGTATTTCCTTGAAAAACTCGTAATTTTTTAAGTTGTAGGAATTTGGTAGGCTATAGAAATACTAAATACATCTGCATTTTTGTATTTGTTTGTTGCTAGTAGAAATGTGCATGGATGTGCTCCAAACTAAAGAATAATATTCAGTCATGTATTTTGAGTTCTCTTTTTTGCAGTGGACAGAAATTTTACATATAACAACTATTCACAGTTGCTCGTGGCTTCTTCCTTATGCATTAGCTATTGGATTTTTTTAAACTGTATTTGTTGTTGTTGGTTTGTTTGTTTTTTACTTTTCTTTGTGATTCCATTCATAGTTGTACAAAAAAGCAGAGTTGACTCTCCCAGGGTCAAGAATTTACCTAACACTTAAATGTATCATAGATGGGTCTGCTATAATGACTGCTAGAAGAATGATGTAAAATCAGCTGAAACCTCATTAGCTGAAAATAGCAACTATATGCTTTGAGAACACAGACCAATTTCAGTTGGACTTGTCCAGAAACATTCATTGATGAAGCGTGTTTCAGACGAGAGTTACACTAGAGTTGTAAAAGCAACATGAGTGAAAGGTTTGTTGAATGACTTCTGTCTGGTCAGTAGTAAAGTATTTCCAGTTACCTGTAAGGACTTGTCTTCCTTGACCTGAATTGAAGGTGTTTCCTAAATTTTTGCACAAGGGTGCGAGTTAAGATAGCACAGCAGCAATTTGCAATGAACAAAGAGTGTGGAGTTAGTGTAACTCCAGCAGTAATTTGCAGTAGTCGTGTTTTTCTAGAAAAAAACTGTCTCTTGAGAATTCTTACATGACCTCCTAAGAGCACCTTCAATAGGAATTACCCTGTAGTCATATAAATTACAATTTTAGTGGTTTTTCATTTTATATAAGGTGGTATAAAATCATTCTTCATTACACAGAATTTTTAATTTTTACTGTGAGATACGAATAAGTCACTTACTGTGACCATAACTTAATGAGACAACCTTTCTGAGAAATAACTGGATGGTATTATTTCTCGGTTTTACTGTTGCAGGAGTAAGGCAGGCAGCGTAAATACCGTTGATGACCAAGGCAGAACAGTAGGTTAGGGATTTCCTAGTAATCTAGTTAAGTGCATTAGATTGCATTAAGTAGAAATAGAAAATGATTCAGTACCAATTTAAGCGTATACTAAGTCCCATGTTTCCCAGTACTTCACACTGATTAAAATCTAGCATAGTAGTAGCTTCACATGTTGTGTTTACACAGATTCTCTGAAGCATTAAAAAAGTTGGAGAATATTAATGGCTTTACATTTAAAACTCACTAACAATTATCCTATTGATTTGGCTAAATAGAGTTTAGATTAACTCCTTGGGTCAGTGCCTCTCTTTGGTTGCAGAAAGCCAAAATTATATTTGGCTCTGCTATAAAGGTTTGGGAATTCTGGCTGTACGATTGGGTGAAATGACATGGATGCCTACTCACTGAAGCAAATCTGATCAGACCATAGATATTGGTTTCTTTTTCCATAATGTAAATAAGGATTTGGTGTCAAAATATTTATATTTACAGCAGTAAGATTATTTTTTCAATGTAATTTGGCAAAAGCGTGTGTTGTTAGTTCTGGAAAAGCTCCTTTAGAAAAGTCTTGTTCTTTCTCAAAATGGTGTGGTTTATAATTCATCTTGACCCAATGTCATGGGAAATTCTACTTCATGGATGACAGTGGTCCACAGAGTAATTGTGAAGAGCATTTTTGCAATACCACAACTTTGCCTGTTTCCAAATATAACTAATCAGCTTCTGATGAATTTAGAATCTGATGAACAGACGGCTTAAAGTACAGTCCATGAAGCACATATGTTGCGAGAAAGCTATTTTGTCACAGACACCTTTGAGTAAAATCCTTGGAATAACACCAGTTTCATTACAGCCTCTCTGGTTTTGTGTTAACTTACACCACTTAAATCTTTCTGTTGAACAGTAATCAATTGTATAAGTAAAAATGTGTCCAGGTTGGATTAAATAGCAGTCTCTGAATTATAGGTCAATATGATTTACATGTTGTCTGTTCTGTCGTGGAGAGTTTTTGTACTTGGAAACGATACTGCTTAAACAAAGGTTAGTTTAAAATGAAAATAAATAAACTGAAAGCCCTTCTTCTTCCTTTTTGTTCCATCTGTCCTAACCAGTTGCTACAGTACTGCTACTAATAAAAAAAAAAAAAGCTGGAGAGGATTAATCTTTAAATATTTTCAGTTCATTAACATTTGCATGAAACTCCAGCGGAGAGGATCCACAAATAAGATTAGCTGCAGCCATGCTCAGAAAGGATCACCACCTTTTAACTTAGAACTGAGAAATTCACCTGTAGCCAATCTTTTCTTTCTTCATTTGAATGAGTTATGTGCATGTTTTGAATCAATTTACAGAAGAGTGCTAAGCAGAGCATTCTAAATAATTTCACTGAAAGAAAACAGGAGCCGACAGAACGTATGTGTATTTCAGAGACAGTGGCTCTGTATGTCTCATCTTTTTACGTTCTTTTCTTTGTAATTCTTAGATCATAGATGAAGAAGAGACGCAGTTCATGAGCAATTGCCCGGTTGCGGTCACTGAGAGCACGCCTAGAAGGAGGACACGCATCCAGGTGTTCTGGACGGCTCCTCCTACTGGTACAGGCTGTGTCATTCTGAAGTAAGTGCTTTTATGTGTACTGAACTTAGCCTTCAAGTAATATTCAAGGTCAGGATGAACTGGGCTCTAACCAACTGATCTAGCTGTGCTGTCCCTGTTCATCGTAGGACAGTTGGACTAGATGGCATTCAAGTGTCCCATCCAACTCAAATGATTCTATGATCCTGAAGGTCTTTTTCCAAACTAGATGATTCTATTTATTGTACCTAAAAATCTAAAACTGCTGTAAAGATTGCTTTAAGATCAAGATTGCATCCTTTTGGTTGAGATGCAATCAATGGAGGTCTGTGTAGAAACCGTAAGTCACGTACTGCTACAAAGATTATTGGAGAAAGCTGCAAGGGGGTCTGTTGTTGCCAGAGAAACATTATGTTGTCTCTTAAGATTTTGCTTGTCGTATTTAATAGGGCAGTTTGGTCAAATACGTGTAGACAATTGGGATTTCTTCATTCGCTTTGAATTTGTTTGGAATAAGTAAGCCTTTGCAATTGCTAAGATGTGCCCTGCAGTAAATGAAAGAATTTCTGAGCCTTATCAGTACCGGGAATATCTTCAGAGACACAAAACAGCTCTAGGCTTGTGAGGGGATGCTATCACAACAGTCCTGCTGCTGGTAATTTAGGCCAGTTTAAGAAAAAGGTGTTGTTAAAATTGCAGCTGGCTTCTGAACAGGTCAGCAAGTTGCTCTGTGGTGCTGCTCTTGGCACGAAGATGTGAGGGTCAACTGGCCCCTGACACTGCCTGGAGATCAGGCTCAAACCTTCAGCAGAGCGTGTCTACCTGCTGTAATTTCAAGATCGCCTGTTTTAACATTCACTGAAATGAACGCACGTGCAGACTTCTTTAACCTCTGGACATGTGCGTGTCAGACTAGCCAAAATGAGAGGCGTGCTGCTTGCTGGATGGCTGCACTGGTTGTCTGTTAAGGTTTGTATGCAAAATTTTTCAGCTACTTATCAGTAAGGCTCTTTGTTTTTCCACTCAGAACTGCCTCCCTCCTAGTTGCGGAACAAATATCGCTTGAGGCGTTTCTTCAGTAGCATACTAAGGTGATGTTTTATGCCTCCTTTCAAACAGGCACGATTTACACTTTAATCTTGTAATGACATGTAACAACTCAAGTTGGTGGATTTTTTTAATGACCATCCTAAATAGGATTATCATCTAAAAAAAACACCCAGCAAAAACACAACAAGATAACCAACCAAGCCCCGTACTTATCTCATGAAGCTTAAACATCAGAGACTATATGGTTCTCTGGGGGCTTGTCAGCAGAGGAATGCAGTAAAGTACCACCAACTATCGAAACTGTGGTATGTTTCTTCTCTCTCCTCTGTGCTGGTCAAGCCTTGCAGGTTTTTCAACACACTTTCATTTTTACACTCAGTTTTGTACCTTATGGCAGAAAATTGAAGCAGCATCCAAAAAGCAGCAGTTGGAACTGCAGTGTTACTGTTGTATACACAGAAGTATGAAATTGTCGCTGCCTTTAAGATGGTAAAAATTAAATCAGCAGCATACAATCTTCACAGAACAATCTTCATCATCAGTGCCAATAAAATAATTGAGGTGCCAACTTAGATGACCTGACCAGCACCGCTGCCACAATCTCTTTGGGTAGGTAAAAGAAATGTCTTAGAAATTAATGGAGGAAGAACACATTTTTAGCTTTGTGAGCACCCCTTACAGTATATCTCAGGTAGCTGAGATGCGTATGTACTGAAAAAAGTGGGGAAAACAAAAGTTGTTTAGATGATTTTCAATAAAAATATATGAAAAAATATAGGCTTGCTCCCAATATCTGGTTTGTTAACCTCAGAGGGGAAGCAACTTCTCTGCTCCTGAAGGCATTTTGGAAAAGGAATGAAGCAATCGTGATTGTTGTCAGTTGCTGATGTCAGAAATTAGTAAGTGGGGTGCAATGCATAGAAATCACTGACTGACGTGTTTTTGACGTAACAACGTTTATATTTTTCCTTTTGGATGTAAAATTTTGATGATATCTGAATTAAAAGCAGTTAACGTTCTTTATGGTTATCTCTCACGAAATTCCATAGAAGAGCTGAATGTAGTTCTTATAAATATCTGGTTTAGTCCTCGGAGACTATCTGTTCATTTTTTTGCTACAATTCCCAAAACAGCCTGGGCATGTTTTGGAGCCTGTTCTGAATCGTAAGGATATAATTCTCCCTTTTCACAATATTGTGATCTAGGGACTTCGTTTTAATGTAGGCAGAAGTTAAATGTTAATGATTCACCAAAAAATTATTACTGTTTTGTTGCCAAATATTGTTTGTTAGGCTTATTATGTGTATGATTAAGTACTGAATATTCCCAGAAGTTTTTTTCTAGACGGGTATTGAGGTTTGGGAACATCCTTGTTCTTGGTTAGCAAGGATGGATGCCTTTTGAGAGAAACACTTGATAGCCTGCGTTTGGCTAGTAGTTATCTTTAATGCTTTCTGGGCATGGTGCACTTGATCAATTTGGTTCACAAGCATAAAATGAAATGGAATAGGAGTAATCTATAGTTCCTATGTTCAGCAAGAGATAAGTCTTTTTGCATGAGCAAATCTGTGTATAATGCTGGCTTACTGTGTGACTGCAAAATATAAAGTTTAGGAGAGATAATTAACATATACTTAAATTTGGTTTATGGTCACCAATTTGCGTTCTAAAACATGTTTTTCTAATGGTAGTACATAAATCACACACACACAAAAAGAGATGTATTAAGATACGTTGTCACACAGTAATTGCTCAGTCAAGAACAGTTAAACTCATCTTTTCATCCCTGCTAAGTGATGGCAGTGAAGTAGCCTAAGAGCTCGTATCCTTCCAGCCGCTTTATTGAAACTGTCAGTTGATCAAGCATCCTTCTGGAATGCAATCACTGTGCCTCTGTTTGTCCAAAGATTCCAGCATAGGTTTGAGCCTCACTGAAATCACGGGGCAGAAGACTTTGCTTAGCTGTTAGGCTCTGCTCAGGAAAGCCTCTCAAGCTTTAAGCTCTCTTTCCCCTTCTTGATTAATACTAGGAATGCTGTCAAAATCAAATCGCACAAAGCAAGCCTGCTCTTAAAATGATTTCTCTAGGTGGATGAAAGTAAGAAATGGCATATCGCTTTGGGGATGGCCTTGGACACTGCACGTGATTTTAAGCACTGATTTCTAGCATCACCAAATGGGACTGGAATGCGTCATTGACTGTCCAATTTAGTAGTCAGCCTGGTCATAGCACTGGGGTATTTGAATAGAAGTTATTGCTGTGTGGAACAAACTCATTATGGACACACAAATCAACGGAGAACACTAGAATCTTACTTAACAATTCGAATTCTTTTGATTGCCTCAGCATCTGTTCTAGCTTTAGAAGTTACGTATTTCTTGCTTCAATGGTTAAAGACATCTATGTGGAACACCCTAAGCCATTGTGCTATATGCAGTCTTCTATAAAGAAACCAATCGTGTCGACGGTTGGGCAGTGGCAGAGCCTGGTGGTGTTCGTATCATAGCATAGAAGTAGATAAATTTTCAGAGGACTTGAACTCTGACTGTTTTTGTATTTTGTATTTACTTTTCTTTTCAAAACCTTCCTTTCCAGACATGTAAATCATCATATTTAATTTGTTCTTTCAGCAAAAGTAAAACAGAGATACATTCACGTTTTTTGTTTTTAAATTAGACAACTAGTAAGCAGAGGTTTTCATCCCCCAGATCAGTGCTTCTGTGCAGTTAAGGCTTATTTTTTGTCATAGCTTGATGCTGTAATTTTTTTCGGAGCAGTATTTTCACACTTATCAAACTTAAGAGAAGATGAATAATTTTCAGGCATCAGCTGTTGCAGTCTGCAACAAAACAGCTAATGGGAATTTAGCCAGTTTATCAAGGAAAATCTTAAATGTGGATTTCAGTAAGTAATATACCCCACTGACAAAAAGGATGATAAATATTCAAAATTTACTGGTTGTGATGCCATCTCCTCATTCAGACTAATGTTTGCCCCAAATTTCTAGGCACAGCTCAAGAGAAAGTGCCAGTGGGCTCTTAAATCCCTCAACGAGTAAGTAAAGGTTGGGCCACTTAATGGGCAAAGCAGAGCAAAATAGTTTTCTGCAAGTGCTTGTAGAATTCTGTGATACAAAGCAAGAGGGAAGAACGTTTTGTAAATATTTTGTTACATATTAAAATTTCATGGTACAGAGAATCTTGTTAATATCCACGCTGATTAAATCTGTCAGTTGCTCTAGGTCTCGTGAAAAGAGTACTGCTATGCGGTAATTATCTTTCCTCCTGCAGCACCTGATGGTTTTCACTAAATCTGAGGTCAGTGGTTAATGTAATAAATATTGGCCACGTGCAGATAAGTTATATTCCATTGCCATTTAGAGAAGAAAAAGCATTTTTCTGATTGACTCATACAATAATCAACTTCTTGGGTAATGGATGTGATTTGTATGGTAAATTTAACAGAAACTTATTTCTGCCTAGGCAATCACCCGAGGCCTGTAAATATTGCTTATTAATATTGCTACTTGTAAAAATCCGCTGTATTTGTCATAATCTCTGTTCATTTCTGAAAATGTTTTCTGAACCATGTCCAGGGGAACATCTTATAATTTTTGAGGAAATATGACGTTAGTTTGTTTTTCATCGTATGAAGTTTTCTTTGTTTTTAGTCGTGCTAGTAATTGATGGCATTTGGTATCATTAATAGAATAGAATAATTTAAAGAACTGCAGTCTTCCAAATAAATCTCCAATAGATTTAGTGTATCAGTGTATGCATTGACAAAATATTTCAGATAGCTGTGATGTTGTAACAAAGCTCTCGTGCTTCAGCACAATTGTTTGGGTCTGTTCCTTGGATATAATACTCAGCTTCCTGCCTCACGTGTATTTGCTAGCAGCTGCCTTACATAGGTAGTGATAGTTCTGGAAACGGACCTGTGTGAGAATTTGATTGCATTTCTTCAGTTGTTGGTGTATAGGGGGGCTTATTTGCAGAGGCCGTTGTGAAGCTTGTAGGATTATGTGTTACTTCTTGCATCCACAGAGCCAATGATTCAGTGGGTTAGCAGCTGGCTTCATTGCAGTTGAGTGCTGGTGGAGAAAGTATATCTATCCCCTTGCTGTTAGGTGGAGAATTAAAGGTCATTTAAGGACTTCCTCTTTCAACTGGGCTATGTAAGTGATGGGACATCTTGCAACCACGAATCTGTAGATGTTGCTTTAGTTACGTAATTTATTTTGCCAAGTTTCAGTGCAGATGTTAGTGAGTCCAGCTGATGAAGGTGCTTGCAATAGTATCATGCTGGATTCGGAGCTGGCATTGTACAGAGGTGCCTGGCTGCTTTTCCTTGTACTGCCCAGTCTTTTGTGTTGTGAGAGGTCTCAGAGATCTGAGGGGGATGGGGACTCCCTGCAGCAGGGCTGGCAGCACGCTGCCTGCGTGGTGTGTGTGCAGCGAGGAGAGGGTCAGCACCTTCCCTCTGGGGGTAGAAGTCATACAGGTAGGTTTTATTATGAATGATAGTGCTTTTAAGTGCTTAACATTGCACCTTCAAAATGCGTACGCAGTTTTTGTCCTTGAGTGTTGTGGTGCGTTTTATTGCAAATGCTTCTCTAAATGAGAGTCTCTACTTGTGGTACCCACGTGTAATCCTGCAGATACCTCATATGACTTCACGTAGTCGTAAGGCGCCTTTATGGTAGTGTGGGCTTTTTATTTTTCTAAGAGGAACACTTGTGTGCATCTCATCCGCTAGAACACCCTCATCCTGATATCAAATGCTTCTGTCTCACTGACACTTTCCTTCCTGTCTTTGTGCAAATAATTACTCTTATCTAAAACCAGGTCTTTCTATTTAGCATTATTTAATTACCGCTTTTTCAAAATTCCTCAGATTTATGAACTGCTTTGCATTTTAATCAGCTACAGCTTGATGCTGTCTGCAGCCAGATGGAACTCTATTCCATCATTCACATGATTAATTGAAAATAATGATATATGCACAACCTCACTGACCTTGAAACTCTTAAGTTCTAAGCTTGTAAAAATAAATTCATTCATTTTACATATTTGAATGTAGTCTAAAAATTCATGCTCGCTAAGTCTGATGTAATTGATATGTATCTTTCATAACGTTTTGAGAAGTCTGCTAGCTTGATGTATCAATGTATACAAAGGTCTAGAAAGATGTATGAGAAATCAAGAAAATCTTTTTATTCTGGAGTGTTACATAATTGACAAAATCTGTGCTGAAGAAGAATCAACCCTATAAGAAGTATTATATCTATTTCCATATCTTGGAGTGGAAATGCAAAAGGAAAACCACACGTATGCAGGGAAGCTCTTGAAAGTATCTTGCACTGCAATTTGTTTTGGTCTGAATTTTTTTTTCCAGTAAGTAGGGAGATAAAGCAGGAAATTCAGAATTCTTTTTGGCTCAGTCACTAATATTCTGTATCTTCATATTTTTTAAGTAGTGGGAGGAAATTTTTTTAGTTTCCACTATTTTCTTGTTGTTTGCTGCTGGTAAATTAAAGTCATTGTTAATTTAGGAACCTGGCAGCTGTAGATCATTTGCTGTTCTGCAGCAGCTGTCAGTAGTACTCTGGTTTATTTTACAAACAGATGTTTAATTTGACTTCAATACCATTGTCTAGTTTTTTAGGGGAGACAGAGAGGAAGAAATAGAAATAATCGTAGTCATAATAATAGTCATAATTAGATTTCCTTTCAAAACATAGAACAGAGGCTCTGTTGAAGACATCAGAAGTGTTTTTACAAATTTTGGTGGCATGTTTTAAATATGTTTTTTTTATTATGTGAACTGAAATTAAGCATTCTCAATGCATAACTCATGTTAAAGAAATTGTTTGTTTATAATGTCAGAAGCTGAAGGTATTACGTTCAGTAGTCTACTTCAAAATAAGTGGAATACCAATTTAAAAAAAAAGCATTTAATTTATGGATTAAAATGTTGCATTACTTCTACTATTTACAGGGGAACAAGTGGGCTTGTTTGTTTGTTTTAATAAAACTAAGGACCGCCTAGGCCCATCTCATACAAACACAACGCCGGGCGTGTTTTCGTTTCGTGTCATCGAAAGTGAAGGACAAGTTGGGTCCAGCAATGAGAAAGTTAGATGATGGAAAGGCTAAGTAATGTGCAGTCCTTTTCAATTTTTTTTTTAATTTTTTCTTTAAATTTTCTTTAAATTTTCTTTTCTTCAGTGATTTTGTCCAGCATGTGCCTGTTGTGAAAAAAACGTTCAATGTAATGTGAGATAGAATACCTCGGTGAGATCCTCCCTTGTTGATAATGTCTGCAGGCCCAGGAAAGAGAGTTAAATAAATTAACAGCATAACGGCTTTAATCCCACAACCCTTCAGCGTTTCTTAGATGTTAATAAACCTGGGGTAAATTAGTCATGAAAATGGCATATCTTGCTGGTCATTTGCTCCTCTTTTAATATAATCTCTTCGTGTATTTTATGACTGTGTTTCTGTGAGAGCGTGTAAGTAAATGTTCTTAAACATAAGCATATTGGGTGTGATAATGTGATATGAAAATCTCTGTTAGCAAAATTCTTTCAGCTTTCTGGGTTTGACGTTTGCTGACCTGTCTGCATGCCTGCGGAAAAATACTGCAGTTTCGTGTAGTTCATTTAGCAGTTAAAACTTGAAGCACAATGATACGTTCGTATGAAAGGCAAGTATCTGAGTTAACAGTGCTAACGCTGTTCAGATTCTGCCATCCTTACTTATATTGCATAGCGTTTAACTTCTCATGGATTTAAAAGTATTAATTGAGGACTCACGAAGAGTAAGGTACTGTGTAAATGAGGGTCTCAGAGCCTGGACATAGTGTTTATCTTGACTGTTTTTTCACATGAAGCAACACAGCATCAATTCTGAATGGTTTTCTTAAAGAAGCAGCTGCACTTATTATAATTCCTCTATGATAAAATAAAATTTTATATTTTATTATTTTATATATATATTTTTTATTTTATTTTATATAAAAAAAATGATAAAAGGAAGAAGCCACCTAGAAAAGAAGTTGTTTTTTTCGTGTAAACGGACTGCTGAATTGATTCTTATCTTTCCACTCACCTGGTATGACAGTCTTTGGAAGGGATTTGCGAAAGGATTTAAATATCAAATTCACCCAATAAATGGGTGAACCATTCTTTTTTCTCCTTTGCAGTAATTAGATACTCGCTTTTTCTCTTTTCTGCTTCATTAGACGTGCATTAAGTATCTCTACTATCCCAACTGTAGCCATCTGAATGCTTTCTGCACTGCTTCCCCACAGAAATGGATTTGTTCACTGCTCTAGCAGAATGTGGTGTAAGGCCTTGCAGTGCACCAGAAAGCGTATTTGTCTTCATTGATGGTTTCTGAGTTTTCTTTTGCTGCAGAAATGATAAGACTTGTGGATGTAGGGTCCTGTGTCTAAAGAGGGAATAGTCTCTCATGGAGGGGAGTTAACTTAGCACTTGTTTGCTGTGCAGCGTGTGTTGCCTGGTGATACCTTGAATGAGTTCCAACAAGTCCTACAGATGACCTGCTGTAGTGCTTCTTCCCATACATTTCTTTCCAATGGTTCAGTATACACTTGTTCTGTAAGTGGAGGGAGGCGGGGTGGAGAACAACTCTCCTATGCTGCAATTGCCTTGCAGTTGTTTGTTGAAATAAATTGAGTGCTGCTCCACAAGTAACGCCTCCTGTTACATGATGTTGGTTGACAACAGAGGTGGATGATGGTGGGATGGCAGTAGAGGTTGAACCTTCCCATCAGTGTACTGTTTCTCTTTGTTGCTGTGTGACAGATGGCAGCAGAGGGGCAGTCTGACAGAATGGAGTCAGACATCGAAGTGTGGATGAAGCAGAAGGCCGGTATTGAATTCCTGCATGTGCAAAAAATTTGCACTTGTCATTTGTTGACACTTGCTGAACGTTTGTAGAGGCCAGCGGATGTGAACATGGTGAGGTGGTGGGTGGTGCATTTCAGCAGTGGTGACTGGGACACTGGGTCACCTGCACTGGTGCAGATTGTTATGAGTGCAGCATGCAGGCTCTTGTTCATCAGTGGTGAAAGTGCATAGCTAGTGGTGGTGACTACACTGGAAAAAATGTGTTTTGTAGCTGAGAATTTGCTCTATAGAATAGTGTTATGTTCTTTGTATCCATTGTACTTTCCACGGAACTAAATAGGAGGCATTACTTTTGGAGCAACTTATGTTTATGATGAGGTAAAGAACTTACATACAAAGTGGAAAAATGCTCTGCACTGCAGAGGTGCTGCCACCGTTTCATGAAAGTTCATGAGGAAATTCTTTTGTTACTTTAGATAAATTGCCTATTAGTATTCCTTATCTAGTTTTTATGAATAAATCATAGGCAAACCACAATTTTCAATATAGTGAAGAAACACACATAGCTCTTGATTCTTGTCAGTTTTATAGTAGTAATCTATATTCCTGACACCCATAGCTCTACTTCAAAGGTACTAGAAACGTTTAGGCCAGTAAATAAAGTAAAGCCAGACTCGTGAAGAGGAGGAAAATTTCAGATATACTCAGGTAAGTGTTTTCTTCATTTACTGGATCAGGAAAACACTTCACTCAGCAGTAATGTAGTTAAAAGTGATATCCTTACAATTTTCTAGTTTTCAGAGGCTACTTGGAAGGAATTAAGGCTGTGCTTCTCATCTAATTAAGTGAAATTGATTTTGATAGAAGTAAGATCAGTTCTCAACAGAAGGTCGTCTCACAATTAGCAGCAAAATAAGGTTGCAGCACACACATAGATTTTCAGAACAGACTCAGCATCAGTGTATCTAAACTGCGTGTTTTCAGTTTTCAAACTGTGGTTTTTCTGTCTCCTTTTCTTTTTAAATGTATGTTAGAAGCAAATGACTGTCAATTAAAAAAAAAAATTAATGGAAAAAACACACACATGTACACAAACCTAAAAAAAGAAAAACCCAAACCCACAAAAATCTGAGATTGAAGATCAGATTTATTGTTCACTGTGCTTCAATTTTCAAATCTAGGCACACTGTTGAAAAAGTTTAAGTTACGCTGCTTGGATAACGATCTCAAAAACATTGAGTTTACTTACTTCTCATACACACATCTGAAGGAGCACCCCCATTTGTGTCTACTTCGCTTGATCTCCTGCTCCATCCCAGGTCTGCTTCTCCTTCAGCTGCCGATTCTGCCTTAGCACCCTTTTCAGCTTCACTACTTGCCTCCTTTGAGATTTTGGATGTCTTATTCACAGTGACCTCCATGGTAATTCCCCTGCTTTTAAATTTCCCTCGCACCAGTCCTTTGTCAAAATGAACTCTCTTGCCCAGCCTCTTAACTTCTCCTACCTGGTCAGGTGTCCAGCATCCTATACTCTTCATAAAATAATCTGCATCAAGTGAAATCACAGCCAGTTTTGAGTGTTTAAATTTCAGAGATGATTGCTGTCCCTGCTGAGCTGACCTGCTTTTGAGGTGTTCTTTCTCTGTTGTCCCATTCAATTCAAGGCATGCGTGCTCTCTATCGCCATTGCATCCATACACTGAAATTTTGTTAGCGAACCAAACACAATTTGGGCTGTAATTTTCTGCTGAAATCCTATAAAATCTTCCTCAATCCTGTGTGTGGTGGTGCTGTAAATGACTGAGTATTGACCTTCTGCTCTCATATTGATTAGAGCACAGTTAAAAAGATCAGATTACCTAAGGTTTCTGAGGTTAATCTGTGGTTTGTTAATACCTATAGAGCAGTAGGAATGTTGGGAGCTCCATCTCTCGTGTCAATGATTCTTTTAGAGTAAACTTTGGAAGAGGCATCTATTTAGATCGCAACAAAAAAATAAGTGTGAATGTTTGGATTTGTATTGTCCAAATAGTTGCTAAGTATTACCAGCTATAAGATGAGTAATGCAGCTCTGCTATTGATATATTTATGTATTTATAAATGACTTGGACTAGCTTGTTATTTGGAAGTACTGAAGAAAAACTGTTGCTGGTGCAGCAGCTAATCAGATATGAAAAGGATATGTTGAATTTGGCACGCTTAGTACTGAATTAGGGAGAACTGAATGCTTCTGTATGGGCTCCCTGCTGCTGCTTTCTCCAACGATTTACGTACCAATGTTTAGCAACAATATTTGCTACAAATCCTCACTCCAGCTATCTTACCTCCCCACCTCGACAAGAAAAGTTGTAAGCTAGACACTGCCCTAACATAATTCCCAGCTGCAGGTTTGTTGTAACAGGTTTTGAACAAAAAGTAAGAGGAAGAGCCAGGTGAAAACCTCCTTACTTACTACATGGATTAATGTGGTAATTCTTTCATAATTATGTGTCACATGAGTGGCATAGTCTTTCTGCTATTATACAAGTACATTTTGAAAATGCTTTCTTCTCACATAGTCTTTCTTCAGAATGGAGAAGGTGGAAAGGTTGCAGATCCTGGCCCTCCTGTTTATATTGGTTCTTTCTTTTCTTTCTTTTTTCTGCACGCTTATCTTCCGATGTAAGCAGCCAGTATCTCCTGGTATCAGGTGTCTGACTGCTCAGTGGGCTTCAGTCTCAGCTGTCATGGGAAATGTTAGAGAAGCTAAGCTAGAAGAAACTCCGTTTTTAAAGGTAGTAGTTCTTGAAAGCTGAAGTAGCTGTCTCAGCTGCAGTAAGGAAATGGCAAGTCTCTTTCTTCTGACGGTTTCAGTGGATTTGGGGTGTCAGACTTAACCTCAAGTGTTATTGGAGCCACATCCAAATTAAACTTCTCTAGGTGTTAAAGACTGTTAAGAAGTCTTTAGTAAGTGCTTTAATATCAATTAATACTTAATTTCAGTGGATATTAATTTATCGTCCGTTGAGGTGCTTTAATCTTCAGACTCCTGTGAGCTAAACTGAGCAGATTATTTTTCTGAACTTGGAAGGCATCAAATAAATGAGTTCTAACTGGATTCCTGCAACTGAATACCCAGAACTCACTATTTTACAAGGAAGAAGACTTAGGATTTTACTCTTGATGTACCATTCTTGTCTGTACAAGCAAATGATTTAGTCATTGCAGTGTATCTTTGGTGTATTGCTAGTGGAGACATCTCCTAAAACAATGGCTGGAGAATTGACAGCTCTGGTATTTTGTTAGTACCTTCTCATTTACTTCTTTCCTGAATCCTCTGAGAATATTCAAGGTTTAGAACAATTTTTCTAAAGCCTTGAGATTTTTTTTCATCTTTGTTATCTGGACACTAGTGAGTGTGTTTAATTTTTACTTACTTGGCTTTGTTACTGCAATACTAAAAGCCAGAATAATAAAAACAAAATAAAATATTTTATCCCTCAACCTGGAGTGGGCAAAGGGAGAGATGCAGAGAGAAAGGAAATATGTGTAGGAATATTTTGACGGGTCACGTCTGCCATTAGTGACAAAATCAACAGAGGTCAAGCAGTAACGGTGAAAAATTTTTTGAAGTGAGGACTGGTGAGGAGTGGCGTGGAGGAGTTTAAAACACAGTAGTTTTGCAGTAGTTCATTTGCATTAACATCATAATGTAATTGGTCTTCTGCTGTGTCCTCTCAAGGTACGTGGAACAAGCTGCCAGCCCTGAAAGTGGCAATGCGATTTCCTTTTTTCTCCTTGCTTCCCTTCAATGTCCAGAGGAATTAAGTCTTTGAGTTCCCTTTGCAGGTTGGATGAGCATTATACAGGTCACATGGAGAGCAAAAATAAAACCATGCTTGACATGGGTTTGACATGTCCTAATATCATTTTGATACTAGGATTGGTTAGTGAGCACACAAGTGCTCATCTTACTGCAACTTCGCTTAGTAAATATAGCTGACAGGTGGAGTAGCACTGGGCTCCTTAGCTTGATAGAAACCGTACTCCTACTTCTGGTATGTTGCTTTTATCTGCTGTACAGGATTGCCCTTAGAATTACAGGATAAATATATTCTCCAGCTAACCGGTTCTATCCAATACCATCTGACTTTTCTTTGTGGTGCAATTAACAATGCTTACTTTTGAAGTTCAAGATGATGCTTGCTACAAGGACTTTGTGAAGAGCAAAATATGAGGTGAAGATACAGCCCACAAATAGCAGTGGGTTTTAAGGAAGATGAAGCTTACACAGAAAACCAGGACAAACTCATTTTTTCATCTTTTGGTATTTTCTTTTCCTTAAAAAACAAACAAAACCTTGCAAGTGATTGGTGTAGCATACATGTCAGAAATGATTTTGTCACTATGACTTTTTATTCTGAAGATTTGAGATTCAATATTTATGTCCTGTGAGTATTCAGGAAGAACAGAGATTTTCTGAGAACAAATACAGCATTGCAGTATATACAGCTGTGTTTTCCCTTGAAGATTTTTGTTGTATTTTATATGATGTCCTGATCAGTCCTGCACTCAGTGAGCTCCCACATGTGCTCATGGTGGTGTACCTGAGTGTGACATTAAGGACAAAAGAAAGGATTCTGAACCTAGAATATGTTTGTAGGGTGAGTTTAGAGTGCTTGGTTCTTGCTGTGTAGTTTTGCTCAAATCTTTTTTCTGGTAGTGTGGGTGAAATGTTTAAAAATAAAACTGAAGAGGGATATTCTTAAATACATGTATTCACTGAATGTGTTTTTTTAGAAGTAAGCAGCTTTTGTTCTATCAGCTGACTGATCTGCTGGAGAAGAGACAATCATCATATGCAGAATTGTAAATGTGGAACAAGTGAGACACTTGACATTAATATTACCATGTTTATCTAAAATCAAATACCAGGTCTGGTTGGTTTGCTCAAACTGTGTTAAGAGCATCCAGTTTAAAAAACAAACATTAAAAAAAAAAAAAAAGAACCCACACCTGTGGTAATTCCTAAGTTTTCTAAGTTAAATATCTAGAAATAATTTTAGATGACTGCTGACCCTTGTCGGTGATGATCAATGACAAAGATAGTTTCTGGTGTAGGTGGAGCTTTTCCTCTAGCGAGACTGAATATTATTTTGCAGCCTCATTAAACATCTTGTAAAGTATAATTTAAAGTTCTTTGTTCAAATATGTAAACTATAGTTCTTGACTTTCTGAGGTGGGAAAGAACTTACAGTGATGTCATTAACTGAGTAAAGAATGGAATAATTGAAGAAAGTAGCTTTGGTGTCTGGAAAGGGGAAGAGGTCTGCAACCTCTGGCAATACAAGAATGTCACCAGTAGTTCTCTTCCCACATGTAAAAAGCAAAAAGGTTACCCCGTATTAGAAACTGCTGTGTTTGTAGCTGTGATAATGCAGAGCCAAAAAAACAACTAAAACAAACAAACAACAAAAAAAAAAAACAAAACCACCCACAAAAGTAGTGTGGTGTGGATGTTTACTTTTGGGGAAAAAAAAGACAAAACCCTTGCAAAGGGATCTATGCTTTGTTACATACAATCACATACTCACATCCCATAGTGAGGGAACGTCTCGGGCATCACACTCGCTACTTTCTCTCTTGCTAGACTCTACATATTCCATGTGTTTCTTTGGAGGAACATATCTTGTAAGGAAGCATATGGTTTGTAAGAACTGCAATAGAGATGGAAGAAGTGAAAACCTATGGTGTATGTCCACCAGCTCTGGCAAAATCTGTTTTACTAAAATGTATCTCTAATATTGTACTTAATGCTTGTGATGCAAGTTTGAAAATGTCATAGGAATAATTCTCGTAGATCCCCTTTCTTGCTTCCTTGGTCACATCATTACACCCACAGAGACACTTTAAGGTAAGATTATTTCTGCTGATGCTGTGATTTGACAGAAGATATAAGGATGATCTAAAGTTCTGTCTATGGAAAAAGTTTAAAAAAAAAAAAAAATAGTTTTTGGTATGAGTTGCAACATCCACCCCAAGGCTGCTTTGATTTTTTTATGGTTCGTGATATTCTGCGTTTGTTAATATCCCAAATGCAATTTACGTGACTTCAGTAGAGCTTTTCCCAGCAGGATGGCACAGTTGCAGAACTGTGCTGGAGAGGGCCTTCATTCCAGGGAAGTCTCTTAGGGTGGGTCTCATTCTCCTTGTGCTGAGATGTGTTCTGAATAAATAAGTCAGAACAAAGACTGGCCTACTTGTATCCAATCTGTCAGTGTTACGAAGTCATATTGCCAAAACAAATATTACAAACTGCAAGATATTCCTTGATTTTACTGAGAGAACTACACAACAGAGAAAAAGGGTAACGTTTGTTTTTGAAATAAAAATGAATGTTTCTGGATGAAAATAAAAGGAAGTGATTTATTATGCATGTGATTTTTCTCATGTGATGCAAAAGCTTTAACAATTACTGAAAGGCATCATTTGAGGACAATGAGAGAGAAGATTTTGGAGACGTATTTGTTTACTCTCTCTTTCTTATTCAATGGTGCTCTGATGTGTCAGTGGAAGAGCTGTTTTCCCTTTTCCCATTTTACAGAGATGATTTTGCTGATAGTCACAGAGAGAAACACCTCAATTAAAAGTCCCCTTAAATCTGCTACCGTGTTGGGGAAAAGCAATCATATTTCCCCTTCCAGAAAAGGTCAGGTAGCACAGGATGATAGAAATCCCAGCAATGATTTGCGTAGACTAAGCAGATGTGTACCTTGTGTAAATTCTTAAGAGCTTTCTTGCTTCTCTGTAAAAGCCAACCATTCCGTTTTGAAGCAGTTGTCAGCCTCCAAACTCCATCTTTAGTCAAAATCAGAACTTTTATTTAGGAATAAAAGTTATGTCAAAATAATAAATAGTAAGATAAATAAAAATAGTGATAAAAAGTAGGCAAATATACTGTTCAGATCATTTGATCAATCTCCAGTCTAGAAAATGATTATTAAAACAGTGAATATTTCAAACGTGATTTAATGCCGTTTCCATCTGAGTATATGTAATGTTGTGTGCCTGCTTTGGGTATTTATGCAGCCATCTAATATATCAGTTCTTTTTCAGCTGAAGTTGGCAACAAAACTCCCATTGGCTTAATTTGGATTATTAGCTCCATATATGTTCAAACGCAGCTGAAGAGACAGCAACTCAGAAAGTTGGGAAGCTTTTGTTGTTAGAAAAGGAACTGTTCCCATGATGTTTCACACTGATGAGCTAATTGCAGCAAAATGAATAACATAAGTCATCTTCAGGCTTCAAACAAATTCCATTTTATTTCTAAAGTAACTTCATAAAGTAAAATACTCCATGTTTTCAATCTGCATATTTGGGTGCTCCTTCACCAGAAGGCTGATTTCTTGCTTCTTTAGCTTTTAAGTATGGGTGCTTTTAAACAGTAAGCTTTGAAAAGCTTGTTCTTGAAAATGATATTTAAGGCATGGGATCGCGGGATAATTTAGAAATTCATTTAGTCCACCACTTGCTTGAAGTAGGTGCTGTTACATGAAGTTGAGGAATGAACCTGGTTGGACTTCTGGAATGCCAGTATAGATTAACATCTCATGTTGAGTCTCTCGTCATCCAGCACCCTTAAATCCTTCTCCTCAGGGCTGTTCTCAAGCCATTCTCCACCCAGCCTGTATTTCTGCTTGAGATTGCCCCAACCCAGGTGCAGGACCTTGTATTGGGCCTTGTTGAACTTCATAATGTTGGCGTGGGTTTACCTTTCAAGCCTGTCCAGGTCCCTCTGGATGGCATCCCTTCCTTCTTGCATGTCAGCTACACCACTTACCTTGGTGTTGTCTGCAAACTTTCTGAGGATGCATTTGAACCCACTGTCCATGTCTCCTACAAAGATACTAGATCCCAGCAGTGATCCCTGAGGAATGCCACCCATCGCTGGTCTCCACTTGGGCACCGAACTGTTGACCTCAACTCTCTGAGCGTTACCATCCAGCTAATTTCTTTTACAGCGAGTTGTCCATCCATCAAATCCATTTTTGTCCAATTTGTTGACTGGAATGTTGCTCAGGACAGTGTCAAACACTTTGCAAAAGTCAAGGTCAGTGAAGTCAGTTGCTCCTCCTTTATCCACTGATGCTGTAACTCCCTCATAAAAGACCACCACATTTCTCAGATACAATTTACCTTTGCTGAGGCTGTGTTGGTTACCACCAATCTCCTCATCTTTATCTTCCATCTGCCTTAGTAGGCTCTTCAGGATGATCTGCTCCGTTCTTCGTTTCACACTGCCTTTTTCAGAGCCTTGGCTGTTGCCTTTGTAGTCCTTTACTATATCTGCCTTATTAAGGAAAAACAGTCTGTAGTTTTCTGTACCCCTCCCAGCTTGATTTAGCTTTAAGAGGTTTACAAAATTCAGTTACTGTTCTAGAAGGGTTATGTGTGAAATGAAGCGTTCCGTCCTGTTCTACTCTGAGCTTGTGTCTTGGAAAGAAAAGCACGATAAAACTGCATTTAGTTTTTGATAACTTGTGGGGTGGGACACTGTGGAAGAAAGCAGACTTCAACAACTTCTAAGCATACACAGTGCTTTTTCTTCTTACTTCAGTCGCTAGAGGTGAAAAATAACTCTCGAGAGATCGCGTTGACTGTAAAGCTGAGGTAAGACAAAAGTCTGACTCTTACTGTTTAGAAGTTTATGTCCCTGACTGGACCTTCTTATTAACTGCTTGCCATTTATTCCGGAGCAAGAGCTGCTGCGTTAAATTCATGATAATGATATTCAAGTGATGGTACAAAGAGTTGTCAGAAGAACGTGCTCCCATACTACTGAACAAAGAGGAGATACCAGCTCAAGTTCTCCTCAAGAAACTCTGTACGAAGAACGTTCCTGTATTTAACCCAATTGTAACTATTTTCTAACAGCAAAACCACAAAGTTTACATGTAAATTAAATTTTATAACTATAAAATGGCATAAAAAACCTAATTAAATTTGAGTAGGGCTGGAAGGCGGTCACTCGAGCTGTTCCAGCTGATTATTGTTTACGACATTTGCCCTGTGTTGGACACCAGTCTGCAAGAAGAACATAGTATTTTATCGATTTGAAGATACTTGGCAGAAAATTCTGTTTATGATCTCTCCAATGGGATTTTTACCAAGTTAGTGTGCTCAACTCCATCTTAATTTTTTTTATTTTAAAAAGTTGCACACTAATTGTTTTTCTCTGTACTATTTTCTGATTCAACAACTCTCTGCCCTTACCTGCCTTCCAACTGCGTTTTGTTTGAACTGTATGTCTTAAGTATTCTAGATTGAATTGAAGTGCCCTTCCTCTTGGAACCTTTGAATTACTTTTGAAGACTTTAGCTTATGCTAGCTCTGTATTTTAACTTCATGGTTTGAGTTGGAAGGGACTTTAAAGGCCATTCATTTTCAACCCCTTTGTCACGCAGCAGATCAGGCTGCACAGAGCCCTATCCAGCCTGACCTAGAGGGCCTCCAGAGATGGAGTAAAAAAAAACTTTTTAAAAATTATATTTGCACTGAATTTCTGTAACGTATCAGAAGTATTTATTTGTTCAGAATGCAGTGGAATTGCCTGCAAACTGCTGCTTAATTTAGCCGTGCGATTTCTGAAACTGATTATAATTTCAGTATTTTAATATAAGATTTGATATATTGAATATTCAGTTGACCATCGTGCATTTCGAAAGTACAGATCATCGCCACGTAACTGTGATCATTTCTGTAAAGATAACAACCGAAGTCTCTGCAAAATGTAATGCAATTGAAATGCAAGTTGATAAAACATAAAAAAAAAAATAAAAATAAAAAATCCTAGCTTTATTACTATGCATAAAGTCAGAATGAGAAAGCACACCTAGGCTTTAGCAGTCCAGTTCTGTCCTTTTGCTACTTTATCATGCACTTTCTTCTTGCTTTAAGCAATAAATGTATTTCTGTCTTTTTTTTCTTTTTAGAGCCAGTATTGTGCAGAAGCGCATTATTTATTTTCAAGACGAGGGTTCTCTCACCAAAAGAATCTGTGAACAAGGTAAGGTGATTTCCTTGTCATGTTCTGCTGAATTCTCCTAACTTGTTATATCCAATTAAAATTTTGATCCCTTGAATGGTTTCATATAGATTGAAATTTACGATCTCTTAGTTCAATGATGTTTGTCCTTACATTGCATACTGTTTCTCATACAGTCTTTCTTTCTTCCACCTGTGACACTTGCACCTTTTTACCTCGTGCGAAACCTGTTGCTTGGGCTATTTTCAGCCTTTCCTAAAATTAAGTTTAGCAGAGAGATTTAAAATTCACATGAGAAATGAAGGAGAACTACAATTGTCTTTTGATAAGCAGACTTTTATTTCTGCATATGCAAATTCCTCCTCCCAGAAAGGTCATGCAAGCAAAGTTAGTTCAAATAACCACAGTCTCCTGATTCTCCTTCTATGTTTTGTAATTATTTTCATTCTTTCTTCTTTTGAACCAGCGTTGTCATGGCAATGTTTGCGTATTTTGGAGGAAATTCTATGAAGTACATCAGGCCATTAAACGCCCTCTGAAAACTGAGGGGAATTATACGTTGAAATTCTTCAGGGGCTTTATGGAATCCTCTATCAATTCTTAAATATATAATCTGTTATAAAAGCAAATATGGAGAGTGACCTTTAGATTCGGTAATCTGCTGGCAGATTGTGTTGCTTCTGTTAGTAAATATAAGTATCCTTCGTATAGGAATATGTGCAGATATTAGGGAGATATGTTAACCTTTAAACAGATATTCCATCTTTGCAGGAGTGGGGTGTGGTGTTAAGGCCTGTGTAGCAACTATGGACTGCTCCCTTGATACTAACGTGCACATACTCTTTTGATTTAAATTCCAGATCATATAGCTTAATTCTTTCCAGGAGAAACTTCCCACATTTCCTTGAAAAGTAATAACTTTGTGCAGAAGCGCAGAGTTGACGGTTATGAGGAAATTCTTATTTCTTCTCCTTGCAAGGTTGGAATGGCTTTTCTTTACTTTTGTACCGAGGAGAAAAGAAAGAACACCATTTTTTAAAAATACCTGCCACGCTGTCCTTCATTTTTAGTGAACTGAATGTGTGCCAGTGAAGCACTCAACTGTACTTCATAATGTGGAATCCCTGACTGTCATCAAGAAACTTCTTTGTCAGTGTTTTGAGCCATTTCAAATATGGAAACGTATTTGTCTTGTAAGCTAGATTTTTTAAAAACATTGCACGTTTGGTGGCGAACCTGATGTAAAAAGCCACCAGAATAAACAACAACATGGTCATTATTTCTGAAAAGAAAGGAGAAGAGGCAGGATTCTTTAATAGTGGATAAGGAATCATACTGATTTTAGTTAATGGAAGCCAAGTTGTGTCAAAATTGTACTTCTAAACTTCTGCTGTATTTTTGAGTAACAGCTTCATGTTTGGAGAATTTTAGTTGTCTGCGGTGAGTTCTGATAGCAAAAAGTGTGTTTGCACATCACCAACTACTCAATCTAGTTGGAACGTTAAATCTTGTTTGCTTAAGATATTAAGGACAGCCAGAAAACTTCAGCTTTCTTCTTCAGCACCACTTTTGCTCCAGTCTAGATAAGGCATTAGATAAGAAGAAAGCTATTGTCAAATGGGGAATTTATTTGTTGAGCTCTGTCCTAAAGACACTCAATGAAGGAAAGTACAGAAACACACTGTCTTAATAACGAAAGATTTATGTTGCAGTTACGGGCAAAGTTGTTCTACAATCAGTGTATATATCTTTCCGGAACAGGTGGAAACAAGTGATTCAATTGGGGAAAAAAACTTATGAAACTTCAGAAAGACTTCATTCATGCAAGGGGCAATTTGATTAAATCTTAAAATTCTTTTTAAAGATAATAAAATGACCTGTTACTGCTGCTCAATTATTTTCTTGAGTGTGTTCTAATTAACTAAAATAGAGTGCCGAAGATATGGATTAGCTTTAAATTGTTTGGTTAAGGTTTGGGCTTTGGTTTTGAGTTTCACATCTGATAGCCTCATCTAATCTGTATGTTTTAGGACTCAGTTTGTTTTAAGCTTAAGCTCTTCAAGATCATGACCCGTGCTGCTATAAATAAAGTCTTTTCGAGGGACAGAAAGAATTTGTCAAACTAATCATAACGTCATATTTCTGTCTTGTATTCTCTTCACCATCATGTGTGCAGGCATATGTTGTTTATCATTTATTGGAAGGCTGAAGGATCCTTGAGAAAGACAGGAGCAGGATTGCAGCACCACAGCAAAGCCACTGATGTAGCCTGCTGTCTATTCCATGTCTCTTGTTAAAAAAAAACACTAGAGAATAGTCAAAAGAGCTACTGGAGTTCATTGGCAGCACTGGTTGGGTCTCAGCTGCATCATTCAGCATCGCTGGATGTTTCTCAGAGCAGGGAATGATTTGTGAGCAGGAAATGTGTGCATGCAGAAACTCGGGGGTTTTTTGTGCGTGCAGAAGTACAGCTGAGGCATTAGCATGGGGCTTTTGCAGCTGATTATTGCATCCCACTGAAGAACTTACATTGTCTGGCTGCCTAGAAAGTTCCAGTCTACTGTACTTTTTATATCTGCTGAGGTTTTCACCAAATCAAATAAGAACCAGAAATGAACCTGTTTTGAATCTGAAAACAACTAAAATTGTAAATGTGCCTTTGAACAATGAGTCATTACATCCACCCATGAATCCAAACTGATCACTTTGGGATTCTACTTTTGTGAAGCCTAACATTAAAAACTAGTGAACACGAGTAAATGTAATTCAGATTTATTTGCTGGAGTACTTATTGTGTCAGCTTCGCTGTCATCTGTTGCTGTTGAGTTGTAACCCTTTTCAGTAGGTACTTTCATTACTGCTTTTTCAGATTCAGCCTCAGAAGGTGTGACTGACAAACCAATTTTAGATTGCTGTGCCTGTGGAACTGCCAAATACAGGCTAACTTTTTATGGAAATTGGTCAGAAAAAACACATCCCAAAGACTTTCCACGTGAGTATCATTATTTTTTTTCTTAACGTTCTTGTACTACACAAACATGATGTAGGTATTTGGAGATTGCCAAGATGTTACTTAGTGAACACCCCACTAGGGTCAATAACGACATATATGCAGTACTGCTTATGTTCAGTATTGAAAATCTATGGATGCTATAAATTACTTACAAATTCTAGAGTTTTGCCTGATGTTTTGAGGCGCAAAGATGTTTCTTTATAAAGAGATTACCTTTCTTTTTTTTCTTTCTTTTTTTTTTTTTTTGCTGCCTCTTCTCTTACTGAAAACTTAGCCTGGATTATCATGTACAGCTAGGAAATGGAATTTAATGAAAAACACAACCTAAAATGCAGGACACACTAAAATTTACAACCGTGTTTACAACCATGCAAATCTAGCCAAAACTCAGTATTGTTTTCCTTCACAACCTCTGGAAGATTCTAGTTAATTCACTGAGCCCTGTATCTTACTGCCAAGGAGACTGGTTAGATATTTAGACGTAAGTGTACTCTCAAAATGTTGCAAGTAGATTATACAGCTGAAGTATATATTCTGAATTTTATCTATCAGATCCTGTCTACCGGGTCAGTATGTTTATTGTAATAATCCAAATAATTGTAAATAGTGAAGTTACAAAAAAGTGTATTACTGGTTTATTCTTTCATTACTTATTCCACAGCTTGTAGCAATAGAGGCTAGGATATGATTTGAGAATGAGTCACATTTATTGGTCTTTAAACTTTGTTAGGTTGTCTGTGGCTGATGTTTGTTGTTTGGTCTTTTTATGTCTCTTTTTTAAATTTATTACTTTGTCAGATTACCATCATATGACTCAGATGTAGTTTGTGTATCGGTTCATAGTTCTGTTAGCCTAAGCAATATTGCTCACATTGATTATTTAAAACGTTTTAAGTTGAACAATACCGTTGTTCAAATATTTTTTGTCAGCGTAATGCACAGGAGATGAAATAAGCCCAAGTGAGTAATTGTAGAAATGCTTCTCCAGGCTATTGTATGATTTATCTATCTGCTGAGTGTCACACTTCATATGCAATGTTAGTATGGATTTAGGTAGTGGTTGGAAATAGGAAATGTTTGGAAACTATGAAATTACTGCGACTTTGTGATGTAATAGATGGAAAAATGCCCTGATGGGCTGGCTGATGGCTCAAGGCGTTCTAGTCAGTGGGGTTCCATCTAAGCTACCAATCAGTCACTGCTGGGGTTCTGCAGGGCTCTGTTTTGGGGATAGTTCTCTATGTTTTTATCAATGACTTGGATGTAGGAATTGAAGGTACGCTAAATAAATCTGTAGATATCTCTTAACTGGGAGGAGTTGTGGATTCCCACAGGGGCAGAGAAACCATAGAGAGAGATCTTGACAAATTGAGGTCTGAGCAATCACCAACCACATGGAATTTAATTCTGCACCTGGGATGGGACAGCCCTGGCTCTGTGTACAAATGATCTGGGGATTCTGATCAACAGCAACTTGGATCTGAGCCAGCAGGGTACCCTGGGGGGGCATCAGGCCCAGTGCTGCTGCTGGGTGAGGAGAGGAATGGTCCCACTCTGCTCTGCACTGTGCAGCCTCACCTCGAGCACTGGATGCACATTTGGTGTCACAATATAAAAAAGACATAAAACTGTGTGAGAGCATCCAAAGGTAGGCTAAAAAGATGGTAAAGGGTCTGGAGGGAAAGACGTTTGAGGAATGGCTGAGGAAGGCATCGCGGTGTCCTACACCTCATCAAGGGGAGCAGAGGGACAGCGCTGAGCTCTGCTCTCTGGTGACAGTGGCAGGACCCAGAGGGATCAGTGTGGAGCTGTGACAGGTGGGGGATTAGGGGAAGGTTTTGAACCATGAAGGGTCGGGCCCTGGAACAGATTGCTCCTGGCAGTGGGCCTGGCCCCAAGCTACCCGAGTTCAAGGAGCTTTGGACACCACTCTCAGACACAGGGTTTGGGTTTTGGGTGGTCCTGTGTGGAGCCAGGGGTTGGACTCGATGGTCCTTGTGGGTCTGTCCCAACTCAGGTTATTCTATGATTCTGTGAAAAAAACAACCACCACATAATATAGTAGAGGTGATAAGATGTTTTATCCAGATGTAGCTGTATAAAAAATGAGAAGTAATTATTAACATTATTCTTTAAAAACTTGAATGTGTGCAGTAGCTACATTAAAGTACTATTTGTGATGGACTGTAGTAAATCCCTTATCATTTGCAAAGTCTTAATGCTATGATGAGAGGTTAGAACTAGATGATCTTCAAAGTCCTATGCAACCCAAGCTATACTATGATTCTAAAAAAATACCTGCTTGATTTTTATGCCAGCAGTGAGGCTGAAATAGAAAGCTAATCATAAAATTTTTATTTCTTTTCTTTAAATCAACTTCTGAATCATTTTAAATATCACCAATAATATGTATTGTGTTGCTTAGCTTTTCTCCTAAGAGAATATTTTGTTTACTATCAAACAAAATATTTCTGGAATGTACTGTGCAAAACAGTTAATCCTAGGAAACTCTTGTGGGCTTTCACAGATTCCATGAGTTAGGAATAATTTATTATACTAGTGCAGCTAAAACACCTCTGCTCTATGAAATTATACGAAGTATAGAGTGTATTTAGGAGTCATTAGACTCTACAAAGTATTGCTCAGAAAGAAATAACTGCAAACTACTGCAATACGGTCTTATAATCACAGAATGACTTGGGTTGGATGTGAAAGGTAGTCTAGTTCCAACAGTCTGGTTTGGAGTGTGCCAGCCATCCAGTGGGTGGAGAGAATGCCTGTAGAAAAGTTTCTAAAAGTAGTTCTTAAAAAACTTTGCTTTCATGAAACTGAGAGAGACTGAACATTTTTGATTAAACTGATAAACTGAGGTTTAAGAAAATCAAGCACGCTTTGCAAGTTATTTTTGCACATCGTTATGGCTCCTAATATTAAAACTAGTGGAAGTTGAGTATTTCACTTCTTATTAAATCTGGCTCAGTGGGAACTATCAAATATCCTATAATGTTTTTCTGGTGAGAAAGATTTGTATTTACATAAACCTCAAGCTTAAAAGCACTTGTCTCTGGTTATTATCTGTATAAGATAACAAATATGTATATTCTTCATTATGATTTCATCTGCACGATGTGTCAGAGAATACATACATTTGCATATATTCATGTTAATTGAGGAATTATAGAAAAATGAAGTGAAATAACCCCATTGTTAAGTTGTCTGCATTCTGTTTGCTGTCTCAGCAATTGGATTGTGACAGACTAGTGATACAGAATAGCTGTGGCCTGACATAGATCTGATTATTTCATGTTTTGAAGTTTCTGTTGTGTTTAGAGAGAAAGTTTAACAAATGATTGAGTAGTCTATTCTCACAAAAACAGAACTTTCAAAGTGAGGAGTGAAACATTTGCAAATGTCTCACAGATTTCATATAAAATGTTTTGGAAAAATGTAGAATATGCTTTGAATAGATCTTTTGGGCAAGTACGTGGGCCAACTGCATTATGTGGAGAGCCAGCTGCTTTTTAGGAAAGGGTGCTGGATGGGAGAGGCTGGGCTCTGGTTGCAAAAACACTGAACACCCTTGTGCCATTTAGGACAGGACGGGGGAAAAAAGCTGTGGAGCACATGGGGCAATAAATTTTACTGAAGTCTGAAAGGCTTTCTGTTTTTTTTTCTGTAGTGACACGTATTTCTTTTTTAAGGAATATATGGAACCATCTCTTTCAGTAAGTTTCAGTGTCACTTAGTGCATGTCAGGGAAAGCTGCTGTCTAAGACGGTGAGATGGTTTAGACCTGTGTGTTAGGAAAAAAGAATGAGCAGTCCCTTCACTGAAGCTGAATGACAGTTTCTCTCTGCAGTTTGAAAAGGCTCTGCTTGAGGAGCAATTACTAGATTATGCATTAAAAAAGCAGCAACACAGCCTTTTACTGGGGAAAGTGTAGTGGGGTTTAGTTTCCCTTTTTCTCCATTTATGGCACAGTTGCTGATTAGCTTTATTGGTCTCTCAGCATGTCAAGCCTGCTATAATTCAGAGCTCAGTGAGTTTATTAATGTCCAAGGGGAAAAAGCAGATGCTCTGTTCACTGTGCTGCTGGATCACCTTCCCTCATCTATTCTGCTTTTGCTACACTTCTCTCGCTTGATTCCCTACCGTTGTTTTTCTTTTTTTTCTAATCTATTTTCTATTCTCCCATGATTACGTTCCTGCATATGACTTTATCTATTCAATTCTCTACACTGTCTTTATCAATTTCATTGTCCCACTTTTCACATTTTAAATTTGCATTCCTTTAGTTTACTTTATTATTCATTTTTCATTCATTTATTCTAGTTTTCAGCTGTTTTTATCTCTGCTCTCTCCATTTTGCATTGCAAAGAAAAATGTTAAATATTGTCTCACTCTGTCATTCTGTCTCCCTGATCTCCTACGGTCTTTGCACTGCTACCAGACTGTCTACTTATGTGGGTAGTTCATTTTCTCATCCTTTTCCTTTAACCTGATATCCTTGCAGAGTGCTATTTGACACTTAATGAATTCATTTTTATTTCCAGTACTGTGGGACTTCTGAGACTCTTTTCTGCTCAAATCTCTTTTCAATTCCATCAGATTTTTCTAACATTTTTTTTTTCTTAAACTTAAACATTTTTTTTTTCCTGCATAACAAGACAAGAAACCAGAACAAAAATCCATTTGCCTATCGCTGCAATTCTTACACTTGGGGAAAATGGGCCAAGTAAACCAAGCAGCTATAGAAGCACCAAAATGTACTCCTTCACTTCCTTTCTCAGTTATTGGGAACCACTTTTAATGGTTGAGGTGAAAATAAAAGGCAGCACCATGTATGTATGATGTAAATATGCAGTAAACAGAAAAAACAGCTATACTGGTGTTCATAAGAGCAATTCAATACCAATATTTCAAAAGTTTCTTGGAAGAAAAGCTGAGCACGATTTGCCAATAGGAAACAAACTTTGCTTCTTTTTTTTTTTTTTTTTTTTTTTTTTTTTAGCCAGGAAGCTGCTTGCGCAGCGCAGGGAGGTTTGTAGCTCTAAGCCCTCTGTATCTCTTCCTGATAACGATTTGGCACAAAGATATAAACAAAAAGCTGAAACAGTCATAGTTATATCTAGCCTCTAGCCTTTTCTGGTACTGTGCTATCACCACCCAAACACAAATCTAGTGGGCTGTTGCAAGAAACTAGTATCTATCCATAAGGAAATGACTTGCTGAAATCTTTGACTCTTTGCAAGTTTCATCCTTATAAACACTTCACATGAAGGCCTAAAATTAAAAGATTTTTAAACATCCCGCGTAAGCTCAAATGAAGACAAATTATACTAAGCTTGTACTAAACTGTTTTAGGAGGTGCTTGATCAGCTATCCTATCTTTTTGTTTCTGTCTTTGTTATATCCAATAATTACTAGCACATTGTATTGTATTTTTGTAGTTGACTATTTCGGTACTTTAAAGATGAGGTGTATTGATGTAGTAAGAACTGACAGTGTGCAGCACGTGCAGAAGTTTGGTACCGATGAGGACTGGGGACTTGAAGCCCTTCACAAAAGATTAGGAATTTGAGTTTGAGCCTATTTTGATGGTAGCAGGTATTAATTTTAGAAGAATTGTTGGTTTTTTTCTTCTGGTACATATCTTATTTGCAGTTAGCTGCAGATTCATCCAAGTGAGAAATGCACTTACGGGAGAGTAAGGTAATTTGTGTTGCTGAGTAGGAAGACTTTACATAATTGCGCTAATGAAACAGGGGGACTTGAAGCCCTTCACTTTAACAAAAGATTAGGAATTTGAGTTTGAGCCTCTTTTGATGGTAGCAGGCATTAGTGTTAGAAGAATGAATATGTTATTGCTGTCTTAATTCTCCTCTTTTTTTTTTTTCTTCTTTCTTCCTGCAAGGGCGCACCAACCATTGGTCTGCAATCATTGGTAGTTCTCACTCAAAGAACTACATCCTTTGGGAGTATGGAGGATATGCTAGTGAAGGTGTCAAGCAGGTTGCAGAGCTGGGATCCCCAGTCAAGATGGAAGAAGAAATTCGACAACAAGTGAGTGTAATTTAATGTATACTTAAAAAAGAACGCATCCTACTTTGGATTCAGTTAAACAAATCAAACAAGCTGTTTGTCTCTAAAGACTCATTCTTATTCTGAAATTTTTTTTTTGGTGTCTGAAAGGACAAGTACGTTGTAGTGTTATGTACTTCAACGATACCTGTGTTATTCAAGACATAAGTTAGAGATATGTGAGTAAAATGTGTTTTTTTCTTAATCGTGAAAACACAGTTTGTTAAAGGAAAAACTTGAAAATGGCAAGCGGCATGCCATTTTTCTTTTTGAAGTGGTGAACTTTGGTGTATAATATGTTTTAATATTAATAGGTTGGGTTTTTTTCTTGTGGTACATATCTTATTTGCAGTTAGCTGCAGATTCATCCAAGTTAGAAATGCTCTTACAGGAGAGTAAGGTAATTTTTGTTGCTGAGTAGGAAGACTTTACATAATTGCACTAATAAAACTTGATGAAACAGGTTTATGGTTAAGGGCAAAAGAGCCTTTACAGTATATCATCCTACAGAGGATTGACTTAGCTGAGCAGAAGTCAATCTTTCAAATAGTTTATAGGTGATTTTCATTTTGTTGCATGAAGTAGAAAGCAACCAAATAAAGTATGCTGGGGTATGATTGTTATTAGAATGTCTGCCTCCGTGAAATTCAAGGACTCACTAGAAGCTCATCGATGAAAAAATATATTAGCACATATAATAATGCTATATGTATAATTTTATATGAAAGTATGCACGGGGTTACAGGTATGTATAATATGTATTGCTGTGATAGCACCACATAGGAGAGAAAGAAGAAATTCTCCCAACTTGTGACATTATACAGACAAGACAGGTGCCAAATGGAAACAGCATTCAGTAAGGGAAGTTAAGACTGAAAAGATGAAGGCAGATCTGATTTTCTAGGACCCTTTTTCTCAGTCCTTTCCTGAACCAGGTGGAACAACAAGTACACTGTTGTTTTGACATTTCTTGGGACTGCTTCGCTATTTCACCTTCAGTATGCCATGAGGCAGGATTTAGTCTTTAATTGAAATGTACTGTTTTAAATGTAAATCTTGGGCACTTTCTGCTTCTGCCAAACTTACTGAGAATTAAAGGATTCAAAATGGTTGAAATTTTAATTATTGTAATGAAATTATGTATTTTGTTTTCAGTAATTCAACACTCTTTTTAAGGGTACAAATTTCACCAAAATCAAAATAAACGAGATTGGAAAATAGTATTTCACACTTCAGTGATGATCAAAAAATTATCTTAAGAACAAAGGCTTGTTATCTTTGTACTAAAAAACAGAGCACTTGTTTGTACAGTCTTTACAAACATCTTATAATGAGAGTTTGGTGCACGTGAGTGTAACTGTATGAAAGTTTGGCTTGCTCCAGAAACAAAGGGGAGGAGGGAAAAGTATAGGATGAAGTCAAGTAGAGATGTAATTGTGAAAGATCATGCTGAGCGGTGGTGGAGGAGATAGAGAATTTGAAGGTAAGATGGAAAAGATGAAAATGGTGACTCATTCTGCTTTCCAGAAGCTGTGCTCTCTGTTTTTATGCACCGTGCATTTCCAAAAGAAGAGAGGGACTTGTACACTGGCTTTGGTTCAGAGATGATTGTGACATTCAGAGAGCATAGCATAGCTAACTGGCTGCAAATATGGCCAGGGTGGATAGGAATTGGGTCATCCTGGTCTAGTGGGAGTTGTCTTAGCCCATGGAATGGAGTTGGAACTGGATGATCTTTGTTGTTCCTTATAATCCAAACCATCCTGTAGTTCACTGGCTGCTGAGGTCACACGTGAAATTAGTGAATGCTGGAGTTCCTTTAAGGGTCAGGCCCACCTGCTTGTGTCAAACCTGTAACAATTCCTGTTTCCCTTGTTAGAATTTACTGTACACCAGTTCAGCCAATGATGTTATGACTGGATATTGCCTAGAACAGTGCAGCATCTCTATGTATGCTGTAACATCTATATTTGACCTTTTGAGCTTAAGCATATCGAAAACAAACAACTAATATTTTTGAGAAGTACTGAGGTAAAGTTCTACAACCTGACAACAGAGCTAGTAATGTGAAGAGCTATTTTGTTGGCGTTCGTTGAGGCTTGGGTTTCTTTTACTGTAATTTTTTCGCTGCAGTATCTTCTACTTGCTTTGAAATCTGTAATGTCATATCCTTCCCCACACTTCCCAAGCAACCTCCATATTTGTTTCCCACTTCATATTCCACCTGGGGCTCAGAACTCGGTAGCATCTGCTGTGTTGCCGTGCAGTCTATTAGGTGAATAGATAGGAAAGTACTTAAAAAACTTAACACTCTGAGGTTTTACTGAGAACCCAAAAAAACTGATTGTTTTGATGGCATTATTACTAAAAAGTTACTGTTCACGTCTGAAAGAGAAAAAAAAATTCTTTTTGTTAATGAAGCTGTTTTCTTTAAATGGTGCTTTGTTAAGAAGTGCCTTAACAATTGTATCATTAACAAAAGATTCTCAAGCGTGAACGCCTCTGTTCCCCATTTGATGGACTGCTGAATCATTGTCAGCTTTTCTCCCTGAATTGCGCCTTGAATGCTCTGATTTGTGTTGTTACTGTAAAGAGACTGATATTGTTGAATGGATAGTCATGGGCGCTGCAAACTTGCTCTACAGTTTATACTTCACTTGCTTTATAGCTTATTTCTCTGGGATAAATTAAAAGAACTACTCAGCCTTTGTGGTAAAATTTTAGTTGCAGATTGGAAGAAAAAAACAGCACATAAAAGTATTTCTAAAAACAGTCTGTCAAGTGATTGATATGTACAATAGGATAATCCATGCATTATGGTCCAGGGATTGTTCATGAACAAACAAGGGATGGAGAAGAAATGGTGTGCACAAAAGAACATTCACCAACCTCTTGTATCTCTGAAATATGTTCATTGTTTCGCTACTCAGCATTTTGGTTTTCTGAAGGTCTGATTTGTCCAAGATCTATCAGTTGAAAAATTATTTGGTTAGAAACAAATAGAAAATTTGCGAAGAGGAATCTTGCATCTGTATTCTAATTGCTTTGTTTAAAAAAAAATAATAAATTACATAGATAAAAACATGTAGGTGTACAAAATAGATAGAAGCGTAATGCCCGATATTATTATCATTGACAGATGCACCAAGATGAGAACAAGGTGAAAAGAGTGACAGTCTTATTCCCCTTAGTTTCAGTGTCTCAAAGGACAGCTTATTCGGTTTTGCTTAATTGTTTTAGGAAGAATAATTCAGGAAAAATATTAAGTCATTTTTAAAACATGTTGGTGGTAGGGTGAAAAGCATTCTGGACCTTGCCATTATTTTCGGGAAAGGCAACTGGTACTCTCCCCTTACTGCCTGCTGGCACAGAGCTGGCATTCCCTACAGGTTTGGTTTAATGCTCTGTGAGATGTCAGCAAGTGGGATAACTTCTTCTGCTGTCTTTCGTGGCTATAGATTAGAGCTGACTCTGCCTCCAGAACTCTAGAACAGCAAGTTAGATGTTTGCAGATATTTTTATATGTTACAATTTACGTGAAGACAATTACCTAATAGAAGATGACACTTGAAATATCCTGAACTTTCTACAGAAGAAAAAAAGAAAAGAAAAAAAAAAAAAGGAAATTTGGATCAATCCCTATTTATGTATTTTATTTTGAGAACTATAATTTTAGTATTTCAGTTGAGTAGCTACCATTTCATTACTGGTATTGCAATGCAGCACTGAATTTGCCCATGTAAAAATGCGGTCATTAGGTTGTTCTATCTCAGTCTAGTAAAACACCTGAATTGTAAATAGGAATCTTTAATATATTGTTTGTACCATTATATTACTTGGCAAACTATTACTGAAGTATTACTGATTACTGAAGCAGGCTCAAAAGTTTAATTTTGCGGGGATTTTTTTTACTTATCTGTTATTGTATACTAATAGAAGTTAAAATCGTCCTACCAACCAGGCAGGTTCAGTTGAGTGCTTGATAGAACAGCTAAAAATTGAGCACCTGAGCTCTGGAGAGCAGGATACCCCTAATTATGGTTGAGAATAAGGCTGCTTTGCCCTTGAAGGTTGTGATTGCTGCAGAAATCTCAGGCTGAGCTCATTTAGAGCAGCTAAAAATTGGTGAAAATATGATGGCTTGGCCTTCATTGTACATAGTATCTTAGATTGTTTTGCCTTGTGCTACTATTGAGTTTTCTGCAACCGTTGTTAGTCGTGGAAACAATAAGAAATTGTCTGGCTGGGATGTCTCTTTACCTACCCAAACCTATCGTGAATGGCATCACCCTGTGTGTCAGGCCTCTCCATCTCATTCCCAAGGGCAGAGGTTTGACTTCCCAGCTGCTTTTCAGAGGTTTGTTTAGGAAACGTTAGTATGACCATAAAGACTAATGAAGAAATTACAGCTGCTATTTTTTTTTAATTGTCCAAAACCCCATTATTTCTGTGCAAAGTCCACAAAAACTTCTACGTGCTTCGAACTCTGTCCAATACTGAGGTAGTAAAGCCCTGTCCCAGCGTACTTTCTTCATTAGTTATAGCCTGGCTTGTATGTTTTTAATGCTGTATTTAACCTAATTCTAGATAGATTGAGCTGTTGGATTATAAATTTGCATCTAAACTTTTGTTTGCTTTCAGATTCTTCTACTGCTCTGTACATACACATCTGTCATAAATTATAGTACTTTCTCTTGTCTTTTGAAACTGTTAATAGTAGATTTTCCATCTTTTCTTCTTGGAAAATATGTCTTGTCTATAATTTCAGCCTTTTTGCATTTTGGTAATTAGAAAATTTGAAACGCCTTGTAATACTAAATTTCGTAACTTATTTCTACTGAAAAAAGAAATTGTTGTGTGTTAATATCATGAAGGGAAGTCTATCTACCTATCTACCAGAAAATAACTCATACAGTGGGGTTTAGACTACTTGTTCTAAGTTGAACTACGTGTTCTAATCAGAGTTTCCAAAAGAAGTTTATCAGGATGATTGCCAGTTTGTGCTGATTTCTTTGAAACAAGCAAACAAACAAAACAGTTCATCATAACTGCATTCTTTTTCAGTACTTGTTGATAATAACCATTTACTTTTCTGCTAAGAAACAAAGCTGATATTGAATGCCATGCCATTTCTCTAGTCACAGCCAAATAAACGTGACGCCAACATGTGTTAAAATACAGCATTTGTTTCAAAAACATTCTTTAAAAAACGTGCCTTTTTTTAATCTGAGGACTACTAAAATATTTAACAATCAAAACCTTATTTTTCTTTTATCTCACTAGTGATTTATGAGGTCGTCTCTTTTCAGAAGGAAAGCAAGAAAGGGAAAATCAACTTTTTTCTGAACATGTGTTCTTTTGAAGGCAGTGTAGAAAATACAGAATTTAATTTATCTTGCCTGTAGGTTTGTATAAACAAAAAAGGCACTGGCTGTTCCCGTCAGAAAGCTATTCTTTAACTGGAGTTATATTGTAAAAACTTTGGTTGTGTAACTATTTGGCAATCGTGTTAATCACGTTTTAGCTTTAAAACTAATTAAACATGTGAATGAGATATCAAAAGAAAGACTCGGCATCAATGGTTAAAAAAAGGTATCATTTTTTATTAAAAGTCAGAAAAAAGTATTGTTTTTGGTGAAAATATCCCTGTATATAGAAGAAAACATTTCTCAAAGAAATGGGTTCTGGATAATACAAAGCACCTTCATTTAGTCTAAGAGCCATTAAAGTTGCTGTTGCAAAATTAAGCTTTGACAAATAAATATTAGCATCATAGAAAGGCCTGGGTTGAAAAGGACCACAATGACCATCTAGTTTCAACCCCCCTGCTACGTGCAGGGTCGCCAACCAGCAGCCCAGGCTGCCCAGAGCCACATCCAGCCTGGCCTTGAATGTCTCCAGGGATGGGGCATCCACAATCTCCTTGGGCAACCTGTTCCAGAGCCTTACCACTCTCTGGCTGAAAAACTTCCTCCCAGTATCCAACCTAAACCTCCCCTGTCGCAGCTTAAAACCATTCCCCCTTGTCCTATCACTATCTACCCTCATAAACAGCCGTTCCCCCTTCCTGTTTATATGTTCCCTTCAAATACGGAAGGCCACAATGAGGTCTCCCCAGAGCCTTCATCATTAAGTGATGTTCATCATCACTATTACTTCCTGGGGCAAAACCTGAAAGATTTTAGTAGTTAGTAGTTCATGCAGTCAGCCAATAAAAATGCATAGACAAATATTGTTGTGTTGCGGACCGATCTCTTAAATATTAGAGCACAGCCAGGCTGTGTGTGGTTCATCTGCTCGGGGTGTTGTGAGAACTGGCAGGCACTGAACGTGTTTTGTGCAAACTGTCCTATGAATGTGGTTATCTCTCTGGTTTACAATACCAAACAAAACACCATTTTAAAATGTTGAGCTTTGGGTCAAAGCTTGAGCAAATTAGTGTCTTAGTTAATGGTGTCATTTCATGTTGTCTAGTTGATTTTAGCAAGAGTTAGTGATTGAAAAAAAAAAAAAAAAAGGGAAATTCCGCAAAAATGACTGGAAACAGGCGCTGTTAGTAGAGCTGTGAAACACCATAATTGCTGTTGACCAGGCTTTGTGGTGTGTCCTTAGTCCGCTCATGCTTGTATTAGGGATGTGCAGGATCAGGCCGGATGCTTTGTGTCTCCTGTCTTCTGCTAACTGTCTGCCTGTGAAAACAATGGGACATAATTTTTGCACTAGTGTGATCTAGGATTTATAGAGCAGTCTGTTGTTGTGCTGGGTGGTGTTTAGCATTTCCTTTGCAGCACTCAGCCTTCATGACCAAGCGTGACCGTACTACAAAGCAGGCACGTGCATCGTGCTCTCAGGGGCTCTGAGTGCTGAGGTGCACCTTGCACTACAGAGAATCTCTTCAACTACTTATATTGGAAAATGCTTCTGGATGTTGTCGGCACTGAACTGACTCCCGCTGGGATGTTTTTTTTGGGGGAGCAATTGTAAATTGACTTGAGCATGTTGCAGGTAGCTATGCCATAGCATCTAAGACCCTTCTCCCTCTCTGTGCTGAGCACCTTGCCAGTGTTCTGGCTGTATGCCCACCTCTGGCAGACTCAGAAACAGGCAATTTCCCCCAAGTGAAAGCGGACTCTGGCCAATGTTTCATTCTTAGAGATAAATAATTTTAATGGAGTGCTCTTCTATCAATGCTGCAGCTTTTGTGGGCCTGGCGGGCTGCTGAGAAGGAGCCTTGGCTGTGCTGTTGATAGTCAAGTGGATGTGACTTGGAGGAAAAAAAAAAATTTCTTTCTTTAGCATTATTTTATATTTTTATTCTCTTAATTAGCATTTACTATTTGATGATAAATCTAAAGGCTGCGAGCTCTCATCTTGCTTCATGAATTCCAGAGGTTTCACACATCTGTATGAGGTGGAATGAGTCTTGGAAGTTTTTCTCTCTGAGTAATTACCTGATTATTGATACGAAACAATTTGCATAACTAAACAAAGAATTAATATTTTAACAGTTCACCAGTTACTTTTCTTTTAATTTGCCTTAAGTTGCCTTGCTGTCTATTCTCCAGTTACCACCTTTCTTAAAGCAGAATGAGAAGAAATATGTTTCAGTAAAATCCAATAATCAGGTTCTCTTTGAATTAAAAGCAGTCAAACCAGATAGGGATTTATTTATTTATTTATTTATTTTTAAGCAGGAGAGACTGATAAAGAGGGGAAAGAAAAATGAACTCAAAGTTTGGTGTTACCTCAGTGAATTCTGCTAAATCTTGCAGAAGTAGAAGCAACACATTCCTACCATTTCAATGTCTGTAGTAGTTGAAAGGCCCATCAAACTTAAAAAGTTTTTCTCTACCTCTTTGATAACTGACTGGATTGCAGTAAAGCAGTTCTAGAGGAGGGAAATAGCTGTTTCTGCTTCTGGTAAATTCATTCATTTGGGCAGTATGCAATAATTGTAGCTCAAATACAGACATAAATGTCACCAGAAAACATCTTTTGTTCAAGACAGGATGATTGGATTGCTAGATATTATTTGCTAATTTTAAAGGCCTTTAAAATATCTTGCCTTTTCATTTCCTGCAGTTAGGTTTTATCTTACTGTTCTGCTGTCATAAAATTCTTACCATCCTCTAGCAGATTCACCCAGTGGGAAGTTGCAATTAAATGACTTTTATGTTATTTTCTTTCCGTCTACCACTGTAGTAGTATTAAAGCCTGAACGTGTTTCATGTGTTGATTCTTCTTGTACTGCTCATGCTGAAGGACCAACACCATCCAGGCTTTGGTTGGAGAACTCAGAGCTGGAGTTACTGCTTACAATTGCTCTGATTTGGCATGGCAGCTCTGAATCCTAGCAAGGCACAAGGCATGCGTTTGGTGAATGACTCCGAGGCACTCAGGAATTGTCTTAGAACATCACAAGCAGTGTGTTAAGTGACACAAACTGTAGAAGAACCAACACGTACAATGTTAAGTTGTGTGGTGAGTGCACTGAGAAAGGGCATAGACTCCTTCTACCTTGGGAGGCGTTGGCTAAATTCCTGTTGACTTTTTTTTTTTGGATGGTCAGAGTACCATTGAAGTTAAATAGAGAGATTACTTATCGGTTATTTGTCTTCTTAGATTGTTTTTACAGTCTTTGTATGCAGGAACTCTTATGTGTTGTGGTTTACTTCAGTCAAAACCAGAAACGGATCTACTTAATTTGCGTGTGAGAGAAATTAGTACTGCCGTTAGTTTGGAAACAAATGACATGCTCGCAGACTGTACATCTGAAATAATGCGTAGATGGATTTAGGAATATAATATATGTAGTATATGCTGGCAACTGAAACAGACGCACGAGCAAACAGTAGGCTCAGATGGAAAATTTAAAACTCTCTGAAACTCTTCTATAAAGATATTAATGGATTCTCTGCTGGTCAGTGATTTCCTTTAAATGTGGCTCCAGCCATTCGCTGTTACCTAAAAATACTTTATAGAAAATGTGTTTTCAAATAAGTTGAACATTTAGGTGAGATAGCAGTCTGTGTGTATGTGGATGCTTTTCCAGGTAAGTATTAAGTACATCAAATGCTGATTTTCTTCATGACTGAAACAGTGCCCGCACATAAGAAACACCTTACATATTGTCCTAATTTGATGACTGAGGACAAGTTAGCTTTTTTCTTTTCGTACATTTAGTTCTATACAATACTTCAATACTTTTATTGAAGAATAAATATTTATTTAGCAATCTGAGTACTTCAAAATATCCTTTATTTTTAAATCCTATTGAAAGGTAGGAGGAAAAGTTTATTAAGCATTTCTTTTACTGGAGTTTGAAGATACACTTGGACTACATAGTTAATAAAGTTTTTTTTAAAGCACAAAACAGATTATTGATATTACTTCAAGATTTGGAGATTGTTCATTGAGTATTTTATAGAAAGATATGCCTATTAAAAAGCAAGCGAAAATTTAAGCAGGTGTGAGCACATTTGTGCCTTATAATACTTAAAAATGCACAATGTGAGATGAGATGAGGTTTATTGTTTGTATTTGGATATAAATTCCTATGGTTGTTGATGGTAGAATGTAGAAGGACGGATGATTTTTTGAGTACTATCATTTTCAGCAGAGAATAAATCATAACTGCAGCTTTTTATTTCAGATACACTTATGAATCCATTAAGCGTACCTACACTTGTTTTCATTTTTAGAGGGGATTAATTAATATGAGGGTAAGAGGAAAAAAGAGTGGGGAGAACAGTCAATGTTTTGACCTGGAGAGGAGGAAGTTATCAAAAATTAACAGAGTTGTAATGAATTTATAATCTTCAATTGACTTTGCAGTTGTGGAAGTTGGTGTCTACAAAATGTTTTATTATCTATGTTGAAGCTGCTAAAAGAAGCCGTGCAAGAGGTTGAAGACACATGCTTGGACTTCTAACATAAAAATGTACACTCAGGCATAGAATTTGTAAATATATCTCGACGTATATAGAGAGAGAGAACCTTACACAATACTGATTAATATCTATAGACTTTTTTCAGTGTGCTTTTTCTTTTTTTCTATATTCAAACTCTAAAACATCAAAGCACAGCGTTTGGTTTTAGTGTTCTTCCAAAACAGTTAAATCACTTCGAATAATCAGTTTGCCACATCACTGCTGTTCCGTCCTGAGCTTCCAGTTAAATGCTTAGAAATACAAGAAAGCAGGCTGTGAATACGTAGAAAGAGAAACCCGCTGTCTAAAATCTGATTGAGTGTCACTAGCTCTTTCTCTTGAGATGTTTCATCAAGAGAATGGCGTAAGTCATCACTGACTGATTTACAGCCATTTTCCTTAAAAAAGCATGACGCATTCTTCCAACTTTTGGGTTAAGAAAGGCATTCAGAAGTTCTTACAACTAATTTGCAACCAAGATCTGTTTCTATTGGTTCATTTCTCCTTGACTTGGGAAATCTACAGTACTAGAAATAAATGGAAAACTCTCAAGTTATGTAAGCTCTACGACGGCAAATTGGAAATGCATAATTTCTTTTTAAATACAGGAATTTGAATCCCCTACACAGACCTTCTTATAAATATACTATAGAAGTTTTTTCTTTTCTTTTTACAAATGAAAATGCAATTATTCTACATCCCATATAAATTTATTTAATAATCGCTCCCTGGAAATTAGAATTTATTATCTGATCCATTAGTAGTGAAATTAAAATGCTTCCTTAGAAACGTTTCCCACTCCTGTGCTCGTTCTTATGTAAAGGAAGGAAACATAGGAAATAACAGACAACCTTCCTTAAATTTGCATTACAGAATTGTTGCATTTCACCTAACTATAAAAATATCTTCAGTTGATTTAATTTCACAGTACTTGCAAGGTAGACTATGTTGGTCTTTATCAGTAATTAATGTGCCTGCCTGTTCGCTGTCATCCCTGTATTCCCATCTTGGTTTTAGATAGCCCTGTCGCAAGCAGAGTTTGCGTGCTCTTGCTTCCAGGAGCAATGATGTTGCACCAAATCTGTGTATTATATTCATGCAAATTTTGTTCAGAAACAAGCAGTACAAGGAGTTCTGAAAATCCAAGACTTGGGTTTTCTTGGTGTCCTTTTGAAGTGGACCTTCTCTTTTATTTATTTATTTATTTATTTTACAGATTACTACTTTTACTCTATATGTGTGCATGTGAGTCTCACTGCTTTAATGAGAGTTGAGTGAGTCGTCCACATCTTTGCAGCCTGAGTCCTGTTGGTTGTAGTCCTAGAGAATTCATGAGGAAAATGCTGTAAATGCTCCTGGAGAATGTGTGCAGGTTTTTGCACATACTGCTTTTGGGGGATGTTGTCTCGGGTTACCTCATTAGACACAGTGTAACTCATAACATTAATTTCTTAAATAAATCCTATGTGACATCCAGATCTACATTTCAGAATGAAATTCCAGGGGAAGCAAGTGCTTGTTATATATGAGCTAGCACAGAGTTGATTCACATCTTTCTCTGCTTATTTGGCTCTTTTGACAAAAGTAAATAAATAAATAAGAGGGTACTTTGTAGAATCACGTTCAGTTTTGCAGTGCCTTCAGAAGAAATGTCGCTTGGTCTCAGCACTTTTGCAGCAATGTTGATAGAAGGCAGATAGAAAGATTCGTCAGCACTGAACAAATAAGGAGAAAGCCTCCTGTGTTCCATAGGTACTCAGTTCTTTTAAATTCTTCCCTTTCGTAAGTTAATTATGTGATTGCTGCATACTTAAGAGCTGAAAAGAACATATCTATAATGAGCAGAATCCAAATAGATTCTTAATGCATCTTTTTTAGCTCTCCCTGTATCTGTGGGTGCTTACTGAGATCACTTACAATAGATTACTGCTACTTTTTAAAGCACTTTGCCTCCCTCCATAATTGATGTATTAGTATGTCCCCTAAGCGTGTTTTCTTGTTCATCTTCACTCCATTAAGATTAAGCAGAATGGCCATTAGGTCATAAAGAAAGAAAATATTCACTTCACTGCTTACTGTGAAAAAGCTGCTATTATCTGTCAAATAAAAAGATTAACTTTGCCTTCAGGTACGTTTTTAATGGCCTTTTAAATATGGGCCTGAACCACTGTAACAGTAATAGATGAAGAACTTTCTTCATCAGGGGGAGGTATCTTAATTAGGTGTCAGCCCCAGAATTTTTTGTTCAGCTCATGCTCTTAGCCATGAGATTTTTCTCCATGGTTATCTGATTTCATGACACAGTTGTAATGCAGGTTAAAATTAGGCAGCCAATTTGTACTTTATTACTTGCTGTAGACTTTTTAATAGGTTTTAATTAAAATGTCAAAGATCATATTCTCTGTATATTGCCTGTTCAAATAAGAATTCAGAAATGAGTTTGTAAAGATCTGAAATAATCCAGTTTTCAGTCTGTGAGCATAAACTACATTTCCAATTAAATATTTAATAATGAAACAGACCTCAAATTTCTCTGTTAGAAATTCAGGCTTGCAGAACAGGATCCAAAGTCAGTGTTCACAGATGATCAGGAAAGTGTCAATATTTGGTGGTTCTCATTTATGTTGACAGTGAGTTTTGCCCTGATACTGCTGAAAGTCTGGCTATTGTTCATAACTGTAATTATAAGCTTTGGGATATTCTCGTCTCTGTTTTATTAGTTTTCCTAATGATGTTACTAACTTCTTTAACACTTGAGATCTCCAAGGGAAAAATTACTTTTCCCTAGAAGTCTTGTGTTCTATGATGGTATTCTATGCTTTTACGTAATAAGGTGAGCAAAATTACATGATATCCCTTATCTAATAGCTAGTTTTCAGTGAAGTACTCACAGAAAGATTAAAGGAAATAGTTTCAGTTTTATAATCAGAAATAAATCTTAGCAGATGTTGCAAGAAGTTCAGGTATCTTATTTTAATAACTAGTATATGTTTTATTAGTTCATGATGAAGGCTTTTCTGAAGTCAGAAACTTAGCACTTAAGTTAACAGTTGTTTTGCTTGCTGGCTATGATACCTTCCTGAGCACAGGCCTACACATCAGCTATGCATGCTGAGCTGATCTTGGCTGCACTGCCTAGTCCCAGCCTGGTAGGGAAGGAAGAAACGAGCTCCATCCTGCTTCACGTGGTATTTTGACACTTCCATCTGCAGTTCAGTGTGCCTTGTCATTTGGTTGGGACACAGCCCCTTTAATGCTTACAGGAAATGTAAATTTTTCTTTTTACCAATTTTTCTTGCGTGAAAGTATTCTTACTGGCAAGTCTCTCACTTATTATGTAAAGCAGGTAATTAGCTGATTATTTGTGCTCCACTTAACAAAGCAATTGGAAATGTATCACACTTGGCAGTGTAGTAGAACAGACTTTAGAAGAGGGCAGCTTACTCAGAAGATGCTTCTCCAGTGTTATTTTCAGTACCCTGGAAGTGATTCTTGCCCTTTGCTGGTGGGTAGGTCCAGCAGGTCCCATTGTGAGTGACTGATGCATTTCTTTTTTTGCTCTGGAAAATCATAATTTGCCTGGCCTAAGCTTGCAACTGTAGAGAGAGCATCCTGCTCTTGGCCAAAGGCTGTGACAGGACAAGCTGCAGTAATTACTCATGATCACCTCAGCTGAGCCCTACTGCAGACAAGGGCTTGGAATTAAGTTAAAAACATAAAACGGAAATTATTTGCTCCTTTGTCAGTTATCTATCAGCCTATTTGCAGTGTAGTAGCCAAGCAATTTATCTATTTGTTGTGCAGAGTAGAGGCAGTTAGTTCCTTATTAGATTCAGGCTTGCCTTTATTTTCATCCCATCTTTCCTTCTAATCTTCCTGTAATTGCACTGAAAAACAGTTTAGTGAACTTCATATCAACCTTTTCTGAAATTGTTTTCCAGGCTTCTCTTAACAAGCGCCTATGCTTCAACCTGTCCCAGACTGTATGCCATTACTTTGTCGATTCTTCTGCACTTAATTTTACGACCGTTCAGAGTTTATAGGCTACGTATCCTTTTCTTTCAATAGCTGTTCAAAATTTAGTGAAGGAATTTAGTTGCTGGCCTTTTATTCATCAATAATGTTTTATGGGAAAACCTTTTACGCCACCTGCTGCTCCTCCCCCCTTCCTTTTACTTTGTAGAAGGTGCAATAAATAAGTTTGCAAGTCCCTTTTCAGGTTTTTTTAATGCATTAATCTCTTTTCAAAGTCTGTTTCAGGAAGAATAGGCTTTGGTTCAATTCCTATATATATATATAATTTTTTTTTTAATTTAATTTTATTACTTTTTTTTTTAGGGAGAGTGGGGGGGCTGTCTATGATGGGAAAGGAAATTGTGCTGTACAGAAATGTTAAATTTACCAGGAAATTTTTCAAAGTCATATTTATTGCTAGTCTGTTTTAACTGTCCAGATACTATTTCCCTAACTTTTTCTCAAACTCAGTTACTTGAAAGAAAAACAAAACTAGCAATACAAAAAAAGATCCTCAGCAAGTAACAGTTAATTTCATTGTTTTTCCTATCTATGTGATCTAGGTCTGTTATCCCACTGATAAAGCAGGAAAAAAAAAATCTTAGCCAAAAATATTAGAGTTTTGTAATCCTGTAAAAATTTCATTTTTCGGTAGCACAAGCGATTGGTTCTTGTCCACATAAGGCAATGCTGCTTGAAGGCACCCCTATGGGCAGACTTGAATCTGAAAGAAAAATGTCTGGAATAAGGATGATTGAGAAAAGCATTAGCCTTCTTATGTGAATGGAGCCCACGATTTTGTTTTGTTCTGTTTTTCTAACCTTCCGTTGCTGGCATGTAATAATGCAAGTTCTTATGGCTATTTCAGTTAGTCAGTATGCCTGGTTGCTGCCACTGGTTTTCCTCTTAGAAGAGTTTGCTAAATCCCTATATGACTTACCAAAGACCCAAGTTGTCCTAAAGAATTTAGAAGAATTAAAATACAGAAAAATAAAGAAAAAAGGATGGTAGCTGCTCTGGGATAAGGCAGTAGTTGTCTTGCACCAGGCTGAGTCCTTGCTGTTCACGTTGTTGCTCTTACTAGTCATTTATGCCCCTTGAATCTTAGATATCCTTTGGTAAAAGAGAGGTTGCTGGTACGCTCTTCTTTCATTACGGTGCTGGGAGAAGAAATTAGAATATATTTGTGTAGTACATGCCAGTGAAGTATTGAAGTTGTGCAGTAAAAATGCAGTGAGAGGAACTGGCTTAAAAGTTGTTCGTGCAGTTTGCATAACAGGTGATGTAATCCCTTGATGTCACCGTCAAGACACAAATTATTTTCCCACAGTTACGTCTAGTAGTGTTTTCTTTTCAAAGAAGTTCCTTAGACTAAATGACGAAAGAAGAAGATGGTGTTCCACCGTAAAACAAAGTCTGTGTCAAAAGGCCATTACCTTGACCAGTGTCTTTGAATGGTGATTTTGATTGTAGATGACTTTTAGTGTTGCTTTACTCTTTAATTATGAAAGAAAGCAAAAAGAGCTGTATTTAAAGCTTAATTTGCACAGGAACTTAATGAGTAAGTTTTAGTGAGAATGTTCTCTAGCAAGGTAGGATAGGCACATAGAAAATATTTTTAGTCTCTTCTTTGTTTCCTTTTGTTTTTCCTGGATTGCAGAAAAGTAGCTTGACAACTGTTTGAGGCAGAAAACTGGGAGTTGCAATCCCTTGATTCTGGTAGCGTTGTTGCATCCTGTAGCGCTGGGCACTTCAGTCTGTCCTTTGGTGCTTGTGATATACAGCAAATTTCCTGTAATGGTAAGCGGAAAATGTATGCATATGTTGTGACGGTTAATGTTGTAAGTATTTTTGTAAAGCACTTGTAAAACAGTGCTTTTGATTTTCAAGAAAGGAAATGTTTGTGTTATTACTTCATTTGTATCAGTTTGTGAGGCACGAGAAAATAAGATGTGTTCCAAGCTGTGGGATAATTCTGCTTCCCTCTGTGGCTGCTGGAAAGAGAATTCGTCACAGCTCCTTGTGGTTGGTTGACAGCCATTAAATAAGCATTGGTTACCATTCTGCTTGATGGCCCTATAGATAGATGACACACACCCCACTGTTACCAAAGCAGTTTCTCTTTGCAAGAGATAAAAATAATACAACGCACCATGTGCTTAAAAGCAGTGACCCCCCCCCCCAACCATTTCAATAACCATGTAATCAGCAAGCATCAGATCCTTTCTAAAGAAGTGGTACCCTACTCCCCAAGCCATGTGAAGTGTTCAGGAGATGCATCTTTGTTCCTTTTAACTGGTGAAAAATTCAGTCTTCTTCCTTAGATGACTGACTTCCTACAAAAACAGGAAAGAAAAGCTGGTGCCCTTCTGGCTCTGATAGCATGATATTCATAACTTAGCGCTAAGTAGGTAATAACAAAATAGATTGGAATAATTATTATTAACATGCACTTCTCTGAGTGGATGTAGTGTTTGTAAATTAACTGAAAACACTTGCAAATCTACATAACTAATTGCCCACGATTCTACTACTTTCAACTTATTCTACTAAATGTTTAGCAAATGTTTTATAAGGCCTTAGATGAAATTTTGTAAAATCCGTGATGCTATTTTAATGTTGCTTGTATTGTCTTTATTTGGACAGTGTCTTAGCCCTTTGCCCCATTTATTTCAGACCTTGATCAATGAAGGAAGGTTTTGGTTTAAATAGATTGAGATGTGAAAAAGATGCTGCATCTGACGTTCAAGGGATGTCTCGTAGGGGAGGGATGGCTGAATTCATGCTCCTGTCTCAGAACACAGGTACTACAAGGTAATTCTAGATACAATCCATACGTAGTTCTCCCCTTATCTTGTGGCTTCTTCATCCTCTGATTTAACAGTAATAAGTAGTCTTCAAGGTAGCTCTGCTAGGATGTGGGCATCAAACAGATCTGTGCCCTTTCTTTTGCTTGGGGCTAGCTCAGCCCTCCCAGTATGCTTGGGTATTTTATCTCTGTTAAATTACGAGTGTTCTAAATCCCTTTGAAAGCGTTGTGATAGTACTAGCTCAGCAGCACTTAGGTGTTACGGCAACAATGCCTAGCTGTGATGGGCAGATAAGAAGCTTGACAGCTTCTCCCATCAGTATCAGCTCAGTCAGCTCCACATACATCTGTTTTCTGTCTGTGGTTTCCTCCAGCCTGGCTGAACTTAGGTAAAACCTGTAATGAGGTGGTCCATGGGAGCACCAGTGCTTAGGAAGAACCTTGATTGATGTTTCAGCAGCAGAGATGGGAAGTGGGAATCAGGTCTTCAGAATAAATTCTGGATTATGTTGGGTTCTTCTTGGCTAATCTGAGACTCTGGAATTTCATGAAGTCTGGATCTCAGGTTTTGCTCCCGTGTGGCAGGAGCGTTTCCCTGAGGATGTGTTTTATCCCTCCTCTCTTTGTGTTGCACAAAGGGCTTCTGGTGCCAGCTGGTAGACTTGGGATTTATTGGTAATGTATCCCATCAGCATTGTTCAGGCGGTTAATGACTACAGGAAATGCCTACTACATCAGGCTGGGGAAGGTGCTTCATTTGGCATCAGGGTCTATGCAACAGAAATGGTACCAGAAAGCCTCATTTAGAGCTAGAAAGGTCTGGAGTACTCTACCATAATCTGTCATGCCTGGAAACAAAAAAAAATGCACACCAATCTATTAGGGTAACCTTGTGGCTTTAAGAAGTGGGAATGCTAGTGCATGCTGAAATGACCTTTCAACCTGTCTTCCACCATGCTAATAACTAGGAGAAAGCCCAAATATTTTGTCAGGATTGACTCCAATCAGGATGAGCTTGGGAGTTTTTTCCCTTTGCTATGAGGCCGAACCACCAGTGTGGTACTAGATGATCTTTCAGGTCCCTTCCAGTCCAACCCATTCTAGGATTCTGTGGCTTCCCCTAAGACCAGACAAGGAAGAAACTAACATGGGTAGGGATAACAGCACCAACAGCATGGTCACTAAGGCACATTTCTTTATTTTTTTTAAGGTCCCCATCTAGTGCTGCAATTGGAGCAGCCGCTTGTGGGGTGAGGGAGAGAGTCCTGGGGATTGCTGTCGATCCTTTTAGGGAGATGCCGGGACCCTGCAGGCAAGTGGTTCCTGCCCTGGGCAAAGTGACGTGCTGCTCTGCTGCCTGGCCTGACATCTTATGCAGCTCTTTCTGAGGCAGCAGAGGGGCAGCAGGGTGGTGCCCGGAGGCACAGCAGAAGGGTTGGAACTAGATGACATTTAAGATCCCTTCCAGACGAAGCTATTCTGTCTTCAGTGCCTATGAGAAAGGCTGCCACATGTTGATGAGATCATCACTTTAACGGCAGCCGTTTATCTCAGAGTGCTCTCTGGAGGTAAACACAGTGATCACTTCTGAAGTTAAAAGAATGATTGAGGCTGCCTATCCCCTTAATCCTTTTGTTCTGAGGTGGTTTGGTTCATCTGATCTATTTAAATGACAAAGTATGCGACAGACTGTTTCTTCAAGAATGCCCTTAATACCTATTTTAGCTTGATTTAGGATTCAATTTAGGATTCTATAGCAAAAGCAAAAAGGATTAAAAAAAAAACCAAACCTCTTTTTAAGCAAGATCAGGCTAGCTGGAGATATACAGGGGAAGAACCCACAACATTATTCTTCATGTTGTGATTGAGAAACGCAAAACTGACAAAAAGTTGTTTTGCAAGTGACAAAGAAACGAATAATGTCTCATCAAGAATGATACAGATGGCTGCAGTCAGTTTTCATGCTGGAAATGGTGCTGCTTTTTAGGTGGAGTAAGAGGGTTGCTAAGGAATAGACAGGCTGAGGCTTTTCACATTGAAAAATTGCTGAGTACCTGCGGGAGATTCTTATTAGAATGATTATAGATGAATTAAGAGATAGAGAGGAATTTACAGATAAATGAAATGATTATAAAATGTCAATAAGGGAAAGTCAAGAATGCAGTGTGAAAGAACTTTATCCAACCGTCCGTTCAGTCGAAGCACTGGTGATAAATTTTCTTACAGCTCTTCTGATTGCTTTGAACGTAGCTGCACTCAGTGCTGGCCTTTGTTTTAGCAAAATCCTGCCTCTTGGTATGGAAGTCGCACCTGACGTCCATTCTGTGCAGCTCTTGGATGTTGTCCCACTCCTGTGTAGGATCTGGTGCGGTGTGAGCTGGGTTCAGCTTTCCTCCTTGCGCAGCCTGGGCTGGGGCCTCCCCAGGGAAGCTTACCTGTGCATTTAAGGCACAGATTGCCGGAGGGGCACAAAGCAGGAGTGATGGTAAAAGCTGGTCTGAGGCTTTTGGTGCCTTTGCACAAAAGAGAAGACGTGTACTATCATACAATGGACAGGAGAGGCAATGAAAGGAAAGGAGTACAATAGAAAGGAATGTGACAGAGAGTGCCAGGCGCTGTGGTTCCAGCTCCTGTTTGGCTGGAATACTGGCTTCGCTGTGTTGTCATCCTCTTTGAATACTCTCTGGTCAGATCAGATTTTTCTTTTAATTTTAAGAACATACATGTGAGATTATAAGGCTTTTGGGGGCATCACTCTACTTCTGTGTGTGACCAGTCTAATGTGTTAAAATACTGAGGTTTACGGAATCAGTTTTAAAATGGGATTTATAAGACCAGGAAGAAAAAGAGATATAGAAGAACTGGAACTTTCCTCTTTCTGTAGGTGGTATCTGTACTTATTTTTGCATGCATTATGGTTATGTTTCCAATTACTGTGCTACAATGAGAAGACCGGAAATTGTTTAAGCAAATATTAAAAGTCACCGACTTCTTGAGGCCTTAAGTCCAAACCTGACAGCCATCTTTATTTTCTGATGGCTTTTTTTTGGTGATGATAGACCCCGGGTACTGCCTTGCTGATTGTTAAACCCAAGCTTTGGTCCTGTGCTCATGGCAAAGTGTTTAGAGTAAAATATGACTAGAAAATAGGCTATGTGAAATCAGGCATGCCTCCTGCTGCATCCAAGAGTATTCATATCTTCAGTACACTGTGGATTCTTCCTTATATTTGTCAATTTTTTATTCTCTATAGAATATATATTGCTGTATTTTGCTTATTATGATATTATAAAACCTGGGCACCATGAGAAATCCTGAAATCTTGTTGAACGGCATACCTGTGTCAGATGATTGCCCAGTCTCACTAAACAACATGAGATTTATGGTACATCTGGTACCAGCTTTTACCTCTTGGATCGACATGGATTTCTCTACTGCGCTAAAATTAATAAAGCAGATTAGTGAGCATCTGATCTCATTAATAAGATGAGTGAGATCTAATTGTTGAGGCATCAATTTGAACAGCAACAGAAGTTTTCCTATTTTCCTTGCGCCCTCTGAAGAATGAACATTGACTCTGAAGAAAGCTTTTGTTAACTCTTGTTAACTTTTGTTAACAGTAAATACCAATAACATTGCTATTTATCTAAAAAAATGCAGAATGGCATAATTATGAATGCTAAACATTAATGTTGCAGCTCAGCATTTTAATAAAAACTTCCAATTTCTTTGGTCAGCAGGTTTAGGTCATATTATAACTCTCAGATATATCAGTATTACTTGTCAAGGTTTAATATCCACTAGTGGTTATATTAAACTCTCCACTAGATTGTTGAGTCTAAGGCCAAATTTTCAGTCAGTGCGAAAATACAGCTTGAACGAATTGCTGAAGTAATGCGGATTGATATCAGCCCAGTGATATCAGTGATTACATTCAGTGTGTTGATGATAATTCAAAGTATGCCTTTTAATTCTTGTATGTATTATAATTTATTTTTCTTAGCTTTCTTAATTTTCCATTGTCATTGACGTGAGTGAAGATCCTCTGGTTTACAGCTGTTTTGTGTCCTATATCCTAAGTATGCTATAGTTCTGGCATGCATGGTATTGATGTGTTTTTTTCCCCTCAGTCGAACAAAATTCTTGTCGTCCTAGCCTTATTGTCTTCATTCTAATCAGGGATTGTCTGAGAATGTACGTACAATATTCTATTTTCATTATATCAGCACCTTCTATAGACTCTAAAACTTAGCTTTAAGTTAGGCATTCCATCACCTAGTCATACCCTGGAGAGTTCATAGTGAATTCAGATACCAGGTTTCTCAGTGCAGCATTTAATATCTGTAAACTCTGTATCAGTCCCATTTATTCTTACATGCTTTAATAAATACTGATTTTTCTTCATCATTATGATGGGACTGAATGAATGAGCATAGAAGTTGCAATATTGTATGTTAGGCATTGGAGGATTTCTTCTTTTATTAATCGCTCTGGTAAAAGAATTAAATAAAGAAGATCAAGACTCAATTAAGACTTAACCAAATTCTAAAGATGGAAGTCCGTATAACTCACTAACTGAACTGAAAATATAAAGCTGTAATTGTACTAAGTTGGGAAGAAGAAACTGCTAATGCTTGTGCTCTTGGAATATTTATTCCAGTAAAAAGAGGTGTAAAATAGTAGGAAAATAATGTAGCACAATTATATGCTACTAATAGGTCTCTTCCAACCTTGAGATTCTCTGATTCTATGATAATAGGTTAGGATTTCTGATAGAAGAAATAATACTGGAAAAATTTGAAGAGGTAAAGTATTTGGTGTAGTAATTTGTAAGAGTTTAAAATGATTAGATGAACTAGAATTAATAACATTCTTATCATGAGGCAATTCAACAGTGCTATTACCAAATAATAAGCAAGATATCAATGATATTGTATATTTCGTATGTATTTTATATATTGTCAAGGGGTATATTAGGCAACCTAGAAATTGATTTATGTATGAGTTGTAAGGAGGAAACAGCTAATAAAATGTTACCAGCATGAGATGAACTTTGAGCAAGTGAATATTTAGTAGCAAAATTGCTGAGATTTGTATGTTTAATATGTTGTAAAGCAGGTGTTTCATTATGCTACTATCAGTAACAAATTATTTTAGGCCTGAAGAAAAAATAATTGAATACATTTTCATTATTTTTCAAATTGAATGTAATATTTTAATAATTGAGAAGAGTTTAATGAGAAAGGAAAAGGAAAATGTCTTGTATAGAGAAGAGAGAGGAGAATCTTGCAAAGGTTTATTTGACATCCTAGTCCACTTCATCTTGATACATCATTGCAATTTTTAAATGAGGAAAAACGTGTAAAAGCAAGTTCACCTACTGCAATGAATCAAAGAGATGTGCTAGTAAGAAGGACAAAAATAATTATAGCATTGTATCTGAAGAATTGCCGGTCTTTGAATTTTTATTAAAGGACAGGTTTCTTTTTCTTTTTCTTTTTTTTTTTTTTTTGAAGTGAAATGCCACCCAGTGACCAATAGGCTTCTATGTTACCATGGCAATAGTACATTTTGAGGTCATACAAAGGGACAGTTCTGTGAACTGTTCAACAATTCTTGCACTGCTTCTTTTAAGTGAACAATAGCTCTGATCCTTAAGGTAAAGAAGATTCGTCTTTAGTCTGAGTTCAGGAAGCTTATTTGAAGAGCCTTATCCCATCAGAGGTATCTTGACTGAATGGTTATTTTTCAGCTACATCCAATTGTTTTGTTAGTGCCAAGGAAGCTTCTCTGGGTTTCCATGAAGAAAAATGCCAGCAGTGTCATAAAGCAGCTCAGATGTGCCTAACGCGTACTGACAGAACAAAGAAGCTTTAAACTCTGCATGATAATGAAAATGTGTTGTATTTAAATAAAATCTCTCTATGATGTTTTGGATGCTTCTGCACCGTTCAAAGTGTCTGATGCTTCTTTCTGTGGAATTCCCATACCTCTTCCCTAGTTCATGCACATCTCAGTCAATCCTGCACCCTAAAATCTTTGCAGTTAATTTTCTTTCCTGGTAATCCTTCTATCTACTCCCCAGCACACCACCTCTGTTTCTCTAGCAGCTCAGTGAGGAGATTGCTTATGCGCTGTTCTGAACCTTTGGAGAGAAGCAAATGCAGCGTGCCTACCTAATGACCATTACCTTGGATGCAGCATAAAGCAAGAGGATAAATGGGACCAAAAGGCTCACTGGTGAGACACGTGAGTCTTGTTCTGGCCATGGGCAAGCCATTTGCAGGCCTCATTCTGGCCATAGGTGAGTCATATTCCAGCCACATACCTTGTGACAAGTTCTTTGAGAGCTGTTTGTTTCAGGAAACAGGACTAAATATAAGCTGTGTCAGCTTACAAGGTGGCCCTGATGAGACATCAGCAAGCTGCTCCTCAGAGGCCCTGTGGGCTTTTCGCTGCGTGGAGTTTTGGATGTGACCGGCCCCCCTGAAACTCTTGTGTGGAGGCTTGTAGTCAGGGATTGATGCTTCCATCTTCAAATGAGCTTTGAAAATATCTATTTACTCATTCTCTTTAAATAGTGTAGCTGATATGGAACAGTGCTGTTTGACTTCATATGAGCAAACCAGGTGATATAAAACGTTTGAAGAAAACAACACAGCTTCACAAGGAAATGAAGTTTTCCAACGGCATCTAGTCCACTAGCTATACTCACTGAGTGTGAGTGCTCAGAAGTGATACTCTAACACCCACCTGATGCTGTAGTTCTGTCCTAATCCAGTTTTTTGCTCTGTCTTGTGGGTTTTACCTCCAGGTGCAGAAGCAGGGTGTTTTACAGTTGCAGGGGTTAATGCAAGTTTTCCTGATGTCCCTTTGTGATTTGTTGCATTTTCTCGTGCTGGTCTGAAGAAGGTAGCACATCTTCATTCCTATGACAGCCAGCAGTGTCATAGTGTAAGTGCCAGCAGACTGGGGAGAGAGCTTGAGCTTATCTGGCAATACCTTTGGGGGAGCATTGCCTCTGTGAAATCCTTCTTGGCTGTCAAAGGAGCTGAAACGTTTTCCTCCTCCCTTCTCAATTCACTTTTCAATCTCAATAGCTTATTGGAATGACAGGGTATCAAAACGCCTGGAAAACTAATACCATACATCAAGCACCTGTGTATTGCAGAGGTCTGACAGTGCTAACAGAAGAGATGGATTTTATATAATCTATGTCTCCTGAAAAGAATAGAAGAAAAAATGTTATAGACTTGACCTGTTGATCCCATTGAAACAGTCTGAGTTTTGTCTGGATGACTTGACAGAACTGGATGCCCTGCATGCTGTTCAATTCAGTATTTATAAGCAGAAATGCCCCATGTTCAAGAGTTGTTATGACCATCCCCATTAAATATAAAGGAAATCCTGAGAACCCTGGTCGTATTTCTTAGAGCTTTTTTTTTTTACTCCAGTTTCTAGTCTTGTTTCAGGAATTAGTGTTTCATAACCACGTTGCCTCTGACATGTCGATAAGCTGGATATCTGGAAACATGAAGATGATTTCTCTCCCCTTCCCAGTCGGCACTGAAATTTAGAAGAGTTCTCATTTTCCTATTTTCTATGTTCAGTGGAAAAGAATTATCCAGCGTTTCTTTAACTCTGCCCACCAACTTTGTACTTATTAATAACTACAACCTCATAACCTCTGGAGCAGGCAGCAAGGTGTATGTGCTGCCTGCTGTAGGCTGGGCTGCTGCTTAGAAGCCCTCTTTTCTCTGTTCCTTCTCTTGGAGTGGAGAAGGGCAGCCTTTCAGCATGTCCTAGGGAGATCTGATGGCTGCGATGTGAAAAGAGAGGGGCTGAGCAGGGCAGGAGCTTGGGAAAAGGCCATGAGTACCAGGCTTTTCCTCCAGCAACAGGGATTCGAGTGAATGCACAGATGTGTTTTTAGGAGGATCGAGTTGTTCAAGCATCCTTTCGCATAACACATCTTCTAGCAGTGGGAAAGCCCAGCTTGAAGCAGTTTGTTTCAACATTGTGTCAGTGTGAGGGTAGCTGGGAATTCAGTACTGCAGGTGGTAAGAACAGATCCCCTTCCCACCCCCAAATTGCTACACCCTAGGAACAGCAAATGCTGAAAATGTATGAATGATCTGGATGTATGTCTAAGTGTTCAGGAGTAACACACTTGTCTATCAAAGATCCTTGTGCTGAATTGAAGCAGAAACATATGTATCGTGGCTGTGAGCAAAGAAGTTTGGGGAACTGCTGAATTATGTATTTTCTGGTGAAAATGCTACTTAGTACTAGAGCTTATGAAAGATGTGAACACAAAGAATCTACATAAAATTTACTACAGGGGGAGTGTGATGTAGCATGCTGAGCATGTGTTGGAAATAACTATTTGCTCATGCAGTGTAAAAGTTAATCAAACTGATACATAACAGTCATTCAGTATATCAAAATAGATTTTTCTACTTCCTGCTGAGAAAGCTTCTTGTTAACTTGGTTGTTGGGCTGAGTTTAGGAAATAGGGCCAGGAGAGATTTGGAAGAATTTATGCTTTTTGGTGTTTGCTATGCAGAGTAGCAATTGCATAGAGATAGAAAGGACTGTTAGTTAATCACAGAGAATATAAGTACTATTTTGGAAGGAAGAAACTTGGGAGAATTCTTCTGTGTGATCTGTTGCATTTGGGATGCTTTGTGCAGCCTGGCTCTGTGTCATGTCTGATGGTCGCTAACCCATACCCACTGTGGCTGGTGCAGCACTCAGGTGTGATACATGGGCCGTGCTAGCCCCGAGCGTTCTGTGCTCCTCAGGGCTGTGCCATCACCAGTATTACTGCTGAAATTATATTTGGAAAGGCATGAACAGTGCATTGGTGCAGTAAAATCAAAAGCAGTGCATTTTCCTCTTGGACAATTAAAGCATAATAAATTATCATGTGAGGATTTACTGAGCATTGGCAACTCTTAGTAATCTCTTTCTTGTTTCAGTAACCACAAGAATTTAAGGACTGGCATTAATTAAAGTACTTCTGGATACTGAGTACAGTACTAATAGGTTTATTTTTCTTCTTTGCTGTTTGTGCTTTGCTTTTTACAGGCTAATGTGATATATATTACTCCTTTCTCCTTTACTATATATAACTTCTTAAGTAATTTGCAGAACACTGTAAACAATTTATGCATAGTAAGTGCATTGCCCAAGGTCTTGTAGAGAAATATTAGAAAGACGGAATTGCCATATTTTTGTAGGAATGTATCAAGCCATAATGGCTTTTTTTTTGTTTTTTGAGATTTCAGAGTTCATTTTGCAAGGTTGCTTACAATTTATTGCTTTGAAAAAACAGGAAATTTTCTCCAGAAGGTGCCAGACTGATAAATGCAGTTTTTCCGTGTGTGCCACCAAATTCATGCATGAGGTCTGCCCTGGGCCAGAGGCTTCCCCGAGCTCTATGATAAACAACAGCCTTTCCTAACACTAAGCAAATGCTGTGATTGACTCAGTTTGCTTCAGTCCTCTGAAAGAACAATGAAAAATGGCGGAGGGAAGAGGAGAGAATTTAGACATCTCCTCCTGTCAGGGCCACATGCTGATCTGCTAGTGTTTTAGAGAGCTGCTTGCCTAGCTAGCTATTATTTTCAAGTACATCTCATTCTTGCTGTGCACTTGTAGTTTTGTTTTTGTCTTTTGGAGAGGTGGTGGGGATTCTTCTGCACGTAGGGCCTGGAGCTATTTCAATGCATGAATTGAGGAATGCCAATATAAAATACTGAGCTTACTGTATCCAGACAGTAACTGTCAAAGCCAGAGAAGAATTTCTGTTGTCCCTAAATAAACAGCAATCTGTTATAACAAACAGACCAACGCAGCTTCCCTGCAGAGGCAGTTTTCAGTGTGCTGCAGACTAGAAACATGTCTGTGTCTATTTGAACACACGTGCACATACATATAGATTTATATACATGATATGCAAATAATCTCTCTTTGTTTGGAATATATGGCTTCCTATTACAGATGTGAAGATTTTGTGATTTATTACTTCCTTACTTCAGAGCGCACCAAGTTGGACCTAGATAATGTTTGGAAGGAGAACTCCCAGCTCTTAGCAACAAGTTCAGTGGAACAAATGAGGAACATCATTAAGTAATTCATCCTAGAGTGTTACTGAACAAAGAGGAGGTAAATGACCTAGTTTATTCTTTCCAAAGAATTAGGAGCATAGTGCTTCACTGATAATATTGTTCAGTTTTTAAACTTGCAATGTGCATTAAAGTACTACAATTTAATCATGTTACTGAAGCCTTGCTTTTTAAAACTGATACTCAGAAAACTGTACATGTTCATTCCAGTCTCATGTACTTAATCAGCAGCTACTGAAACAAGAGAAAGTAGGTATTATGTTCTATATTTATTGCAAAGTAAGAAGAAAATTGGATCAGTTTTCTGAAAAATTGTAATAATCTTTTATTTTTTCTAAATGGTCGAGTATTCTCCATTAGATTATGCATTTCATACAAGTATATTTTAGGGTCAGGGAAAAATAAGTTTTGATCTTACAAAACAATGCTTTTTTAAAAAATAACTTAGATAATGCTATTTATGTGATAAAGCCCTGTTCCAGCTATTTTTAAGGGGAAGAAGAAAGTAATGCTATGTTTACAAACAAATTATGTTATGAATTGCAAGCTAGAAGCCTCCTGTGGACCAGGTTTACTGAAACAAGAAATACTGTAATGAAACTGGATGGAAACCTGAGGAGGATGTATAGCAAGTGCCCTTTTGTTAGTGAATACGAACATACAAACACACAACTTTCTAAATGCAAACTGAAAACGCGTGCTAAGCTTTAAAACTCACCTGAACCTTATTCGGATCGTTAGCATCATCTCTTAGTGTCATCGCACAAAATGGCAGTAGTATTGCACTTCACTAACAATTGTATTGCTATATGAGACAAGGTAAAATCTGTCTCATTTTCCAAAGTAGCTTTGCAGTGTTAACTGCAAAGGAGCAATAAAAAATAGTTTATTGCACAAATGCCACTCTGAACACAACCAACAGAATAGAAAAATGGACCTGTTTTCTCTATATATATGTATTTAAACAAACAAACTAAATCTGATCATAAATGGAAAAACATTGTGTTAGCTCCTGTAGACCGCGTTGTTTCCTAGTAAGACCTTAGATTTTTGGTCATTCTAGGTTCAATAAGTACCACTCTTTCGTTTGTTGACATACAGGTGTGAGAAGGGGGAAATCAATTGCAGTAACCTATTTTTTTTTCCTCCTGCTTGTATAACTCCTTTCAGTGTTCTTTCCACCTACAAAATAAAATCTTTTCTTTTGGCCAACTTTACAGAATGTCCAATGTGTGTGTACATCTCAGTATAGCAGATCTTGTAAGTGCTTTCAAAACGTTGTTGATCTCGAGGCCTGAAAATACACATCAGCCATTTAGTTAAAAATGCAGGTCTGAGCTTGCAATTTGCATAAAAATGTTTTCAGAATTGGCATAATTTGCTTCTGCAGCATATCTTCCTTGTACTCTCTGTTTTGTACGCCTACTGAGATCCTGTACTGCAATTGCTGCCATATGGGAAAGCAAGTTTAATTTTACAGTGGAAATCCAATGATGGATAATCACATTGCTTGTCTAGAAACAGATACGCATTAAGAGTAAAAATTATCCTATTAGGTCTATCAAGCAAATCTCAGATAAGCAGCAGTGATTATGATTTATCTGAGATTATCTACAGCTCTGTTCATATTATCCCCCTAGATGCGTCGAGGCTAAGTACATTTTCATGAACTTACCATCCTTCCTGGCCTGGGGCCAGGGAATTAAAAGAAAAAAAGGGGAGCAGGAGAAAAGGCTGGAAATTCAAACCCCTGCATTCGGTTTCAGCTTTCCTGCTCTGAAGCAGGGTGAGATTAGGTTAAGGCAGGCGAATGTGGGAAGTAGCTGAAGTTAAGAGCAAAAGCTTTAGGTTTAAATGGGGAATAGGTGCTGGAGGGCCAGTTGGAGGGGCCCTGGGCAGCGTGAGCTGGTAGAGCTGGAGGCACGCAGGGAGCAGCGGGTGGCTCTCGGCAGATGGAGCTGTGCGGGACTGCTGGGAGGCGGGCGGACGGAGGGCTGTTAATGTGAGCTGACACGCCGCGCACGTGTCCTCGCTCGTGGAGCAATTGCACGATAAACACCAGCGCTCCGGGAGATCCCGGGAACGCTCCCTGCAGAATTCATCCTGTATCTTTTCAAAATCAACCTGGCAACTTGTGACAGGTACAGTCTAACAGCCATATGTCTCTTGCCTAATTACAGGAAAAGTTACCGCATGCCTAAAATTAGTCGGAGAAATAGACTCTCCGTGTAGAGATGCTTAGCAGCACAGACATAAAACAGTGGATAACCGGAGAGAGCAGGCTCTTAATCAGCATTGCGTGAAATGTGTGAGCGCCTGCAGTGTGTGCCAACGAAGCAGGGCTACATCGCTGCTCTTTTGCAGAACTAAGGAGCTTGTCCAAACGAGTTAGTGTCCGGCAGCCCTGCCAGGTTGCAAGCCTTCTGGCCCAGGTGCCTGGTGCTAACTGCATGCCCTATTCCTGCGTTCCTGAGCTGTGAGTTGGGTGCACATCCAGAAGCAAAGCGGCGTGCTGGCCCTGGAACCTTGCTCAAAACACATGCAACTGTTCAAGGAGATAAGCCATGGATCAGATAAAGGCAAGTAAAATAATTCTCCATAACCGAGCTGCTACCCAGTGGTGACAGCCATTCACGGAGTCTTCAAAGCAATTTTTCTTTTTCCTTTGGTTTTTCTCTCATTATATGTATAATTGAACGTAGTATTACATGCCTTCCCCTCTTCTGAACTTCTACACGTGCAGGCAAGCAGCAGGTCTTACATGTGCTTATGTCAGAATAACTTTAGAAGATCTTTTCATTTTCAAGTGTGTCGATGAGTTGACTTAGATTCTGATAAAATTCAGGAGTTCAGATGAGACCTAACAGTTCTCTGTGGAAATGTGCTTTCCTTTATCACGGTCAAAGCTGGAGAAAAAGTATCTACGTAAGCATGTCTGTCCCTGGGGTAGTGATTTGTGCAGTAGAGTATTTTGATGAACTTTTCCCTCCAGAGCCACGAGCCCAGAATCTGGGTCAATTGAGTCCATATTCTTCATTCCTAATTTTAACCATGTCACTAAGACACCTACATCTGGAGAGATGTTTCTGATGCCAAATAGAACGGCATTAGAAAACAGGCATATCCTGGAATAGTTCACGTGTTGAATAACAGGAATAATTTACGTCTTAAAGGGAAAATGACAGTTTAAGGAAACATTCGGTTAGAATCTTATTCTTTCTTTGTAAGAAGGTCTGATCAGAAAATATATAAGGCTATGGCTTTTCTGTGAGGAAAGTGCTTCAGGTTTTTAAGATGGATTGCGTCACATGAGAAGAAACATGTTGTATCTGTTATCTTCTTTGTTAGAGCTCTTAATAACCTCTTCTGACTTTTCTGCATTGTAAAGATGTGCGGCCACTCAGTGTGTGGACCTACGTGAACATTTAGTACAGCCTGGATGCATTTTATTGCTTAATAGTGCATTCTGCAATTTCCAGTAGCCAAATTTGGAGCAGTAAAGGCTTTTACTGCCTGAAAATAAAAGCACAATCTAGAGGCTGCTACTTTTCTGCAAACGTTTAAAAAAAAACAAAAACCTAATCTTTCAAGTGAGCTCCAAGTTACTTATCAGCTGCTAATTTCCACTCAGTAAGAAATTAAGTTCTCTTCGTTGTTTTCCTCTGACACCTGTTTGTAATTTAAGCTTTGGATCATCATTAACAAGTACTGCCCTAGGCCTTTTGGAAATCATTAAAAACTATTAAAAAATCTGTAAATGTAGTACATTATAGACATGGGAAATTGAGTGGGAGTGCTTCAGAGTACTTGTGGAGTAATGACAACAGTTCAGCAATGTTGACAGTGAAAAATCAGATAATTTTCTGCCATTTCTATGTATGCTGCCTCCTGTTTCCCAAATATTGTGCTTTTAGTCTTTTCAAGTTTAAAATCTGTTTGGTTTTGTCTGTTTTTTTTCTGGCTTTGGAATTATTCAGCTTACATCTAGAGAGAAATTGAGATAGCAAATTGTGTTGTTTTTCTTTTTCTTTTCTTTTTTTGTTTTCCATTTAATTGGAGCACCCATCCTCTTGCTAGATTGGAACCTACATCAGTTCCTGATCAGGAATGTAGCCTTGAAGTCTCTGCCCATGGCCAGCCCTTTCATAGCAGGCTGGAGTCCCGTCTGCACTGCTCTGCAGAGGTTTCTGGCCTGTGGTGGAGCAGGGTTCTTTGATGTGCTGCAGAAGTGCACAGGCAGAGTGCTCAGTCCTTGGGCTGGGTGACGTCTGTGGTGTTGAAGAGCTGTTCTCTTATAAGTCTTAAGTATGATCAGTTCTAGTTTGTGTATTGTAGCATATTGGAAATTAAAAGCAATACGTGCTAAAAGGCATCTTAAAAATATATTACCTAACATAATACTCAAGTTTTCTCTGATGTTTATTTTGAAAGTGACTTTTAAAAAATTTATATTGAAGGCATTGTTTTAGGTTCTGCTTTGTGCGAATAACAAAGGTAAAATGTGGGCTTTGCACTTTAGTGCTTGCTTTGTCTCACTGTTTTACCTTTTTACCTTTTAGCTGTAGACACTTACTTGCACAGTGGACTTAAAAGCTGTGCAGGAGACTGAATCCCATATGAACTTTCGTACAACTTTCTCTTTTTGAACTCAGTGTTATTTTTCTCCTTGTCCTCAGACTGGCCTGTGTTAATTACTGAAACGTTAGCATATGGGGAGCAGGAAGGGTGGCAGCTGATGCTAATGTTTCACAAACATCAGCAGCAACAACAAAAGGAAAGAAGATAGAGAATAACTAGAGAATATGTTTTATTTCTCTCCTCGAACTGTGGCTGTTTCCAGCCATTTCTTAGAGTGAGAGTACAGTCAGGCTTGAAGCTGTTTTGGCCTGTAGGTTCCAACCAGTCCATTCATCTCCAGCTTGACAAGGTAGCATGATAACAATTATATTAAGCCGCAAAGGGAAAAGCCACGAGGTAAATTGTCTTTTCCTTCTCTTCTTCATTCTTGTTTTCCCCTAACCATGTTAGAGGTGACATTGCACAAAGTTTGATGGAGTTTGTAATTCTCAGCGTGGAAGGATAAATGAGAGCCGAGTTACAGTTGAGGATAATATGCTAGTGTGATTCCACCGTTGGTTCCTGCAGCTCAGAAACAGCAAAAATACAGATATTAAGATTGTGTTAATGAGCTGCAACCACCAGTCCACACCCCACTATGCAAAAACTGAAATAATACTAGTGACAATATTGTATCTGTTAGCAGGCCTGTTTTAGGACTGTATTTCCCGGGTTCCTTCCCCCTTAATCTAACATCATTTATTGTGAAACCCCTTCCCACCTGAACAACTTCAGAGTTGTGGATTTTGAATTAGGATCTTCTCAAGCAAACCCAACTTGTTGAAGAGAAGAAAATGTAGGCTGCTGTTATGTAACAAAGGTAACTCCTGCCACATTTATTTCAACTTATCCTTTTTTTGTTTGGGTTTGTTTTGTATTCTTGTTTTTCCTAACCGATGCACAGTGTTTTGCTATTCAGAGTAAATGTAACCCATTTGCATTTTGCTGCTGTAGTTGAAAGCTTAAATTTGATATGGATTTTGGGCTGAGTTTTATATTGAAATGAGTTTGTTTGTTGTTAACTTTCCATGGTGTGTAATGATGTGTGAATGTGTGCATAAGCGTTTCAGTTAGGAAATCAGAATGCAGGATGTAAGCAGTGTTTGCTTTAGCTGCATAAACAAGGCTTAACAGTGTGCTTCCTTCTATGCTCTGATTTGCTTAAATGTACTCTCTGCTCTCTGCTGCTCCACGAGGGTTTCCTAACATTTGTTCCTGGTTTCGGTTGCTCCTTTAAAAACTAAAAAAATAAGAAATCCATCAGCCTAAATCTTCCATCCACATTGTAATTTGAAACTAACCAGCTACTTTTATAGTGTGCAGCTGACATCTGTTAAGTATTTACTTCTTTTTCTAGTAAATCTGGTAAGGTATGCCTTATTCCTTCTTGGGTTACTTCACAGGAGGCATCTTTAAAGATTTGATAGGTATTGACAGATTCAGGAAACATATCTTTTGTAGCAGCTGTGTACTAACAAGGATGATATTGTGCAAATCTTTTGTGGGCAAGCATCCAATTATGTGGCAGTTTTGAGTGAATAACATAGCATGAGAATAGGTTCACCTGTAAGGAACTGACCAGTGGAAAAAACAAAACGTTTATCTGTGCTCCATAATAGATTTGTGGCAGAGCTGAAGGCCCTGAGGGATCTTTAGATCTTTCCATGATATGAGTCACCCATGCTTCTGCTTGACTAAAGCACGGTCTCTGGCTAGGAGGACATTCAGTCTTAACTTGGCAACAAAGCCTGGGGAACACATTGTGTTTTTTATGGGAGGTTACTTAAGTGATTAATAGCTGGTGGACTGTTAGAAATGTGCACAGTTTCCCTATATTTGCTGAAAGAACTGCACCTAAAAATGCTGCAGTGACTGACACTGTTCTTAAGTCAGACCTAGAAGGCAGTACGTGCTCAGTTCTTCTTTCAGGCTTTCAGGATTGTGCATAAACAATACTTCAATTTTGTATAAGATTTTATTTAAAACTATCTAGAATTGTCCACTAAATTCTTGCTGATGTTAAGAGAGATTCAATTATGAAAATTTGGCTGTAACAACTAGTTTTCTCCTACTATATCTGAAAAGTTTTCTTCCATAGTAATTTTGAAAACTTGTGTTTGAACTCTAACACTTTGTCTCAACAAGAACTCAGTTCACCCCTAGCAGAAAAGAAGGGAAAGGCCAGGAAGATGAGTGTGGTTAAAAATTGGGACCCAGTTCTTGAGAAGTTTGTGTGAAGCAAAATGAAATAGTTTAAAAGAAAGAAAAAGATTGGCTAACCATGAAAGATTAGCTGGTGCAAACAAAATTTACAACAAAGGACAGTAAGAAGGGAACTGAAGTATTTATGGTTTATAAATGTTTGTTTGTTTGCTTTAAAAAAGTTGATTCTTTCTGCAAAAAAACTCTGAGACGGGTAAAAGTAGACTGTTCAAACAGTGAATGATAAAAATTTCTGCATTGATCTTCCCTACAGGCACGATAAAGACAGCAACCTGACGTGTATTATTTGCAAGTATTTTAAAAGAAACCTTATATGAAGTATAATGTGCTGGAGAGATAAGACCGAATTGATTTGTCCACATTACAGTAAGGCATCATGCCTGAATGCAGTCATTTCTGAGGAAGGTTACAAATAAAATGACGGGCGTGCTAACAAAACAGTATGGGCTGTCACTGAAATCAGTTACCTTCCTGAGGTAGAAAGAGAAACACTGAATTGGTCACATTTTCACATAATGGAACTTTTCAATTACTGTTATTAATTTGACTAGCTATGCTGTTAATGAGTAATATTTGAGAAAGCCTCTAACTACTGTGAAGAAAAAGTCACGGAGCTTATACCAACACTTCATTTTTGTAATGGAAAACCCAGCTCAGGTGATTGAGATACGAAAACATCCTTGGTACGGCTGATAGAGAAACCTCAGACCACGTTCTTAGGCTTCTTGTTGAGGCCAATGTTTATACCTTACGTAAATCTGAAAGTTAACAGTAAGAGAAGAAATATGAACTATTGATACACATTTTATGCATCCAGATTCATTGGAAATTTGTATACAGCTCTGTGAAATTATGGATTGTTTCCCTCTTCAAAAGAGAGGACTAAGACATTAGGGTATGGGCTTTGCAGTGTGGTCAGTAATCTTGCCAATATCAGACTGTAACGTAAACCAAAACACAGTTTCTCTGGAACCCCTCATTTCTTTAGGCATCTGTTCAAAAAATGCCTCAGGACAGTATGTGTCTGCATGACGTGGAAAAGAAATTAGCAATATACAAGTTTTTTACACGTGCGTAAGTTTGCTTTCAGTTCATATATGTACACACAATAAGTAAAGCGTAGTGCTTTGGTCTGAATAAGGTTAAAAAAAAAAGTGATCAGCTTTATTGTATTACACCTTGATGGTGGATATAAGGAACTAAACTGATGTTGTTGTTTTTTTTTAACATCACTATAAGTTTAACTGTAGCATTGAGCGGTGAATGTCCCGTTTTATTTCTTTTTTTATGGTTTGTTTGGCAGCAATTATAGTTTATTATAGTCTTTTTTATCCTTCAGCTACTGTTAGGGTACTGTTAAGATGCAGCATTAACTGCATCTTGAATGTTCTTTCTGTTCAGAAAAGTAAGGAATTGTATATAAATATTATCCAAGAGTTCCTACTTAACCTTTTTTCCTCAGTATATATGAATAATGGACTAAATTACGTGGATAAGAACTAATGTTTATTCAATGTAGTTTGCCTATGGGATTCGTTGTCGTGACATTTAATTAAATCCTGTTACAAGCAATTGTTTCAAGAGCTTTGATTATTATTTATTTTATAGTGAGATTTGTGGCAGCTGAACTGTATTCAATAAAATAGTGACACTGAGATGTAAATATGAATTGCCTGGATTTATGATGAATGGGCTACGAGAGACTGCATAACTGCCCTTTCCGGGTTCATTCTATATCTTGGAGTGCAGCAGGATCTCAGCAGGTAGCTCTGGATATATCAGAACCTGTGTTTCAGAGGTCCTCAGCAGAGTTACTTAAGGATACTGTAAGTTTTGATAGTTTTATGAAATAAGAGGCTATTTTGGCATTAACGCTGGTGGTAATTAGTGGTGTCCCAAAAGTCAAATGGCTGAAATCTGTGTTTGGTTTTTGTGATGAGCATGAGGCTTCTGAAATGTAGGCAGCTGTTTCTTATTCTGGTGGTGTATCTAGCACACGAGAGCTACTTTTCTGTACACGCTCTCTATCTTCCTTTTGCTACAGTTTAGTTTTCTGGCTTACATCCATCTTTTCCGTAAGACTGACAATTTTCAACTTCATTTTGTATATCTGTATTCAAATGCAGATTTGGTCTTTGTAGCTGGGACCAAGTAGAAGGCATCTTTGAAAAAAAAAAAATATGCTAATACGAGTGCTGTGATAAGGCAGTGTTCTTTAGATCTACCTTCCTTCTTAAGAACATTTCTTTGAAATCTAGACCAAAAAAATAAACCATTTTCCTCTTATCAAAATTGCTTTAATGTTCTCCAAATGGTGTATCCATATGAAAAGAGAAGAGTTGATGGGTGATATTGAGCTATTCATTTACTGTGCTGCATGTGGGAGGGTCTGCTTTGTTCCACACCAGACAGAGTTTGAAAAAAGCAGCTATTTATTTTCTTCTATATGATTTAGCTGATTACCATTCTCCATTTACCGAAATGACCCAGCAGCCCTGGGCAGATGATAAACATTGCTGGAGCCTCGTATATAGTCTGCAACGTACTGATGCAGAATACTGCAGCAAAGAATCGACTCTGATGAGAAAAGCTACGAGGGTAGCTTGAAATCCAGTACATAGAATTTCTGTAACAACCAGCCAAGAAAAGAATACAAAGCCTGTAATGACACTCGGTGGTGATATTTGTGAGAACTTGAAAAACTGCAGATTCTGAGAGGTTATATCTCTGCGAGACACAGAGAGAAAACTTCCTTCATTGAGAAAAGAGCAGTGAAGTGAAAAATGCCACGCACGGGTCTACCCATGGGATGCCGGGTGCGTTGCTGCATACATGTCAAGTTACACAGTCATACTCAACAACTGCAAGACAGCTTCCAGGTTAAAGAAAATTTGGAATAACTTTATTATTCTCTCTTAAAAGCATATAAAGTCCTTTTAACTGCATGGGCTTCATTTTTCACATGGACCCATTAGAGCTAAATTAACGTATTTGTAGAGATAGCTCAGTCATCCCAAATTACTTTTCTGTCTGATGTTCAAGCCTTTGATAGCATACTTTGCGTTTGAATTGCATTTTGGAGAGACACTAAGCATGTTAATTAGATCCTCTGTGCTCTTTGTGCTCTTAGGGGAGGAAAAGCAGAAGGGATCATTTCTGACATTTCAGTTGAGCAGTGTTTACAGAGCTCACGTCTCTTTCCTACAGTATTCCTTCCATGCAATTAGAAGTAGTCATTTCTAGCATTGACGTCTTTGCGCTCTCATAATATGAATTTGCTAAAGGTCTATGTAGTCTTTGGGTAGTATGCATCTCATCCTGAGTTACAGAATTTATATTTGTAAAAGATTATCCTGAATGTTTTACTGAAATGTTAAAATGTTCTGTTACAACAACACTTATACCGCTGAAAGTGCACGAATATTTGACTGGGGAAGAAGTATAGCACAGCAGCGGAACAGGGGAAAATATTTACGTTGGTTAATCCTTGTTTGCATAACCAGGACACTTTTTTTCCCCATATTTTTTCAAATGAGACAACAGCATTAGGGATCTCAGTCACGGCAGGGAGAGGAGGCAAAGGGTTTTGTGTGCTTTACTGCCCTGCACGCAGACAGGGCCAAGTATAAGAAGGCAGCATGACTTGCCAGCACTCTCCTTGGCATCTCACTCATTCAGAGCAGGTGTACCCGAGAGAATGAGCTTTACAGGCACGTTTCTGTCGCTGGGGCTGAAGCAGTCTTCCTGCTGATGCTCCTGTTTCTGCTGCCAGGAGTTTGAATGTGGAGCCTAACCCCTGGAGCATCCCTGTCTCCAGTGCCTCAGGGCCACAGAGCAGTCAGCCATCCTCCCAAATCAGAGCCTGTCCTGTGAGCAGCAGCTGTTTCACTGACTGGAGCCCTCAGTCCAAAGGTCACTGCGATAAGATGGTGGCAGGAGCCTGAGGGACAGCTAAAGTGTTAACTTTACTGTGAAACTGGGAGTGAGAAGAGGAAAACCTAGCAAAAGTGAGAATGGAGTAGTAAATATAATGAAAGGGGAAATGGTACCAATCAACGACAGCATGACATACCAGGAAAGAAATGAGGTAGAACACAACAAATTTCATAATGAACTTCATAATTATTAATTTGAAGGAAATTGTGGCATTTATTCTCATGCTAGTAAAGGCTAGCACATTTCATTCAGAGTTATTGGGTTAATTTTAAAGTATTAGAAAAATATCAAATAAGCATGGGCAGAAAATGGTTACATAGTGAGAAACTTTGTACCTTGTCTGTTGCAGCAGTGTGGGGAGGAGGAAGTAGGGTGAGGGAGTTGCTGCCTTCGCCTGGTGGGCTTGGCAGGCATCGGCTGCAAGAATGGTTGTGGATCTGCTGAGAGAGAGAAGGGCTTTGACAGCTGAGTGGAGATCTGGCAGTGGAAAGACAGAGAAAAATGAAGCCCTGGATGAGAGAGAATTGAGGTCAAAACAGGAACAGATGTGCACTAAAAATAGAAGGACAAGGAAAAGATTGATGTGAAGTTCCTTGCAAATAGAAGATACTACGGGGGAGGGAGAGACATCTTATTAAAGGAGGGATGGAAAAGCACTGGAATGCAAGAGGAAGAAAAAAATTACTCTGCAAATTAAGAAGCTGCTTCTCTCCTTTAATTCAAGTCATTCTTATTTAGCTCTAACTGATTTAGCCCTTGAATCCTCTGCCTGTGTTATTACTTGAAAAAGAAATGAACCTTATGTAAAGGGCACTGGGGTAGATGTTACTGAATACCTCTGGAAAATCCAGATAATGACATTAGGAGAATTAGTAGAGCTAAAGTAGAGTCTACATTTAGTTCTAATTAGGCAGGAGATAGCAGCCAAATTACTACGTGAAATTTAGATAGGGAATTCTAACAAGTTATAGAAATTGTGGAAGTATATTACTTCTAGAATGATTTCCTGACTTCTTGTTTGTGCTCCTTTCTGCTTTGTTCCTAATGATTTCACATGGCCTGAGGAACAGGAGCCTTTCTTGTTAGTGTATTACAGCATCACCTCTGTCATTCCTGCAACTGAGCCCAGCAAATACCTGCCTTAGCAGGAGCTTGTCCCTGGCAGAGGGACAGGAAATGAGCTTACTTTGTCTCCAGAAGCAACAGAAAGCATGAACTAAAACCAACCCAGTCAATCGTGTTCAGCCTTTTTCTCCTACAAACCCTAAAGAGTGCAAGAGGAAAAACAGTACTCCAGCAACTTGTCCATTGCCTTTCCCCTGTTTTCTGCAGCATCAGCAAAGGAGATACTCCTGAGCTATCGTAAATCTTTATATCTGTCTTTGAAAGAGAAAGGGTAGCATGAGGGAAAAAAAATGGAGGTAGCAAACCTGTTTGCATGGAATGGGATCCTGAGAAGTCTTCTGCGCCAAACTGGCCAAGTGGATGGAGAATCTGAACTTTTACCTTGAGCGGTATCAACTGTACCAGGTTGTTTAACTTCCAAGTATTGGTATGTGATAATCAATGAATATCACAAAATGTTTTTCGTGGTGTTTCCAGTGAATTCTTACAAATAGTTTTGTGATTCCCAAATGTCTAATTTTCTTGTTTCACTCAGGTTGCTACTTTAAACAGAGCAAGTTACCTCCAAGCTACTACCGAAAGAGCATTGCTACAGTGAGGAAATGTAGGAAAGAATATTTCAGTTTTGTTTGTGGCATCAGACTGACCCTGTGAACAGACCTTGGTTGCTTGTTGAAGTACGGCAGTTTGAAATTGTGCTTTGCGTATGTGCAGATTAAGTTCTCTGCAGTAGCAGGAAGAAGGTAGTTTTTTTCAGTCTTAATGGATGATCTTAAAAGATCTGTTTCTTTGTTCCAGTTTGCTACCATTAGCAGCTTCATGCCAATGCACGAATCTTCAAAGAACTAGGTGAAAGTAGTTATACGTCATGTCTTACGCTCTCTTTTTAGTCGATTCTCATGTTTACAGCAGGCTTTCTCCTCTTCCTTATTCTGGCAGCTTCATTATTATTCTACTTTCAAATTCCTTCAAGTGATTTTCAGTAAGCTGTATGTACATTCTGTCGTAGAGTTGAAAGAGGACAGTTGGCAGATTCTCTACAGTTAAAAATAGCATTTTGTTTTTATGGCAGGGCTGAAAAATAATTGGTTCATTGGTACCAATCACTAAAATTACTTGGTAATTAGTTCATCCAAATGATTTGTCTACATACGTGTTCTTTCTTTTATACAGGCACATTTTTCTTACTAATTTTTCTGGACTTGTAACAATGAAAAGTCTCTTCTTATGAGAATTTTCAAAGTTACTCGCTTTATTATAAGAGGGAGGAAGGGAAAAGGGTTTGTCTTCACCAAAATGTGTGTGGATGTAGTTACAGGTGGCTCAGTGATGGCTAGTGGATAAATTTACGATATTTTTTCAGTTGTTTCAATTCTTATGCTGTTCCTGCCCATAAGCAGTGCATGGATTACAGGCAGGGAAGACAGGAGGTAGCTCCTTTGAGGCCGTGCCTGAGGAGGACAAAGAGCATTCTATGCCACAAAATATAGGCTGTGTGCAGCAGTGTTGGCGATTCCCACTTCTACTTTGTAAGGTAGCCAAATAGAGGACAAGCAAATATAAGCCATCTTCTTTGATTGAGAAGGGCGTAGCGGAGGCAGAGGGAAGAGCCCAGCTTCCCCTCCAGCAGGTTGCACATACAGGAAGGGTGGAAATAGTGCCAAAGAGGGGGGGAAAACAAACCGGTTTTAAGCAGCAACAGAAGGGATCCTTTTGTTAAGGAGCAGTCTGAGAGAAAGTAAAACTCAAAACCAGTAAGTACTGGTAGAGTGCATGTGTGCAGTGCAGAGAGGGAAACAAGCAATGATTCACAGGTGGCAAGAAGATGCTGTCAAGAGGACCATTGGCAGAGCACAGCAGTATTTTGTACGTATATTAAAAATGCCTGTGTTTGCACCTTGAACAAACACATATGAGTAGCAAGACAGAACATACACCAACATAATTCTGTGAGCAGCAAACTGTTGTAGTCCCACTACTCGTTCACAGACCTCCATTCACAAATGCTCCTTTAAGGGCCTCCTGGCAAAGCTTTCCGTACCCACGTTGTGACATATTAACTTGGGACGCATCATCTCCTGACAAACATAGGTAAGACAGACGTGTTGCTACCTGTCACTGAGAATCACGTGTGCAGGCTCAGCACAATCACTGTAAACAAGCTTTTCTTTGGGTCTTAGCATCATAGCGCCTGTGTCACAGCAACTGATCCTCAACTGGATTAAGCATGTTGTCCTTACTGGCATTTGCAGGAATTTCTGTAGAGTCTGCAACGTTGCTTACATGATGCTTTAAGATACAAGAGGCAATTTTCTTTTTGTGTTTGCATCTGTAAGAATAAGCTACCACCATATCATCTAAAAGCAGTTCTGTCTCCAGGCATTTCACAAACTATCCCTCCTGCAGAGCTACCAAATTTTTATAGCTGTTGCAAACAGGAATGTTTCCAGTAAAGATAATGAGAAAAACAGGAAAAAGAGCTAAGTTTCTATCTGCCTTTGTTCCCTCACCCAAAACCTCCTACCTAAGCAAACTTCTGGAAGATCTGCTGCACTAAAGAGTCATTTGAAAACAGTAAAGAAGTCGAGAGATTTTTTTAAACTTGTGATGTCACATTGTTTACGTTCCACAGAAAGCCTGGCGTCCAGTTTTGATCCTTACTTTGCTTCCAGATGCAGTGACTGACACCCTAATTGAGGTTCCCAGGCACATAGGGACCCCCTGAACTAGAGGGACCAGTCCTCTGCCTGCTTCAAGGCTATTCCTCCTGCAGGAAGCTGAGGGGAAGCAGAGGAAAGCTCAGTAATGTGTTTGTAACATGGCTCTGGGTAGACTGCAGAGCACAGAAATGTGATGCCCATTCCAGAAACGCAGACTGTGGATTATTTTTTTTTCTTCCCCAAACACCACAGAGCAACCTGCCTGACTGCTGAGTAAATGGGTGGGGGTGCACGTGTCCTGTTCTTCAAGACAGGAGAAAAAAGCTTCCAATTAGGAAGAAATACCTGCTAGAATTGACTTTTTTTTTCCTCTCAGATTTCTAGGTCCTGTATTATGAGTATAAATGACCTTATGCTGGGCCAATTTCAGTGCACAGCCAAAAATGCCTTAGGGAAGGATAGTATCTAGTATCATTTATATTCATTTTCAGCCAATTGTGCTATAATGGATATTTTCGCTATGCCTTGTTACATAGTTCTCACCTGAAGAGTGCTTGTACTAACCTGTTCCATAAAGAAGCTGCTTCAGCCTTTGGAGAAAGGTTCACAGCTGAAGATTTGTTTTTGTAGACTAAGCCTTAATCATATCTCTTGGTGGTGAAATAATTCCACGCATTTAGAAGTAACGTGCCCTGCTCAGGAACAAAACTTGGGAAAACTATGGGAGTTGTAAGTATCAGAAACGTATCGAGGTAAGAAAGCTTGTCTTAAATGGTAGTTAAGGCACAGAAATAATTCATTATCATAATTCTTGTAATATATCAGAGTAGTTGTATGGCTATAGTATAGTAGTTTTTAGAGATGCATTGATAGTTCTCAGTCTTTTGAGTTTCCTGCCTATCCTGTATGCCAGCTCCTTTACGAAGAAGTTGCCATGCAGTTGTGTTCTGAACTGTGGGCTTTTGGAGTTCTGGACTCGTTCTCATTCAGCAGTTTCTGAATTTATTATGCTTGAACTATAAACAAAATGCCTTTTTTTTTTTCCATTTGCTGCACCTGAAACTTAAATAGAATTTTACACATCTTCATGTCTAATATTCTCCCTTACAAGAAAATCTAAGACTATTCCGGGCATCGATGTGCTGCCATTCTATTTCCTAAATCAAGACCTCAGTTTCGTTATCTTGTTTTTTTGGCTGTTGTACAATCAATGAATATACTGATGATAGTTGTGCAATTGTACAATCAATGAATATACAGACGGTATAGTATATCAAGGAGTTTGCCTGATGTCATTATTATAATAGAGTAGGAAAAGAAAGACACTCACCCTATCCTGGGCACGTGAAAAAGACTGGTGGAGCAGATAGCTAGCAGAGATCCTTCCCCACTGGCAGTCAGCTCTTAAGTGGCTCTAGGAGAGGTGCAGCCAGGCTCCACCCCTTCCTGTAGCATGGGAGAATTGTCTTCACCTGTGCTCCCCTGTTTGACTCACTGCTTGCCTCAGGTGATCAGAGGTTCAGGCTGTGATTCAGCAGCCCCATACTGCTATACTCAGTATATATATGCTCAGTATATATCACAGCCCCAGTTTCATTCTTGTTTGTTTGTTTATACTCTGTACCTCACAAGAGCTTTGTAAGCATTTCTCTTAATACAAAGTAGATCTACAAAAGGCTGCTCATAGCACTTCAACTGAAATAACAGAAATGATAAGCAAAATACTTTCTTAATTCTTCAGTCAGAAAATTGGACTGCGTGGATTGCAGGGACCAACCGAGCAAAGCTGTCTCGTGCTTAGGGTGTTGTTTTTGAGAGCAGACATATAATTGACAACTAATGTCTGGGGTAGCATCTCAGAAAAGAGGTCAACATTCAAAAAGACATCAGTGATGCATTATTCTCTGCTTTGTGAAAGTGATCTTGCTTTTTAAAGATGGAAAAAAAGCTGGCTTGCATAAGAGAGACATGGAGTCCCCAGCCTGGCTGGCCCTCCTCTGAGATGAAACTTACTGAGAGAAGAACAGTGGGAATCAAATGTTAGGACTGCCAAGTCCTCATCTTGTACATGCAGAAAACTGCCACAATGTGATTACTATAATATGATTCATATAATACATATTTTTTGAATGTTTCAAGTTGAGGTCTAGAAACGCCAGTAAGTTGGATCTTATATTGAACACTTTCTGGAGACAAAATTCTGCTGCTGTTTTTTCAATGCTCAGTAGGGCAAAAAGCTTAGAGCTTTCTGGCACACGGATTATAACAGAAGGTTTGATGCAAAGGAGTTCTGAATACATGGAATAAATACAGCTGAAATCATCTGCCAGTAGCGAAGAAGCCTCTAGTTTCACATCTGCTGTTCTTATCTCACAAGAAGGCCTTTGCAGCACAGTTCCAACCGTGTCAAACTGCTTGGCTAAACAAAGCAACATTTGATATTCACGCAGAGACTGCAACCAGAAAGGAGTAAAACAAATAAATCCAGTCTTATATCTGTCTCTGCAGCCCAGAGTCCTACTAAAACCAGAACTGAAATACGCATTTTTTGAAATACACATAATTTCATCCTGTATAATCAATGGATATACAGATGGTGTATATATATATATATTCAGGAGCTTGGCTAATATAATTTGTATTGGAGAAATGAGAGAAAGTCACTCAACCTGTTCTGGGCTTGCAAGATGAACTCGAACAGAGGGGATTCCAGAGAGATCCTTCCCCCCTGGCAGTCAGCTCTTAAATGGCTCTAGGAGAGGTGCAGCCAGGCTCCACCCCTTCCTGCAGCACAGGTGATTTGCCTTCACCTGTGCTCCCCTGGCTGACTCATTGCTTGCCTCAGGTGATCAAACAGAGGTTCAGGCTGTGATTCAGCAGCCCCATACACATCCCAAAAAACTACCACATTAGGAAAAATAGTTTTCATGGTTAATAGCCTTCCTCGTAGAAATTTGTATCTTAATTCAGAGTTGGATTTCTCCCACTACTGCTTTCAGACACTGGATATTCTTAGGGCTTTGTTTGTCAGATGGAATGAGCAACATTTCTGGACATTTTTGCATGCCCACTAACCCACCATCTGCATGACTCAGAAGTGTTAACAATTGCTTCCACTTCAGAGGAATCTTGATTTGTCAGGATATGTGAAGTATAAGAGAGGAGATGTCCGTCAGCCTCCGGCTGCAGAGATGCTCTCATTAAACTGGGTGGGATTTTTAGCAACTGTCAGCTTATTTACATAGTGCATTGAGTCAATCAAATTATTTTATGAAGAATGAACATAGCTATCAAATTCAACTGATGGTTTCTAGTTCAAAAAGCAAATAGATGTCTTTTTGTTTCCACTTTTCTGTAGTGTACTATTTCTCAAGAAGGTAAATTTGAACGATGTGGACAGTGTGTTTACAAAGAAGAGTAAGAAAATAATGTTTTTACTTAACACTACCGAGCAGAATTTAAACTGAACTGATATTTTAGTTAGCGCTAGTTCTATTAAACCAAGCATTAAAATGAAAAGCACAAATTGTTGTCCTGTTGTTATCGATTAAATCTCTTCAGCCAGAAGTGCCCAGTGCACTATTGCTACCTGATAAATAAGGCAGGTAAATTTTCATTATTGCGTTTCAAGAGTGGTAACAACTTAAAACATTCTAGCAAGGAGAACAATTTTAAGTGATTTTTTTTCTTTTTTTCTCCTTACCAGTTTCAATTGGGCATAAATTTTAATTTAAATTATGAATTATCTATGTGTAAGGGCAGGATTTTAAGGAAAAAAAAAAAAGGTCTTGTATGAACCTAAAGGATACAAAAGCACGTAAAAAATTGTTTTTAGATTTCTGGAATGTCCTTCCATACACATTAACATTAATGTTAGAAGTAGCACAGAAAGAAAGCTATTAATTTTGCTCACTAACTCTGCACCAGAGGAGTTTCTGCAGAAGTGCTTTGCTGTAGCATCGGTTATGCCAGAAATTGTGACTCGTTGGAACTCAGCTATTTCATGCTCAAGTGATTCTTGGAATAGCAGGAAGATTTTCATAAATACATGATGGGGCAGATGTTCTGCTGCTATATGCTCAGTGGAAACAGATGCCTAGGTTGCCTCCCCAGCCCTGCCTGCTTTAGATAGGCACAGTGAGGGCGAACAGCAGTGTTGTGCCATGCAGTTACCACTGGTACTGGAGATCTTTATCTCCTGCTATGGTTTTTAATTCTCAGAATTAAAACAAGACGCTCTGTCTGCAACAGTTTAAAAACAGTCCATATTTCTCACTACTGTATTTCATAAAGAAATATGGCAGTGGTCCATGGCAAATCCTATTATCAGAATAATGGCATGATACAGTCTGTTCGGTTACGCTTAAGTACCGATAAATAAACATACACTTTTTATTCCCTTTACTTCCTCACCCCTGCTACGATGTGCATTCAGGGCACTCCTGTGGCCAGCTTCACGTGTTATGAGTCTAAACAATTTAACATAAAGTTTAGCCCTAGCAAATGTAGGAAAGTAGCAATGAAGTAAGTTTATGGGAAAAAAGAAGCCAGAAAATAAGAAATCTAGAACTAGAAGGAAATGTGCAGAAAATATAACAGGATTCATAACCATTCTAGCTGCATTGCACAAGTTTCTCTATGCAGTTTACAGCAAGGTCATGCCTGACTTCTACATGGTGAAGTCAGGGTAGGGAGGGAAGCACTTTTCCCCTGACTTATGAAGGCTTCATGTGGCCAGTGGTGATACATAGAAGAATGATCTTCCGGGCACATCCTCCCTTCTGGGGATGTGTCTGAGGAGCCAAGCCATCAGTGTCTACAGCTCCTCACTTAGATCAAAGCTTGTGATAAGGGTCTTGTAATCTGCGTAAGCAGCAGGCAGTGTTTTCTTTCTGCCTACTTAGGAAGCTCTAGGATTTTTGTTCTCCTTTGTTTGCTTCTATTTGACAAAGAAAACTGATTTGTAATCAAGGCATGTAAGCATGGATGGATCTTAATTTTCATCTCTTTCCTCTCCTACATTTTCTGCAAATATAGCAGCCTTTCTGTCCTTTTCTCCTTCCATGCTTTTTCCTTCCTGTCTTTTCTCTTTTTTTGTTCTTTGGAGCTGCTACTTCGAGTAAAAATAGCATTCAGAAGGAAAATCTGGAGCGCATAGCTCCTCATTCTTAAGCTCTTAATGACTGGATAAAGAGAAGAGCTATGTTGTTGGCTAGGCATATATGAAAAACACAAGTCTTCACGTTGGACAACATTCCTGTGATACGGGAGATCATAGTCACAGGAAAGGCTGACGCATATTGATTTTGACTGTGTGTCATCTGGTTTCTTAAAAGTTGCTTTGAAATTGCTTGTTTAGGAGTTACCTTCAAGGAGATTAATTAAGGTAGTGAAAGAATACCTCCCTGTATTTGCAAAATTTACAAATCCAATTGATTCAAACATCAGTTTCATAATCAAATGCCAGCATATAATCAAAATTTAAATTTAGGATATTTCTGGCTTAATCAAGAGATGATTTAGAACCTTCTCAGTTCAGCACATAAATAGTAAGCAGGTCACCTCCTTATCCCCACAGGAAAAAAAAATACACATTACTGATTGATAGATTCTGAATAGATTCTGAGACATGACCTTCCTTATTTATCATTTTTTGTGTACTAACATGAGCATGATGTTTTACAGTTATATTTTGCCGCCCTGGTTAAAGCTATTGCCCCCATTAGTTGTCTACCCAACCCCTGCCACTGAAGGCAGCATGACATAAAAGGCATATTTGCCCATCCTTGATTTTCAGTGCGCAAATACTATTGTTGCTTGAAATGCATATAAAGATTGTTGCGTGATGGGTTTTTAAATTACGGAGTGAGGATCTGCGAAGAAGGGGATACATGGCAACTCACAAATCTTGCTCTTTTTGGAGACTTTAAAAATATTTTCCTAGAAGAAAGCAGTTTTTTTTACGCCCTTGGCTATGAAGTTACGACTGTCAGAAAATCTCTTTTTCTTTCTAAATGCATTGGAAAAAGCCAAAGCTTTAAAAAACACTTTATGAGGTTTTATCAACCTTTTGTTATCAGCTCTTATCCATAAAATGAGCCTTTAGGCGTTAGGTTTGGTCCTAGATACTGACTATGGTTGCTTCGCTACATTTAGCATTAAACTAAACTTGCTGATTTTTCCTCTTAAAGATCACACTGTTATTAAATAACAAAATTCAGTAGCAATAAAGCTGAATCATCAGTTTTATTACAATAAAATAAAGTAACAGATGATAATAGGGAGCCCAGGAAGAGATGACAGCAATCAAGATCTGTATTCATTAATAATTAATGCTATAAAAATGGTCTCTAGAAAAGAACAAAGAAGTTGCTGAAATGGAGACTTAGTAGGCTGCTGAAAAAATATATTATCTTCATCTTTTGGGGCTCATTTTCATGCAGTTATTCTGTGCATATATTCGTTTAATTGGTGAACATTTTACTTTAAAATTGTAAAAGTGATGAACTATTTATTAAAGTAATTCTTTCAAACTGGCAGTACAATTATGCAAGGGATTATTGTCTCTTCATTTATTTTTCTGGAGTGATTAGCTATGATGCTATAACTCATTTATGAGAATGACTTATTTTTAATGGTTTAATTAAAATTGAACTGGGAAGCAAATGGGAAGAGTTTATTTCAATGTATACTGTTGTGCCAAATGCTTTTGATGACAGTCATCTTTTTATTACCTTCGGATAATTAATTGGGTGTATTTATGTACCAATATCACCTAATTAACTCAGCAACAAGATAATTAATTTAGTTAACAGTTGTTAAAAAAAGAACGTAGTGTAAAAATTAGTGTATTAGTATAACCAGCTGCTCTCACTTCACTGTACTCTTACTGGTTACATGATTTTTTCACATAGGTACTGTGTTGGGCTTTTTTGTTTGTTTTGAAAGGATTTAGAGATCAGAGATCGTATTTTATTAGGAGGGCATTTTACCTGTAGGAAAACAGGGTACAGCATAAATCCTGCAGAGATACAGCAGAGTATTTAGATGGCCTTCTCTTTCAAAGATGCTGTTAGGTAAGGCTCCCCGCCCATTGACAACTGCAGTTAGTTATTTGCTTCTAAGTTCAAACGCATACTTCTTTTTAAACGTGCCTTATTGCAGTGTTACTGAATATCTTGTGTTTTGAGAATCAGGACTGAATGATGGGTGCTGAGTAGGGACGTGACTAAAAGCAATAAAAATGGATATAAGTTCTGCTCTCATTCGTCTGTATGCAAAACCTCGAGTGGCCTGCCCGTGATTTCCTCCTTGTGATATTCTGTCTGCCTTCAAGTGTTATAAGCTCAGACACTTCACAAGCTACGTATGCTTTTTCATTAGGTAGTTATCCCCATTAATTCCTTCTCTATATGCATGTCCTGTCTCCCCTCGAATGCATGTATGGGTTTAACAGGTCCTGTGATACTCTCCACAATTTGTCCTTCATTTGACACACCACTTCTTGTTGCAAGTTCGAACTGAGAACAATGACCTTTGTTTTATGCTCACTAATTCTTAGAGAACACAATTTCCAGCTTGATGAGCGGAGGTGAAGGCCTTAGTGCACATCTGCTGCACTGCTCTGCTCCCATGAAACTGTACGCTCATGTTTCCTGCAAACCTTGCAGATCACAGTTTAGGGCTGGGGTTTTCCCAGTTTGCTTGCTTCTATTTAAAAAGTATTTGTTCATTTTACTCCACCGACAAATATGTCAACAGGACAAAATTCTGTGGCTTTAATCTTCTCTGCTGTTAGTGAGTGTATGGGAGCTATTGAATCACGGCCTGAACCTCTGATTGATCACCTGAGGCAAGCAATGAGTCAGCCACGGGAGCACAGGTGAAGCCAATTCCTAGGCCCCATTTAAGGGCTGACTGCCCCAGAGGAAGGTTTCTTTCTCTGGAGATCGCTTGTCTTGGAGTTTTTCTTCTGAGCTCAGGACACCGGTAAGTTTTTCCATTCATTTCCAATTATCTCTTTCCATTGTGATATTTTTTCCAGCTGTATGCTCTCTATAGACCAGCCTGTTTTTCCTGTGTATTTGTCCATTATACATCTGTATACTTGTTGATTATACACTGAAATAAGAAGACACAGGAGGGTGTAAATATGGAGCAATCTGGAAAAGAAGTACACTCAAATACCTAAATACTTAGTAAATGAGGTTGAAGTACAAAAAGTAATTCTGTGAAAGGGCCACTGGGATCTCTGACACCCAAGAATTTCTGTTTTCTTTAGGGAAAGCAAGATATATCCAGTTAAATGGTTGACTGACTTTACAGTCCAAACCCAATCAGAAACCTTGTGATTGTCCTCTTGGACCTTGGTAGTTCCTTAATAATCTCTAGGGAGGCTTTACGAGATTTTTTTCTTTCCCTAGCATCCTTTCTGCTTTCTAGCATTCATTTCCTGTGTGTATGTGTATCATTGCTTGTTAGTGTCATTCTTGCTTAGTTTTGGGTTTATTATAAATCTTAATGATTGAGTGAACCTACTACTTTGGTCAGAAAGCTGTAACGGAGGCTCAATGAGTGTTAGCTGTGGTTGCCGTTTTTTGGAAAAAACCTACTCTCTTCAGTTTCATAATCTTGAATATTTATATGAATTTGCTCATATTGCCTTACCTTGAAGGTGTTTTTCTTTTGATCTACTGAATGATGAACAGCAGAGACCATCTCATTCTTTGCAACTGTTTTAAATACCCCCCTGTAAACAAACCATGTGTTTTTAGTTTTTGTAGTTTATCATTATAAAAATAAACTCTATTTTGTTTTTTCTTTGTAGCTAGCAAGTCCCAAATGAGATGTGTATTATAATTCCACGTACCTTTATGTATTAGAGCCTAATTACAGAAAGAATGGTTTACATTAATCGGTGTCTCTGATCTTTTTGAAATCTCTCATTTATTTTTCGTCGTAACTTAAGTTCTCTGCTTGATTCATAACCCTTGTCCTGATTTTAAAGGTGTGCAAGTGAGAGAACTTCAATTCCAATTTATTTATCTAGGATAGGAGTGGAGAGCTTAATTCAGAGTGATAAGCATATTACTTGGATTTTCTAGCTGGAGCCACATCCCTAGATGTGTTTAAAAACCGTTTGGTGCTCAGAGATATAATTTAGCAGAGGGTTGTTAGGGTAGTATGGTTAGGTCGTGGTTCGACTTGGTGATCTATAAGGTCTTTACCCACCTGAGTGGGAATCAAGATGCCTATGATTGGCATCTTGATATTCTTTTGCTTACCAGATTTGAGCAATTGCTACTATGTCAGGTATTTTCAGAGCTCAGGATTAAAAGATAGGAATCAGATAATTCCTTCACCTTTTTATATGGAAGTTGAATAAATCAAATGGCTGAAGGCTCTCATTTAAAGCCTGGTTTTCCATTTCCAGATAAACTTTTTTTACAACCCTTTTTTCTTAGCCTCTTTCTTTCTCTTTCCCTCTGCTTTGTTTGTTTTCATTCTTCATGTATGGAAGCTAATGATAGTATTTATTCACATAATACAGTGGCAAAACCCCCAATGTTTCTTTTCCTACTTGTTGTTTTCCTACTTCTACAAATTCACCTTCGTGGTTCATCTTACTTGATGAGCCATGTTATCTTAAGCCATTTCCAGAATGAGAATGTTCCCTTTGAGTGTATTTTATGTGTTGTACCTAAACTTCAGGAGTACTGTATATAAGTGTATTTATAAACTTATACATAGACTGAATCTCGCTTATCAGATGATCTGTGCAATGCAGTCAATCAGTTCTAAACTTTGTCCAGCATACTGCTAGATTTTGCCCTGTATGTTTATTTCTTAGCCTGGGTTCCATATATTTTTTCGCAAATAACTGCTGCTGTTGTACCTAGCTTTGGGCTCAGGAAATATGTTGTGGTATCCTCTAAACAAAACTCCATAGCTGTTGATTTCTTGTTATGTTTTGAAATCTCTGGGAAAAGGAGGGAATCTGCAGAGCGCAGCACACTAAGGAAGTGTTCTTTTTATGTTCTTCGTGGCAGTCAATTTCAGAGTATGTAACTTTTGTTTATTAGTTTCAATACTACGGTAAGCAAAGACACGACTTATTATTTATTAACTTCTAAATGCTTAGTATTGCAGTATGAAATGTCTTTTTTTTTTTTTTTTAATATTTGCCTTATTCTCTTGTTATTAGAAAAGTACCAATATCTCTACTGAATTAGGTTGATAATGATTTCAGTGAGGGGACATAAAACATATTTCATACTGCTACTGGAGTAGAGATTGTTGAATGTGGTCTTAAGTAAGTGGTTGGTTTGGGTATTGGTGCTATCTGAAAACTTCATATTTGAGAAGTATCTTTATCAGTGAAGTTGTCAGGTGTTTATGAAGACTACTATACCACAGGAATAAACTGTCCAGTATTAGGCTAGAAAATAAGAATGATCTAAAGTTGTTTTAGAATCATAGAATGCCTGGGTTGCAAAGGAGCACAATGCTCATCGAGTTCCAACCCCTTGCAGCGTGCAGGATCGCCAACCACCAGACCAGGTTGCACAGAGCCACATCCAGCCTGGCCTTGAATGCCAGGGATGGGGCATCCACAACCTCCTTGGGCAACCTGTTCTGGTGCTTCACCACCCCGTGTGAAAAACTTCCTCCCGATAGCTAACCTAAACCTCCCCTGCCTCAGTTTTAAAGCATTCCCCCTTCTTCTACCACTATCCACCCTTGTAAACAGCCATTCCTCTTCTTCTTTATACGTTCCCTACGAGTATTGGAAGGCCGCAATGAGGTCCCCCTGGAACCTTCTCTTCTCCAAGCTCAACGATCCCAATTCCCTCAACCTTTCCTCATAGGAGAGGTGCTCCAGCCCTCTGATCATTTTAGTGGTCCTCCTCTGGACCCACTCCACATCCTTCCTGTGCTGGGTGCCCCAGGCCTGGATGCGGTACTCAGATGGGGCTTCACAGGAACCGATCTCTATTCTACAAAGTAATGGATATTGTCCTGTGTAACCTGTTTATGTCCCCATCTCTGCTGTGCGTTTACTCATGCCTGAGGAACATTGTTCTGCATCTCTTCCATAAGAGAGAACCTGAGCCGTCTCCTTCATGACCATTCTTGTAAGCCACAGGACACAAATGCAAACAGAGAAGCGTGATTGTTGGTTTGCTTTTCTTTCCTGATCACTTTGTGATTGGAGTGGGCTGGGGATGGGTAGAGAAGGAAGTGTGTTTTTAAATAGCGGTGGCTGGCACTTCCTTTAAGTGCTTCCAGTAGCACTAGTATATGAACATGATGACTAACGTTGCCTGACAACTTCAGTTTTACTGCAGTTATTGCTCTGACAGGCCTTGACTTTCTGCCAGTTCAGTTGGAAAGAGGCTTTATATCCCTTTTGCCCCACTGGCTTTCTAGATTCTCCTTTTTTTTTTTTTTTTTTTTTTTTCCCCAAAGCACACATTTCTTTCCTTTGTAACTCTGATTTCTCTGGAGTAATGACCACAGTCACCCCTCTGCCCTGTGGCCACCTGTGCTGTCTCTGCTGTTAAATCATTAAGACATTCACACATTCTGAGAAAACAGGAGAGAGATAATTACAACACTTAATTCCTCTTTTGCCTCATTAATTTTTTAATAAAAACGTCTGTTCTTGGCTTGAACGAGAGCTCCAACTGCTGGATATCTCTAAACATGAAGTTTTAGTCAGCCTGGCCATTGGCAGCCTCGCCCCCAGCCATGACCCACTGACTTGTCGTCTGAGTAGTATTTCTGTAACGTGGCAACTCCTTCAGACTGAAACCAGCAAGCTCCATGCATGCTCCCAGAGAACAGCTGGAGATGTTGGGTTTTGAACATTACAGGTTTACCATTTCACCAATACCTGGCATGGCATTGATATAGAACAGGCCAAATAGTGAGAAATTGCTTTTACTGAAATAAGTAATTATTGACAAGAAAATAAAGGGAGTGTCTAGGACCGAGATCAAGTTTCTGCCTAGATCATCCTATCTTCTTGTTTTCAAATTGCACGTCTGTTACTAACGATAAATATTCATAACTGTTATTTGTTAGAGATCAAATAAACTCCCTGAAGTTAATCGTGTTCTCAGAGATTAAGAGTTCCACCTCTATTATAAACCAAAAAGACAAGTATTAAAAAAAAAAAAAAAAAATTGTAACTATTTACAAATTGGACTACAATGTGCTATTGATGTCAACTCATTTTTAAATAGTCAAGTATAATGCAAGCATGACCCAAAATCTCACTGTCTTTTCTGTTCCAGTTTCTGGGGCTGCAAAGGCTAACTTGGCATTGAGGAATGAATTATTTTTCACTCGGTATGTGCTCACAGGCTCAGGCTGATGATGTATTGGGTATTCGAAAAAAGATGCCACCCTTTTCACATTCTCTGACTTGCTGACTGTTCAGGAAAACTCAGCACCTGCCGCCATTGGTCTATAGTGGACATGGAGTTGACTATCAAAATGAAAGCTCATCAGAAGAAAGATCTGGTTTTTATCTCTGTATTTTGTCTCATTAACATCTATTGGCAGAACGTTTGTTTTCTCTGAAAAAAAGTAGCACACACTTTTTTTTGTCCACTTGCACTAATACTTCATTTTTAAGGAGTAGTTAAAGACTGAGTACAGAATAGTGGAACAAAATAACAGAGCCAACACACACGCACACAAATTTATACTAAATTCTGCATTTTCATAGCTTCTTCTAAGTCAAAAGAATTATTTTTATGTCAGAAGTATAGTTGTCAATGTAAATACTTCCTAAATAAGTTTCTGAACTGTGGACAGAGTGTACAACAGCTAATTGTAGCAGGAGTGGTTGGTTGCAAAAACTTAAAATGTTTCTTTGCCAGCCAAATACCTTCTGTAGAGTTATCAGATATTCTGTAGGGGAAAAAATGGTGATACTTTTATCTAGGGCATCACTGCAGAGCTCTTTGTGCAAATGACTGCATTGTGGGGGGGAAAAAAAAAAAATACATTTTAGAGCAAAAATGTTTATTAGAAATTGGCACTCTATAATCATTAAGTTGTACAATAACCTAAAACACCCATGTGGCACAAAGAATAATGAATACCAATGATATGTTCATGCCTAGGAAATTTATTGGTATAGCTCTGGTGAAATGGTTGGAAGCAGCTTCCCATTTGCTGAATTTCATAAGTTATCTACTTTCTAGAAAGTATCTGACTCAGAAAATAACATGTAATGTATTTGGGGCAACATAGTCAAATCAACTGCTTAGATCCTACTTCAGAACTTCTTGACTTTGTGCGGCACCTATACCATGTCTCTACTCAGTGACTCTCTAGTTTCAGTGAATTTTAATCCACACAGGACAATTGCTGAAGGATAGATGCAGTACTCATATCTGTTCATGTTGGGTCCAAGTCAAATTTAGATAGTCTTCTATTATCTGGAGAATTGCAGTTTTTCACAATTTGAACTATGAAGGAAGTTGCCTTGACTGTCTTCACTCTTTCTGTTAACGGATGTTTACATATACAAACCCGCATCTGGCTACATGAAAAATGACTGCATTTCCTATAAGTATGTATATATATATATTTCTGATATGCTGATAAGCTTCTGTTATGCTTCAGTTTGGAAATATATTTTTCACGTTACTTTGCATTAGTACAAAATTGTACTTTATAGCTCTTGGTTTGGAAAGCCGAGATAAGGCCTTTCTAAGTTATGTTCATTATACAGTTTAAGCACCTTTATATGAAGTGTTAACAGAAACTTTACTGAAGTAAAACAAAAACTGCCGGACATCTTATTGACCTGGGCCCAGGTCCATTCAATCCTAGCTTCACTTTGAGGAGACTTTGGACTCGTGATTTATTAAGCATAATGGATCCTTTTCTGTTTACAATTTTTATACAAGCCCTGACATATTAAATTGAAATATAAACTGTGAAGTAACTACAATGAAATGTCAACACAAAAATTCTGATTACAAAGCAAAGTCTGTATATCTCAGTGATGAATTTAGATGAACTGGAACAGATGCTTTTAACACTACTATCCTAAAGTACCTAGAGTTCACGTGTCATTTGCAGAGCCACGGAAGTACAAGTTACTATAAAATTTGGTTGACCGTAAAGATTTGATCTCTTAGTTTTCTAATATAAATAAAATCAGGTATGAAACACCTGATTTTGGTCATTCTTGCATCTCTGGAACTAATTCCACTAAGAACCATTTGAAGTTTTCTGTGTTAAACGGGCATATGTTTTCTTTGCAAACCTGTACTTATAACTAAAAGAACAGTGTATTTTGGTTACAGTTAAGTAAGAAAAGAGCTGTGCTGATGTTTCCAGCCAGCTGTTGTATTTGGGGAGTTTGAAGAAGCAAGCAGGCATTCATTTGCAAATCTTTGACATATCCAAAATATTCTCCACTTATAATGCAAGTTAAAATACACTAGCATGTGCAGGTTCCTCAATACATCGTTACTTAGATCAAATTAAGTTTAAAGACACCTTATTGCAACTGCGCTGTAGGCTACTTACGGTTTATGTTCATTCTGGATATCCACATGGCAGTGGCAAGAAGTAACTTAGAAATAATGGACTTAAAAACATAGGAAAATTAATTTCAATCATACATGAGGCAAAACATTATCTTCAGTAGAATGGCAGTAGATTTTTTGGATGAAACATTTTACGTACCAAATAGAACCTTAGTGAAGTATAAAAAGCTAACAGAAGCATTTCCTAATTAACGTTTAACAATAATGGAAATGCAATATTTAATTATGGGCATAAGATAACAACTGTCTATAATCTCCTCTCAACTGGGTTGATAGCATTTTTTCCATAGTTGACCAAAAAAAAAAAAAAAAAAAAAATTGTGTTGCTGAAATGTGAATTTAAAGTCTTTGAATGTCCTCTTGCTTTCATCAGCACAAATTTACTGAGAAGTAGAAAGACAAGCATTCAACTTTGAATGCAATTGTGATGAGGTTTGCTGGAATTCTGAGGAAGTGGTTTCCATTCTTTCTTCCTGTGTCAGTATAAAGAAACAGATCACTCACAGGCTGTGAAGGACAGGGACAGAGAGGGCTCTTCATGAAGAAACATGGGACAATCTCAGAGTAGTTGAAGCTGGGGGGAACTTTTGGAGATCATCCTGTCCAGTCTTCAGTTCAATGGAGGGTCAGCCGAAGTGGGTTGTTCAGGGACTCGTTCAGCTGGGCTTTGAGAATCTCCAAATAGAAAGACTCTACAACCTCTCTGAGCAAGCAGTGCTATTGTTGTTTTTCTCATATTTAAATGCAATTTGATTCCCTGTGTTTCTGTTTGTGCCTATTGCCTCCTGTTCCTGGGCACCGCTGAGAACGTCTTGGTCTATCTCGTTCACTTCCCCAGCAGGTATTTTGTGGTAAGATCTTCCTGAGACTTCCTTCTTCTTCAACCTAAAAGCTCCAGCTCTCTCTGCCTTGCCTTGCATGGCAGATGGTCCAGGCCCTCCATCTCAACCCTAGAGCTGTGCAAAATATGAGTAGCTACATGAAAGTAATTAGTAGACTGAAAGCATACTAAGTAAGAGGATTTAATTTCCTCTTAGAATACTTTCAGAGGGTTTTGCTCGTTTCTTTTTATTTCTCCATTTCACAGTCTCCAGAGTATCGAAAAGAAAATATTTTGCTTTATGGCTTATCCTAGTAAGAGAGACATTTAATACAAACATGGTTGCAGTTTATAATGGAAAAAACTCCTTAGTTATTAGAGGATGATGGTCATACATACACATGGTTTACAATAACAAGGGAGCTAGCTATTTCAAATGATCTTGTGTTCTCCTCTGGTTTTAGGAACCGCAAAGACTTTTGGAAAAGTACACTGTAGAGATAGTAGATATTTTTCTTAGGATGTACATCACAGATATTATCGGTAGTTCATTTGAGAAAAGGTCCACTAGGAAGTTCCTCTACCCACAAATTGTTGTGTTCCACAAAAAAGCACGTAGAAGCTTTGTACTTTACTGGTATGCCATTATATGAGATACAAGTGAGCCTTGATCCATCTGCTTCTTGAAAATATTGTGCTCATTTTGTTGTCTTGTTACAGCTAGAACATAATCCATATGTCAGTGAAATTCCCCTCAACAAAAAAAGCTGTCAAAATCCCCAAGGCCCAGCTACTCCATCTATTCAGGGTTTCTGAGATGAATTAATGGAAATACTTGTTACTGACAAAGAATTGAGAGTTAAGGAATAATTTCAGGCAAAAAACTGTCAAACCTGTTCACTTCTTGCAGTTACTTGAAAGGCTCTGGCATCACTAAAATGGAAGCAACCATATAGGGGGTGTGGAAATTCAACAGGCACCAGCTTTTAACAAATAACACGATGCCATCTGCAGAAAAGAAATCAATCAGCTTTTTTGCAAAGACTGCCTGAAGTTTTGCTTTCTCTCCTATTTATATGTTTTCACAAAGCATTTTCTGTAAGTGGTATCTCACCTCACACCTGAATGCACAGCATCTCTATTCAGCGCTTTTGTTGTTGAAAAGGAACCCTCCTTCATCATGTCTTGTGAATACTATAACAAACATTTAACGGACTATAATATAACAATTTATTATAGTGTAGCAAAATAGTATAATAGATACTGTAATAATCATTGGAGGTAGTTTATTATGGGGAAGTGGCTAATGCCTTTAAAACTAGCAGTAATTGAGTTCTGGTGTCACGGACAGATAAATTGTGCAGAAATGAAGAAACTACTCACATAATCATAAAACAACAACAGTGAGAATATTTGGAGTGGATCAGAATGTAAGTCAGCCCTGAGTTCTTCCTACTCTGACAGTGGTTTATGTTTGGTTGTCCTGAAAGGGAAAGGACACTTGAGAATTAGAATCAGTGAGAGAAAGGGGGCTCGGAGGGGTGGTTGCGCTGTGCCACTCTTGGGTCTGTGGGGCTCCGTGTGTCAGTTATGTTCAGATGATTTAAGCAAAGTCACAGTAGCTGCCAATGCATCTGGTATATTCTAATTCAGCATATGGCTACTGGTTTAGCTTTTTCTTCTGTTTCTTTTTTTATTGTTTTGTTTTCTTTTTTATTTCTTTTTTTTTTGTGTTTTTTTTTTAATGTGTGATTCATCAGTGACCTATTTTAGTGTTTACTGAATCACCCAGGTAAAATGGAATATTAAAAGCAATGTAAATCTGTTTATGTTACTGAGTATAGCTCTTTGCCAAGGGAAGAGGATGCAAGTTGTTTTAATTGGCAGTTTGGTTCAAACACACGCGTCTCATTTTTGAATATCTCCGAGCATGAACAGCACTTTCATATGTATCCATTTACGTTCGCATCTTCACTGAAAGCATTTGCAACGTTCTGTATTAGTATACACATAGATACAGTAAGCTTAACAGTGAAACAATGTTAATAAGCAAAGTATAGAGCAATTATCAATGTTCATTTTCATGAACGCTGTACGGTCTAATAATTCCTGATACAGAGCAGAGAGGAGGCACAAACGTGTTATGTTACCCGTGGATGATCAGGGTGTGGAAAAAACGGGATCTGATTTCTCCAGTGGGTTTACAAAAGGTCAAAGTAAGGCAGTATGGGATTGGAGAGATCAGTTTTTTGCTCAGGCTGATAGAGATACTATATTAAGGTTTTTCTCTTTATTCAAAGGGAGGAGTGATTTTCTGTCAAGGAAAAAGGAAATTGAGGAAATTAAATGTTTCCCTATGCACGCAATACTCCAAGTCCCTGCCCATTCAGCGATGCTGTGATTCATTCTCCCGTCTTGTATGAAGAGTGCATCCTGCCGTCTATCTCCTGGCAAAACTGTTGTTGTTCTTGTCCCTCCTCCTGCCCTGTTTCTCCACATGGAGGGATTTAGATGTACAGGGTGAGAGAGCAGGCACTTACTTTCCAGCCCTGCACGATGTAGATAACAATCCCGGCACCCACACCTCTTCTGCTTCTTTTGCTGTATAACTAAGACTACTGCTGATGTTTTTGTCTGCTTAAAGTGAAAAGATCTAGCAGCTCAGTAACGGCCAGTGCTCTTGAAAATCTTCTTACAAATCCAGTTTAGGATGCTAATTTGCTTAAAGATGTGGTAGAAGCACTTTGTTGTCTTAATAAAAGGTCTTTCTGCATTTAAATTTCCTAATCAACAGTAATAGACTATGAAAACATAAATGTACAGCAGTGCTTTTAAAAGGGCCATTCCTAAGTACTCCTACATAATTTTATTAAAAAAAAAAAAAAAAAAAAGAGCATTTCTAGATATTCTTCCAGCATCTCAAGTATTTCCATGCATCTGGTCAAACACATGGGACTCACTCTGGCATCCATGGGTGGCCAGAACAGAGACTGTGTGGCCTAGAATGAACGTGTAGGATAAGGCAGACATATAAGCTCCTTATAGCTGTTGAGCAGTACAGTATTTGCTTTTCCAGTGAACTAGAATATCTTTTCCCCCCCCCCCCCCCCCCCCCCCCCCATTTCTGCTTGGATGTTTTGTGCTTGGGGTTTTTTTATTTGGATGTTTGTTTTTTAGTAGCGAGACAGTACTGGCTGTCTTCTTCACATAGAAAGCTGGCCAGAGCCGTGGAGGAGCGGTGCATTCCGGCCAGGCTCCCAGCTCACAAGAAGCCTCAGGTTCCCCAGCCAGGTTACTGGCAAGCTGCCGCAGCCGGCAGGCAGCCCTGGAAATCCAGAGCTGCAGCACAGAGGGTCAGACTTGGTGGCAGAGAGCCAGAAATACCTACAAGTCACAGCTTGAGCAAGAAACTAAGTACCCATTAGAAATGTATTCAGTATGCTCCTTGATTTAAGTAGCCAGTTATGTGCAAATTGAATGAGGTCCGAGGCTCCTGAGCAGCTTGCTAGATGGGAAATCAAGTGTATTTCCAGTGGAAAGCTGCTGAAAATTGAAAGGAATTTGTTAAAGTAAGTACTTCTCCAGTTTCTTTCTATCTCAGGAAATTAGTATTTTCTGACAGTTGTTTCACTGAAAAATTGTCATTCACTTGTAATGGTATCAGTCCCTGATTTATGTAGTGTGTTGGATGCTTCAGAGTAGACTTCCTGTTCTGCAACAAATGCCATTTAAGAAGATAAAATAGGTTGCTTGTAACAAAGAGATAACTTACAGTATATTGCCTTAGCATTGTGCTTTTATGTACTGTTGTAATCCAAAAGCCATCTCTTCTTCCCCTTCTCTCTTCCTCCTGACTCTCCCTCTGTTTCTGCCCCTAGATGAGGAGATGAGGTACCAAGTTCTAGTGTTTGTTTGTGCACAGATGACCCATCCTTTCTGCCAGTCATAGTTCCTGGTATTTAGCACCACAAGAGATGCTCTGATGGATTAGACTGAAAGCCCTTCTAACCAGGTATCACGCTGCTGACCAGAAATGGAAGGGAATGAGTGCGGGAATGGTGCAGGTGGAGATGCAGAGGACTCGGAGGGAGCAGGATTAGTTTAACAAGATTGAGAGGGCCTAAGTTCCCACCAGTGATGATTTCTTTGAAGTGATCCTTGCTAGTGTATCTGTTCCACAGCTCAGTGGTTTAGTCTTAACACAGAAATACCCAAACTGGTTTTAAGCTAGCCCAGGTAAGGCAATAAAGAGATCTGCACAAATTTATCCCACAGAGGAGAACTGTCGCATGTGTCTCAGTGCAAATCCTTTTGGGAAATCAAAAAGAAGAAGGGATGGGAATTGGGAACAATCTCTGTTACCACGCCTACAAAGCTGTTAATTCCTACAGGGTTTCACTTACAACAACCTTTATTCATGTCTGCCATACTGAATATTTATTTTTGATGCAACAGTGCCTTAAAGATCTGATCAGTGCCCCTAGGCATAGATGTGTTATAATTTTTAGGCACGTAAGACAAAGATGTTACATGCATTAGGAAGCTATCAGGTCAAGACAACAGAATGTTAAAAATATATAGGGAGAAAAGGGGTGTAGGATGATGGTAAAATCTGCACGTGGACTGAGAAATCATTAGTAGTGAAATGGGAAGATGAAGTTGCGTTACTGTTGCTCCCATATCATTTGCGTGAGAGTTAATTAATGTTGATTTCTGAGCCTTTATAGAATAAAGCAGTGGCTTTAGTGCTTCTGGTGTGAACATATTCATTTAAAAAGTCTCACTTAATCTTGTAACAGGCATACCAGAGGTCATTGCAAACCTACCAAATACTGTCTTGTTAACAAATCAACATTGGTGTGCTTTCATCATGTTTTGTGTTACTAATGAGTTGAGACAAGATAGCCAACATAGCATTTTTAAAGTTATTGAAAGTATCTAAAACAAAAAACAAGAAGCCACGTTTTATTCTGCATCACAGCGCACATTCAAAGCTGAAAGGCCTCTGATGCTGCTGCTTGAAATGTGGCTGCACAGATCAAGGCATTGTGATTAAGAAAGGTTAATTTCAGCCAACTGTCAGTTACGATAACCACTTCAGGTTTCGTGCTTACATAAGCCTCCCTGGTCAAACCCATTTCCCCCAGAATTCCATGTTTCTGTTGCCTTTGATCAGCAATAGAAAGAAATCTGCACCCTGCAAACTTCTGTTCTCACTCTGCCTTAGGGTACTGGCACACTGGTTTCAGCCTTTGTTTATGATGTTCTCACAGCTGGGTCGGTAGCACTGGCCTTCACTGGGAGCACTAGGAAGGTGCCTGAGCCTGGGCAGCCTGATGGTGCAGCCACAGACAGGGCATGGCCGTCAGCGTGCTGCATCTCTGGGTGCTGTGTTCCTGCTGCAGCAGATGCTCCCCAGTCCCACACCTGCATCTAAGAAAAATGTTATCAGGACAGATGAGATTTGGTTTTCAAGCACTGATTATCAGCCTTGTGCCTAGTTGGGATATATCTTCCCTCTTCTATTTCATGGACAGATAATCTGTGGATTTTATAATATGTTAGACACCAGATTAGGCCTTGCAGATTTAGTGTATATATATACAGATCTCATCTTTATAGCTCATAGTAGCAAATCACTGAATTAATACATTCATTATATTAATATTTTTGTTCATTTTGTTTGCAAAAAAAAAAAAAATCAGAACAGTAGGGATAATTTACTATTTTTTATTTTAAAGAACTAGTTTCAAGGTTTATGTAAGGGAATACTTATGATTATGTTGCAATAAAGAGAAGTGTCCATATCCTCCTTTTCTGTGTTCCCAGGGCAAAAGGTATAATCACTTCTTAAAGTTTTGGTTTCTAAGAGAAACTTACTTGAATGGAGACATACATTCTACGCTGATGTGAGATACAGTAAGAAAGAGACCAGTAATTTTTCCGTTCATTATTGTGTAAAATAGCACCATTTATCTGAAATAAAAGGGTTTTAGGATCCAATTTCTACAAAGAAAATAATAAATGCAGTGCTACGCACTATAATTGTTACACCACAAAATCGTGTATTTAAACTCTATCATATAATTGGATGAATGTATATAAGAAATTAAGGCATTTCAGTTGCAGGTTGAGGTATATCAAAAGGCTCCTTTATATTTTATATAAAAGAACAGAATTATAACAGTAATGCTAACTTCTAATTACCACTAAGAGCGAGCAGTGTATTATCTCAATAAATAGTGATTTGGTGCTTGTAAATTGCCTTCTCAAGCCATTGGTCTGATTACTTTCTTTTAAAGGCAATATTTAGTCTATTTCACATTAGTCTGCAGAAAATTAGCGGTAAATCAAGAATCTTTTCTTCATTCATCAGATAACGTGAACTTTATGACAAGAGCTTTGCCTATGGATGTGTAATGAATAGATGAATAATTCTTAGCAGTTACCGGTACTTTATTGTGCTGGGGCCCTCCCTTCTGAAACAGCTCAGGAATAACAAAGATTTAGACAGATAAGCTCTTACTGAATTTTAGTTCCCTCAAATCCTATTTATGTTGATGAGCGTAAGTTCTGTACTGTCACGAGATAAAGTGTGGATCACTCATCAGGCAGATGAAGAAGAAATGCAGGGATAAGAAGATAAGACTGGAAGAAGTGTCAACTAGTTTCATGCTAATTGATCAGTTGAGAGCATTGAGAAAAGATGGTTCTGCAGACAGCAGACATCAGCTGCCTGCTGCTGTAGATGGAAATCAGTATAATGAACGTGGTAGGGGAATTTTGTTTAATGATAAGTTCTTAAGTTGTAATGTATTCCAGAAACAATTATGCTTCAAAGATAAATAACAATTGGATTATTTTTGTGGAAGTTATTTTAAGAAAAGCAAGCTCCTAGATTGGATAAGCCCATCTTCCAATGCTGCAAGCTAACAGTTTTCTTGGACTTTCTTCAGTCACACCTTAATAATAATAGTCTCTGGTGATTTAAGTCCTAGATTTTCCAAGACCAATTTCCTTGTAAAGCATTTCATTTTCACAGTCAGAAAAGCCCAAGCTTTTGGAAAAACATACCAAATAGCTGGGGTTCTACAAGCAAGATGGGCCCGTGGCTTCTCAAGAGAGCCCCCTTTGTCCAAGGGGCTTTATGTTAAAGCAGAAACAAGCATGCATTTACAAGTGGATGTAACAGCCTGTTCCAGGTAACTCCTATCAGATGTCTCTTGTGGGGATTTCAATGTCTTCTGCAAGATCTGGAAGTTACAGATAAAGCAACAGATTTCTTCATCTTCGGTAGAAACTGCCAGCAGCTCTAGCTACTCACCATTTGCAAGGCAGTAGATGGTTTTATGCCTTTTCCCAAGACTCTCTCTAGCACAGTCCTTTTATGTTCGAAGACACCCTTAGTAATATGTTTCTCTCTCATATAAACAACTCCACAATCTGCCTCCCCTTTAAAAATGTCTGAGACGGGTGTTAGCAGTAACCTTAATTTCTCTGAATTTGTTTTCATTTTTCTTTTCTCCAAATTAATCAAGGTGAAATCATTTTAGAAACCTCTTGAATGTCTGGAAAACCGGTCACATGCTAACGGGGAGAGGAGGATCGAGTCTTCAAGAATCTGTAACTGTTGTTCTAACCATTATGACTAAAGCTAAATCAGATGCATCTGTCTTGGTGGTTATTTGCGCTGGGAATCCGTGCGTGACCGTCATGTGGTATCTGCAAATTCTGGCCATCTAAAAGCTTGGAAGTTGCAAACGGCTTGAATTGCTGAACACATCCATTTTTATTTATCGGGCCTAGAGACAATAATACCCCAGGTACTTTGCAGACATAGAGACAGATCTTGCCTTTGATTTTGTGTCATTGCTAACGAAAAATCCATGACGTTTTCTTGGTGAGTTCGTCTCACTTAATAGAACCAGGTATAATGGTGTTCAGTGTAAATGCATGTGACTGGAATTCTGCCTTTGCTGAAATCCTCATAAGGCCCTATTTCCAACTTCAGTGTGTTGTTATGGCATAAAGGTTTTTGCATGTGGACATGAAAACTTGTTGAAATTTCCTTTTTTTTTTTTTTTCCCTTCCCATAATGTTCAAGAAACAGAATGTCAGATTGCCTTTTTTACATTTCTTTTTTTATATATTTTGCTTCAAGTTATTTATTCTTAAGTTGTTTCTATACCTGAAAGCAGGTGTGTCCAAAAAAATTTGCGCTAATTGTCATTCATTGACACTTGCTGAATGTTTGTGGTGACCAACCAATGGATGTGAGCACAATGAGGTGGTGGGTGGTGCATTTCAGCAGTGGTCACAATGACAGCAAGTCACCTCCACTGATGCAGATTGTTATGAGTGCAGCATACGGGCTTTTTTTCATTGCTGGTGAAAATGCATACCTAGTGGGCTGACTGCACTGAAAAAGAGTGTTTTGTAGCTGAGAATTTGCTCTGTTATATAGTGCTGTTGTACTCTGCGTATCATTTGTAGTTTCAGTGGAACTAAATAGGAGGCATTACTTTAGGAGTGATCTCTGTACGTGTGGCCCTAGACAATTCCTCTTCCCTCGATGCAGCCCAGGCAAGCCCACAGGATGGACAAGTGTGCCCTCAAGTTTTTTGTGATGCATCAGAGCGAATGTTATGGTCAAGATAATGACATGAAGTTTAACGTAGACGGTATGGGTTGAGAAGTGCTGGTAATGTGCCTTCACAAAGAATTTCTGTGGGCTGCAGAATGATGGAGCTTCCAAAGGTGTGTATGTCTTCTTTGCCTAGGTAAGCAAAGAGATGAAAAACATGCTGAGCTAATGAATAGTTTCATAGAGATCCCTGCTCTAATACTAGCAAGAGATCACAGTAGGAACAAATGCTGAATGTCCTGCTTTTAATAACAAAAAGTTGCATTCTATCCTCAGAAATGCTTATAAAGCTTTCAGTTTCAGTAGATAAATATTTATATCTGAAGGGAACAGTTTATTCCCAAAAAATCACACCGATTACATGATTAGCATAAAACTGATTACATGTTACTTTTTTCAACTCTCTGCCAATAGTTAAAGAGATCAAATGTGCCCTCTTAAAGGCTTCTGAACTCTTTCAAACCAGATCACTGCTGCTCAGAAGTTGTCTACAGGGAGAATAGGAAGGCACCTGCAGTTAGAGCAGCTTTGGAAGAATAAGGAGATGCATGTCACAGCTTATTTCCAAGCAGAGCTACGTCTGGTTTATGGGTGCAAAGAGGCACTGCTTGTTAATGCTTCTCCGGGGGCAGATTGCAGGGTTTGCTGCTGCTCCAGTTCCTTCCTGGGCTGATTCCTTCGGAGTTCAGTGGTGCAAAGGTTGCAGACTGCTCCTTGAAAATGCTCTCAGCCGAGAATTACAGATTTGTCAGTAACCAAGCACATTTCTACTGCTGGATAAAAAAGGCCCAGACTCAAAGTAGTGTTTGGGCCCTTGTGGCAATTACTTTGTTGTTGTTTGTTCACCAGCCTAAAACATCTGCTGCTTCCTTTTCTCCCCTCATTTCTGGTCTTTTGAAGATGGTTGCTGCAAGGAACACAAAATACCCTTCTGAAGGATACAGGTAACAAGAGAAAAACAGAAAAAGATGGCACCTCACTGTGAGGTTAGCCCAGCACTCCAAGGCTCTGCTGTTTTTTGACAAATGCCAAATCAGGTGGAATTCTGGGCCACAGATCTTATTTTGGCTTCTTTTCAGTTCTGCATGTCCTATACAAAAAAAAATAATGCTAAAATGATTCAAGTCACATAGCCGGATTTATACTGGATAGAAATGGAGAAAAATTAGTTTATCTGAAACCAGTGGAAATGTTTGTCATTTGCAGTCATAATGTTTCTGTGTAATGACAGTGCATCAAATACTTGATAAGGTTATGTAGGTATTTTTATTATCTGATGCTTCATGCACGTGTCAGAGAAACTACACATGCTGCATTCCCCTGACATTTTATTGGGAAATATTGGTTAAAATCAGCTTAGTACAACAACAGTAATCTTGTTGTACCTTCTGGATTCATGTTGTTTTCTTGCTTCACCTTTCCATTCCTGAGAGTACGTTTCTACAATAGACTGTGATGTTTTTGTTTTTACCAAATAAAATTTCTCCCTGGACAAATACTGACCTGCTTGCCTATCCGCCGTGTATTGCCCAAATACGACTTAAATATGCTACTGCTGACAAGAGAAATTAGAAACATACATCAGAAGACAGAAATGGACCTTCTACTAAGGACAGGTCTCATCTTTAATTTTGATGAGTGTTGGATGTGGAACTTGACTCTATAGCTGAACTAGAAAACGTGTAAAACAGTCTCTCGGGCTCTTGGAAGAGAGACAGAAATAACCTTATCTGTGCACTGTCCCTGCTGGTATTTCTAGGAGGAATCTCACAAGAATTCTCAGCTAGAACACATTTCAAGTAAATGAAACCCTTAATCATCATGCTAGAATGTGAAAGATTTGGAAAGCATGGTGATATTTTCATCAGGAATGTTATTGTAGGAGATTCTTCTGTTAAGGAATTGTGAATTAACTTGTTTTCCTTGCTCAGATGCTGAGGTTTCATTTATTTGAAACCTCCTTTAAAGGAGCCATTACGAAAACAATAGGACCACTCATCTAAAACAGACTAATATAATTAAAAAGTAAATCACTGCTGACACCGAAGTGTATTTAAAAGCAGCTGCAGCGAATAAGATGACTGGGTTTCATTGCACAAAAATGAAAGGCATGCAGCCACATGGGATCAATAGTGCTGGGTTTTTATTTATTGTAGAGGATAAGTGCAGAATAAATTAGTAGAAATGTGGACCTGGAAAAAAAAAGGAAAAACGAAGTGAAAGTTTAAGACTTTCGTAACTTCCTGCAGAGCTGTGAGAAGTAATGATTTAGATCAAGGGACTGAGAAAGGCTGATACAGTCAGGACTGCAGTCCAGATCAGGAACAGAGAGGGACTCGCAACAGTTCAGACATGCCCATGTCTGGGAAGGATACAAAGATGCAAAAAAAAAACAACACCAAAACAAGTGCAAAGAGATCGTTTAATTGTTTCAGTAGTCTGGTCGCATACAGTGTTTAATTCTGATTCACCCCTCCATGCTTACAGTAAGCAGTGTCTTCCTTGAAAAACAGTAATAATAATTTCACTTTTTCTTGACTGTGTGATTTCCTTCTGATTCATATATATATATATATATATATTTATATATTTCATTTCATCTATATAGTTCCTATAAACTGTTAGGCCTTGTGTTGGGGTTTTGGCACAATGGGTAGCTCTGCATGAAGCCTGCTGGTATACAGAATGTCAGCTTTGTCAGCTGTCAGGATTGGATGGGGTGGCAAAAACATATTTACTCTTCAAGGCAAAGCAAACACCACTTGAGGGCTTGGATGGTAGCATGCCTCTTAAGTATTCTGTATGGGTTTTGGCTTTGTGAAAGATGTTTTTTGAGTTGAAGATTGTCCTTGACCTTGATAGTTAATTGGTTAATACAAAGTTAATATAATTAATGTGTTCCACAAACAGCTGGTTGCTGGATTAAATAAAGTTAGATAAGCAGAACTTCGGATTTATAGTTCAATATGTAGATGGTATGGATGTATGTGATTAATTGGGATTTTTCAAAAGATCTATTGTGAAGTCATTCATTTTATTAGAGCAAGCTTGGTCTCCCTACCTGTACTTGCGGATTAGCAGCTGTCATTTTTTGAGAGTTGGAGACAAAACCAGTGGTAAGATGGCTGTTGTCCTTACAAAGCACGCTGTCACATCACCATAGTGATGGAAGTTAGTGAATGGACTTAGGAAGAGACCTTCTGATCTACAGGCGGTTTGTTTGGGTTGCTAACAGAATCACACAGAATCACAGAATGGTAGGGGTTGGAAGGGACCTCTAGAGATCATTGAGACCAATCCCCCTGCCAAAGCAGGTTCCCTACACCAGGTCGCACAGGTAGGCGTCCAGGCGAGACTTGAATATCTCCAGAGAAGGAGACTCCACAACCCCCCTGGGCAGCCTGTTCCAGTGCTCCGTCACCCTCACCGTGAAGAAGTTCTTACGCACATTCGTGCGAAACTTCCTGTGCTGCAGCTGATGTCCGTTTCCCCTCGTCCTGTCGCCACATTTCCTTAGTTTCTGTGCCTGTACATTGGAGCAAATTATTCACAGCAGAGCTCTCTAATTGAACTTAATTATTGGTCTGAAGCATTTCTATATTCTTTGAGGCAAAATGCCATGAAAATACAAAGTACTTTGTATCTAACTTGCTCCACAGATGTTAGAAGAATGCCACAGTAAGTACATCTTTAATAGACTTCCAGTAGGTCTTTCCTGGAGCAAGAACTGAACAATTTTATTGTCTGCACACATGTCCATCAGTTTGTTATAGTGTGTAACTGCAGCATCAGGAGGGGCAGGATGGAACCACCCTGTGTTTTTGAGTGCTTTTGCGTCGGGAATTATCCCTATCTGGGCAAGGACAACGTATCTTGAAAGTTACTCCAGTGTGCAGAATCCAAGCACTGGCTTCATAATGAGACACGGCATTAATCAGGCCTTGCTGCTCTGATTCTGCACCACTTGAGGTGCTTTCCCTGCAGTAATGGAGCACTGCTAATCTACTTAGAGATGACTAGAAAGAAAACAACCTACTTTTATTTTAAGGATTAGGAAATGGTTTTAATAATGTAACTTTTGTAAAAATGAAAGAGAACAATGCTTGTGTTAGTGCTGGTGTAACTCCCCCAGTATACTTCTGTGAGGAGAGGGGACATGAGGGAGAAAAAAGAAAGGAGGAAGAAAAAAGAATAGATTGGTATCCAATATCCCTGACTTAAAGAAACTGAGCACAATTATAACATTGTAAAATTCTGTTTGCAGAGGTGCTAGAAAAGAGATGGTTAGATTTATAAAGAAATCTAAATGAAATGATGATAACAATAAGATTTCTGCTAATGGAATGAGAAGTATGCTTTTTGGAGCTCTGAATATCTCATAAGTATTCAAAACACCTATTTCATGGCATAATAGTGCATTGTGTCATTTCACTAAAACATGACTAACAGCTTAACTCTAAAATTTAAACTTCACTTCAACACTTAAGACTCAGAGATGAGCACATAAATAGGTCAGTGTATGCAACATTTCAAAGCAAGGGAACAGCACGGGATGTGCATCACAGCAGGTATTTTTACCAGCATCCTTAGGTTTGCAGCCTAGGTGTGTCCTTGTTAGCTAGTACTGTTTTGCAGACAAAAAGATAATATTTTTATCTACACCTCATTGCAGTGATAGTCTCTTTTATTATACTTAGAATGCACGTGGTGGCAAGTGAGTGCAGTGCAATGTGCTGAATGCCTTCCTTCAGAGCGTAAACCTCTGTTTATATTCCTTAATTTTGCATTATTCTGATCGTAAAACAACTGTATGAACACTGCACTCAGCAATTTGATGTCCTAGGGATATTTCTGAGTACTTGAGAGACATTCCTGAAGACAGATGCATTTCTTTGTGTCTGGCTGATGATGTAGACAACGCCAGCCAGTTATCTCCAATTGATTACTATAGGATGACATACAGCATTGTGGCCACAGGGTTTCATTTTTGCCTCTCAGTTCTGTGTAAGCAACTGGAAACGAAAATATTAATTTCTAAATTGGAATGAAAAACTCTTCTTTGGTCTGTTAATTACATCAATTGCAGTTGTCATTCTAATAGCAACTCCTACTGTTTTTAAAGCTCTGTTTCTTAGAATATTCTGTTCAATGGCACTTGTAAACTAGAGCCAGACTAACTGATCCCAAGCTTCCTGAAACTCTTCAGGCAACGAGCATTATGAGTATCAGGCAGGGAGGAACCTTCATCTGACTTCACTCACTGTTCTGAGGAACAGGTAGTGCTAAAGCATATACTGAAAAGCCCTACAACAACCATAGCAGCATTTTGCAGCTGTGTAAGTGCCAGAGAGGCAGACTTACCATTGGAGCAAGGAGACAGTGTTATTTTGGCAGACTGAGCTCCATCATGAGGGAAAAGAGGTGCAAGGAAATGGGCTGCAAAAGGCAGCCCCTGATGGGGAAAAATGGCAACATCTCCCCTCCCTGTACTCCTCCGTGCCTTGTAATATCCTGCTCCCGTCACTCTGGGTGGATGACTTAATCCAAAGTGTGAGAGTAGCGTGTTTTGATTGTTAAATTCTCAGACAGGTTATTGTGAAAGCATCAGGCAGGAGACTACGCTATGCTGGAGAAAATGGTCCGTGGGGCAGCATCCCATTTGTCAGTGCAGGGGCTGAGGTAGGGATGTGAAATTGCTTTCTCTTAAGAATTCTCCTTTTCAGGTTACAGAAAATATAATTGATGATGCGATCTTTATGTCTTTAATATGCTTAAAAGCTGCCTTTTTGAGGGAGGGAACAGTAAAGAGTGGCTTACACGTGACAGCTTTAAACCAGGGAAATGAAGCTGCCATGATTGCCTCTGGACAGCAGTTAGAGCACATTTGGAGTACTTGTGTTGCACATTATGAATGGAAATGAAGACATGGATTTGTGCAAAGTGTCATCAAGGATCGGGACAGCTCACCTCCTGGGCTAACTCGCTGGTCTTATTTAAAATAATTTGCTCTTATCAGAATAATTATTTCTCCTGCATTCAAGCCGGGACATCTGGCTCACATCTGAGAGAAGCAGCAGAATGATAGACAGTGGTACCCAGAGTCTTGCTGCCAGCATCATTCTATGCATGCTGTGTCCAGAGCAGAGCCAGCCTTCTCCTGAGGTTCCCTGCTGTTTCCCTTGCACGTGAAACTCACTTGTTCATAGTGTGCCCAAGAGCCTGTCTCTGTACTGTCAGCCATGCCTATTTTGAAACTATTTGAAGGAGTCTGAGCAAAAAATGCTGTAGTTACCCAAGTGTGAATCTGATGAGTGAACACGGTGCTTTAAAACACTTTTATCTTTATCCCCTGTGCACGCTTAGTCCTGCTGGTTGGCAGGCTGCCGCTCAGTTTCATGCATCTGCTTTTTTCCTATGTAGAACGCATTGGTGTGCTGCAATGCTTTTGGAGATGGAGTTTTTTTTACTCTTTTTTTTTTTTCCTGATGTGCTCGCTGTTTCCAGATAATCTGTGATTTTAAAGTGACAGTAGATTTATGACACTTACGTATAGTCTTAAAGGATGGTTTAGTCTAAAGGACCGATGAAAGTGGGAAAGTTAAGACAGAAGCAGAACAAAAGAATATTTACTGGATAAACCTTTTCAGCAGAGGATAAGAATTATAGTGCGTATGGTCGGCTTCAAAACTGAGTTTAATCCCCTACTTTCATAAGTTGCTATTTCTAAGTGCAGTAAAAAGTTGTTCCCTTGCTTTTTTTTGGCAGAGATAATTTAGGATCACAAACCATTTCTGTAGTCCTAAAGACAGCAGTGTTCTATGTAGAATGAAGAAAATTGTGTGGCAGAAAATCAACTCTCTCAGAAGTGGATTCACCGGAGAGACGCTTTCCCTACAAAATCTGCTGGGCCACAGCAAATGAGGACTCCAGTCCTCGGAATGTACCCAGGGCTCATTAGTACACACTGCTAAGCTTTATACTGAGTAAAAATGAATTATTGCTTTATTAGGACACTCTAGATTATGTAAGTGCACCTTAATGGAAATAAAATAGAGAGTATGATTTTCACTGTTACCATTAGCAACAGTTCTGTAATTAATTTCAGCCTACTTTCCTTTCCTGAAACAACCACTTCATTGAAAGAAAATCCTGTGGGACAGGTAATGCAGAAGGTGTTAGTGCAAAGTGAGTCAGTGCTTTTGGGGTATAGACTGAGTAACAATGAATATACTTCTTTTTGCATCTTGTCTAGGTCATTTTTAAGAAAATCATTTAATTCCTTTAATTTCCCATTAAAAGCTTTTTTTTTTTTAAAGTGCATTGTCAGCTAACATCCATATAATCACTGTACTGAAGTTACAGCTCTGACATATTATCATATTTTCTGAAAAACATGGACAATAGCCATGTTTGGGGGTAAATGTCAGCCTGATTATCTAACAGACGGTTTTTTCCTGTCGAAGCAGAAATGAAACCACTAAGTAGCCAATTCAGGAAAGCTTTTCTGCGCAGCAGAGCAGTTGAGCAGAGACAAGTTAAGCACTGACTGACTTGCATTCCTGAAACTGGATCTGTTTGGACAGAAATGGATAAACGGGAATTTGTAAAGGGAGTTTTTGTAGGGCACTGTGATCAAATATTAAATTCAGTTTGGTTGTATTTATTATATATCTGACATTACGTGAGGTTTTCTCAGCTGCTTCTGGCAGCTGGAGGATACACAAAATCAGTATAAACATAGAGAATTCAGAAGAAAAAAGGGCATACAATTCCCATGTAGTTTTACTGCCTGAAATTGATTTTTCACTGTTGTTTGAAGTAACCCAACGTAAGTGCCAATGGGTTTAAGCATAATCTCCCTGAATCTAAGTGTATCATAGAATTACACAAAATTTGCTTGTCATCAAACAATAGTAGTAAGTCTTTTCAGCTTATCATGTTTAAGGTTTTTTTTCTTCTGATGAAGTAATGTGTGAGTCACAGAATGGTTTGGATTGGAAGGAAACTTAAAGTTCCAACCCCTGTGCAATAAGCAGGGACGCCTTCCACTAGACCAGGTTGCCCAGAAGCCCCATCAACTTGAGATTTTCACTAAGTTCTTTTCTGAAAAGGAAAAAACCCAGCTTCTGCACGTTAAAAAGAATGGCATCTCAGCACTGAGGCTTAGGGCAAGGTCAGCAGCCTCTTTGTTTGCAGCCCCAGGAAGTCAGAGGTGTTGCACAATGCAGTGGCAGCTCACCATAGGAGCCTTGCAGGTAGAGTGATGTAGTGGCCATGCTATTGGCCACAGAAGGCTCCTGACATGCTCAAAATAAACGAGCAGTCCTCTGAAACCTGAGCAGACTCAAACAGGTGATTGCTTATGTAGTTAATGAAACATGTCTATTTAGAGTGCATTACAGGAGATCACATTCACAGTTATGATAAAGCAAATATGCCTGTTAAGTACATTTACATGGTGATGAACTCCAGCTCAAATATATCAGTATGTCGCTGGTTTCATCTCAGAAATATTTTATTATCGCAGAACAGACAACTACTTCCTTTTTTTTAAAAAAAAAAAAAAAAAAAAAAAAAAAAAAAAAAAGCAAACACTTTTACAAGTTTTAAGGATGTGCCTGCATGGATGTTCCTTTTTTTTATTCAAATACAGCTGTAAAACTGAATTAGGACAAGATCTATACAGATCTTATCCATCAAAGAGAAAACATGCCACATTTCAGTTGTTATCTGTCAATCTGTTGGCTGTATCCCCTCTTCCTTCCAACAGCACGCTGGAGGAAGACACCTAACCTTACAGTGCATGTGGGAAAAACAAGACAGCATTTGAGTTTTCAAGGACTTCTGTTAGCCAGAAGCTATTTTTATGAGCTTAAGAGAAGTCTTAGGGCTTTTCATATCCTCGAGTGATATGTCTGTGCCTGAATAGGGTGGATGTGGAATAAGTTATATTTAATACTCTTCATGGAGGATTTGATCTGCTTTCAGGAGTTATCCAGCTATACCTCCCAAGCGCTATATCATTCTTGTTTTCATAGCATTTGATTCCCCAGTTCCCCACAAACAATGTGCTGTGCGTTATACTTTTTCCTTCTCGCTTTATCTCTTCCTTTTTCAAAAACAAATTATTTCTGGAGGTAAAGGATGGTCCTGCAGTTGAGATGCTATCTTGAAATTCAGAGGTGTTGGTTTATTTCTAAAAGACATTCTATTCATCATCTGTGAATTGCGGATAATGCTACTTTTTCTACTTTCTTAAGTTCCTGTGACAATAAATCCACTGTGGATAGAAAGGCATTGAGATATTATGAGGATGGGGATTAAATATTCTCAGTTCTAGAACAATCAAATGAGTGCCAAGTAGCGGCAGTGTGAAGTGAGTGAAATTAAGCTCGGGCTCTAAGCAGGTGGTTTTGATTCTCCTAGTTCATTGAATCTGGCTCTGATTTTGATGTCAGATAATACACCATATTTTGCATAGCTGAACTGAATCAAATCATTATTACAAAGTGCTAAGTGGTCCACGCAGTAACATTTTATAATATTATTCAGCATGCATAAAATAAAATGAGTAATAATAATTTGTCATTAAAAATAACTTCCAGTATAAAAAAAAGAAAAAGAAAAAGGCACTAATTGCATTAGTTACCAAAAAGCAGTAGGAGCACATGAAATAGTCCGTGTGGCTTTCCAGATCCTCCTAATCTCTCTTTTTTTCCAAAGCCATTCAGATGATGCTTAAAACTTTTTCCTGAAAGCTTTCATTATTTTTTTAATGTATGTTATCCTCTCAACAAGCTGTTTGAACTCCTTTGGTTCACCAGGGCTTCAAATCAAGCTCTATCTTCAATGCTGCTTTTTTGAGCAGTGTCCCACTTTCTGTTCTTGCAGATTAAATCTTTTTAACCTTTTGTAAAATACACAGCTTGGCAGTGGTTTCATGCCATGGGATTCTTTTTGGCACCACGTAATGACTTTATTCTGCGTGCACCTTCTGTTGGGCATTGCAGGAACAAGTGGATATGAAGTAACTCATTAATTTATATCACCTTCAGAAAGTCGGTAAGGTGCCAGTGTTAGAATGACATTGTCAACTCTTTAAAATCATGGTGTTGGAGCTTTCTGGACAACAGTACTTTCATACATAACAGCTGTTGAGTCAACCCCCACTTCCAGATTGAAGCCCAAATGTAGAAAAGGGATTTGGAAAGGATAATTGTTAGCTATTTTTTGCGTATTTTATCTTAGGTCATAATCCAGAATGCACTGAAGTCAGTCTAGAGACTACTTTGGCTCTGCTGGATCTCTGAGCAAGCGCTAAGCATATAGGGAAGGTGTTGTTCTGATACAACTGGAAAATAAAATTACATCATTGAAATAATGACTGAAATTTGCCAAAGAGGCTCCCGTAGGGTCTACAAAGACTTTACACAATGTTTTGTAAGTGATTATGTCTAACTACACTTCTCAAAGGGATTTATCACGAAGGTTCCCAAGGGACAACTAATTTAATTATTGCATCGTGACTTTCTGCTTACAGGAGTGGCAGAGGTGCAGCACAGACAGCAGGATGTCTCTCAGTAGGCAGAGGAAGCCATGCAAGCTGTCACAGGGCTACAACTGGTGGTGGGTGCTGGAGCTGCCTGGCAGAGCAGGGCAGTCTACCTGTCCTCACTGCCCTGTGGGAGAGCTTCCACGTAATGTCATATCAACAGGCTCAAAGCACGCTTGGCAAAAGTGCAACTGCAGATTCTCAGCTATCTGTTCTGTGATTTGTAGTCCAGGAGGAAAGCTTTCTAAATGGGAAAGAGGCTAGCAGTATTCCTCCCATATATATCTAACAACTGACAATTAGTTCCAGATTCATTCCTTGACGACTTCCTCATGCACAGAGGCATAACGTGTGCTTGACAGCTTTCCTCCTTTTGTTCTTGTTGTTGGAAGAGATGTGTATCAGGCTTCACTTTACTGATTTTGAGAACTACAGGAGTGCTGGGAGTGCTGGCGCCCTTTCCTCTGACATCTGATATTGTTACGTTCTGACGCTCTATCATTGTGCAAATGATGCGGTTTTCTGCTTCAAAATCTAACTGTTTCATTACTCAGAAGTTACAGCTTCCCAGCCAAATACATATATGATGACAAGGCAACTTGGAATGTGAAATGAAGATCCCAGTTCTTACGCCATGTTTTGACATGATTTTGAGTGTTTGTTTAATTAAAATATCAAAGCATAACTTTGGGAGTATGAAGAGGAAGAAAAATGGGTACAAATGCAATACAGCATATGTATTTATATTTGTAATTGATCAGAAAGTCTTTCTCTTTTGCTAAATACTTAGAGTAATTTGTGTTTTAGGATAGGCAGAAACTCTGAATGTTCGATCTATACAAACACTAGAGGCAAAATGCAGTGTGATATCTTCGTGGAAACACTTGTTCCAGGGAAACTACTGTGTGTGAAATGACTGCTTGGGTGTAACTGGCTGTCAAGGTATACGAAAGTAAACATACACTGGTATTAATAACAGCGTAGCTGTTAGGTTTTTCAAGACTGAAAAGTAAGAAATACTAGAAATCTGCATTGTAGAGACAGTTCCATGATGGCAAAATCTGCCTGGGATAACAGTGATTTAAGTCACAGCCTAATCTTGTGTAATGGCGAAGGAACACTTGGTAGTGAAAACATGGATTTGTTCCCAGACCCATCCAAACACTGGCTGCAGCATCCTTTGAGTTTTGTTACTGGTCAGAAAGTGGTCATTAATTCAGCCCCCTCAGAAATAGGGGAAATCTGAGCTTACATGCTCTGCTCCCTCTTTCCTTCCCTCTACACTTAGTACTGAACTATTAATCGTGGCCCATCCGCTCTTGATACTTAGTTTAGACTTGAATAGCAGATGCTCGAGTGTTTTCAGACATGAGTGATTTGGATGTTCCTGACATGATTATTGTCTTCTCTTAGATATGCAGCATATGATTTTAATAAGCATAACCATTTCTACTTGCATCAGAAACAGTGTTGCCAGCAGGAGCAGAGAGGTTTGTTCCCTTGTACTCAGCACTGGTGAGGCCGCACCTCGAGTACTGTGTCCAGTTTTGGGCCCCTCACTGCAAGAAAGACATTGAGGCGTCTTTCTGGAATGTGTTCAAAGGAGGGCAACAAAGCTGGTGAGGGGTCTGGAAAATAGGCCGTATGAGGAGAGGCTGAAGGAGCTGGGAATGTTCAGCCTGGAGAAGAGGAGGCTCAGGGGAGACCTCATTGCTCTCTGTAACTTGCTGAAGGGAGGTTGTAGTGAGCTGGGGGTCAGCCTCTTCTCTCGTGTCATTAGTGATAGGACCAGAGGGAATGGTTTCAAGCTACGGCAGGGGAGATTCAAGCTGGACATTAGGAAGTATTACTTTTCAGAAAGGGTGGTCAGGCGCTGGAATGGACTGCCCGGGGAGGTGGTGGAGTCGCCGACCCTGGGGGTGTTCAAGGAAAGACTGGATGTTCTGTTGAGGGACGTGGTTTAGTGGGAGCTATTGGTAATAGGTGAACGGTTGGACTGGAGGATCTTTTAGGTCTTTTCCAACCTTGGTGATTCTATGATTCTACTCGTAACAGACTTTCTTTGGAAAGTGTAATATACAGTATTTTCAATATAAATGGCTTCTCAAGAATAATAATTAAAGATATACCTGGCTGAAAAGTCTTAAGGTGTTGAAACAGGAAAAATGAGAAGTATTTATAAGAAAGATTTTCACAAGGTGGCTTACCTGCTCCCTGGGATGAGTAAGAGATCATGTGTAGTCTTGAGACTGGAAACCTTGTGTTACAGAGAGGGCCTGTCAGTGCTCCAATAACCTTGGCAGGTAGAAAGGGAAAGTCAAAAAATACAGAGCAAAGTAGAAACAACCAGTGGAAACTGTTCATTTTTCAACAGAAGAGTACATGGGTTAGAGCTTGCCTGGACTATCAGAACTATTGCTATCAAGCGGGAAATGGCACAATTACCACTAAACTGAAAGGCCAGCTCTGTTGGAAATGCCAATTACTTGTAATGCATGAGTTGGATTTCTTAATGTAATTGGGAAATGTTTTTAAAAGACAGTGAAAATCGTATGAGTGAGTTGTGAACTTTGTGTTCCTCTAGGCGAATTACAGGGATGAATTCCTAGGGGAGATGGGGAAAACGTTTCTAAAAAATGTGTGATAGATGTCTTCTGGGCATCAGAGCCTTGTTAATAGTTTCCTGACTTTGTCCTGTGTTTATTAAATCAATATAAAGTTTAAAACTGCTGATGCAGAAACTGTTACAGGCTTAAAGAAATGTTGTTTGTACAATGCTTTGCCACACTATTGCAAATTGGTGGGTGCTGTATTTCACCCTGTAATTTTACACGAGTAAATGGAGAGCAAAGGGAAAGTGCTATCCATGGTTTTACTTAGAGGAGATTGCAGTGCATCCACCACATCCTCTTACAGATAGGAGGATATTAAATAGCATATCATACATTGTCACAGGATGCATTAGATTGCCGAGGGCAGTAGCCTCTTACTGGGGAGATGTGCACAAATAGCATGTCTGTGAACTGCTGCTTTAGGCTGACTTCTGCTCCTGCAGAAGGGAGGAGGTTGTGCCCAAGGTTTGCTTGACTTTGCATGCCACATTCGTGACTTGTGTTCATAGGGTTCTCAATGAACCCGGGCAGCTGAGGGCACACTGTGCCAGATAACAAAATGGACAAAGCGTATTTCTCATAGTCAGAATTTGAAGGCACAGTGTGATTTAGCGTCTCTTACTTTTTGCTGTAAGTCACTGCAGAATTGTCCTAATCGCTTCATTCTTCTGTCTCTCTTCACAGAGTGACGAGGTTTTAACAGTCATCAAGGCAAAAGCACAGTGGCCTGCCTGGCAGCCTTTGAATGTGTAAGTAAGTGGGGAATGCTATGGCTGAATAGCCGTGTACTCAGTGTTGGCTAACAGAACGCTCTGACTGTCTCATCTAATAGTTCACTCCTCTAAAAAAAAGAAAAAAACTAAAAATATTTTGAAAGGTGAGTTTCTCATCTTTTTTTGGCTTTGCAAACTATGCTTTTCTGTCTTTCACATCTTCTCATGTCTTCTGTGCTTTGGTTCACGAACTGCTACAGCAGAAGGATCGTCCCATGGAATTCGTGCTTTCATTAAGCAAGCATGTTTGTCCAATGCTGGATCAAAGACATGTTTTAGTGTCCTGTTAATGCACTGTTTCAGTAAGAGCAAACACTTTAATATAAGGGGTGTTCTGTCTGAGGAATTTCCTAATCCATCAACAAAAGCTTCTTGCAGGAGTAATTATTTAAAATACTTATCCGAAACGCTCTGATTGTCTCTATTGTGATCCTGAGGGTAGTACAACCACTATTTATCAAGTGAAACAGCTAAGTAGCTTCCCAGGATCCTAACTTTGGGTTCTGTGGCACTCATCAGAAAAGGAGATAAAGCTTTTCTGGGGATAAAGCTCTCTGACACTCCTGAGTTTACTGGTGGTCTACGAGGGGAGCAGAGCTTGGGTTGGTTCCTGCATACTTCATCTACTTTAGCTATGCTTGGCCCAGTGCTTGTACTAATCATCCAGGCCCAAACGAGTGAGTTTTATCAGTGACTGAAGAGGAGAACCCAGTGTAACGGGTCCCCTCATTAGCTGAGTCAAATTGAGTCCATGGAGAAGCAGAGTAATTACTGCAAGACTGTAGGGGCCAAGTAGTCCTGTTGCCTCCACAAAATATGTGAGGGAAGCAGCTAGGGAAATACTGTGCCTGGTTTTGTTGTTTGTGCTTATGAGAGCATGTGAAAATGTGGAGGTTAGTTTAAAAAAAAAAAAAAAAAACTGCCAGAAGAGTTCAGTTTTTAGAAAACATTTCTTATCATAAGAGGCTTAGAAACTCTTAAGCAGCTTAAGATTTAAGCTACTCAGATTATTAAAAAATAAAAAATAAAAAAAATCAGGAGGTGATCACAGTGAAAAGGTTTCTGAAAGCTGATGGCTCTCTAATCTATCAAAACCTATGAAACCTCTCATGGCATAGAAGCAATGGAAGTAGTGAGATTTTCCTCGTCAAACATGTCTGGGAAAGACACTAACAGTGTGACAAACCTTCGGAGGAAATAAGCTGGGCATGAGCTGGATTTTCCATCGCTTGAATATATTTTAACTGTGAGACAGAGTCGTTGGCTGTGCACAGGAGTTGTGTGTGAGAATTTATTTGACTGGTGTTATGCAAGTGGTCGATCAAGATGACAGTAATGGCATTCTTTATGGTGTTATTCTCCTGAAATTTTGAAGTATTTTGTTTTTAAAGGATGTTCAAATAACAAACCTAAAGGAATGCAGTACTACTATTTGCCTTGTTTCTAGACATGCCCTTTCACAAACATGCACGCAAACACTTCTGCAACATCCTCCAGATGTTCTTTGAGTCCCTTCTTATCTTTTCTATTTACTAGTTCTCCATTTAGCAATGTCAAGACAAATAAATACTGTTATTTGTGCTTTCTAATGTTGCGCAGGTGTTCCCTTAAATAGCACTTCCTACACTTTATAGATACTGTTGGATTTTTGGCTTTTCAGATATTTTTTATCATATTTTGTCATTATGCCCTTTTTAATTCCATTTTTAAATATCAGTGAAGTTGAAAGAGACTTTTTTTTTTTTCAGTTACCATTAACTTCTGGTGTTAATTTCTGCATTATGAATTGCCATTCTTGGAATTTAGATCAGAGTTGTACACGTTTGGGATAATGACTGTTCAGGAGAAACATTTGGTCTATTATTATGCGTAACACAGCCACCTTACTAATCAGCAATTGTCTAAAAGTCATAAATAATCTTCTTTTGCATAATCGTGAGTTACATATTTGGTATATGAGATGGTGTGGTACTGATGTCAAAGAGGTGCTCCAATAGATAATAACAAGCAAAGCCTATAAAGCTTTCTGGATGCATTTTACAATAATAATAAAATGCATAATGCTATTATGCCAATTCCCAGGGGCCTGAAGTATCAAAAGTTGGCAAATTCTGCCTGTTCACCTGATCCTGTATTTGTAACCCTTTGTGATTCGTATTTGTAACCCTGCCCAAGTATCAATACAAAGTTAGTTTGTCAATTGCATTTCAAACTAGAGGGAGGAGAGGAACAATTCCTTCCAAACCTTGTGAGGGCTTTAAGAGTATTGAGGTAATTAGGTGCTGCTGTGGACAATCTGGAGAGCAGTTACATTTGCATGGGCGGTGGCAGGCCCCTTGTTGTGCGTCTGAAATTCTGATTTTAAAGTACTCGCAGGGAATGCATTCTTCCTCAGGTGTAATGGTATCAGTATACAACGTGCTGTCAAATGAAACTATTTTTCCTTATCTTACTTGTATAAACAAGAGCACCGCTGCGTTTCTCTCAGCTGTGTTTCAGGCAGAACCAAATTTTACTTTTCAGCTGCAAATTATTGGATTTTGGCAGTGTGAAAGATAAAATATAGCAAGTCCAGATGGTACAGATGATATCCAAATTGGCATATCTGGCAATTGCAAAATAGTCAAGCCATGACATCAGAATTTGAGGATACTGAGGGTAAGACTTGTAAAGAAGATGTCCGTGAACTTCCACAGGAGCTAATATCCTTAAAAATTTTGACTCAGTGAGCATTGTCATGTAAATAAGAGTTTGTCAGAATAGTCCACCAGAAGAAAATAAACACTAATCTTGATCAGCTTGTCCCACTCTAGATCATGAATTATGTAGCCAATTACAAGAATTAAAATGGGATTCTCTTGGGAGGTACGGGCAAGAGTAGGTTGGTGGGCATGGAAGCAGCTGTCAATTGTACGTTTTGGCCAGGACTGTGTTGTCTTCAGTATCGTGTGGTCCAAGCCATGTAGTGTTGTCAGTGCCCTTGCTGTTTTTACAGCTGCCTGTTTTTTCGTGGTTGTTCTGTCCTTCATGCTCTGCGATTCGTCACCATCGTTATCATCTATGTATCTTATCGTATGTCATGTTCTTTGATAGAGTCATTTGAGTTGGAAGGGACTCTTAATGGCCATCTGGACTAACCCTCCTGGAATAAACAGTGACAACACATCTACAGGTTGATCAGGTCCTCAGAGCCGTGTCCAGACTAACCTTGAATGTCTCCAAGGTTGGAGCATCCACCAGCTTTCTGGGCAACCTGTGACAGTCAGACACCATCTCCCCTCTGCTGCCATCTGTCACACGGTCACAAAACATATCGGGATGTTGGTGAGAATGTTCAAGTTCTATTGCCATTCCACCAACATCCACCTCTGATGTTGTGAGTCAACGTAATAAAATAGGAGTCATCCCTTTCAGAGCTTCTGTTTGTTTGGTAATTCTTGTGTCCAACTACTTTTTGTAGTTCTTCTAAACCAAGAAGTCATTCAGCACTATGGAAAATGACAAGCATTTTTCTTGATTGTAATTTGGAACTAAAGTCTAGAAAACCATTCTCTCCTATCTCACGTCTCTCCTGTTTCCTTTTCCTCTCTCTGTAGTGTTTGAGTGAGTAGTTATGGTCCTACGGTTTTCCTCTTCCTCTTGACTGTGTGCGGACCTTATTCTTTTTCTTTTCCATTTAAGCAGCTGTTCCCCATTTATTTGGAGATTACCTGAAAATGCTTCAGTAAGCACTTGAAAGTGAAGCTTAGCAGAAAAAGGGGCCTATTCCTTTATAATTCAGGTGGATAGAACTAGTTAGTCCTAACAATTTATAAGGTGGTATCCTTTTCATCCCCTACAAATTATCTCCTCAGTCCCCTTCCATTGCAGTCTTTAGAAATCCTTGGTATCTTTTCTCTGACTACAGATAAATTAGGGCTGTTCTTCTGTATCAGAAAATAACGCAGAATATTTCCAAATATGTTTTTCAGCATTGAAATAGCTAATACAGCTAAGCTGGGACCAGAGAAAACTGCTTCAGAAGTCAAGCAGCTGGTATCCTATAGAAAGGTGATGAAAAAGAGCTCTGATCTGAAATATGTTTGAACTGATGGGGTCACACTCTCACAGATTCTACGTTTACCTCCTGTCATTCTAGTCTTTCAGTCCTTATTTTCTTCCAGAATTTGAACAAAAATGTGTTTGTTCTATGTTCTGTTTCTGCAGTGAATTTGCTGTTCCAGGTGCATCCGCAGTACTTGGGTATTCAGTGCCAAGGCACAGATGAGTAGGGAATTTGTTTTGTTTGAGAATCTAGTTTGCTGCTTGTTTTACTGCTTTTCTACTCACTTTTTTTTTATTTTTTACTTTATTATAATTTACTATTCTTTTTGTGCTCACAAAACATCTGTTTGTACAGTAGCCTTGATATTTAGGTCATTGGATGATTACTTAGACGCTGTTAAATGGAGAACCACTTAAGTCAGAAATGGAGCTTTTCAGTATCTTCTGCAGTACAATGAAGTAACTCCCTCTTCCCATTGTACTTTTCATTGTTGAAGATCTCAATTTGTCTGATATCCTACCCTTCATGACTCATGCAGCCTTCATGCGGTGTTGTCTCACTGATAAACACCCTTGTGTAAAACTAAAGATAACAGCCCAAGGCTATGTAAACAGTTGTATGCTTAAAAGATGGCTTCAGCAGTGTAAGCAGCTTGAATAAATAACAATTTGTGACTACGTTTATGTTACTGATAATATTTAATCACTTCCATCAGATGGCAGACAGCTGAAAGTCTCCAGCTTTGTAAAGAGTATGTGTTGCTGAGCCTCTCTTTTGACTTCTCAAACGTTGCAAGTTTTGTGTGGTAGAGAGACAACTATTTGCTATGAACACCTCATTCCCTTAATTTCAGCCTGCATCTGTGACTAAAGGTTCCTGAAGTGCTTACATCCCTAAATAGGTAGGAGTAACATTATTAAGTGCATAAAATACAACTAACGTTCAACATCCCCGTAAGTGACTACATTTTCACAAGGGTGAGGAGACCTCTGATAGCCAACAGATGCAACTAAATCAATTTAACTTCCTGAATTCAGTCATTCCTCTGCCTTTTGCAGTAGCAAGCGTCTGATCTGACAGAAGTCTTCACGTACACCATTTAAGTTAGCCAGATATCCACATGGCCAGCAAAATACTTTCTCCTGATACAGTGAAGACTGTCCCGGTACTTGGAAAATCTTAATTCTTCTTTCTTCCTGATGAGATTTGAATGGCAATGCTTTTCTATGTCTGTAAAAGGCAAAGCAGCAACCTACACACTGAGCATCCTTGAGTATCACAAACCATGTTCTTTTTGTTCAAGCTTTGCCATTTTGCATGGAACGTGTAAGTATTAGCCAGAGAAAGAAAGCAATCACTGGAATCTGCTCCTCAAGAAAAGAGAGGGGAGCCAGAAGAGTCTCTGGAGGAGATTCACATTAAAAAATACACGGTGAAGTGTGAGTTAACCAGCTTCATAAGATGGGGAAGGGTATGTGTGAGATAAGCACAGCTCAGTGACATGTTCTCCTAGTTAGAAATCACTCTGTGTTTATTTTGTGGTACTTACACCAATGACGATAGCTTTTTTTAGTTCCTGGCTACCTTGGAAGAGGGGCTGTTTCTGGCCAAGAAAAATATGTTCCATTTCCTGGTTTTTAGGTTGTTTTTTTTTTTTTTTTTTCTGTTTTTTTTTTTTTTTTTTTTTTTTTTAAGAAAAACACCTGCAAAGTACTTAAAGTAGAATGCATGAATTAGGTGCATGAAAACACATACGTAGGTTTCCTTTTTTACTGAATTCAGTGTAGGAAAAAATAAACGTAAGTGCAGATAATTTGCTCAGATCTGAAATTGATTTTCCATTACTTAATATCTCTGTGCTGGAAATAGGAACAAATTAAATTTGCATTACCTTTATAATAGATGGGTGTGTATTTTTAGAATGAAGATTTCAAGTAGGCATGTTTGTGTTCTCCTATAAAATAAATACATCACTTGTGGAATCCTTTTAAGATTCTATAGAACTACTTCAAAAGTAATTTTTAAAAGTAATTTATGAAGTTGATGTTTATACCTATCCATTTGGAGAATAAGAGAAATTAATTTACCTATCCCTCTCTATGAATAACCTACTTCTCTCTAAGCTGCTGATGCGGGTAAAATCTAAGTGCACACGTTCCACCAATAAGCTGGCACTTTTCCTTTCATAAGATATACATTAAAAAATATTCGTAGGGTATATTCAAAATCAGTATGCTCTTGTGCTATCTACTCTCGGAGTACCTCCTGAGATTACTTCTTCCCATGCAGAATGCTGAAACCATTTTCTGTCCTGCCACCCCATGCTCTATCAGTAAATGCTGATACTGGTGTCTGTATGGGAACTGCTGAATCAGGGCCTGAACCTCTGATTGATCACCTGAGGCAAGCACTGGTCAGCCACAGGAGCACAGGTGAAGGCAATTCTCCTGTGCTGCTGGAAGGGGTGGAGCCTGGCTGCAGCTCTCCTACAGCCATTTAAGAGCTGGCTACAACTGGGGAAGGATCTCTTCTGGAGATCGTTCCTCTTGGAGTCTTCTCAGCAATCCCAGGACAAGGGTAAGCTTTCCGTCTGTTCTTCTTTAGCGTGGTAACCTTGTATGTTTCTTAATTGTAGCATCCGTATATTCACTGATTATACAGTGTCAGGATGCAATTTTTAAAATAAACAACAGAAATAAATTATTCACTTGCTTCATTAATGAAGTCCTTAGACTGCCCAGCGGAGAAACTGAGATGCTTAACACACAACTTGTATTTGGGTTTAACTGGCATGCTGAAAGGCCAAATACAGACTTATTCTGAACAGCATTTCACCTGCTGTAGTGGGCATAGTTTAAATTTTAATTTTTGTTTTCTCCAAAGTGATAAGAAAAGCTCATCTCATAGTCTTTTAATCATCTATTCACTGTATATCATTAACATTTGGTGCTACAAATTGCTTATAAACACCATCCAGATAATGATTTGCAACTCATACACGTGTAATTTCACTTACAGTGACTAAGAGTCAGCAGAGGGTTACAGAGCAACAAGGGAGCTTATTATTTATTGCTAATTCTTATATTCTGTATAATGCTCATTTTTGTTGCATGCTTGTTAGGTATTTTCTCCTAATTGGTTAATACTGCATTTATCTTCTCCTTCTATATACTTTTAGGAAAGGAAGGTTCAGGTATTTTTTTGCTTTACACATATATGTGTACGTCTGTAGCTTCATTTAACCCACTGAGCGTCTCAAGCTGTGCGTGTGGGGGTGCGCTACCTTTAAGCCTCTTCTAGTGGTGAAAATTTAAGCGTAGTTAATGCTTATTGTAAGAGAAAAGCAAAGTAGCTGTCATATCTTCTGGCGAGTAAAGGTTGAATATATGAAAGGTGGGATGTTATTTTAATTAAAGAGAAAGCGATGTTGGTCACCTGGGCAACTCCTTGTTATGCTGTGAGCACAACCTAGTGACCTCAGAGTGCTTGTGGGACTTTGATGGCTCTGTATGTAGAGAGCTGGTGTGTGATGGATAGATACAGGGGAGCTCCCAACCCTGTTCCAACACCCTGCTGCTTTGGACGCCAGAAAGATTTTGATAGTATAATAGACTTCTGCAAAAGATTTTCTGTCCTTTAACAGTTGTGAATAGTAGTGAATATTTAATACAGTTGTTAATAGTATAGCCCTTGCAGAATATCTGATATATTGAGCCATTATAGAGAATATAGAATACACTTGGTAGCAGTACTGCTACAGAAGCTGCCTAGTAATAGTGTAAGGCTCTACAAAGACGTGATTTTTTTTTTATTCACAAAGTTGATTATTCCTTCAATTTTAAATTATTTTCTTTTAAAAAAAAAAAACAAAACACTTCTGTATTACAGATAAATCCTTCTCTCGGTATGCATAGTATTAATGTCAGCTGATTTACTTCAAAGCAAAGATGCAGATAATTTCTTTTGTGGATAGCTGTTCAGTTAGCAGATGACACTTCTGACTTTCCTCATATAATTAGTGAGATCAGTAGTATTTGTGAGGGTACGGTCTCTCTCCATATAGTAAAGTGGATAGTATGAACAGTTCAAGTAGAGCAACCGATTAAAACAGAAACCTAAGTAATTGTCATTCTAAGACAATGTAAAATTGTGTTCTAAAGCCAACTTTAATGACCAATGTAAAGGTTTTTTGGGGGGTTGGGCATTGTTGGTAGAAATAGCTTAAGCTGTGACCGCTGCTAATAGCTCGTAGTATTGACAGATCTTTGACCGTAGTAGTGAGACCATTTCTTGGGCAGCACGTGGTTAAGCTGTCTGCCATAAAAGCCAACCCTGTTACTGCCATTGTAACAGGGATGGTACTGTACCTGAAGTGCACTGAAGTCACAATAACATGATTTTCAATGCAGTCACAGCTGCATCCAGGAAAATCAAACTTCCAGCCAAGAAGTAATTAAATTTGTACAAGCCGAACTGTCTCATTCATAACAAGTCATCATGAACAACTCAAAAAAATGAAAGGATATAAAATTGCTAGTAGCTAGAGCATGAAGAATTGGAACAAGGCATAGTCTGATAAACTGATTCAGTTACAGATTTATTCTTGGTGACTTGCCATTATAATGAAGTGAGATGAGTGAAATGTGGTTATATTTGACATATCACTGGATCTGTGTTATCCAGAAAGAGGTTTTTTTGCTGAAGAATTATGATGTGCTTCTCTCTTGACAGATGAGTTGATTTAAATTTTGAGATGCTTGGAAGTACTTCTTAAATCCCTAAGCATCTCTTTCCAAGTAGAGATACACTTCTATAAGAATAAAAGTTGTGATGTTGTGTAGTGTGGCTCGTATTTTGCCTTAAGTAGGCACTTTGGGAATATTTTCAAAAGAGTTTGTGCGAGGTATGTCTCATCTAAATTTAAAACTCTACCTTAATTCTATGGTGAAATCATCCCGATCTCTGTAGCCTATTCATTTATAGCTACGCACAGTTTTCATAATGAATAGCTGCCTAAGCTACCTACGTTCATAACAAGTATTCTGCAGCAGGAGCAGATCAGTGGAATGAGACTGCTGAGAGGCTGCTGTGTTCTGGGGACAGGAGGCTGCTTGGGGACCGTGGCTGCAGCACAGCGGGAGTGCAAGGGAAAGCTGTGGCCAGAAGGGAGGTCTGTCCTCTGAGGGTGCTCCTGGAGGTCAGCCAAAAGTAGGTGAGGCACTGGGAAATCCCGATCTCAAGAAAAATGCCCACAGGACGTGTCATCCCAGCTTCTACAGGGTGGTGTTGTACAGTGTATCGTTAACACATTACAGCTCAGTGCAGGCACAGAACAGTAGCCAGTTATTTCAGTGTTTGCCTGACCGGAGGAAAGTTGCACGTTCAGTCACTTGGTTGTCTGAGTGTTTTTGACCAATGGTTTTACGTTTGGCAAGCATAAAATATGCAAAATATTACATAACAATTATAGTTCTCCTTGTATGATACTTATTACTATGCCTTCTTTTCTGTTGGTTTAATTTCAGTGTATTTGAAACTTTCAGATTGACATTTCCAAGCCAAACTGGAGCAAAATACAGTGTTGTGCTTAGATTTAAAACGCTGTAATAGTTTGATACCTATGAAGGTCTTATATTGCCACGGTTTGGAAAAACAATAATCAGTGAGTTGAAAAACTCTTTCACATCTGACCGTGTTTAATGAAGGTATAAAGATCTCAGTATTGCCACAGTTGCTTGCTGATGTCTGGTAGCTTGTTATTTCTTCAGAAACTGACCTTATTTGAGAGGCCATAGAAAGCATAAGCGGATGAACAAAAGTTTTGAGAAAGACACAGCAAAGACAGAGGCAGTGGAAGCAAAACTGAGTGCAGAGCTCACTCAGACTGATGGGAGAAACATTTTTGGAGTGAGGTCTTTTGGAACACAGAAAATATACAGTAGTGAAATGTGAGATATACTGGTGAACAGCAGGAAGAGGTGGAAAAAAGTACCATGTATGAACCAACACTTGAGCGCTGTACCATGGCCAATATTATCATTGCAAAAAGTAATCAGGACCTGAGGTTTATATATTGCACGGACAGATGTAGATGATGAAACGCTCTCCTTAGTCATCCTACAGCGTGACATCTTTCTTCCGTTAATGACAAGTGAAAAAATTCTCTTCAAGTCCTAAAACTAAGGATCACAGAACTATTCTGAGTCCAACCTATTTTCTTAGAAACGGGCTTCTTAAAGTCAAAGTTTAGTAGGAAATACCATAAAGGCAGGAGTAAGTCATTTCTCAGAGGAATAATAGGTTATCTACAGAATAAATTCAGACGTGTCAATTAAAGTAAGTATCTTCTTCAGATTGCTGAATTCTGTTTATTTGATGAGATCTCTTGTTATAATCCTACGTGGAAAAATGCTTTCTAGGAGAATATTTGTTATGTGGAGAAGATGAAAAAGCGTCATCTTTAAAAAATTCAGGTTTCATGCTGAACTGCTCACAAATAAACTGGAGTGCAATTTTAATAATTGAAGTTTCTCACTTTAGATTTAAAAAAATAATCCAGTTAGTTATAAGCTGTGATAGTAGTACGTTCTTGCACGCTTTTTAGGGATGCTATTGTATGTACTACTGCGAAGAGAGAAAACCGTAAAACAAACAAGCCACATGACGTTCTGTAGCTGTGTGCTTTTTAGGTGTGATCTTTCCCTTTGCACCTGACAGCTCAAAGTCACAGTAACTTAAGTAGTGACGTGCACTCTGGGAATAGCATGTGTTGCAAAGATTTCTGTTGCTTCTCCCCAGCCTCCAAATGCATGGTTTTAGGAAGTATACGTTTCGATTCTTTCATGGCAACTTTTATTTCTGTAGTGTCCCTATCGTGTGTGTCTTTAACTTTTATTTTTAAAATGATTCTTTTTTCCACAAATCCCTATCTTATTATCTCCCACTGTCATGTTGCACTGTCTAGCCTAAGGTGGGGGTACAAGCCGGTATCTGTCAGTCTAGACTTAAATGAAGTTTTCTTTCACGATATGACAGCACATTGCTAAGAAACATTCTCAAAGTTTGGGGATTTTGTGTACAAAATCAGAGGCATGAGAAAGCCAGACATCGTTTCCTGTTTCTATGGCAACAGGATGGTGTGTCTAGCTCAGCTATTTTCTCCTTCTATGATTTTATAGATAGCTGGGATGAATCCAGTGAAGTTTAATATCGTCAAAAATAGAAGAATTCTAACTGAGTCTAATCAGAAATAGCAAGCCATAAAGGACAATCTCATCTGCAAATAAAATACAAATAGGGAAAAAGTCAGTTATTGCATCTTCTGATAACGTGAAGGCAAATACATAAACCATTCTGGAGTTGCAAAACAGTTCTGTGTGCTCCAACTTTGCATTTGGCTAATGGGTAAATTCCTGCACTTTATGTCCAAAAGCTTCCTGCGGTACACCGTCCCCTTCTGCAGCACATCCCTCCTCCAGAAAGTAAATGACAAATTTTATCCGGAAAGCAGAAATATTTGTTTCACCCAAACCAAAAGAAATATTTCAAGTAAGGCCCAGAGAAAACAGAATTTAAAAACCCATACAGAATAACTGGCACGTTTACCAGGTTTGATCATTCCTCTAAATTTGAAATTGAATCCAGTTGAGTTCGAAGTACGCTTACACATTTGGATAATTAAGACAAAGATCTTAACCGTATGAATTTCCACCATACTAACATCTTAGCAACTTCACAGGAAGGAGCGGTCTCAATGTCATATGTGCAGCTGGGTTACCCTCTTTTAATGGATCTGCAGAGTTCCATTTAAATGAACAGCAGAGCCTCTTATTTTTTAACAGGAAACAAGTTCACCTGATTCTGGGTTGCATGCCAGAATCACGAGGCTGACACAGTCCTCCATAAGTTTCTACCTCTTCCAGCACACAGTCGTTTACTGTTGTTAAGTACTACATTTACCTAAGTCTTCAGTTACGTGCATTGATTAGGTGTCAAGTAAATCCTAATCAAAAAATGAAATCATGCTTATAAAATGAATGAATGCTTTAACTGTTACGTGTACTATAGAGAGTCAGGGAAGCTTCATTGTTTGGCAGATGGGCTGACTCCCACATTAAGAAATTCATACTTCAGTCTCAGAAAAGTAAGGAAGAACATATGTGTTTGCTGGAAAAGAAAAAAAAAAAAACCTTTCCTTTTTTTTTTTTTGCCAGAGCAACCAATGTGGCAGTTCCATTTTCTATCACTTACCACTTTCTTTCTATTTAAAATTCAAATGTCACTAGCCAAGAAAAATTTGGATATTAAGACATGTAAAGGGTTCTCAGCTAAGAACAATCACTGCAGAGAACGTCACAAAGATTTGCAACGTTCAATTAGAACAAACTTACTCATCCCATTCTATCTTTGCTCTTGTTTTTCTTATGCATCCTTCCCATTAATAGTTACTATTTCAATGTTTTTTTTTTTCCAGCCGCTTCTTGTCTTTCCTTAAGCCAAAATCATTTCACTTTATAACTCTGTGTAGTCCTGTATGCATTATTTTCACACAATTATACGTCTACTTAGTAACCCTATGATTTTCCTCCTGCATAAGTACTCTCCAAATAATGGGAACAGTTTACCAGTTAAATCTACATTTATGTATATTTATATATATATATATATATTTTTTTTTTTAATATCAGAATCTATATGCAGACTTTAAATTTTTGAATCGCTATTTCTTTTCACTGCTAGGAATGGGATTTACCCTAATCCTCATTTCCAGACACCAAAAGTCATATACATGTCTTTTGTATAGGCTAGATGAAATGAAATGTGTGTTGTATTAATGAAGGTGAAAAGATGCTGTTCATCTTCAGGGGTTACGCAGGACTGGGATGTAAATTCTGAGCTCCAGACACTTGCAAAATAGATGGTGTTGAAATATGTGAGAATATTTTAAAATCTTTGAAGGTAAGTTGAAGGCGTATCCACATTTTGCAGATATTCCAGTAACTAGCCTCACAGGCATTGTGGTCAAAAAGGATCTATTTGCTGTAAGGCAGCTTTTCAGAAACTACAGTCTCAACTTGAGATATCTGAGAGTTTTTTTTTCTAGTGTCAAAAGCCTGGTCACATTTCTTATACGCTAGAACCATGCTGAAGTAATAAAGTAAATACATGGCACGTTAATGAATAAGATATCCTTACTACCTAAAGTAGCATTCAAGGTACTTCTAGCTGACAATATGAAAAAGCTCAAAGAACCTGCTGTGCGAAGTCCCTTGCTTTTGTAATGGTTTAAAAATGCCCTGACTAATGCTATTTTACAGCAGCGTTTGTTCTGATTAGTGGCTTTAGTGTCACTGGTAATGAGGTAATCCCTTACTCAGTTGTGTATGTCCATGTTCTTTAGCGGTTATGGGTACTATTTTCATTTTAAGAGCTGATGCGTAGCAAAGCAAGAGAGTGCTCTTGAGTTCTGTATTTTTTCCAAAGCAAAAAGACAAATGGCTGAGAATTTGTGACAGGTTTCTTTACTCTTCACAAAAGAAAATAGACTCTTACTGTCACTGCCTCTGATGTGGCACTCAGAGACAATAACAGCTTGGCATTAAAATGTGTTTCAACCTTTCTGTAGGAATGTCAATCAAATTTGTTGACTGTTCTTTGCACTGTAGTTTACTTTCCCAACGTGCACCGGGGGCTAGAGGCAGGCTGAACTCCTCCATCACCTGCGCTGCTCGCCAGGCTCAGGCCACCAGGTGCCCGACTGCCAGCACTGCCTGGAGCTGGCCCATCCACACAGTGTGTGGGCACACAGCACTCCAGGGGTCACCTCCAGCAGTGCCCAGGTGGGGATGGGCTCCTCCCATGTGTACGTAGGGCCACCAGTAGCAAAAACTGGCTCTGATGGTACAAAGTGAGCCCTGTAGGTGGTCTTATTTGTTGAGCTGCTTAGTGTTACGGAGACAGAGTGTGCGCGCTTTGGCTGTCCCTTCTTCTTATACTTTCCCTTTGTATGCAAATCAAACAGTAAACCAAGAATAGCCTTGAAGTTCTATTCTGCAAAATATTCCTTTCACTATTCCTGTCCACTCGCTCTCCACAATCTTCCTTAGCTGTGCTCTATTATATTTTACAGGGAAGGCAGTAGAACACGTCAGTATTGATTCAACGCTCAAAAATATGTCTTGCAGCAAGTTGAGTTTTCCACTGTATTGTCAAAGACCTTCTTAACCCCCCAGCTCCCGGCAGCGATAGCATCAGCAACTAGATTTTTCACTTAGGGAAAACAAGCTAGCAAAGCAAAGTCATGTTTGTGCTCTTCTAGCCTTTAAAAAACTAAGAAAGAAGCATTTTCTTGTGATGCTGTTTGTGTCATCCCTATAGCTGGGGATCCAAATCGTGTTAAAAAAGAGAAAGCAGAATAAAAATTAAGTAAATTGGGAAAAAAAATTAGGATGCAGGACACTCTCTAGTACTTTGCTTCGCTCTGTTATGTGACAGGAATTGTCAGCAGGCTGATCAGGCTTGCAGTGGAAAAGTACTGCCAGCTTCAAGCAACAAAAGCAGCAATCCCAGCCGTGTAGGGCTCTGAGGGTTGTCACCTCGAGCTTACCTAGATGTTTAGGATTTGCTGTGCAACTCATAGTCACCTCTGTTTTTATGCATGTACATGTGTAGGGAGAAGTGACTTATTTGTCTCTTAAAGCAAATTCAACTCAGCTGAATTCTTGGGGACATTGTCAAATGCACAACTTGGCACAGATGACAACTTTCTTAAAATTTGGCTGTACCTTAGGACTGCCCATTTCCCTTCCATAATTAGAGCAATTCAAGAAGAGCTGCAAACCACGCATGCCGATGTTGTACAGGTCTGGTTCAAATGCAAGGTATACTGTTTACAATTAACCCTGCAGAAAGTAGTTGCTAGAATGAAGTAAGAAGCCCAACAAGGTTATTTTATGATAATGATAATGAAATTTTTCAAGCCTGCCTATCAAAACAGTTCTTATGTTCCACCTACAATATTATGTTGCTCTGCAGACAGCATGTACACACCTGCACATGAGTGGAGGAAGAATAAAGAGAAAATTGGCCTCTGTGCATCCTCTAGCAATTTTTACGTTTCTGTGCTAAGCAATTATGGGATAAAGTACTGTAAAATGGCCCTGACCCAAGCTGTCCTAAAGAAGAACCAGTTTTTGCACAGTGCTCTGAAGCTGAAGAGTTACGAGAGGCTCAGGATTGCTGATGCGATGTAATGCATGCCAAGTCTTGTAGGCAGAGCATCTCCTATGAAGTGTTTTACACTTTACACAGTTTCAAAATATTGATGCAATTAGACTTAAACACACAATGTTTAGTTATATTAATAGCATAATTAATATTTACTTTCCTAAGAAAGCATTTGGAGACTTAATTGTACCATGCCCAATGCAGGGATAGCAAGTGATGAAAGATGATGCATTACAATGTGTCTGAAGTAGGCTTCCTGTGATTTCTGATCATTTGTCTTCAACCTGTAGGAGTGTGTTTGCCTCTCCTGTTTTGCCGAGAGCACATCTGCATGGTGCAGTGAGGTGTAATGTCGGGACACTGCTCTGGCTTTTCCTCTGAAAGAGCTGGTCTTGGTGTCTGTCCTGTGCTTAGACATTCTTCTAACCTTGAGATCAGGCATACAAACACACACTTATTTAATTATTCACTATTATTTGTGTATGGCTTAGACTCTTTTTGTGTCCTTTAAGAAACTTTTTGAACCCCATTGAGTAAAGCTACTAAGTCAGTCCTGTAGTTAGGTAGATTTTTAAAGAACAATCACAATGTACTTGACAAATATATCAGAATACTTTACTGACTGAGAGAGCATTTGATACCTTCATTCGTTATTTTATTACTTTACAGTAGAGAAATTTTTCCATTGAAATCAGATTTGTCTGTCGTGGGGAAAAAAGTCATTTGCATCTTCTTGTGGGAAAGGGAGGATTAATGCCATCGAACACTTAGAAACTCTTAATACTTAATGTCTTCAATATAAGGCATTTTATACAGTAAGAAAGAATTTCTGAAGACCCTGGAACACAGGTGCCCAAACATTTTACCTATTAATAACTGCCTTCTTATGCAGCTTCTCTCTGGGAAGGGAACTGGGTATGCTAACTTAGATATTTGTGAGGAACGCTGTCCTTGGGCTGTTGGGTTTTGTTTATTTCTTTGGTTTAATGTACTGAGAGCAGTATGAAGCAGAATAAATGCACAAATGAAAAAAAAAAAAAATGCCCCATTTTGACAGTGAGGCAAGCATTTACAATAAACTCCTTGGGGCAGGAGAACAGCGTATGTGCATTATGTATGGCAGGTACCCAACCGAAAAAGACGAGTAACACAGTAAAAGAAAACCAATAAATGTATATAAAGAATCTGTGAACTTTAGACATTCGTAAGGCAGTATTTTTTGACGTAATGCTGGAAAAAAAGGAAGAAAAAAAAAAAACCCTGACTTTATCGATCAAAGTCCTGTAACTGAAGAAAACCTGCAGTGACATCAGGCAAATATTTGGTAGCACAAGATTGCCAAAATTGTATATTAAGTAAGTCCGCATTCATTGTTGTTCATGGGAAAGATGCCACTAAGAGTTCCAGCTTTTCAGCTGTTAAACAGAAACCTACAGTTTCCCTGTGCGTAGGAATGTGGTAGTTGCTCCTCAGCATGGCAGAGCACTGCATGTTTCGGCACCAGTTCTTCCCAAGAGAACGGCTGACAAAGGCCAGATGAACAGCGATGCATTCACACACGCTGGCAGGGACCTGCCTAAGTCTTGGCTGAACTCTCCAGGACTGGCAGCAGCCATCAATCTCTCACTTACTCTCACATGAGCACTAAAACAGCACTGATCAGTGCTTTTTCACACACACACACACACACACACACACACACACACACACACACATTCCCAAGCACTTTTGGACATTGAAATTTGTATTCTTTTTATTCTCTTTTTTTTTGGGGGGGGTAACCAGGGGGAGGTTAGTCAGAACCAGCCCAGCAACCAAAACCTCAGCATGATGCCCTGCTTTTTTTTTTTTTTTCCCGCACACTGTTTTTTATGTGTCCTGCCTCTCACCTCTGTGCAGTGTCACACCAGCGTTTCACATCATGAAGTATCAGTTTCCTTGTCGTCTAACAGAAAATTTGAATGTAGTTGCTAAAAACCTTTGTGTGCTCAATTTGCAGGAGAGCTGCTCCCTCTGCTGAGTTTTCTGTTGATCGCCACCGGCACCTGATGTCCTTCCTCACTATGCTGGGGCCCAGTCCTGACTGGAACGTGGGCCTTTCTGCCGAGGACCTCTGCACCAAGGACTGCGGCTGGGTTCAGAAAGTTGTGCAGGATTTAATCCCCTGGGATGCCGGCACGGACAGTGGTGTTACCTATGAGGTATTTGGATGACTTGCAATGCATTTCACCTAAATTTATTTGCCTGAATTTACCTTAAGTCAGGGAAGAATGAAAGCTATTTAATCCACAGTCACATGGAGTATGTGCCTGTATACCACTCTGCTCATTTTGTTTTTAACCGTATTTATGTTTTCTTTCTTCTGATTGCAGTCACCCAACAAACCTACAGTTCCTCAAGAGAAGATCAGACCGCTTACAAGCTTAGATCACCCACAGAGTCCGTTTTATGATCCAGAAGGAGGATCTATCAAGCTAGTAGCCAGAGTTGTCATTGAAAGAATTGCACGTAAGGTACAGTTTTATACATAAAATCTCAAGGAAGCAAAAACCACAATCTCTTAAGACAAAATTTTTCCTTCTTCCTGTCACCAAATCTCTGCTCCCTAATCTACTTCCAACAAATACAATGGTAGAAAATAACGTTTTTGCATTTTAAACTATCTTAAAATACTCTTTGTCTAACTTCCAACAATTATGAATCTGCTTAGTTGCAGATTATTTTTTTTTTTCTAACAGAACAGTAAAAAGCACGATCTAATGAGTTATTCAGTGTTTTCTCTTGCTGCTGTAGCTCCAGCAGTGCCTCTCAGTGCACTGTCTCAACTGCTTTACACATACACATTCTTACATCCAATCTCCACAATCATTTCTTTCTTTGTAGGGGGAGCAGTGCAACATCGTACCTGATAACATAGATGACATTGTGGCAGATCTAGCACCAGAAGAAAAAGAAGAAGGTACTTTCTGAATTAGTTTGTGCTGGACTATATTTTGTTCCATTCTGCACTGTTATTTCTAGATATAGTAAGAAACTAACTTAGGGGCAGAAATAAGTTTCACTTATTCACACTTACTAGTCAAAAAGTGACTTAGTTTTTCATCCCTTCTAGTACGTATGTGCTATTAGTCTCCACTTATAGAGAAAAGGCATTGCATGTGTAGCTGGAAGATGACAATAAAAATAAAAGCAATGGAAGATAACTTTTAGGGGATTCAACGTAAAGTGTTGTTTTTTGTTTGTTTGTTCTTCAAATCAAATTTGTCAGGTTTTTTGGAGTTAAAATGGAGTGGTTTAGAGTGCAGAAAGAAATAACATTTCATATTAGCATCTAAAGTAATTCCTAGCTAAGTATAAAGAAAGGCAGATGGAAGATAATGTGCTGTTAATGTTTACTGCCTTTTCTTGTTTTTAGATGATACTCCTGAGACCTGCATATATTCAAACTGGTCCCCTTGGTCAGCCTGCAGCTCTTCTACCTGTGAGAAGGGCAAGAGGATGAGGCAGAGAATGCTTAAAGCTCAGCTGGACCTCAGTGTGCCCTGTCCTGATACCCAAGATTTTCAGCCATGCATGGGTCCAGGCTGCAGTGATGAAGGTAATCGAGAGGAAAGGGTAGAGGAGAACAACGCTGCGTAGGGCCACTCTTTTCCTTTAAAGTTCTAAGAAGATATTAGTTGCTGTACGATCTGGGTTATAGCAAAAATAAGAACTGCAGAAGAATACAAATTCAAACGGTCTGTGATGAACTCTGCAGTTTAGCTGAGTGGGTGCATGGAGTACACAGAAGTATAAAGGAAAGGAGTAAAGTAAGCAACACAGAAGACAGGATGTGAGAGGCAACATTAAAGTGACTGCACATAAATGGGCAACTGTAGATTTACTGGTGGGTGGCAGGTGATCATGTAAATATTAGCGATTGAAATGGTCCTCTGTATTTTAGATGGTTCCACTTGCATGATGTCTGACTGGATTACATGGTCCCCCTGTAGTGTTTCCTGTGGAATGGGAACGCGATCTAGAGAGAGATATGTAAAACAATTCCCAGAAGATGGTTCTATGTGTAAAGTGCCAACTGAAGAAACTGAGAAATGTATTGTAAATGAGGAATGTTGTAAGTATTTCATTTAGCTTTGTAAAATCCAGTCAATAGAAGAACTGCCTGATACGTTTTTTCATATGAGCCCTACTACCGAAGGATCTTCTCTGTTTCGTGTAGCCCCTAGCAGCTGCCTTGTCACCGAATGGGGAGAGTGGGATGAATGCAGCGCTAGCTGTGGCACGGGAATGAAAAGACGACACAGAATGATCAAGATGACTCCTGCTGATGGATCTATGTGCAAGGCAGAAACTACAGAGGCAGAGAAATGCATGATGCCTGAATGCCGTAAGTGTCTGTGAATTCATCTCCTCTGCTACAGAAGGAGACATCACTTCTGACATGCTGCTCCATCACACCACAGAACATAGCCTAAGCACAAGCAGCATTGCTTTTTCTGATCCTCCTTGGAATTGGATCCCTTAAGGAAAGTGCGTTATGAACCACTTCCACCAACAGAACCTAAGTATAGGAAAAACATATTCACATTCAGTGGTATGCTACTCACAAGCCATACAGATATAAGCAACTCTAATTTTATGGGATATGAGGTGTATTTAATCATAAGTCAAGAATGATACCGTGCTCTTTTCTTTCAGCCTGTGAGCAGTCCAGGAATTGAGTTGCACCTTTTGTTCAACCAGTCAGCCTCATCCTTATCCTATCTCTGAATATTCTGTTAGTTTTGTGGGTTGTTTTTATTTATTTATTTTTTTTTAAAGAAATGATGAGATTTTCAACAATGACAAAAGGAAATTAAGTTAAATATGGAAGGTAAATATCCCATCTCACAGTAGGTCGGTATGACTTCCAGTTCTGGGTACAAGAACAATACACGTTTTTTTACAGGAATTACTATTGAAACGTACTTTCTTGCTGTTTATCCTCTGATAATATTGAGACTGTGCAGAGATGAATAAGATAGATATAGAAAAAGATAGTAAAGAAAAGGTATTAAAACCAAGCAAGCCTCTTTTTTTTTTTTTTTTTTTTTATCCTCTGAGCTTCTGTAAAAGTATCATTCTGTATAGGTGGTGGAAGGCAGATAAAAGTACGTTTTCCATCTGTGTTATTTTCAAAATGCATACTTTTGTAGATTACGTATAACAAGTACTCACTGCCTTTTTATATTCATATTAGATACTATTCCCTGCCTTCTATCCCCATGGTCTGAATGGAGCGACTGCAGCGTAACGTGTGGGAAGGGAATGCGAACCCGGCAAAGGATGCTGAAATCTGCGGCTGAGCTTGGAGATTGCAATGAGGAACTGGAGCAAGCAGAGAAATGCATGTTACCTGAATGCCGTAAGTTCGGAAACCTTTTATGTGTGGTAGTCTCGGGTCAAAAGTCCATTGCTATTTGTAATATTGTTTCACATTTTTATTTTAATATTGTAACTTACTTAATATTCCTTATAACGAAGCCTAGAGAGTACAAGATAGATGAGTGGACAGTGAAGGCTGATTGAGAACTGGGTGACTGGCAGAGCTCTGAGAGTTGTGATCAGCGGCACAGCGTACTTGGAGGCCTGTAGGTAGTGGTGTTCTCCGGGGGTTGGTGCTGGGTCAGGTCTTGTTCAATATCTTCATTGCTTACGTGGATTACGGGATAGAGTCCAATCACAGCAAGTTTGCTGATGATACAAATCTGGGAGGAGTGTTTGACTCAAGAAGGCTGTGCTGCCACTCAGTGAGACCTGGACGGACTGGATAGTTGAGCAGGTTTAACAAGAGCAAGTGTAGAGTCCTGCACTTGGATAGGAATAACTGCATGCATCAGCACAGACTAGGGGCTGACATGTTGGAGAGGCGCTCTGCAGAGAAGGACTTCGGCATCCTGGTGTACTACAGGCTGGCCATTGAGCTAGCAGCGTGCCCTTGTGGCCGAGAAAGTCAGCGGCATCCTGAGATGTATTAAAAAGAGTGTGGCCAGCAGGTGAGGGAGGTGATCATGCTCCCCTACTCTGCCCTGGTGAGGCCACATCTGGAATACTACGTCTAGTTGTGGGAATGCACTCTGAAACCTGGAATGCTGTATAAACTGCTTTCAGTTTCCGTAGAGGGTGGGTCAGCAGTTGGTAAGAGCAGTCATTGCCTCCTTGAACTCTCTTGCTCTGATTCTTGCTCTCCATCTGTATTACTCCTAAATCCACCCACAGGAGCATTTTACTTTATTTCTTGTTGTGTACTTTTGGCTATTGAGAGCTAGATTATGATTATGTCCTCGTCTTGCCTTACTTAGTCTTATGGTGATGAGCAATACTGCTTTAGGTATATGGTTATTCCATATTTAACATAATACCATAACTTCAGGCTACACTTTGTGTACTTCCCAATAGCAAACAAGTCAGAATGAATTTTAAGTATGTCCTATTTCGTACTCAAATGCAGAATGTGCCTTTGTGAGGAAGGAAGGAAATAAAAGTTTAGCATCACTCACGAGATTCTTTTGGTCCACAAAACAAGCAAGAAAAAGGCTCCGTCTTTGATACAGCTCTGACCTGTACTTTACCCTTATTACTAATAATCTACATCCCTTTGCAATCCAGGAATGTCACGTAGGCCAGCGCATGGTGCGGAGGCAGCAGCATTTTAGTTTTAGATCTTACTCGACTAAAACCTCGCTCTTCTTGGGTAGTGCATACTTCTGATTGCTTTGCTGTCTTTGTTAAGAGCAATAGCCTAAGGCTTTGCAAAGTGAACAAGATCTGTTTGCTTTTAGTGCCATGTTGCCAGCTGGTTTCTGAGGCTCTACATCTAACTTGCTTATTTTTCACAAAAAGTATTGGCTAGAGAAGGCTTTTCTATTGCAATTTGCTAATTCAGCTTTTATTAAATACTGTGAATTATCATTTTGGTTATCATTTAGTAGGGTGTGAGCTTTAGGGAGTACTGAAAAGATGAAAACTTCTAAGGCACAGACTTACTAGCATAAGTCCACATACTAGCAGCCTTTCACAGAATCATAGGGGTTGGAAGGGATCTCCAGAGATCATTGAGTCCAACCCCCTGCCAATGCAGGTACCCTACACCAGGTCACACAAGTCATTGTCCAGGCGGGTTTTGAATATCTCCAGAGAAGGAGACTCCACGACCTCCCTGGGCGGCCTGTTCCAGTGCTCCATCACCTCACCTAAAGAAGTACTTGCGCACATCTGTGCAGAACTTCCTATGCTGCAATTTCTGGCCGTTTCCCCTTATCCTGTCTCCACACACTGCTGAAAACAGTCTGGCCTCACCACTCTGCCCCCCACACCTTAGATATTTATAGACCTGGATCAGGTCTCCTCTCAGTCTTCTTTTCTCAAGGCTGAACAGACCCGGTTCACTCAGCCTTTCTTCATAGGGGAGATGCTCCGGGCCCTTCACCATCTTTGTGGCCCTCCGCTGGACTCTTTCCAAGAGGTCCCTGTCTTTTTTTGTACTGGGGAGCCCAGAACTGGACACAGTACTCCAGATGAGGCCTCACCAGGGCAGAGTAGAGGGGGAGGATCACCTCCCTCGACCTGCTGGACACGCTCTTTTTAATGCACCCCAGAATGCCATTGGCCTTTTTGGCCACAGGGGCACACTGCTGGCTCACCTGTCGTCCACAAGGATGCCCAGGTCCCCCTACGCAGCAAAGAAAAAAAAAATAAAAGTTACTTTCTTTCCTTTCTGCTTTAAAAAAAATAAATAAAGAAAATAAAAATAAAAAAGCTCCTTTTAGGTTTTTCTTGTTTTGTTTTTCTTCTGTTTTATGCAGAGCCTCAAAACGGACTGTTTAAAGCTGTACATCTGCCAGTTAAAGCAAGGCTTAGGTTTCAGGTATCAGACAGTTCGTAAATGTAACTAGATTCTTAACATCTTTTAATATAAATGTATGGAATGAAAAATTGAAGAGGCTACAGGGAAATTATTTACATTTGTTGTTAGGAAAGCAATCTGCCAGCCCCACTCTAGAAAAAGAAATTGGAGGGAAGTGTTGAGTACTATTTTTGCTAGAAATGAATTCAGACCATTTTAATGTGCAGCCTCACAAAATCTGCTGGACGAATGGAGGTTTAATTCTCGCTTGCGTATTTAGGATGCAGATACTCACCGGGCACATTTGTATGCTTCTTTTTGACCTTATGCTTAGGTTGCCAGATAACACAGATTCTGTGTAATAGTTCTCATTCTTTGCAGCCATTGACTGTGAGCTAACAGAGTGGTCCCAATGGTCTGAATGCAATACCTCATGTGGAAAGGGCCACATGATCAGAACAAGAATGATAAAAATAGAACCACAGTTTGGAGGAACAGCATGCCCAGAAACTGTCCAACGTACAAAATGTCGAGTAAGGAAATGCCTGAGAGGGCCAGGCATGGAAAAAAGGCGCTGGAAAGAGGCCCGGGAGAAAAGAAGAAGCGAACAAGCAAAAAAGAATATTGATAATGAGCAATATCCAGGTGAGTGTGAAACCCTTGGTTAGTCTGACTTTGTGTATAACTGGGAAGATTTTATGAGCAGCTCCTCTTAATGCTCTTGTAACTTTTTCCAGTGTTACAGTGGAGGGAAGGTTTTAGCAACAAAATATAGTGCAGCTGTTTCAGTGGTTGATTGTGATCAAAATGTACGATGCAGGATTAGGGTACAATGGAGAAAGGCTTGCATCTGTCCATGCGTGATTACAGTAAGCAATGTGTTCTGAACATAGTTGCCTCAGTAATTTGATTCAGACTACTGGGAGAGATCTCCTTTTGGAATAAGGGGCAGTACTCAAGCACAGATGCTTCTAATCAATAAAATACAGTATCTTGTATAGCTTACGTTACCAGCATATGAATCGCTGCTAATTTAACGATTTTTCTGTTTTATCATGGAGACGGGAAATTTCTTTTTTAATACATTTTCCAGTGTTTGTCAAATGCACCTCATGTATATTTGTGTTTCTTAATTACGTGCCGCATAAACTAGAAATATGCTAGCTTAAGTTCTGAAGGTGCAAGTGTACAGACATGCGTAGTAGTACACTTTAGACTTAGTCAAATGACAATTTCTTTTTTCCGCAGTTTGTAGGCTGAAACCATGGACTGCTTGGACAGAATGTTCTACACTCTGTGGAGGTGGAATTCAGGAGCGTTACATGATGGTAAAGAAGAGGTCCAAAAGTACTCAGTTTACTAGCTGCAAAGACAAAAAGGAGCTAAGAGCATGTAATGTTCATCCTTGTTAGGAAAACAGAAGGCTTCCATGTGATGCACTCTGAGCTAAAAGGAAAGTCAACCTTGGTTTGGTTTTTAAAACAAAAAAAATATAAAGTGTATATTAGTTTTCATTTTTGCAGTGTGGTTTGCTTTTTAGTCTTGCTGGTGCAAGAAATATATTTTATAAATATTTCCTCACAGATTAATGCTGAGAGTAAATCTTTGATGCTCCAGCTAGCCCTTAATGCATAAAAATAGTAGGTCATTTTGAGTTATTTAACTGAAATACAGACACCTGTGGACATGGAATAGCCATATAGAAATACTACTTGTAAAGACACGGGATGCATGCATATTAACGTAACTAAGTTGATGTGACATGTTTCATATGTGGGAGGACTTCTCTCTTGATTTGATTTTAAAAATCCAAAGCAGTGCCTATGTGATTATACAACTATGCCAAGGAAAAATTTCAGTCATGCTGGTTCAATAATATTAAAGGTGCATGTTTATCTTTCTACAATATTGGGTTAAGTGATAGCTGAAATAATTACCCTATATACTTTTGTTCACATGGATGCTGTGTTCCATGCAAAATCCTCTTTGATTCTTAAATAACAACTTACTTAAATAATCTGTGCAGCTCAATAGTGATGTCAGCCCATAACACGGTCACAGCACACAGAGAACACGTGGCTATCATAATACCTATCCACTGTCTCTCACAATGGGTACAAAACTAAGAGAAATTGGTCCAAACACTGTGAGTCACAACAGCTGTGTCATTGGAAGACCTCCCCGAGAGACACTACAGGACTAGATGGAGTTTCGGAAGGATACTGATCACAGGCGAAGAGAGAAAGAGCTTTATGAGAATAGGTGAGCTAGGTTCTCCTGCATCCCTCATAGCAAACAAAAGGAAGGGAACTGCTGAAATGAAACCATGACACACACACAAAATTAAAAATTACAAATTGATACAAGAACATATTTACAGCAGCGTCATTTCTGTCTTTTCACTTGGAGTTTAGTAGGATCTAAAAGTTAGTGCATTTGTGAGAATTATCCACTTTGATCCGCACTAGCCAGGATAAACATCTTCCCTGGCCACTTAAGCAAGAAACTGTCTGAAATTAGCTCCCAACCACTCTGATCACTTTTTCTATTTTACACCTTCTACTGAAGAGTTTAGCTGTTATCCCTGCACTTAATGAGGTGTGGGACTTCGAGATGCGCTTGTATTGGGATATGATACTGTCCTGTAAGTTTAACAATTTAACGTTAAAAATAAGGGATGAAGGTTACAGTTTATCTTCTTCTCCAGGAAAGGCAGCATACACCTATGTCTCTAGGTAAATAAAAGCAATGCACTGAAAAAAAAGACTGTTGATACTAACGTAACATTAAAAAAAAAAAAACTGAGAGAAATGAATGGAGAAGCATTTATGTTATACTCTTTTTAAACCAGCCTTAAACAACTTTCTTTTTTAATGCTCTGTCACAATCCTGAGAGCCCGACGCCCAGGGTTTTAAGTGTCCGCATTTGATGTGAACCACAGGCCACTGAGGCTGTTTCACTTAAACGCCACTGCTCTGGGGATCGCGTTAGCTCCCTGTGTCTGGATGGGCAGGCTGCATTACACCATAGGGCTTCTAGTCAACAGTTCAACACTGGACGCTGCAAGGACTGCTCAGGACTTCCACAGCTGTTGCATGCCACCCCTGGAGGTATTTTATTGCTTTTCTTAGAGCTGGAATTAAGGGAGAGCTGAGGAAATAATGGAAACGGCAGTGCTTAGCCTCTTCCGATGCTGCTAAATGAAATGGGTGCAAGCTCTTAGTGAGCCAAACCAGGAGAAAAACAAAAAAAAAACAAACGGTTTCATGCTAAAACCAAACACTTTACATTTTGCACAGCTTGGCTTATTTAATAATAGTTGTTATGCTTGTTTGCCTCCTTGTGCCTATTGAAAAATTCTATCCCTATAGCACTATCATTACACTGTAGCATGAAGAGTGTCCCTAAGTAATGTATTTATGATCTTACCTTGCAGTTATCCATTTAACAACCACAAAATAAAACAAAATTCCATGCAGTGATAAAGACTGTGAAACAGTGACCAGTCGAGCACGTTTCAGGTAGAGAAACAGATGGTTGCAGAGAAGGGCTACAGCAAATAATGCCAGGTGCCTAGCCAGGCAAGGTTACAGACCAGAGCCATTCAGTACTTCTGTGAGCTGCTCCTGCTGGGTCTGGGAGAGGCCAGCCAGCCGAGGTGGGTCGGTAACAAAGAGAAGCTTCGGCTGTATGATCTGTGACAGTGGTGGTTGTGTGCTTGGACCTGTGAGAGCCAAGGGTGGGGGAACAGAAGAAGAGCATCTCTTGAATGGAAAAAAAAGAAAAATGATTTTACAGAGTGCGTTTTTTCTCATGGATCTTTACCAGCTGTTCATGCTAATCCTGCAGAACCATGCCAGCTTCTGCAAATAATCAGTTAAAATTAACGGTGTCTTTATTTTCATAGTTCTTCCGGTTCATCAAGCTGTTTTATCTTTTAATGATTCCCTTTGCCAAAGGCTGTGCAGTCCAGATGTACCTTTAGGCATGTAGGAAATGTGCTACTTTTTCTGAGCGTGCTTACAAAAATGCCCACACAAAATAAATCTTTCTGGCTTTCCTTTCACTGCAGTTCTTACCAATTTGATACTTCACAGACATAACTGTCTTATAGTGAGGAGGCTCTTCAGTGTGATTCCCAGTCATTTCTCTTAGGCTCATTAAAGTTACAAATGTTGGAATTTTTTTTCCCACCTCGTTAATCCATGCAACGACAACATAGGTTGCATTTGGGCAGAAATGTGCGATTATTCCTGCTTAGGTTCATCTTTTCACACTGTTTTTCTGTTGGAACACTTTACGAGTCACCTGTCTTTCTTCTAACTTGATACGAAAAAATATTTAAGCTTGTTACATTTTGTAAAAAAAAAAAAATAAAGAACAAACAAAAACAAATGAACAAAAAAAATGAGGTTGATTTTCTATTCAGAAAAAAAAAACAGCTCTAATAAACAATACGTAGAAGTATTGCATTGTTTCTGTAAACTTTCTAGTAGTGTAATAGCCACTGTTTATCAGTCAATAAAAAAGAGAACTTTCACCTCATGAATAATACTGCTGAACTGAAAGCACAGACATGGTTCCACTTTTGTAGACCTCAACTATGAGATTTTAGCATTGTGCGTATGTTATTTTTTTCTAACGTACGAACTGTAGAAGCTTCACATGTAATACAAAGAAAAGTTAGGGGCATAACAAATGTACAGTAGGACTCTGTGTGCAGCATACCATTTAAAACAATTTTGTTTGATTGCATTTTTAGATTTCCTTCATCGTTTTTGTTTGCTGTGGAATTACATGAATATTTCTTACCAAAGTCTTGTGTAGATGTTTTGTAGCTGTCTGGCTAACACCTTATTATTTTGGAATAAAGACATCTTTACTATGAAACGTACAATTCTGTGTGAAACGTGATTCTGTTCCACGAGTATAATTATGTACACTTCAAAAACCCAACCATACACTAATCATCATAGGAAATCAAGTCATGCTCTTATTTACATTTTAGTCCTGTTCAAGTCGACAGGATACGTGGAATGAGCTGGATTTTATTACATCTAGTCATTATTTGCATTTGGAAATTACTTGTATAATGTTTTTATTGGCAGTTTGCAACTAGTTTAAAAAAAAAAAAATCACAGGGTAGCTTAGCATCTTTATTCAAATTATTACTCTCATGCTGAATTTTTTTTATAAAGAGAAATGATTTAAAAGAGCACACGATACACAAATAGGAAAATTGTTAAAAATAAGCTTTCAAAAGTCTTAAGATTTTGTGAAACTTACTTTCTACTGGCACTTCATGATATCAGTAGACTGTTTAGGCGCACGGTGAGCATGTGTACTTCATTAACAGTTACACAGAAAAGCCCAGCAACTGGGAGGCGTGGTGGGATTATAAGTGAATCTTACAGCTAAAAGTGACCAGTGTTTCTTTTCCTGGAAAAACTCTATTCTAACTTGGAAGCATAACAATGCTGAAATGGCACTAGATGTAGTTGCTTACAGATAACAAGTTAAATGTTACTGTTAATTGAAGGCGCTCTAGACCAGTAGAAGTCCCCTGAATGCAGCTGCTCTCAACAGAAAAATGCTCAGTATCTCCAAGCAGCTGTTCCAAGACAGATTTGTCCACAGGTACAACACAGTACAAGGCACCCAGGCAGCGCTGCTCACTTGCAAAGAGCTGCCTATGGATTGGGCAGCTCTGCTCGAGCAGCACTGGGCTGCTTAGAAAGGGAAGCGAACCTTTTCTTTCGGTTACTCAACCATGAATGCTTTAGCTGCTATTAAAAGCACAAAGCCAGGATTCACTTTCTGCAGACCTGCTTCAGCTTGTTTGTGAACAATGGAGCTCCAGCAAAAAAAAATAAAAAAAAATTAAAAAAGTCTGGCCTAGCAGGACTGCTGGGCACTATGTTACATACAGCCAACGGACTGACTATTCGAAGTACAATTTACAGTAGCCAAGTGACCCAACCTACTCCTTCTCCATGACAGCGTGAAGGAAAGGGAACTTAGGGAGCAGTTCTTTGATGTTCCACATACTGAATGGAAAGACATCTGGAACAGCAATTACACTATTACAGCTCATAAAACTGAATCAGAAGCGCTCTTGCTCAAAAGGGCTCACAGGCAGTTAAATGCTACCCATGCAAGTGACTGCTGGGGACCTACGTGGCTGTAACTGCCAGTCCTCACCCATTATTTGTAACACAGATGGATTCTCTCTCTTATCATAAAAGCTATTCTGCCATCCTTGGGGTCTTTGATACTAAGTTTCTGAGGCAGCAGAAAAACCTAATGAAACCCTGAAATTATGCATGGCTCTTGGCTAAAATCTGAACCCTAACATTTCTTTGACAACTATAACTGATGTCTATCTGCAAAGCAAACACACACTTGTGTGGTATACAGCAGACATACAGATATTTTTCATGTCTTTCTCTATATGGGCAGCAGCATACCAACTACTGGAAGGAAAACCCTTCCCAGCAAATTGGAACGTCCTTAAGAATCTTTTGCAGCCAACTTTCAGGCGCTTAGCATTTTTTGCTCCACGTGCTAACCCATTTAAGATCTTTATTGCAATGCTTTTAACTTTGGGACTCTGTCGCATTTTGCAAAACAAAACAATTACAAGGCACCTGAACCATATTGAGTTCTGTCTCCTCTGGCTTCCAGAAGACAGAACAGTTTTGCCATAACTGATGGGCACATTAACTGCACAGTAGGCAAGGACATTTTTCACACGCAGCCTAGATAGTTCAATAGAGCTAAAATGCTAATGCTCAGAGCACTGCAGTCTTCTTGTCTCCCTCATAAAAGTTCAAGGGAACACTGTTTATCTCACCAACAGTAATAAACTCACACCCACTGAGAAAGGAAAGATCTTCCCTTCTGCTTGCTTACCATATGTACGGGGCTGTTGAATCGCAGCCTGAACCTCTGATTAATCAGCTGAAGCTAGCAGCTAGTCAGCCACGGGATCACAGGTGAAGGCAATTCTCCTGTGCTGCAGGAAGGGGTGGAGCCTGGCTGCACCTCTCCTAGAGCCATTTAAGAGCTGACTGCCAGCAGGGAAGGATCTCTTTCGGAGATCCACTCTACTGGAGTTTCCCACGTGAGCCCAGGCTCAGGTGAGTGTATCCATCATTTTTGTTTCCTGCTTTGGTGTAATAACGTCATAGCCAAGCTCTGTTATACCTTAACATCTGTATATTCATTAATTGTACACCATATTTGTACAAGATGGAACATGTAGCTTCTTAAAACTCCCAGCTTTCTTCCATTTTGTCAGCAAATGGCAAGGTATTCTGAAGTGCCAGGGTATTTTAAAACAAGTGTGTGATACGTGTTTTGGAGAGATTTTGCGGACACCAGATAGAAATAAGTTCTACGCCTTGTGTTGCACTGGATGAACAACCAGTGGAGCTGCAGATACAAGCATGAGAGCAGCTCTGGAAGAATTCTCTTGAGTACCTTATCAGAAGCGTATAGAGACAACAACAAGAAGTCTACCTGCTGTCCTGGAAAGGCCAAAAACCCACTGCACGGCCCCTGTACTGTGCAAGCCAGTGCCTTCATGCCGGTTGTGGGCTGGGTCTCAGGGCCACCTAAACTACCAACATACCTGTTACTTGCCTGCAATACTTTAGGAACGGAAGTCAGTCGGAAGTTAAAAAAAACAAGAAAAAAAAAAAAGGTACTTTTGTACTCCTTAAGTCCATTTGAGTATTGAGGGAACCAATCCAGTGCCTAGAAAAGGAAGGAAGCCTGCAGATTATCACATGAGGATGTCAAAGTGGTCTTCACCATATATTCAAAATGCACAAAGTGTTATGAATAGAATACAGTTTTTATATCATTTAGGTAAAAGATGTACAAACACAGGAAGGGTACATACTTCTAAATGCAAACAAGCAGCTACATAATTTAGAAAGGCAAAAAGGAAAAAAATAGAATAAATAACAATTTAGAAAACATTTAGAATCATAGAATTCCTCAGGTTGGAAAAGACCCTTAAGATTGTTAAGTCCAACCACAACCTAACCATACTAGCCTAACAACACTCCACTAAATCATGTTCCTGAGCACCACATCCAAACGTTTTTTAAATGCATTGAGGGATGGTGACTCAATCACCTCTCTGAGGAGCCTAATCCAGTGCTTAACTACCCTTTCTGTAAGAAGTTCTTCCTGATATCCAACCTAAACCTCCCCTGGTGCAACTTGAGGCCATTTCCCCTCGTCCTGTCACCAGTGAGAAGAGACCAACGTTGTCCTGCTGCAATCCCTTTTCAGAAGAGAGCAAGAAGGTCTCTCCTCAGCCACCACTTCCCCAGACTGAACAGCCCCAGTTCCTTCGGTCTCTCCTCATAGGCTGTATTCTCCAAGCCCTTCACAAGCCTTGATGCTAACTACATTATTTCGGACACAAGACAGGTTAACATTGGCCTTCTTGGCCACCAGGCCACATTTACATTTGATCTCAGAAATCTCCATTGAACAAGAAGTCAAACTTCTGTCATACAATCTGCTTCTGCTTTACTTATGTATAACTTGCATTAAATTCTAATTTGTACCTCCATTAAATGCCAGAAATGAGCATTAGTACCCTTGGATGGGTGTGTAAGTCAGTATGCAGAAAGCAGAACTGATAGATGTGCATGTGGATATACATACAGGATTATTATCTCTTTCCACAAACAATACGTACCCGGAGAAATAAAACTGCAGTCCACCAGATGGCACTCGAAGCCAACAAAGACTGTTTTTCTTTAAAAAGTACAAAGTGACCGAAGCCAGCTGAGTAGCAAGGTTATATGCCGAATGCCACCGGCTGCCTTAAACTCTGAGCAGAAGTACAGATTTAGGAATATCTTCACTGCAGTTTAAATATCTAACATTTTTCATTTAATTTGATACAAGATTTTCAAAAGCATTTTTTCTTCTTTTTCACATTGTGATACATTTTACAATTAACGCAGTTTGACACGTCAATAAAGCAGCAATCCAGCTGTTCTCATATATTAGGAAAAAATATTTACGTATTAGTGTGATTCACCCTAACGAAGCAGAACATGTCACGTTCTTTATTAAAAAAAACTTACAAATTTTTTTTGTTTTCATGAATTAAAATAAAAATTAAAATCACTACCAATGTGATGGAGACGTACTATTACAAGTAACATTTACTAAACTAAATCCCACCTACAACAGACACTGCTCTACTAATTAAAGAATGAATACTGCATTTTCAGTTAGAAAGCATGTGTACTATCAATGAATATACAGATGGTATAGTATATCTAGGAGTTTGGCTGATATAATTATTATATTGGAGTAGGAAAAGAAAGATACTCACCCTATCCTGGGCTTGCAAAACAGACTCCAGTGGAGCAGATTTCCACAAGAGATCTTTCCCCACTGGCAGTAAGTTCTTAAATGTGTGTAGGTGAGGTGCAGCCAGGCTCCACCCTTTCCTGCAGCAGATATGACATACAACTGCCAGCCATGGTAACGTTCCTTCCAAATGCTCCATTTTCCATTGAGGTTTACATTCTTGGCATAACAGGGCAGGTGGACAATACAAGCTTGTCCCATTCTGTACTGTGACCAGCTGAGGCCTAGTGTTATTCTAAGGCAACAGAAAAAGTGTAGCTGGAGCTTTGCACGCCTATCTTCTACTAACATGATGTGCTTAACTTGATGCACAATGCTTTCTTGATGTCCTGCTTGCTCCCAGATGCATGTTTTAGAACCCCTCATTTCTATAGTAAATAAAACCAGACTCACTTCTCTGAGGACAGCTCAGCCATTTTTGTCCTACTGCAGCGATCTTTCTTTGTTTTCTACTAAAATAACAAATTACAAGAAAACATCGACTGACAGTACAGAACATATTTCTAGTTAGAACAGATTCCTTATTTTTGTTTCATTATTTCCTGGAAATTCATTTAAATTATTTCATTATTTTCTTTGAATTAACCCCTGGGAGCTTCTTCCAAAAGCGCATTAGACCAGCCCAGATTTCAAAGGCTGCTTGCTATGGGACAGAATGCCCATGTCAGATCACAGCAGGTCACAGTGCTCTTACTGCTGTGAAGGTCTGCCAGGCCTGCTTAACACAGTGGGTCTTTACACCCTTCCTGTTCTCCAGGTAATGCTTTGGTAACAATAATAATGTCTGAAAACATCATTTCCCCTGAAAATATTTCCGTTTGCAGAAAAGAGGATTGACAATTGTATGAGAACTGTTGATCATGGCCTGTACCTCTGATTGACTACCTGAGGCGAGCAACGAGTCAGCTGTGGGAGCACAGGTGAAGGCAATTCAGCTGCGCTACCAGAAGGAGTGGAGCCTTGCTGCACCTTTCCTAGACCCCATTTAAGGGCTGACTGCCAGCTAGGAAGGGTCTTTTTCTGAGATTGCTTCTTGTGGAGTTTGTGAGCTTATGACGCCGGTGAGCATTTCCATTTATTTTGACTATCTTTTCACTGTGATAATCTTATGAAGGCTAATCTCTGTACACCTATTGATTGTGCACCTATTGATGGTACAACAGTAAAAAGCAATGATTCTTTTTTCCCAAAAGGGGGCTAAGGTTGTGTATGTTTTGAATCTGTTCAGTAAACTGCATCACAAAACCAACGTTTTTATCTCTTTTATTGTAAATTAATTTTCTTTAAAAGTAGGTCAGCTCACATCACTTACAAGAGCTGCGCTATGAAATCAGTATTGTTATTGAGTAAGCTGTGGAAGCTTGTTTGGCAGACAATGCACTTTGACTCCATGCCTAGGGCTTATGCTTTGAGATTAACCATCACACTACTCCCTATTTGTCTTTGTGTACATTACACATGTCCGCCACTTAAGCAGGTTTCATCTAAAATTCATAAAGCATTAAAGGGAAGAAGAACAGAAGATGGAAAATGTTCTCCATATTTAAGGGAAAAGTTGCTGCAAGTTCATGAGTAAGACTTGCTCTTTGACAGTCACACCCTCAGAGTGGTTTAGCGCTTTACAAGTACGTACAACACTATTACTTTTAAGAATCCAAACACATACTTGCCATTCGGACTTGAAGAGGTTCTTCTCTTTAGAACCACTTAAATTTTTTTAAGGATGGGAAGGACACTGAATTGTGCTTCCATGAGTGAAAAGGCAGCATGTCCAAGGAGGGAAAAACATAACTGAGGCATGGCTCCCTGTCCTGGTCTTCCCAGTACCAAGGAAAAGGGCTGGGACTACAAAAAGTTGGAAAGAAAAAATAAAAGGGATCAAGTATAATGAAAGCCAAGGAAGTGACAAAACAAATTAAACAGTGGGAGAAAACAGAGGAAATGGATAAGAAATGTAATCATTAATATTCTCCATGTACCTGTAATTTGACAGGCAAAAACAAAGTTGACTCGGATATTTTCAAAATTTTTTAAAAGCAGAGCTGTTAATCACAAATCTGCCTGAGTGTTTCTATGAATTCTTTGCTTTATTATGTTGGGTATGTACTTCGCACAGTAATGGTTTAATTTTGCAAGCAAACAGAAAACCAAATGATGCCAAGACTCACTGATCTCATATAGATCTAACAGTTCCAAAGGCAACAATATAATCTCCTGTAATCTACCTCTATACTGGAGTTAGTTTTGGGGGCTAAGAAAAAGCGGATAAATGAATTCAATTTCTAGTTTTATTTAGAATGGCATGTCTTCCTCACTGCTGACACATTGTTAATATGCACCTGGAAATTGCTTTAACAATATATAGTTGTATGGGTACTGTTGGAAATATCCAAAATGGCCGGTATCTCTAATAAAAGCAGATTTTATTCGCAATTGCAATGGTAGCATCCCACAAGCAGGAGCACCCCTAAGGCTACAATGATAACTTGTGTACTTTGTTTCTCCCTTTGCCTGTCCCCCTCCCCTGTTTCCCCATTGGCTGGGTACTCCAGGTTCACAATCTTATCCAAAGTTTACACTTGTGAATTCGTGTGTTGTCTGGTGTCAGTCAGTAGCCATCCTGTTGTTTCCAAGATGTCTCAGTGATCTTCTTGTCGTATTGATATGGTGATTTTCTTCCGTGTCTTCGTTAAACAAAGAGCACCGGAGGGTAGGGGGCGGGAGGAAGGATGCCAGGCTTTCTCGATGACTCTTCAGGTGCTTCCTTGGGCAGGCTATGACTTGTTCTCTGGTTTGATCAATCTCGTGCAGGATATTCTTGCAGTGTGTGTGACAAAATATACATATGTACGCCTATATACTGAGCGTGCATTCCTGGGGAAGGTTCGTCTATGGGATGACTATCAGAGACATCCCCCAAGTAAAAAGACTTACAAAAAGAACTATAGCAGCGGAGACCATGAAATAAAAAAATATTATCTAATTCTAACGCAGAAATAACATTTGATTCCCACAGTACCAAGTGTCAGCCTCATAGGAATCCTGGAAATGGCCTTGGTATAGGTTGTGTTTGCATGTGCACTTAATAGAGTTCTTTGATATAAAGGGATGAATTTCCATTTGTAGGTAAACAATGCAATTTCTCTATTTCCCCCATTTTTTAATTTGCCTGTAGAGGTCTGTGGTTAAGTGCTTTAAAACTCTTGTTGCCTTTTCATCTAATTATTTCTGAAGAGCGGTGAACTTTGTGCTTCAGAGATGCTGCATTTTGAACTGATAAAATCTCCTTATAGCTTCCAGGAAACTTGTGAAGAGCTGGCTGAATTTCAGGAGGTAAGCAGAGAATTAGAAGATGAGTTGGAAGCGCATCCAGCGCAGGCTCAGCAGAGGAATAGGGATTTACAAGCAGGTAACCAAAGGCTGAAATATGAAGTGGAAACAATAAAGGTAGGTCTCATCTGTAACGATATTGCTTCTTCCTCCAAGTATGTGTTGGGTATAGTTTTAGGCTGTCTTGTTGTTGGTCTTTGGATATCTGAACAAAGTAAAGGAATAATCTGCTTAAGATCTAATCTTGAGCATGGCATGTCTTCCAAATAAGGCCAGCAGCATACTGGAGAAATTTCTCAAAGACTTTTTCTTGTTCCTATTGTTTAACACTTGTCATTGAGTTTGTGCTCGTTTCTTTGAATTCTCTAGGGTTTGCCAAGTGGTGGCTTTGTTGTGTACACAGGCAGCATCAGCACAGCAACAGGGAGGACAACTCAAGTATGTTTTGCCAGACCATCGTGTTGTCCTTTTTCGTTACTTTTTTTTTTTTTTTTTCCCAGGACTTCTCCTTGGTCTTTTGAGACCCTGCTGAAATGGAAAATTGATGATTTGTGCACATCTTTGAGGGAGATTCTCCTAATTTTTTCTTAATAGCCATGTCTATGGAGACAGGGATTGCATAAGGATCTGTGTGTACGGAAGATAAATTTCAGTTAATATCTGTCCATTAAGAAGTTCTTGCCTCTTTTGGGATCCTGAAAAGTACCTCTTCTAGTGATCTTGGATTATTTTATGAAAGCAAGGGTTGGGATTTTACGCAATAACAGTGATGTTTTGAGGATTACTTGTTCACATACCCAATTTCCAGCTCATTCCCTTTGGAAAGCTTTTCTTGCACTCCATGTTACTAGTGCACAATAAAAGATAAGCCTCTCTCAAGCCCAAGGAGCCCAATGTGCAAGCTGTTTCTTGTTTGGGTCTGTTTGGTTTTTTTGGGGGGTGTAGGGGGCAGGGGGTGGGCATTTGAGATGGCTGAGCTGTATTAAAAAAGTCTATGTCAGAAAGACCTCTCTCTGATGCCAATGAATATGTAGTTTCCTAAAGCCTAGTCAGTCTTCTCTGCTGGTTGCAAGGAGTTGAGCTATTATGTATGGTCAAGATGAAAATGTAATTAGTGAAATATGTGGAGTTGCTGCTTCTGGTAATTTAATACCTCGCTGTGGTATAAGGTGGGTGAATGCTGGCTTCGTACCAAAGCACTTAGTAACCGTGACATTCAAACCTTAATGCTTTCCAGCAAATTTATATTTCCAGGCAGTGCTGAGATGCAGTGACCATTGTTCACATATTTTCGCAGTAACACGTCTCTGATTACATCGGTTTTCAAAGTAGACATAGCAGAAAATTATTCTCATTGACGAGAATGATTTCTAATAGGATTCAGTTGTTCTTGCCTCTGGGCCTTGTGTTAAATTAGTAATTTCTGGGGGCTGGCAGATGATATCAATATCAGAAATGGGCAAATAAATCTGTATCCTATAGTAAATTGGATATAAGCAAGCCAGGTACTTTATTATGGGAAAATGTAACGCTGTTTTTCTAGGAATGGTGCAGTTGTGTCTCACTTCTGTGGGCAGTTGGTGTCTAGACATAAAGGAGACTTGTTAAGTGCTTTGCTGACATGTAGGGACGGATGGAAAATTACAAGGAGGAGCTTGAGCATGTATATAAAGAATGTAAGGACCTGCAATTAAGGATTTGGATTTGCATCTGAGTCCGTGCCTTCAGACGATGCAAGCGCCATGCCTTATCACCCAATGGAAACGGTCAAAGAGCTGCTTTGGGCCAGAATGTCTGTATTGCTCAGAAAGTGTGGCCTTCCAATGGACTTCCGGCGTCCCAAAGAACAGAAGCAAGCAATGATGATTCCTTTCTCTCTCAATTCTAATACTTGTAGCTGGAGCACTTGAGAAAGACTTTGGAGGCTTTCCTCAGCCTCTTCATTTCCTCGTACCATTACAAAAGCGGACTGCCAGAAAACAAGACGACTTTACATGCTTTTTGGGTTTGGTTATTTTGTATTTTTTAGTATTTTTTTAATAAGTTTTTTTTGTTTTTAAGGCCAGTCCAATGTTATAAATTCTCAGTCATACAACTGATGAATTTTCAAGGTCTTTCTGCCGATGGACCATGCTCCAGTTGAACATCAAGTGGAGCAGGAGGTAGTCTTCATCTATGTGGATGAAAATGTGGAATGTTGATGGGATGTTGCTGTCTTATGGAATCTCTGCGTCCCCCAGCCTCAGCTGATACACAGACACAGATTTCTGGATGGTGACCATCACTTTCTGCCACCACTCCCGCTGCCTAGTTTCTCTTCATCATCGGTATCCAATAGAAGATCACGAAGCTCTGGAGGCACGGTTGTATCCAGGTCATCATCTGAAACTTCTTCCACCAGATTGGAAGGGACCAGTCCTCTTGTGCCATCCGTCAGCTCTCCCAGAAACCAGCCATCTTCATCCAAGTCTCCAAAGATGTAAACATATTCTCCAGCAGTCAGTGGAAGCTCATTTTCTGGATCCTCATTAGGGCCCTCAAAAGGATTGTAGCTGTGACGAGCTATGAATCTTCGAATTAACGGTGACGTCCGTCTGCGAGAATGCAGGCTGCAGCTTGCCGTCAGACGCCCTTGAGACTTCTCCAACTCTTCCTGTGGGTTGGAGCATTCCTGTTCTGGATTTCCATGCGGCTCCAGCTTTTTCCCAATCTCCTTTTCCAAATGCTGCCCCTGCAGCTGGTTGACTTCCTCTGCCTTTTCTTTGGCCTCTCTGCATATGGAAGAGGCCTCCTTGAGCTGCCGGACTCTTTCCCGCAGCTGCTTGGTAAGGAGGCTGAGTGTACGTGTCTTATCCCTGAGCCGCTGCACCTCCTCCCTAATCTGCTGAGAACTTCTGCTCCTCAGCAAGTAGTTCTCCTCTCCGAGGAGACTGCACTGTCTCTGCAGGTCCTTCAGCGCCCTCAGCAGATGGGCGTTCTGCTCCTGCAGCTCCCTGTGCTCAGGTGGGCAGGCCTCTTGTTCTGTAGCCTGAACACCCACCTCTGCTACAGCCCGATGGCAGGCCGGCCTTTGCTGTGTGCACGGCCCAACGGCTGCAGCCCTGGCCCCGTGGCAGGAGGCGGGCGGCTGCCCCTCACCGTGCTCCAGGATGTGATGCAGGAAGCGTCTCCTCTGCCCCTGCAGTTCACGCTGGAGGCGCACGACATGGGCGACCTGCTCTCCACAGGACTTCCTGCAGAGCTGCCGCTGGACTTCCTGCTGCAATTTGTGGGCCTCGCTGCTGCTGTCGCCACTCAGCAGCTCCTTCGCCAGCTGCCGCAGCAGATCCCGTACCTGGCAGTCGGTGTGGTTGTATCGCTGCTGCAGCCGCTCCTGCATCTGGTGGAGCTGGGCCTCCTTCGCCTGCAGCAGTTGGCGGATTTCTGCATCCCGCTGCCTCTGGCTCTGTTCCTGCAGGCGCTGCAGCTTTGACTCCCGCTGTCGCTCCCACCTGGAGCGCAGTCGGTCGGCCAGGAGCTGCTGCTCCCGCTCTGCCACCTCCTGCAGCTCGCGTCTCTCGACGGCCCAGCGGCGCTGCAGCTCCTGGGAGCGGAGCCGCTCGCCCTCCAGCTGGGCCCGCAGCGCCTCCAATTCCCACCTGTGCTCCTCCCGCTGTGCGGGAAAGGCAGGGGGCTGTGCCGGGCCCCGGCGGGGAGAGGGCCGGCTACGCTTTGCCTGTCCCCGCAGCATGGTCACGGGGATGTGAAGAGACCCTCAGTCTCAAAAAGCTGTGACCAAAGGCCACCGAAAGTTACTCTCCTTCCTGGGGTTTGCAAAGGCAGCCGCCCCTGACCCCGTAGCGCCTACTGCCTCTCGTCCCTGTCGCGAGGGTGTGCAGACAGTGAATGCCTTAGGGGGTGTGCCCACAGTCCTCTATGCTGTGTGCCTGCCCAGCACATAATGGAGGGCGGGGCAGTGACCTGCAGTGCTATTGGGCAGAGAGGCCTTCTGGCCCAGCTCATAATGGAGGGTGGAGCTGTGGCCTTCTGCGCTATGGGGCGGAGCGGTCTTCTGGCCCCAGCTCATAATGGAGGGTGGGGCACAGTGGCTTTAAGCTGCGTTGGGTGATAGAGATGTCATGGTGATGGGCAGAACTGCCTTCCACAGCACTGAGCTGTATGGATGACCTTTTGTGGTGCCGGGATATATGGACTTCTCTGGCACTGGAGAAGAAAAGCGGTATACCATCCAATTCATTGTGATTTCCATTTAGATTCCAATAAAGGAAATACTTCACCGTACCTATGAGCCAGTTAAAAGAAGCTAGTTGCAGATGTACTCTGCTCAAGGAGCTGCTGGAGCAGATGGCCAGGCTGTCAAGAGAAATCAGCAGCCCGAGGTGCTCTTGGGAGTCTCGGAGGGAGACAGAGAGGAGGAGGTGTGAACGTAGTTCTACTGCAGACACACAGCCTCATCCTAAGTCCCTGAAAGTGGGAGTAGCCAATCCAGCTGCTCACCTGTATCTCCAAAGATGTAAACGTATTCTCCAGCTTTTTCCCAATCTGCTTTTCCAAATGCTGCCCCTGCAGCTGGTTGACTTCCTCTGCCTGTTCTGTGGCCTCTCTGCACATGGAAGAGGCCTCCTTGAGCTGCTGGACTGTTTCCCGCAGCTGCTCGGTAAGGAGGCTGAGCGTACACATCTTGTCCTTAAGCTGCTCCACCTCCTCCCTCATCTGCTGAGAGCTTCTGCTCTGCAGCACGCAGCTTTCCTTTCCAGGCGGATGTCATCTACTTCGATTTCTGCAAGGCCTTTGACGTGGTTGTTAAGGGAAGTGGGGACTAGGGCACAATGGGAGATGGGGACATGGAGGGGGACATTGTGGGGATGTGTGGGAATCAAATGCTGTTTTTGCATTAGAATTGGATATTATTTTTTTTTTACTTCATGATCTCCGCTGTCATAGTTCTTTTTGGGAGTCTTTCTGCTTAACTTGGGGAAGATCTCTGATAGTTTACATCACTTATCCTCTAGATGACCCTTCTGAGGAACACGCGCTCTGTATATAGGTGTATGTATGTATATTTTGTCGTACACACTGCAAGCATATCCTGCACGAGATCAAACCAGAGAACAAGTGATGGCATGCAACGAAGACTTGGAAGCAAATCACCATATCAATACAAGAAGAGCACTGAGACATCTTAGAAACAACAGGATGGCTATTGATTGACACCAGATAACAAACAACAAGTAAATAACAAATGTAAATCTTCTGATAAGATTGTGAACCTGGAGTACCCAGCCAGTGGGGAAACAGGAGGGGGGGGAGGCAAGGGGGAGAAAACAGAGTACAAAGACTGTCATGTTGTGTCCATAGGTGCTCTCCTGCTTGCAGGAGGCCCACCATTGCAATCGCAAATAAAATCTGCTTTATCAGAGAAGCCGCCCTAGAAAATTATTTGGATTTTTCCAACAGTTGGGAGATGTGGGGACGTTGGAGAGGGGCGCTGTGTGGACACTGGGGGAACATCGTGAGGTGTGGAAACACTGGGACATGGGTACAGACATAGGAGACATTGTGGGGACACAGGGACAGATGCCCTCACTGAGGTGGCCCTGGCTCTGTGGAGTGCCGTCCTCAGGGGGTGCTGGATGGTGACAGTGGCCCCATGTGCATCCCCACTGTGGTTGCACAGCATCAGCACTGTGGTCACACTGGCTGCGAGGCCGCCCAGCAGCAACGTGGCACTAGGTGTCACCATCACCCCCAGGTTGGGCTGGTGCTGCTCAGCTGCCCTGCAGCATTGCTCGAATGTTACTGGCACCTCCTGGTACTGCCTGCCACCTCCCTGAATTACCCCCTCTCACTTCTGTGGCTCTGACCCCACACGTCCCCTGCCCCACTTTGCTCCATGCCGACGTCACCGTGGGGTTGAGGATAGGGACAGGGATGCCTGTGGGGTGCGTGGAGCCCTGGGAGAAGTTGATGGCCGTGTGCAGTGGGATGATGGTGTCCTCGGCGCACGGCTGTGACAGTGGCGTGGGGTAGAGCCCTACAAGTGGGGGTCATTGCCCCCAGAATGGGGCTCGTGCCCCATGCCTGTGGGCAAGCTGTATGGGGAGTGCTTTCTGGAGATGATTTGTCCTTTCTGCAAATCTGCAGCAATCCTGCATCGTGCCTCGCAGCAGCAATGGGGTACTGCAGTACGTCAGCGATCTCTGACTCGAGGAGAACAGGGGCTGCACGAAGTCCGCATGCTGCAGCCTCCCTGTTTCTTTGGGGCTTGGGACAGAGGTCCGAGCCAAAAGGCCACAAGCTGCCGCACAGGCAGGTGCCGGGTTCACCTACTGAGGACACCAGACCCTAAAATAATTTCAACATGGGCTTTAATTGCGGTGCAAGTAGATGACATGCGTTTCTCACTGGGGAGCCATAGGCTAAGCCCGGCAGTTTGGCAGGCAGCACTCGCTCCGTTCACACCGGTAATCTCAGCCCTTTTGCTGCACACGCAGCTTCTCAGCATCTTGCTGAGATTTCTGTATTGAAACCTGTACTCCCCTGTTTGTTAGAAATGTCACCGATTGCCATTGAGGACAGACTGGAATCAAAGTATGTGGACCATCCTAGCTCGTTCATTGATAAACCTCCCCTTGCCAGACAGGGCAGACCCAATTGGCTGCCAGTATTATTTTTTTGTTTTTTTTTTTCCTTCATGATTTTATGGGAACTGAAACAGCCTGAAGCAGTGATGGAGCAGCTGGTGAGGGGTGCAGCCCTGCAAGCACAGGTGGAAGCGGTGTACGTGTGGGACCAGATGGGGCTGAGCCTGGCTCCACCCCTCCCTCCCCTCATTTAAGGGCTGGCAGCCCCACAGGCAGCGTTTCTTCCTGGAGATGCCTCCTGTGGATTGCTGGGTGAGCTCTGGTTCTTGGAAAGAGGTGAGTGATTCTTTCTTTCTTGCAGGGTTCTGATCTGCGCCTTTCTGTGGGGCTCCTAAGCTGGTTTACAGTAGCTGTGTCTGCTCTGCCCCTCCTCATGCTGCCTTCCAGTTGTTCTCTGAGGGGAGCGAAGGGGTTATCAGCCTTTTTCTGAAGCGGTCATGGCGGGACTGATGCTCGTTCCTTTCTTTTGCTCCCATCTGTTTCTGGAAGGCTTCCGTCAGCCCCAAGGTAACGCTGGTCGGCTGGCTGAGCATTGCAACTCTGGAAATGCCGGGAGCTGGTGCACTTTTCCGCACAGGGATTCTGTGTTCTCCAGGTTTCCTCTGCAGCTCTTGTTCAGCTCAGTACCTTCCCGTGAAGTCTCTGTTCCCTCTTTCATGGTTCTCGTTGCGGAATCTCCACCCTGGGACTCCAAACTGGGTTTGTCTGCTACCACGTTGTCCCGGCCCGTTTTATGACACGTTCCCTCTGTGTCCTCGCGTCCTGCTTGGGTCTCTGAGTCCTCCCTGCGTCCTCTGCCCACGTCCCCTCTGTGTCTCTTGTGCCACGTATCCATTCCATCCTTGCTGAGTATTGTTTAAGGGCATGTATTTAAGTTATGTTCCATGTCTCTTTGGATCTCGTTCTGTTTTGTGCCTCAATGGGTTTTAAGGCTTTCTGGGGCTGCTCTGGTTAGTGCTTTAAGCTCTGTGCAATCTGTGGAACAGACAGTGGAACACGGAGAGGCCCTTGTTCATGCGTCGCTTGTATGCAGGTGTGTTTTGTGATGGCCAGTAAAGCCACCAATTAACAGAGAAGCAGCAGATTGGTGGATGGAATTCTGGAGTTGTAGTTGATAAGACGACTGGCTGCAGTGAGTCAAGCATCCTTCAGCTTGATCCAGGTCCAAGGGTGCGCAGCCAGAAAGTCGTGTGGCCTTTGTCAGCAGAACACCAAGTGACCCCTGAGAGATACACGCGTGTGTCACAGAACTGAGACTGGGGGCGAGGACAGAAGTCGGTCCTTTTGGAGACTGGCTGTAATAACCCGACCTGTGCTTGGACTTCCACCAGACTGCGAGCTCGGGCTTTACGGGCTCGAGGCGGAGCTAATACAGAGATCTCTGGGTTTTCAAAGAGGAACCAGAAGGCTGAGAAGCAGGTACTTCGTTGGACGCTTTTCCTGGCTGTCCTACTGAAGGATTTTGCCTGTCCATCGGCACGTCTGGTTGGTTTGGATGGCACTGGGGAGCTCCATGTTCATGACTGCAGTTCTTTGTGATACGGAGCTGCGCCATTTGCTGCCCCGACCAACTGCGCGTGCTGTTGGGAGAGAGTACTCTGTGCATTTTAGTTCTCCTTTTCATGCTTTTGAAGTGAGAGTGGTATATGCCTTCAAGCAGGTAGCATATAAAATAAATTTATATTTCTTTTTTTTTTTTTTTTTTTTTCTCCTTTGTTCCTTGGAGTAGTGGTTGGGGAAATATGGATGTTTTCTTTTATGCCGCTGTGTTTCCCATATAGTGGTGATCTGGGAGTGGCTGATTGATTTGCAAGTTGATTTTCAGTACTGAAGGAACATAGCATTCTTTTTATTCTGCCTACGTAGAGCTCCCTTTGTTTCCTCTGTAGTTTTGAGTTGTGCTCTGGAAAAGGATGTTAAGCTGCATCTAGAACAGTTACCGAAGAGGAGCCTGGGGGCAAATGGATCTGGATTTCCCAGACGGAGGTCGTACGGCTCCTTGCCTCCTCACGAAGCGTTCTCATTGTTCTTAGGCAGCGTTCTGTGCTACTGCCGTGCTGAGGCTTTTATGACAAATCCATTCTCTGTTTCCCAAAGGTGATGCTGAGATGCTCGCCTCACTATGACTTAGGCATACCTCACATTTCATATCAATTCTTCTTAAACTGTTGTTAAAACAGCTCAGCCGTGGTGCCCGCGGTCAGAAGGCCCCGCGGCAGATCCTGGCATGGGTTGTGAGTGGAAGGACTGCCAACAAATCACTCGATGTCAGAATTGATTTTTACAACGCTTGGGAGATCTGGATGGGATCTGAGAGTGGTGTGGTCAGGTACGCAAGTTGTTAGTAGTATTTTGTTTTTTTTTCTTGAAGTTCAATGTCTGTTAAAGAAAAAAGACAAAATAAAATTGATGATTACTTATTTATTGATGTAATTATAGATACTGTTAAGCAGTTAGCAGAGGTTCGCTGGGTATGAGAAGCTTTCTTGGGTTTTCTTGGTCTTTGTCCAATTGACGTAACTTGCTCTTCCACAAACCCAAACTAACTGCGTTTTCGTCTGCCTTCACGACGAAGAGAAAACGGAGATTAAGAAAGTGCGGCGCAGCTCCGCGTCCGTCTCGTCGTTCTTGCTGCTTTCGCGGTCTCTGGTGCCACCTCTTGGCAAATCGGTGGAATTGCGGCCTTGTACGTTTCGCGCTGGCGCATGCGCGGTTGGCCGGCTGGCGCTGGCGCATGCGCGGTTGGCCGGCTGGCGCTGGCGCATGCGCGGTTGGCCGGCTGGCGCTGGCGCATGCGCGGTTGGCCGGCTGGCGCTGGCGCATGCGCGGTTGGCCGGCTGGCGCTGGCGCATGCGCGGTTGGCCGGCTGGCGCTGGCGCATGCGCGGTTGGCCGGCTGGCGCTGGCGCATGCGCGGTTGGCCGGCTGGCGCTGGCGCATGCGCGGTTGGCCGGCTGGCGCTGGCGCATGCGCGGTTGGCCGGCTGGCGCTGGCGCATGCGCGGTTGGCCGGCTGGCGCTGGCGCATGCGCGGTTGGCCGGCTGGCGCTGGCGCATGCGCGGTTGGCCGGCTGGCGCTGGCGCATGCGCGGTTGGCCGGCTGGCGCTGGCGCATGCGCGGTTGGCCGGCTGGCGCTGGCGCATGCGCGGTTGGCCGGCTGGCGCTGGCGCATGCGCGGTTGGCCGGCTGGCGCTCGGACGTTCTATTAGCTAGAGAATTGATCACCAAAGAGAGCGGCGGATTCGCTGCGCAGAGCGCTTACAACGGCACTTCCGCATTTGTACGCGCATGCGTTGTGCTGCTGGCGGGACTCGGAGGCAGGCAGCGGCAGCTCCGTACAATGACCACGAGGTGGCAGCAGCGACCGCGGAAAGAAAGTGTCTGACAGCTTAAAAGCGGGACTCGGCGGCAGACAGTAGCAGTTGTGCGCTGTGGCCACGAGGTAGCAGCAGAGACCGCGGAAAGAACGTGTCTGACAGCTTAAAAGCGGGACTCGGCGGCAGACAGCAGCAGTTTTGCCCCCTCCCTTCGCCCCGAGCCTTCCCCATTCCTTTTTCAGGCTTTCTCCTTTCTTTCCTCGCTTCCTTCCCCATGACTTCCCCCTGCAACGGCCCCCTGTTCTGCTGCTCTTCTCAAGTGATGATCCTTAAAGCACACTTTCCAAAGGCATTAGATCAGACCGCATCCTGTCACTGATTTAAAAAAAATCAACGAGTACAGCATTCTGTATGGATAACCAACTCCAAACTGCGTGAGGACCAACAGCAGCTCCTCGCCCTGGAGTGTCACCATCACCTCCCTGTTTCTCTGGGGCTTGGGACTCATGTCTGAGCTGAAAGGCCACAAGCTGCCGCACAGGCAGGTGCCCGGTTCGCCCACTGAGGACACCAGACCCTAAAATAATTTCACCATGGGCTTTAATTGCGGTGCGAGTAGATGACACGCGTTTGTCACAGGGGAGCTGAAGGCTGAGCCCGGCAGTTTGGCAGGCAGCACTCGCTCTGTTCACACCGGTAATCTCAACCCTTTTGCTGCACATGCAGCTTCACAGTATATTGTTGAGATTTCGGTATCGAAACCTGTGCTCCTCTGTTTGTTAGAAATGTCACTGATAGCCGGTGCTGTCACTGATGAAGATGCTGAAGAGTCCCAGCCCCAGCACGGACCCCTTTGGGAAGTGCAGGTGGGTGATAGCAGTGGCTCTTGGCTCGTCTATTGATGCAGTGACACCGCCATAGGCAGCCGCCAGGTTGGTCAAGCAGGATTCAGCCTTGGTGAAGCCGCGCTGGCTCTCCTGCATCACCTCCCCGTCATTTGTGTGCCTTAGCGCGACTTCCACGAGGATCTGCTCGGTGCTCTCTCCCAGCACAGAGGTGAGACTGTTATGTCGGTAGTTCCCAGGATTGTCCTTACTTCCCTTCTTAAAAATGGAGCATTCAAATTCAAACTAGCATTCAAAATAACAGAGCCTTCAGAGGCAGGCGAGCTCCGGATTTCCCAGAGAGCTTTTTGGCTCTTCTGCACGTTCCATGGCATTGGTGCCACTCTGGACCCCCACTCACTCAGCATTCAAATCCGGTTGTACCGGCATTTCTTCCCTTGTCCCCATTTCCTCCCGTCCCAGTCCCTGTTTCCTACCACGTCCCCATTTTCTCCCTCCCTCGTCCCATTTTCCTCCCATTCCAATTCCATTTGTTTTTCCTGTGTTGCCCGGTGGCGCTTGGTTGGAGTTTCCAGGCTCCAAACGCGCACTTCTGACCACGAGTGATGCCGAAAGCAGAGGTGGGCTCCCAAACAGGCTTTTGCTGAGTGCTGTCCATGCCTTGGGGTTTCCGGTATCACCAGGAATCCTTTCTAACCGCCGTTGTTCAGTGCTGCATGGGAAGCTTTCTTCTTCCTTTCCAGGATCGGCGCCTCCACCACCAGATGCTGGAGGCGTTTTGGGCTGCCCGAGTTCCCGCGTTGAACGTGTGCTGTTCCTCGGAAAGGTGTGGACATGAGCAGACATGAGGATCTCTTTCCTCCTTCCAGATGTGCCGAGTCCAGCGCCAGATGCTGTTGGCCTTGTGGGCCCCCCTGGGTTGCTGCGTTGGCTGGGCGCTGATCCTTGGAGAGGAGTGAGTGACACCGCTGTCCCTACCGGAAGGCGTCTCCGCTTTGCTTGTCCTGGGCTCAGGGTCCCTTTCCCGCCCCCTTTCCCGCCTTTTTCCTCCCCTTTCCCAACCATGTTCCCGCATTTGTCCCTTCTCTTTCCCGCCTTTTTGCTCCCGCCTTTTTCCCATTTTTTTCCCTTCCCTTTCCGACGCTTTTTTTCCCCGCCTTTTCGTTTCCCCGCCTTTTCTTTCCCCGCCTTTTCGTTTCCCCGCCTTTTCGTTTCCCCGCCTTTTCGTTTCCCCGCCTTTTCGTTTCCCCGCCTTTTCGTTTCCCCGCCTTTTCGTTTCCCCCTTTCGTTCCCCGCCTTTTCGTTTCCCCGCCTTTTCGTTTCCCCGCCTTTTCTTCTCCTTTTCCCAGTCCTTTCCCGTTCCATACTAGACCCTTTATTCGCCCCTTTCTTTTTCCCCTTCCCATTCCGCCGTTTCCCCGCCTTTTCCCCGCCTTTTCCCCGCCTTTTCCCCTCCCGCCTTTTCCCCGCCTTTTCCCCGCCTTTTCCCCGCCTTTTCCCCGCCTTTTCCCCGCCTTTTCCCCGCCTTTTCCCCGCCTTTTCCCCGCCTTTTCCCCGCCTTTTCCCCGCCTTTTCCCCGCCTTTTCCCCGCCTTTTCCCCGCCTTTTCCCGCCTTTTCCCCCCCTTTTCCCCGCCTTTTCCCCGCCTTTTCCCCGCCTTTTCCCCGCCTTTTCCCCGCCTTTTCCCCGCCTTTTCCCCGCCTTTTCCCCGCCTTTTCCCCGCCTTTTCCCCGCCTTTTCCCCGCCTTTTCCCCGCCTTTTCCCCGCCCCTTTTCCCCCCCCCTTTTCCCCCCCCTTTTCCCCCCCTTTTCCCCCCCCCTTTTCCCCCCCTTTCCCGCCCCTTTTCCCCGCCCCTTTTCCCCCCCCTTTCCCCGCCCCTTTTCCCCCCCTTTTCCCCCCCCTTTCCCCGCCCTTTCCCCGCCCCTTTTCCCCGCCCCTTTTCCCCCCCTTTCCCCCCCTTTCCCCGCCCCTTTTCCCCCCCCTTCCCCCGCCCTTTTCCCCGCCCCTTTTCCCCGCCCCTTTTCCCCGCCCCTTTTCCCCGCCCCTTTTCCCCGCCCCTTTTCCCGCCCCTTTTCCCCGCCCCTTTCCCCGCTTTTCCCCCCCTTTCCCCCTTTTCCCCTTTTCCCCCTTCCCCGCCCTTTCCCCCCCCCTTTTCCCCCCTTTCCCCTTTTCCCCGCCTTTTCCCGCCTTTTCCCCCCCCTTCCCCTTTTCCCCCCCTTTCCCCCCTTCCCCCTTTTCCCCCCTTTTCCCCGCCTTTTCCCCGCCTTCCCGCTTTCCCGCCTTTCCCCGCCTTTTCCCCGCCTTTTCCCCGCCTTTTCCCCCCTTTTCCCCCTTTTCCCCGCCTTTTCCCGCCTTTTCCCGCCTTTTCCCCCCTTTTCCCCCTTTCCCCCTTTTCCCCGCCTTTTCCCCCCTTTTCCCCGCCTTTTCCCCGCCTTTCCCCCCTTTTCCCCCCTTTTCCCCCTTTTCCCCCGCCTTTTCCCCCCTTTCCTTTTTTTCCTCCTTTTTCCCCCTTTTTTTCCCCTCTTTTCCCCTCCCTTTCCCGCCTTTTCCCCCTTTTCCCCCTTTCCCATCTTTCCCCTTCCCCCCTTTTCCCCTCTCCCTTTTCCCCCTTTCCCGCTTTCCCCCCCTTCCTCTTTTCCTCCCTTTCCCTTTCCACTTTTCCGCTTTTCCCCCTTTCCCTTTTTCCTCCCTTTCCCCTTCCCCTTTTTCCTTCCTTCCCTCCCCCTTTTCCTTCCTTTTTTCCCCTTTCCCCCCCTTTCCCCTTCCTCCCTTTCCTCCTTTCTGCCCTTTCCCCCCTTTTCTTCTCTTTCCCCTTTTTCTCTCCCTTTTCCCCCTTTCCCCCCTTTCCTCTTTTCCCCCTTCCTCTTTTCTCCCCCTTTCCCCCCCTTTCCCCCTTTCCCCCTTCCCCCCCTTCCCTTTCCCCCCCTTCCCCTTTCCCCTCCTTTCCCCTTTCCCCCCCCTTCCCCCCCTTCCGCCCTTCCCCCTTCCCCCCTTTCCCCCCTTCCGCCTTCCCGCCCCTTTCCCCTTTTCCCCCCCTTCCCCTTCCCCCTTCCCGCCCTTCCCGCCCTTTTCCCCCCCCTTCCCCCCCCCTTCCCCCTCTTCCCCTTCCCTTTTCCCCTTTTCCCCTTTCCCCGCCTTTTCCCGCCTTTTCCCCGCCTTTCCCCGCTTTCCCCGCCTTTTCCCCGCCTTTCCCCCCTTTCCCCCTTTCCCCCTTTCCGCCTTTCCCCCTTTCCCCGCCTTTTCCCCCCTCCCCGCCTTTTCCGCCTTTTCCCCCCTTTCCCCCCTTTTCCCCCCTTTTCCCCTTTTCCCCGCCTTTTCCCCCCTTTTCCCCTTTTCCCCCGCTTTCCCCGCCTTTCCCCCCTTTTCCCCCCTTTTCCCCGCCTTTCCCCCCTTCCCCCCCCCCTTTCCCCGCTCCCCCCCCTTCCCCCCTTTCCCCCTTTCCCCGCCTTTTCCCCCCTTCCCCTTTTTCCCCTTTCCCCACCCCTTTTCGCCCTTTCTTTTTCCCCCCTTTCCCGCCTTTTTTCCCCCCTTTTCCCCCTTTCCCCATTTCCCCTTTCCCCCTTTCTTCCCCTTCCGCCTTTTCCCTTCCCCCCTTTGTCTACCCCCCTTTCCCCCTTTTCCTCCCTTTCCCTTTCCCCTTTTCGCCTTTCCCCCCCTTCCCTTTTTCCCTTTCCCTTTCCCCCCTTTCCCGCTTTTCCCTCCTTTCCCCTTTTCCCCTTTTCCCCTTTTTTTTCCGCCTTTCCCCCCTTTCCCGCCTTTTCCCCCCTTCCCTCCTTTCCGCCTCTTTCCCCCTTTTCCCTTTCTCCCCCCTTTTCCTGCTTTCCCTCCTTTTCCCCCCTTTTCCCTTTTTTTCCCCCTTTCCCGCCTTTTTTCCCCCCTTTCCCCCTTTCCCCTTCGCCCTTTCCCCCTTCTCCCCGCCCCTTTTCCCCTTCCCCCCCCTTTTCCCCGCCCCTTTCCCCTCTTTTCCGCCTTTCCCTTCCACCTTTTCCGCCTCTTCCCCCTTTCCCTTTTCCCCCCTTCCTCCCCTTCCTGCCTTTTCCTTTATTCCCCTTTTTCCCCTTTTCCTTTTTTTTCCCCTTTTCCCCCCCTTTCCCGCCTTTTTCCCTTTTCCCCCCTTTTGCCCTTTCCCCCCTTTTCCCCCTTTCCCCCTTTTTCCCACCTTTCCCCCTTTTCCCCCCTTTCCCTTCTTTTTCCCCCTCCTTTTCCCCGCCCTTTCCCGCCCCTTTCCCCGCCCTTTCCCCCCCTCCTTCCCCGCCTTTCCCCGCCTTTTCCCCGCCCCTTTCCCCGCCTTTCCCGCCTTTCCCCGCCTTTTCCCCGCCTTTTCCCCTCCCGCCTTTTCCCCCCCTTTCCCCGCCTTTTCCCCGCCTTTTCCCGCCTTTTCCCCGCCTTTTCCCCGCCTTTTCCCCGCCTTTTCCCCCCCCCTTTTCCCCGCCTTTTCCCCGCCTTTTTCCCCGCCTTTTCCCCGCCTTTTCCCCGCCTTTTCCCCGCCTTTTCCCGCCTTTCCCCGCCTTTTCCCCGCCTTTTCCCCGCCTTTTCCCGCCTTTGCCTTCCCCGCCTTTCCCCGCCTTTTCCCGCCTTTTTTTTCCCCGCTTTTCCGCCTTTCCCGCCTTTTCCCGCCCCCTTTTCCCCGCCTTTTCCGCCTTTTCCGCCTTTTCCCCGCCTTTTCCCCCCTTTTCCCCGCCTTTTCCCGCCTTTTCCCCGCCTTTCCCCGCCTTTCCCGCCTTTTCCCCCTTCCCCGCCTTTTCCCCGCCTTTTCCCTTTTCCCCGCCTTTCCCCTTTTCCCCGCCTTTCCCCCCCCCCCTTTTCGCTTCCCCCTTTTCCTCCCCTTTCCCCGCCTTTTTTCCCCCTTTCCCCGCCTTTTCCCCGCCTTTTTCCCCGCCTTTTCCCCCCTTTTCCCGCCTTTTCCCCGCCTTTTCCCCGCCTTTTCCCCGCCTTTTCCCCGCCTTTTCCCCGCCTTTTCCCCGCCTTTTCCCCGCCTTTTCCCCGCCTTTTCCCCGCCTTTTCCCCGCCTTTTCCCCGCCTTTTCCCCGCCTTTTCCCCGCCTTTTCCCCGCCTTTTCCCGCCTTTTCCCCGCCTTTTCCCGCCTTTTCCCCGCCTTTTCCCCGCCTTTCCTTTTCCCCGCCTTTCCCCGCCTTTTCCCCGCCTTTTCCCCGCCTTTTCCCCTTTTCCGCCTTTTTCCCCGCCTTTTCCCCGCCTTTCCCGCTTTTCCTCCCCTTCTCCTGTTTTTCCTCCGTTTTTCTCCCACCCCTTTTTTTCGACCCTTTCTTTTTCCCTCCCCTTTCCCGCCTTTTTTTCCTCCCCTTTTCCACCCATTTCCCAATCTATTCTGCCCCTTTCCCTCCCATTTCTTGCCCCGTTCTCGCCTTTTTTCCCTTCTCTTTCCCGCTTTGGTCTACCGCCCCTTTCCCTTCTTTTTCACTGCCCTTTCCTCTTTCCAACCTTTTTCCGCCTCTTTCCCACCCCTTTCCCATTTGTTTCCCTTCCCTTTCCTGCCCCTTTCCTGCCTTTATTCCTTCCTATTACCTCCTTTTTCCACCCTTTTCCTTCCTTTTTTTTCTGCCCTTTTCCCACCCCTTTCCCGCCTTTTCCTCTCCCTTTTCCCTTCCCTTTCCTGCCTCTTTCCCCCCTTTTTCCCTTCTCTTTCCCACCCTTTTTCTCTCACCTTTCTCACCCCTTTTCCACCCCTTTCCCTTCTTTTTGCCCCCTTTTCCTGTCTTTTTCCCGCCCCTTTCCCCGCCTTTTTCTTGCCCCTTTGCCGACATCACCATGGGGTTGAGGACAGCGATGCCTGTGGGCTGAAGTTGCTGGCTGTGTGCAGTGGGGTGGAGGTGTCCTCAGCGCACGGCTGTGACAGTGGGGGTCATTGCCCCCCAAATGGGGCTTGTGCCCCACGCCTGCGGGCAAGTCGTATGGGAAGCGCTTTCCGGAGACCGTTTGTCCTTTCTGCCCATCTGCAGCGACTGCAGCAATCCCGCGTGGTGCCGCAGCAGCGATGGGGCACTGCGGTACGTCAGCCATCTGTGACTCGAGGAGAACAGGGGCTGCGCCAAGTCCGCACGCTGCAGCCTCCCTGTTCCTTTGGGCTTCGGGACTGATGTCTGAGCCGCAAGGCCACACGCTGCCGCACAGGCAGGTGCCACTGAGGACAGCCTGGAATCCCAGCGTGTGGGCCATCCCAGCTGCTCCGTCCGTGAAACCCCCTCGCCCTTAACCAGACCCCATTGGCTGCCGCTCATTCCTTTTTTTTTCTTTTTTTCTCCTTCATGCTTTTAGGGGAACTCTGAGATGGCAGCCTGAAGCAGTGATGGAGCAGCTGGTGAGGGGTGCAGCCCTGCAAGCACAGATGGAAGCGGTGCACGTGTGGGACCAGATGGGGCTGAGCCTGGCTCCACCCCTCCCTCCCCTCATTTAAGGGCTGGCAGCCCCACAGGCAGCGTTTCTTCCTGGAGATGCCTCCTGTGGATTGCTGGGTGAGCTCTGGTTCTTGGAAAGAGGTGAGTGATTCTTTCTTTCTTGCAGGGTTCTGATCTGCGCCTTTCTGTGGGGCTCCTAAGCTGGTTTACAGTAGCTGTGTCTGCTCTGCCCCTCCTCATGCTGCCTTCCAGTTGTTCTCTGAGGGGAGCGAAGGAGTTATCAGCCTTTTTCTGAAGCGGTCATGGCGGGACTGATGCTCGTTCCTTTCTTTTGCTCCCATCTGTTTCTGGAAGGCTTCCGTCAGCCCCAAGGTAACGCTGGTCGGCTGGCTGAGCATTGCAACTCTGGAAATGCCGGGAGCTGGTGCACTTTTCCGCACAGGGATTCTGTGTTCTCCAGGTTTCCTCTGCAGCTCTTGTTCAGCTCAGTACCTTCCCGTGAAGTCTCTGTTCCCTCTTTCATGGTTCTCGTTGCGGAATCTCCACCCTGGGACTCCAAACTGGGTTTGTCTGCTACCACGTTGTCCCAGGCCGTTTTATGACACGTCCCCTATGCGTCCCCCTCCACGTTCCCTCTGTTTCCTCGCGTCCCGCTCGTGTCCTTGTGTCCTCCCTGTGTCCTCTGCCCACGTCCCCTCTGTGTCCCCTGTGCCACGTATTCATTCCACCCCTGCTGAGTTTTGTTGTTTAAGGGCACGCGTTTAAATTATGTTCCGCGTCTCTTTGGCTCTCGTTCTGTTTTGCAGACAGACGGAAGGCTTTCTGGGGCTGCTCTGGTTAGTGCTTTAAGCTCTGTGCAATCCGTGGAGCAGACAGTGGAACACCATGAAGCCCCTGTTTGTGCGTCGCTGGTATGCAGGTGGGTTTTGTGATGGCTGTGGGATGCTCACTTAGAGATGGAATGGGGGCTGCAGGGGGCTCGCCTCGCTCCCTGGGGTTTACTCTTCCAGCCCAATAAGCTCCGTGTGCTTTGTGTCATCGTGCCTCACGGCTTCAGCTATCGTGCCATAGACTCCTTGGAGTCGGAATGGACCGTTTATGACGATCTGGTCCCACTCCCCCGCCATGAAGAGGGACAGCCACAGCTAGACCAGGCTGCCCAGAGCCTGATCCATCCTCACCTTGGAAGGGACAGGGCGTCCACCGCATCTCCGGGCAGCCTGTTCCACGCCACAGAATCACAGAATGACAGAATGGCCCGGCTTGGAAGGGACCTCGAGCATCACAAGTCTCCAACCCCCCTGCCACACACAGGGCCACTGACCTCCCCGTGTCACACCAACCCAGGCTGCCCAGGGCCCCATCCACGCTGGCCTCGAACAGCTCCAGGGATGGACGGGGCATCCACAGCCTCTCTGGGCAGCTGTTCCAGCACCTCACCACTCTCATAGCGAAGAACTTCCCCCTGACATCCAACCTCTATCTTCCCTTCCTCAATTTAAAGCTGTTTCCCCTTGTCCCGTGCTGTAAAAGATATTTTCCTTACATCTAACCTGAATTTTCCCTCCTTCTTTCCTTTAGCTCCCCTTTAGGTATCGAAAGGCTGTTACCAGGTCCCCTCGGAGCCTTCGCTCCTCCGCGCTGAACAGCCCCAGCTCTCTCGGCCTGTCCTTGGAGGAGAGGGGTTTGATCCTTTGGTTCTTTGTGTTTCGGGGCCGTCCTCTGAATGTGCTCCAACGGGTCTGTGTCCCTTCTGCCCTGAGGACTCTTCATATGGACACAGCGCTCCAGGTGAGGCCTCTTCAGCACAGGGCAGAGGGGCAGGATCACCTCTCCTCACCTGCTGACCGGAGCCTGTCTGGGTCCCTCTGGCTGGTGTCCCGTCCCTCTGCTGTGTCGCCCCTCCCCACAGCTGGGTGTCGTCAGCAAATTTTCTGAGGGTGCGCCCGGCCCCGCCGGTGCTGTCACTGATGAAGATGCTGAAGAGTCCCAGCCCCAGCACGGACCCCTTTGGGAAGTGCAGGTGGGTGATAGCAGTGGCTCTTGGCTCGTCTATTGATGCAGTGACACCGCCATAGGCAGCCGCCAGGTTGGTCAAGCAGGATTCAGCCTTGGTGAAGCCGCGCTGGCTCTCCTGCATCACCTCCCCGTCATTTGTGTGCCTTAGCGCGACTTCCACGAGGATCTGCTCGGTGCTCTCTCCCAGCACAGAGGTGAGACTGTTATGTCGGTAGTTCCCAGGATTGTCCTTACTTCCCTTCTTAAAAATGGAGCATTCAAATTCAAACTAGCATTCAAAATAACAGAGCCGAGCCTTCAGAGGCAGGCGAGCTCCGGATTTCCCAGAGAGCTTTTTGGCTCTTCTGCACGTTCCATGGCATTGGTGCCACTCTGGACCCCCACTCACTCAGCATTCAAATCCGGTTGTACCGGCATTTCTTCCCTTGTCCCCATTTCCTCCCGTCCCAGTCCCTGTTTCCTACCACGTCCCCATTTTCTCCCTCCCTCGTCCCATTTTCCTCCCATTCCAATTCCATTTGTTTTTCCATTTTGTTTTTTTGTCGCCCGGTGGCGCTTTGTTGGAATTTCCAGGCTCCAAACGCGCACTTCTGACCACGAGTGATGCCGAAAGCAGAGGTGGGCTCCCAAACAGGCTTTTGCTGAGTGCTGTCCATGCCTTGGGGTTTCCGGTATCACCAGGAATCCTTTCTAACCGCCGTTGTTCAGTGCTGCATGGGAAGCTTTCTTCTTCCTGTCCAGGATCGGCGCCTCCACCACCAGATGCTGGAGGCATTTTGGGCTGCCCGAGTTCCCGCGTTGAACGTGTGCTGTTCCTCGGAAAGGTGTGGACATGAGCAGACATGAGGATCTCTTCCTTCCTTCCAGATGAGCCGAGTCCAGCGCCAGATGCTGTTGGCCTTGTGGGCCCCCCTGAGTTGCTGCGTTGGCTGGGCGCTGATCCTTGGATAGGAGTGAGTGACACCGCTGTCCCTACCAGAAGGCGTTCTCTGTGTTCGTTGTCCTGTGCCCAAACGCTTGCAGAGTGGAAGTGTGGCCCTCGCGAGCGGTGCCAGGACTTTAGCCAGGCTCTTGGTGGAAGCAGCAGGAAACTGCAGCCGGAGGTGGATGCCAATATCCAACGCTTAGACTCTGTGCCGAGGTACGTTAATCCCTGACTTGTCCTGTTAAACACGCTCGCTGAGGTCCTCTGGGCTTGGTGTCGGATGTCCCTCGTGCTCACGTTGCTTTCACCGGGTGTTCTTTCTTTCCCCATGTTCAGGCCTCCCCAGTGCTGATGGAATGTCAGTGCCATGTGCCAACGTCGTCTTCTTTTCTGTTTGGATTCAACAGCGTTTTCTACCCTTTTGATCTGTTTTTCTTCTCTCTCTTCCATGTTGCCCGTTGGCGCTTAGTTGGAGTTTCCCGGATCCAAATGCACTCTTCTGACCACGTGTGATGCTGAATGAAGAGGTAGGCTCCCAAACAGGCTTTGGCAGAGTGCTGTCCATGTCATGGAATTTCTCAGTTCACCAGAGTTTTTTTTTAAGCAACGTTGTTCAGTTCTATATGTGAAGCTTTCTTCTTTATGTCTAGGATTGGCATCTGCACCACCAGATGCAGTAGCCATTTTGGGCTGCCCGAGTTCCCGCGTTGAACGTGTCGTGTTCCTCGGTAAGGTGTGAACGTTATTAGACACGGAGATGTCTTGACTCTTTCCGGATGGACCGAGTCCTCTGCCAGATGCTGTTGGCCTTGTGGCCCCCCCTGAGTTGCTGCGTTGGCTGTGCCCTGATCCTTGGAGCGGGGTAAGTGACATTGGTGTCCCTACCGGAAGGCGCTCTCTGCTTTCGTTGTCCTGTGCCCAAACGCTTGCAGCATGGAACTGCGGCCCTCGCGAGCGGTGCCAGGACTTTAGCCAGGCTCTTGGTGGAAGCAGCAGGAAACCGCAGCCGGAGGTGGATGCCAATATCCAACGCTTAGTCTCTGTGCCGAGGTACGTTGGTCCCTGACATGTCCTGTTGAACACGCTCGCTGAGGTCCTCTGGGCTTGGTGTCGGATGTCCCTCGTGCTCACGTTGCTTTCACTGGGTGCTTTTCCTTTCCCCATGTTCAGGCCTCCCCAGTGCTGATGGAATGTCAGTGCCATGTGCCAACGTCGTCTTCTTTTCTGTTTGGATTCAACAGCGTTTTCTACCCTTTTGATCTGTTTTTCTTCTCTCTCTTCCATGTTGCCCGTTGGCGCTTGGTTGGAGTTTCCCGGATCCAAATGCATTCTTGTGACCACGTGTGATGCCGAAAGAAGAGGTAGGCTCCCAAACAGGCTTTTGCAGAGTGCTGTCCATGTCATGGAATTTCTAGTATCACCAGTATTATTTCTAACCAACATTGTTCAGTCCTGCATGTGAAGCTTTCTTCTTTCTTTCTAGGATTGGTGACTGCACCACCAGATGCAGTAGCCATTTTGGGCTGCCCATGTTCCTACACTGAACGTGTTCTGTTCTTCGGAAAGGCATGGACCTTATTGGACATGAAGATATCTTCATTCCTTCTACATTGGCCGAGTCCTCTGCCAGATGCTGTTGGCCTTGTGCCCCCCCTTGAGTTGCTGCGTTACCTGTGCCCTGATCCCTGGAGCGGGGTAAGTGACATAAGTGTCCCTACCGGATGTCGGATGTCCCTTGTGCTCACGTTGCTTTTACTGGGTGTTTTTTCTTTCCCCATCTTCAGGTCTCCCCAGTGCTGATGGAATGTCAGAGCCATGTCCCAATGTTAACTAGTTTTCTGCTTGGATTCAACAGCATTTTCTACCCTTTTGATCTGTTTTTCTTTCTTTTTTTTTTTTCCATGTTGCCCGTTGGCGCTTGGTTGGAGTTTCCCGGATCCAAATGCACTCTTCTGACCACGTGTGATGCCAAAAGAAGAGGTAGGCTCCCAAACAGGCTTTTGCAGAGTGCTGTCCATGTCATGGAATTTCTAGTACCAAGAGTTTGTGTTTCTAAGCAACGTTGTTCAGTTCTGTATGTGAAGCTTTCTTCTTTCTTTCTAGGATTGGCGCCTCCACTATCATATTCTCCACCATCTAGGCGTTTTGGGCTGCCCAATTTTCCGCGTTGAACGTGTCCTGTTCCTCGGTAAGGTGTGCATGTTATTAGACACGGAGATGTCTTCGCTCCTTCCAGAGGTGCCCAGTCATCCAGCAGATGCTGTTGGCCTTGTGGCCCCCCCTGAGTTGCTGCGTTGGCTGTACCCTGATCCCTGGAGCGGGGTAAGTGACACCGCTGTCCCTACTGGACGGTGTTCTCTGCGTTTGTTGTCCTGTGCCCAAACGCTTGCAGCGTGGAACTGCGGTCCTCGCGAGCAGTGTCAGGACTTTAGCCAGGCTCTTGGTGGAAGCAGCAGGAAACCGCAGCCGGAGGTGGATGCCAATATCCAACGCTTAGTCTCTGTGCCGAGGTACGTTGGTCCCTGACATGTCCTGTTGAACACGCTCGCTGAGGTCCTCTGGGCTTGGTGTCGGATGTCCCTCGTGCTCACGTTGCTTTCACTGGGTGCTTTTCCTTTCCCCATGTTCAGGCCTCCCCAGTGCTGACGGAATGTCAGTGCCATGTGCCAACGTCGTCGTCTTTTCTGTTTGGATTCAACAGCGTTTTCTACCCTTTTGATCTGTTTTTCTTCTTTCTTCCATGTTGCCCGTTGGCGCTTGGTTGGAGTTTCCCGGATCCAAATGCACTCTTGTGACCACGTGTGATGCCAAATGAAGAGGTAGGCTCCCAAACAAGCTTTTGCAGAGTGCTGTCCATGTCATGGAATTTCTAGTTCACCAAGAGTTTGTGTTTCTAAGCAACGTTGTTCAGTTCTGTATGTGAAGCTTTCTTCTTTATGTCTAGGATTGGCGCCTCCACCATCATATTCTGTAGGCGTTTTGGGCTGCCCGATTTTCCGCATTGAACGTGTTGTGTTCCTCGGTAAGGTGTGAACATTATTAGACACGGAGATGTCTTGACTCTTTCCGGATGGACCGAGTCCTCTGCCAGATGCTGTTGGCCTTCTGGGCCCCCCTGAGTCGCTGCGTTGGCTGTGCCCTGATCCCTGGAGCGGGGTAAGTGACATTGGTGTCCCTACCGGAAGGCGCTCTCTGCTTTCGTTATCCTGTGCCCAAACGCTTGCAGCATGGAACTGCGGCCCTCGCGAGCGGTGCCAGGACTTTAGCCAGGCTCTTGGTGGAAGCAGCAGGAAACCGCAGCCGGAGGTGGATGCCAATATCCAACGCTTAGTCTCTGTGCCGAGGTACGTTGATCCCTGATGTGTCCTGTTGAACACGCTCGCTGAGGTCCTCTGGGCTTGGTGTCGGATGTCCCTCGTGCTCACGTTGCTTTCACTGGGTGCTTTTCCTTTCCCCATCTTAAGGTCTCCCCAGTGCTGATGGAATGTCAGTGCCATGTGCCAACCTCGTCTTCTTTTCTGTTTGGATTCAACAGCGTTTTCTACCCTTTTGATCTGTTTTTCTTCTCTCTCTTCCATGTTGCCCGTTGGCGCTTGGTTGGAGTTTCCCGGATCCAAATGCACTCTTGTGACCACGTGTGATGCCGAAAGAAGAGGTAGGCTCCCAAACAGGCTTTGGCAGAGTGCTGTCCATGTCATGGAATTTCTAGTACCAAGAGTTTGTTTTTTAAGCAACGTTGTTCAGTCCTGCATGTGAAGCTTTCTTCTTTCTTTCTAGGATTGGTGACTGCACCACCAGATGCAGTAGCCATTTTGGGCTGCCCATGTTCCTACACTGAACGTGTTCTGTTCTTCGGAAAGGCATGGACCTTATTGGACATGAAGATATCTTCATTCCTTCTACATTGGCCGAGTCCTCTGCCAGATGCTGTTGGCCTTGTGCCCCCCCTTGAGTTGCTGCGTTACCTGTGCCCTGATCCCTGGAGCGGGGTAAGTGACATAAGTGTCCCTACCGGATGTCGGATGTCCCTTGTGCTCACGTTGCTTTTACTGGGTGTTTTTTCTTTCCCCATCTTCAGGTCTCCCCAGTGCTGATGGAATGTCAGAGCCATGTCCCAATGTTAACTAGTTTTCTGCTTGGATTCAACAGCATTTTCTACCCTTTTGATCTGTTTTTCTTTCTTTTTTTTTTTTCCATGTTGCCCGTTGGCGCTTGGTTGGAGTTTCCCGGATCCAAATGCACTCTTCTGACCACGTGTGATGCCAAAAGAAGAGGTAGGCTCCCAAACAGGCTTTTGCAGAGTGCTGTCCATGTCATGGAATTTCTAGTACCAAGAGTTTGTGTTTCTAAGCAACGTTGTTCAGTTCTGTATGTGAAGCTTTCTTCTTTCTTTCTAGGATTGGCGCCTCCACTATCATATTCTCCACCATCATAGGCGTTTTGGGCTGCCCAATTTTCCGCGTGAACGTGTCCTGTTCCTCGGTAAGGTGTGAACATTATTAGACACGGAGATGTCTTCGCTCCTTCCAGAGGTGCCCAGTCATCCAGCAGATGCTGTTGGCCTTGTGGCCCCCCCTGAGTTGCTGCGTTGGCTGTACCCTGATCCCTGGAGCGGGGTAAGTGACACCGCTGTCCCTACTGGACGGTGTTCTCTGCGTTTGTTGTCCTGTGCCCAAACGCTTGCAGCGTGGAACTGCGGTCCTCGCGAGCAGTGTCAGGACTTTAGCCAGGCTCTTGGTGGAAGCAGCAGGAAACCGCAGCCGGAGGTGGATGCCAATATCCAACGCTTAGTCTCTGTGCCGAGGTACGTTGGTCCCTGACATGTCCTGTTGAACACGCTCGCTGAGGTCCTCTGGGCTTGGTGTCGGATGTCCCTCGTGCTCACGTTGCTTTCACTGGGTGCTTTTCCTTTCCCCATCTTAAGGTCTCCCCAGTGCTGATGGAATGTCAGTGCCATGTGCCAACGTCGTCGTCTTTTCTGTTTGGATTCAACAGCGTTTTCTACCCTTTTGATCTGTTTTTCTTCTCTCTCTTCCATGTTGCCCGTTGGCGCTTGGTTGGAGTTTCCCGGATCCAAATGCACTCTTGTGACCACGTGTGATGCCGAAAGAAGAGGTAGGCTCCCAAACAGGCTTTGGCAGAGTGCTGTCCATGTCATGGAATTTCTAGTACCAAGAGTTTGTGTTTTTAAGCAACGTTGTTCAGTCCTGCATGTGAAGCTTTCTTCTTTCTTTCTAGGATTGGTGACTGCACCACCAGATGCAGTAGCCATTTTGGGCTGCCCATGTTCCTACACTGAACGTGTTCTGTTCTTCGGAAAGGCATGGACCTTATTGGACATGAAGATATCTTCATTCCTTCTACATTGGCCGAGTCCTCTGCCAGATGCTGTTGGCCTTGTGCCCCCCCTTGAGTTGCTGCGTTACCTGTGCCCTGATCCCTGGAGCGGGGTAAGTGACATAAGTGTCCCTACCGGATGTAGTCCCTTGTGCTCACGTTGCTTTTACTGGGTGTTTTTTCTTTCCCCATCTTCAGGTCTCCCCAGTGCTGATGGAATGTCAGAGCCATGTCCCAATGTTAACTAGTTTTCTGCTTGGATTCAACAGCATTTTCTACCCTTTTGATCTGTTTTTCTTTCTTTTTTTTTTTTTTCCATGTTGCCCGTTGGCGCTTGGTTGGAGTTTCCCGGATCCAAATGCACTCTTCTGACCACGTGTGATGCCAAAAGAAGAGGTAGGCTCCCAAACAGGCTTTTGCAGAGTGCTGTCCATGTCATGGAATTTCTAGTACCAAGAGTTTGTGTTTCTAAGCAACGTTGTTCAGTTCTGTATGTGAAGCTTTCTTCTTTCTTTCTAGGATTGGCGCCTCCACTATCATATTCTCTAGGCGTTTTGGGCTGCCCAATTTTCCGCGTTGAATGTGTCTTGTTCCTCGGTAAGGTGTGCATGTTATTAGACACGAAGCTGTCTTCGCTCCTTCCAGAGGTGCCCAGTCATCCAGCAGATGCTGTTGGCCTTGTGGCCCCCCCTGAGTTGCTGCGTTGGATGTGCCCTGATCCTTGGAGCGGGGTAAGTGACACCGCTGTCCGTACTGGACGGTGTTCTCTGCGTTTGTTGTCCTGTGCCCAAACGCTTGCAGCGTGGAACTGCGGCCCTCGCGAGCGGTGCCAGGACTTTAGCCAGGCTCTTGGTGGAAGCCGCAGGAAACCGCAGCCGGAGGTGGATGCCAATATCCAACGCTTAGTCTCTGTGCCGAGGTACGTTGGTCCCTGACGTGTCCTGTTGAACACGCTCGCTGAGGTCCTCTGGGCTTGGTGTCGGATGTCCCTCGTGCTCACGTTGCTTTCACTGGGTGCTTTTCCTTTCCCCATGTTCAGGCCTCCCCAGTGCTGATGGAATGTCAGTGCCATGTGCCAACGTCGTCGTCTTTTCTGTTTGGATTCAACAGCGTTTTCTACCCTTTTGATCTGTTTTTCTTCTCTCTCTTCCATGTTGCCCGTTGGCGCTTGGTTGGAGTTTGCCGGATCCAAATGCACTCTTCTGACCACGTGTGATGCCGAAAGAAGAGGTAGGCTCCCAAACAGGCTTTTGCAGAGTGCTGTCCATGTCATGGAATTTCTAGTACCAAGAGTTTGTTTTTTAAGCAACGTTGTTCAGTTCTATATGTGAAGCTTTCTTCTTTCTTTCTAGGATTGGTGACTGCACCACCAGATGCAGTAGCCATTTTGGGCTGCCCATGTTCCTACACTCAACGTGTTCTGTTCTTCGGAAAGGCATGGACCTTATTGGACATGAAGATATCTTCATTCCTTCTACATTGGCCGAGTCCTCTGCCAGATGCTGTTGGCCTTGTGCCGCCCCTTGAGTTGCTGCGTTACCTGTGCCCTGATCCCTGGAGCGGGGTAAGTGACATAAGTGTCCCTACCGGATGTCGGATGTCCCTTGTGCTCACGTTGCTTTTACTGGGTGTTTTTTCTTTCCCCATCTTCAGGTCTCCCCAGTGCTGATGGAATGTCAGAGCCATGTCCCAATGTTAACTAGTTTTCTGCTTGGATTCAACAGCATTTTCTACCCTTTTGATCTGTTTTTCTTTCTTTTTTTTTTTTCCATGTTGCCCGTTGGCGCTTGGTTGGAGTTTCCCGGATCCAAATGCACTCTTCTGACCACGTGTGATGCCAAAAGAAGAGGTAGGCTCCCAAACAGGCTTTTGCAGAGTGCTGTCCATGTCATGGAATTTCTAGTACCAAGAGTTTGTGTTTCTAAGCAACGTTGTTCAGTTCTGTATGTGAAGCTTTCTTCTTTCTTTCTAGGATTGGCGCCTCCACTATCATATTCTCTAGGCGTTTTGGGCTGCCCAATTTTCCGCGTTGAATGTGTCTTGTTCCTCGGTAAGGTGTGAACATTATTAGACACGGAGATGTCTTCGCTCCTTCCAGAGGTGCCCAGTCATCCAGCAGATGCTGTTGGCCTTGTGGCCCCCCCTGAGTTGCTGCGTTGGCTGTACCCTGATCCCTGGAGCGGGGTAAGTGACACCGCTGTCCCTACTGGACGGTGTTCTCTGCGTTTGTTGTCCTGTGCCCAAACGCTTGCAGCGTGGAACTGCGGTCCTCGCGAGCAGTGTCAGGACTTTAGCCAGGCTCTTGGTGGAAGCAGCAGGAAACCGCAGCCGGAGGTGGATGCCAATATCCAACGCTTAGTCTCTGTGCCGAGGTACGTTGGTCCCTGACATGTCCTGTTGAACACGCTCGCTGAGGTCCTCTGGGCTTGGTGTCGGATGTCCCTCGTGCTCACGTTGCTTTCACTGGGTGCTTTTCCTTTCCCCATGTTCAGGCCTCCCCAGTGCTGACGGAATGTCAGTGCCATGTGCCAACGTCGTCGTCTTTTCTGTTTGGATTCAACAGCGTTTTCTACCCTTTTGATCTGTTTTTCTTCTTCTTCCATGTTGCCCGTTGGCGCTTGGTTGGAGTTTCCCGGATCCAAATGCACTCTTGTGACCACGTGTGATGCCAAATGAAGAGGTAGGCTCCCAAACAAGCTTTTGCAGAGTGCTGTCCATGTCATGGAATTTCTAGTACCAAGAGTTTGTGTTTTAAGCAACGTTGTTCAGTTCTGTATGTGAAGCTTTCTTCTTTATGTCTAGGATTGGCGCCTCCACCATCATATGCAGTAGGCGTTTTGGGCTGCCCGATTTTCCGCATTGAACGTGTTGTGTTCCTCGGAAGGTGTGACATTATTAGACAGGAGAGTTGACTCTTTCCGGATGAGCCGAGTCCTCTGCCCGATGCTGTTGGCTCTGGTCCCCCTGAGTCGCTGCGTTGGCTGTGCCCTGATCCCTGGAGCGGGGTAAGTGACACTGGTGTCCCTACCGGAAGGCGGTCTCTGCTTTCGTTATCCTGTGCCCAAACGCTTGCAGCATGGAACTGCGGCCCTCGCGAGCGGTGCCAGGACTTTAGCCAGGCTCTTGGTGGAAGCAGCAGGAAACCGCAGCCGGAGGTGGATGCCAGTATCCAACGCTTAGTCTCTGTGCCGAGGTACGTTGATCCGTGATGTGTCCTGTTTGACACGCTCGCTGAGGTCCTCTGGGCTTGGTGTCGGATGTCCCTCGTGCTCACGTTGCTTTCACTGGGTGCTTTTCCTTTCCCCATCTTCAGGTCTCCCCAGTGCTGATGGAATGTCAGTGCCATGTGCCAACCTCGTCTTCTTTTCTGTTTGGATTCAACAGCGTTTTCTACCCTTTTGATCTGTTTTTCTTTCTTCTCTTTCCATGTTGCCCGTTGGCGCTTGGTTGGAGTTTCCCGGATCCAAATGCACTCTTGTGACCACGTGTGATGCCGAAAGAAGAGGTAGGCTCCCAAACAGGCTTGTGCAGAGTGCTGTCCATGTCATGGAATTTCTAGTACCAAGAGTTTGTGTTTTTAAGCAACGTTGTTCAGTTCTGCATGTGAAGCTTTCTTCTTTCTTTCTAGGATTGGCGACTGCACCACCACATGCAGTAGCCTTTTTGGGCTGCCCATGTTTCCTACTGAACGTGTTCTGTTCTTCGGAAAGGCATGGACCTTATTGGACATGAAGATATCTTCATTCCTTCTACATTGGCCGAGTCCTCTGCCAGATGCTGTTGGCCTTGTGGCCCCCCTGAGTTGCTGCGTTGGCTGTGCCCTGATCCCTGGAGCGGGGTAAGTGACACTGGTGTCCCTACCTGGACGTGTTCTCTGCTTTCGTTGTCCTGTGCCCAAACGCTTGCAGCATGGAACTGCGGCCCTCGCGAGCGGTGCCAGGACTTTAGCCAGGCTCTTGGTGGAAGCAGCAGGAAACCGCAGCCGGAGGTGGATGCCAATATCCAACGCTTAGTCTCTGTGCCGAGGTAGTTTGATCCCTGATGTGTCCTGTTGAACACGCTCGCTGAGGTCCTCTGGGCTTGGTGTCGGATGTCCCTCGTGCTCACGTTGCTTTCACTGGGTGCTTTTCCTTTCCCCATCTTAAGGTCTCCCCAGTGCTGATGGAATGTCAGTGCCATGTGCCAACGTCGTCGTCTTTTCTGTTTGGATTCAACAGCGTTTTCTACCCTTTTGATCTGTTTTTCTTCTCTCTCTTCCATGTTGCCCGTTGGCGCTTGGTTGGAGTTTGCCGGATCCAAATGCACTCTTCTGACCACGTGTGATGCCGAAAGAAGAGGTAGGCTCCCAAACAGGCTTTTGCAGAGTGCTGTCCATGTCATGGAATTTCTTAGTACCAAGAGTTTGTTTTTTAAGCAACGTTGTTCAGTCCTGCATGTGAAGCTTTCTTCTTTCTTTCTAGGATTGGTGACTGCCCGCCAATGCAGTAGCCATTTTGGGCTGCCCATGTTCCTACACTGAACGTGTTCTGTTCTTCGGAAGGCATGGACCTTATTGGACATGAAGATATCTTCATTCCTTCTACATTGGCCGAGTCCTCTGCCAGATGCTGTTGGCCTTGTGCCCCCCTTGAGTTGCTGCGTTACCTGTGCCCTGATCCTGGAGCGGGTAAGTGACATAAGTGTCCCTACCGGATGTAGTCCCTTGTGCTCACGTTGCTTTTACTGGGTTTTTTTCTTTCCCCATCTTCAGGTCTCCCCAGTGCTGATGGAATGTCAGAGCCATGTCCATGTTAACTAGTTTTCTGCTTGGTTCAACAGCATTTTCTACCCTTTGATCTGTTTTTCTTTCTTTTTTTTTTCCATGTTGCCCGTTGGCGCTTGGTTGGAGTTTCCGGATCCAAATGCACTCTTCTGACCACGTGTGATGCCAAAGAAGAGGTAGGCTCCCAAACAGGCTTTTGCAGAGTGCTGTCCATGTCATGGAGTTTCTCGATACCAAGAGTTTGTGTTTCTAAGCAACGTTGTTCAGTTCTGTATGTGAAGCTTTCTTCTTTCTTTCTAGGATTGGCGCCTCCCTACATATTCTCACCATATAGCGTTTTGGCTGCCCAATTTTCCGCGTTGAACGTGTCCTGTTCCTCGGTAAGGTGTGCACGTTATTAGACACGAAGATGTCTTCGCCTTCCAGAGGTGCCGAGTCATCAGCCAGATGCTGTTGGCCTTGGGCCCCCCCTGAGTTGCTGCGTTGGCTGTGCCCTGATCCCTGGAGCGGGGTAAGTGACACCGCTGTCCCTACTGGACGGTGTTCTCTGCTTTCGTTGTCCTGTGCCCAAACGCTTGCAGCGTGGAACTGCGGCCCTCGCGAGCGGTGCCAGGACTTTAGCCAGGCTCTTGGTGGAAGCAGCAGGAAACCGCAGCGGAGGTGGATGCCAATATCCAACGCTTAGTCTCTGTGCCGAGGTACGTTGGTCCCTGACGTGTCCTGTTGAACACGCTCGCTGAGGTCCTCTGGGCTTGGTGTCGGATGTCCCTCGTGCTCACGTTGCTTTCACTGGGTGCTTTTCCTTTCCCCATCTTAAGGTCTCCCCAGTGCTGATGGAATGTCAGTGCCATGTGCCAACGTCGTCGTCTTTTCTGTTTGGATTCAACAGCGTTTTCTACCCTTTTGATCTGTTTTTCTTCTCTCTCTTCCATGTTGCCCGTTGGCGCTTGGTTGGAGTTTCCTGGATCCAAATGCACTCTTGTGACCACGTGTGATGCCGAAAGAAGAGGTAGGCTCCCAAACAGGCTTTTGCAGAGTGCTGTCCATGTCATGGAATTTCTCAGTTCACCAGAGTTTGTTTTTTAAGCAACGTTGTTCAGTCCTGCATGTGAAGCTTTCTTCTTTCTTTCTAGGATTGGTGACTGCACCACCAGATGCAGTAGCCATTTTGGGCTGCCCATGTTCCTACACTGAACGTGTTCTGTTCTTCGGAAAGGCATGGACCTTATTGGACATGAAGATATCTTCATTCCTTCTACATTGGCCGAGTCCTCTGCCAGATGCTGTTGGCCTTGTGCCCCCCTTGAGTTGCTGCGTTACCTGTGCCCTGATCCCTGGAGCGGGGTAAGTGACATAAGTGTCCCTACCGGATGTCGGATGTCCCTTGTGCTCACGTTGCTTTTACTGGGTGTTTTTTCTTTCCCCATCTTCAGGTCTCCCCAGTGCTGATGGAATGTCAGAGCCATGTCCCAATGTTAACTAGTTTTCTGCTTGGATTCAACAGCATTTTCTACCCTTTTGATCTGTTTTTCTTTCTTTTTTTTTTTTCCATGTTGCCCGTTGGCGCTTGGTTGGAGTTTCCCGGATCCAAATGCACTCTTCTGACCACGTGTGATGCCAAAAGAAGAGGTAGGCTCCCAAACAGGCTTTTGCAGAGTGCTGTCCATGTCATGGAATTTCTAGTACCAAGAGTTTGTGTTTCTAAGCAACGTTGTTCAGTTCTGTATGTGAAGCTTTCTTCTTTCTTTCTAGGATTGGCGCCTCCACTATCATATTCTCTAGGCGTTTTGGGCTGCCCAATTTTCCGCGTTGAACGTGTCCTGTTCCTCGGTAAGGTGTGAACATTATTAGACACGGAGATGTCTTCGCTCCTTCCAGAGGTGCCCAGTCATCCAGCAGATGCTGTTGGCCTTGTGGCCCCCCTGAGTTGCTGCGTTGGCTGTACCCTGATCCCTGGAGCGGGGTAAGTGACACCGCTGTCCCTACTGGACGGTGTTCTCTGCGTTTGTTGTCCTGTGCCCAAACGCTTGCAGCGTGGAACTGCGGTCCTCGCGAGCAGTGTCAGGACTTTAGCCAGGCTCTTGGTGGAAGCAGCAGGAAACCGCAGCCGGAGGTGGATGCCAATATCCAACGCTTAGTCTCTGTGCCGAGGTACGTTGGTCCCTGACGTGTCCTGTTGAACACGCTCGCTGAGGTCCTCTGGGCTTGGTGTCGGATGTCCCTCGTGCTCACGTTGCTTTCACTGGGTGCTTTTCCTTTCCCCATGTTCAGGCCTCCCCAGTGCTGACGGAATGTCAGTGCCATGTGCCAACGTCGTCGTCTTTTCTGTTTGGATTCAACAGCGTTTTCTACCCTTTTGATCTGTTTTTCTTTCTCTCTTCCATGTTGCCCGTTGGCGCTTGGTTGGAGTTTCCCGGATCCAAATGCACTCTTGTGACCACGTGTGATGCCAAATGAAGAGGTAGGCTCCCAAACAGGCTTGTGCAGAGTGCTGTCCATGTCATGGAATTTCTAGTACCAAGAGTTTGTGTTTTAAGCAACGTTGTTCAGTTCTGTATGTGAAGCTTTCTTCTTTTGTTCTAGGATTGGCGACTCCACCACAATTTGTAGTAGCCATTTTGGGCTGCCCATTTCCGACATGAACGTGTTCTGTTCTCGGGAAGGCATGGACCTTATTGGCACGGATGGATGTCTTCATTCCTTCACATGTGCCGAGTCCTCTGCCAGATGCTGTTGGCCTCTGGCCCCCTGAGTTGCTGCGTTAGCTGTGCCCTGATCCCTGGAGCGGGGTAAGTGACGGATGTCCCTGTGCTCACGTTGCTTTCACTGGGTGCTTTTCCTTCCCCATCTTCAGGCCTCCCCAGTGCTGCAGGAATGTCAGTGCCATGTCCAAGTGTTAACGTTTTCTGTTGGATTCAACAGCTTTTCTACCCTTTTGATCTGTTTTTCTTTCTTTTCTTCCATGTTGCCCGTTGGCGCTTGGTTGGAGTTTCCCGGATCCAAATGCACTCTTCTGACCACGTGTGATGCCAAAAGAAGAGGTAGGCTCCCAAACAGGCTTTTGCAGAGTGCTGTCCATGTCATGGAATTTCTAGTACCAAGAGTTTGTGTTTCTAAGCAACGTTGTTCAGTTCTGTATGTGAAGCTTTCTTCTTTCTTTCTAGGATTGGCGCCTCCACTATCATATTCTACTATAGGCGTTTTGGGCTGCCCGATTTTCCGCATTGAACGTGTCCTGTTCCTCGGTAAGGTGTGAACATTATTAGACACGGAGATGTCTTGACTCTTTCCAGAGGACCCGAGTCCTCTGCCAGATGCTGTTGGCCTTCTGGCCCCCCTGAGTCGCTGCGTTGGCTGTGCCCTGATCCCTGGAGCGGGGTAAGTGACATTGGTGTCCCTACCGGAAGGCTGTCTCTGCTTTCGTTATCCTGTGCCCAAACGCTTGCAGCGTGGAACTGCGGCCCTCGCGAGCGGTGCCAGGACTTTAGCCAGGCTCTTGGTGGAAGCAGCAGGAAACCGCAGCCGGAGGTGGATGCCAATATCCAACGCTTAGTCTCTGTGCCGAGGTACGTTGATCCCTGACGTGTCCTGTTGAACACGCTCGCTGAGGTGCTCTGGGCTTGGTGTCGGATGTCCCTCGTGCTCACGTTGCTTTCACTGGGTGCTTTTCCTTTCCCCATCTTCAGGTCTCCCCAGTGCTGATGGAATGTCAGTGCCATGTGCCAACCGTCGTCTCTTTCTGTTTGGATTCAACAGCGTTTTCTACCCTTTTGATCTGTTTTTCTTCTCTCTCTTCCATGTTGCCCGTTGGCGCTTGGTTGGAGTTTCCTGGATCCAAATGCACTCTTGTGACCACGTGTGATGCCGAAAGAAGAGGTAGGCTCCCAAACAGGCTTGTGCAGAGTGCTGTCCATGTCATGGAATTTCTAGTACCAAGAGTTTGTGTTTTTAAGCAACGTTGTTCAGTCCTGCATGTGAAGCTTTCTTCTTTCTTTCTAGGATTGGTGACTGCACCACCAGATGCAGTAGCCATTTTGGGCTGCCCATGTTCCTACACTGAACGTGTTCTGTTCTTCGGAAAGGCATGGACCTTATTGGACATGAAGATATCTTCATTCCTTCTACATTGGCCGAGTCCTCTGCCAGATGCTGTTGGCCTTGTGCCCCCCCTTGAGTTGCTGCGTTACCTGTGCCCTGATCCCTGGAGCGGGGTAAGTGACATAAGTGTCCCTACCGGATGTAGTCCCTTGTGCTCACGTTGCTTTTACTGGGTGTTTTTTCTTTCCCATCTTCAGGTCTCCCCAGTGCTGATGGAATGTCAGAGCCATGTCCCAATGTTAACTAGTTTTCTGCTTGGATTCAACAGCATTTTCTACCCTTTTGATCTGTTTTTCTTTCTTTTTTTTTTTCCATGTTGCCCGTTGGCGCTTGGTTGGAGTTTCCCGGATCCAAATGCACTCTTCTGACCACGTGTGATGCCAAAAGAAGAGGTAGGCTCCCAAACAGGCTTTTGCAGAGTGCTGTCCATGTCATGGAATTTCTAGTACCAAGAGTTTGTGTTTCTAAGCAACGTTGTTCAGTTCTGTATGTGAAGCTTTCTTCTTTCTTTCTAGGATTGGCGCCTCCACTATCATATTCTCTAGGCGTTTTGGGCTGCCCAATTTTCCGCGTTGAACGTGTCCTGTTCCTCGGTAAGGTGTGAACATTATTAGACACGGAGATGTCTTCGCTCCTTCCAGAGGTGCCCAGTCATCCAGCAGATGCTGTTGGCCTTGTGGCCCCCCCTGAGTTGCTGCGTTGGCTGTACCCTGATCCCTGGAGCGGGGTAAGTGACACCGCTGTCCCTACTGGACGGTGTTCTCTGCGTTTGTTGTCCTGTGCCCAAACGCTTGCAGCGTGGAACTGCGGTCCTCGCGAGCAGTGTCAGGACTTTAGCCAGGCTCTTGGTGGAAGCAGCAGGAAACCGCAGCCGGAGGTGGATGCCAATATCCAACGCTTAGTCTCTGTGCCGAGGTACGTTGGTCCCTGACATGTCCTGTTGAACACGCTCGCTGAGGTCCTCTGGGCTTGGTGTCGGATGTCCCTCGTGCTCACGTTGCTTTCACTGGGTGCTTTTCCTTTCCCCATGTTCAGGCCTCCCCAGTGCTGACGGAATGTCAGTGCCATGTGCCAACGTCGTCGTCTTTTCTGTTTGGATTCAACAGCGTTTTCTACCCTTTTGATCTGTTTTTCTTCTTTCTTCCATGTTGCCCGTTGGCGCTTGGTTGGAGTTTCCCGGATCCAAATGCACTCTTGTGACCACGTGTGATGCCAAATGAAGAGGTAGGCTCCCAAACAAGCTTTTGCAGAGTGCTGTCCATGTCATGGAATTTCTAGTACCAAGAGTTTGTGTTTCTAAGCAACGTTGTTCAGTTCTGTATGTGAAGCTTTCTTCTTTATGTCTAGGATTGGCGCCTCCACCATCATATTCTGTAGGCGTTTTGGGCTGCCCGATTTTCCGCATTGAACGTGTTGTGTTCCTCGGTAAGGTGTGAACATTATTAGACACGGAGATGTCTTGACTCTTTCCGGATGGACCGAGTCCTCTGCCAGATGCTGTTGGCCTTCTGGGCCCCCCTGAGTCGCTGCGTTGGCTGTGCCCTGATCCCTGGAGCGGGGTAAGTGACATTGGTGTCCCTACCGGAAGGCGCTCTCTGCTTTCGTTATCCTGTGCCCAAACGCTTGCAGCATGGAACTGCGGCCCTCGCGAGCGGTGCCAGGACTTTAGCCAGGCTCTTGGTGGAAGCAGCAGGAAACCGCAGCCGGAGGTGGATGCCAATATCCAACGCTTAGTCTCTGTGCCGAGGTACGTTGATCCCTGATGTGTCCTGTTGAACACGCTCGCTGAGGTCCTCTGGGCTTGGTGTCGGATGTCCCTCGTGCTCACGTTGCTTTCACTGGGTGCTTTTCCTTTCCCCATCTTAAGGTCTCCCCAGTGCTGATGGAATGTCAGTGCCATGTGCCAACCTCGTCTTCTTTTCTGTTTGGATTCAACAGCGTTTTCTACCCTTTTGATCTGTTTTTCTTCTCTCTCTTCCATGTTGCCCGTTGGCGCTTGGTTGGAGTTTCCCGGATCCAAATGCACTCTTGTGACCACGTGTGATGCCGAAAGAAGAGGTAGGCTCCCAAACAGGCTTTGGCAGAGTGCTGTCCATGTCATGGAATTTCTAGTACCCAAGAGTGTGTTTTTAAGCAACGTTGTTCAGTCCTGCATGTGAAGCTTTCTTCTTTCTTTCTAGGATTGGTGACTGCACCACCAGATGCAGTAGCCATTTTGGGCTGCCCATGTTCCTACCTCACTAAGTGTTCTGTTCTTCGGAAAGGCATGGACCTTATTGGACATGAAGATATCTTCATTCCTTCTACATTGGCCGAGTCCTCTGCCAGATGCTGTTGGCCTTGTGCCCCCCCTTGAGTTGCTGCGTTACCTGTGCCCTGATCCCTGGAGCGGGGTAAGTGACATAACTACCGGATGGCGGTATCTCCTTTCGTTGTCCTGTGCTCAAACGCTTGCAGCATGGAACTGCGGCCCTCGCGAGCGGTGCCAGGACTTTAGCCAGGCTCTTGGTGGAAGCAGCAGGAAACCGCAGCGGAGGTGGATGCCAATATCCAACGCTTAGTCTCTGTGCCGAGGTACGTTGATCCCTGATGTGTCCTGTTGAACACGCTCGCTGAGGTCCTCTGGGCTTGGTGTCGGATGTCCCTCGTGCTCACGTTGCTTTCACTGGGTGCTTTTCCTTTCCCCATCTTCAGGTCTCCCCAGTGCTGATGGAATGTCAGTGCCATGTGCCAACCTCGTCTTCTTTTCTGTTTGGATTCAACAGCGTTTTCTACCTTTTGATCTGTTTTTCTTCTCTCTTCCATGTTGCCCGTTGGCGCTTGGTTGGAGTTTGCCGGATCCAAATGCACTCTTCTGACCACGTGTGATGCCGAAAGAAGAGGTAGGCTCCCAAACAGGCTTTTGCAGAGTGCTGTCCATGTCATGGAATTTCTAGTACCAAGAGTTTGTGTTTTTAAGCAACGTTGTTCAGTCCTGCATGTGAAGCTTTCTTCTTTCTTTCTAGGATTGGTGACTGCACCACCAGATGCAGTAGCCATTTTGGGCTGCCCATGTTCCTACACTGAACGTGTTCTGTTCTTCGGAAAGGCATGGACCTTATTGGACATGAAGATATCTTCATTCCTTCTACATTGGCCGAGTCCTCTGCCAGATGCTGTTGGCCTTGTGCCCCCCCTTGAGTTGCTGCGTTACCTGTGCCCTGATCCTGGAGCGGGGTAAGTGACATAGGTGTCCCTACCGGATGTCGGATGTCCCTTGTGCTCACGTTGCTTTTACTGGGTGTTTTTTCTTTCCCCATCTTCAGGTCTCCCCAGTGCTGATGGAATGTCAGAGCCATGTCCCAATGTTAACTAGTTTCTGCTTGGATTCAACAGCATTTTCTACCCTTTTGATCTGTTTCTTCTTTTTTTTTTTCCATGTTGCCCGTTGGCGCTTGGTTGGAGTTTCCTGGATCCAAATGCACTCTTCTGACCACGTGTGATGCCAAGAAGAGGTAGGCTCCCAAACAGGCTTTTGCAGAGTGCTGTCCATGTCATGAATTCTAGCTCACCAGGTTTGTGTTCTAAGCAACGTTGTTCAGTTCTGTATGTGAAGCTTTCTTCTTTTTTCTAGGATTGGCGCCTCACTATCATATTCTCCACCATCATAGGCGTTTGGGCTGCCAATTCCGCTTGAACGTGTCCTGTTCCGTAAGGTGTGCACGTTATTGCACGAGATGTCTTCGTCCTTCCAGAGGTGCCCAGTCATCCAGCAGATGCTGTTGGCCTTGTGGCCCCCCTGAGTTGCTGCGTTGGCAGTACCCTGATCCCTTGGAGCGGGTTTAGTGACACTGCTGTCCTTACCTGACGGTGTTCTCTGCTTTCGTTGTCCTGTGCCAAATCGCTTGCAGCGTGAAAATTGCACCTCGCGAGAGGTGCAAGCGCTTTAGCAGGCTCTTGTGGAAGCAGCAGGAAACCGCAGCGGAGGTGGTTGCCAATATCCAAGGCTTAGTCTCTGTGCCGAGGTACGTTGATCCCTGACTTGTCCTGTTTAACACGCTCGCTGAGGTCCTCTGGGCTTGGTGTCGGATGTCCCTCGTGCTCACGTTGCTTTCACTGGGTGTTTTTCCTTTCCCCATGTTCAGGCCTCCCCAGTGCGGATGGAATGTCAGTGCCATGTGCCAACGTCGTCTTCTTTTCTGTTTGGATTCAACAGCGTTTTCTACCCTTTTGATCTGTTTTTCTTCTCTCTCTTCCATGTTGCCCGTTGGCGCTTAGTTGGAGTTTCCCGGATCCAAATGCACTCTTCTGACCACGTGTGATACCTGAAGAAGAGGTAGGCTCCCAAACAGGCTTGTGCAGAGTGCTGTCCATGTCATGGAATTTCTAGTACCAAGAGTTTGTTTTTTAAGCAACGTTGTTCAGTTCTATATGTGAAGCTTTCTTCTTTATGTCTAGGATTGGCATCTGCACCACCAGATGCAGTAGCATTTTGGCTGCCTGAGTTCCCGCGTTGAACGTGTCCTGTTCCTCGGAAAGGTGTGAACGTTATTAGACACGAAGATGTCTTCACTCTTTCTGGATGGGCCGAGTCCTCTGCCAGATGCTGTTGGCCTTGTGGCCCCCCCTGAGTTGCTGCGTTGGCTGTGCCCTGATCCCTGGAGCGGGGTAAGTGACATTGGTGTCCCTACCGGAAGGCGGTCTCTGCTTTCGTTGTCCTGTGCCCAAACGCTTGCAGCGTGGAACTGCGGCCCTCGCGAGCGGTGCCAGGACTTTAGCCAGGCTCTTGGTGGAAGCAGCAGGAAACCGCAGCCGGAGGTGGATGCCAATATCCAACGCTTAGTCTCTGTGCCGAGGTACGTTGATCCCTGACGTGTCCTGTTGAACACGCTCGCTGAGGTGCTCTGGGCTTGGTGTCGGATGTCCCTCGTGCTCACGTTGCTTTCACTGGGTGCTTTTCCTTTCCCCATCTTCAGGTCTCCCCAGTGCTGATGGAATGTCAGTGCCATGTGCCAACGTCGTCTTCTTTTCTGTTTGGATTCAACAGCGTTTTCTACCCTTTTGATCTGTTTTTCTTCTCTCTCTTCCATGTTGCCCGTTGGCGCTTGGTTGGAGTTTGCCGGATCCAAATGCACTCTTCTCACCACGTGTGATGCCGAAAGAAGAGGTAGGCTCCCAAACAGGCTTTTGCAGAGTGCTGTCCATGTCATGGAATTTCTAGTATCAACAGTTGTATTTCTAACCAACATTGTTCAGTCCTGCATGTGAAGCTTTCTTCTTTCTTTCTAGGATTGGTGACTGCACCACCAGATGCAGTAGCCATTTTGGGCTGCCCATGTTCCTACACTCAACGTGTCCTGTTCTTCGGAAAGGCATGGACCTTATTGGACATGAAGATATCTTCATTCCTTCTACATTGGCCGAGTCCTCTGCCAGATGCTGTTGGCCTTGTGCCCCCCCTTGAGTTGCTGCGTTACCTGTGCCCTGATCCCTGGAGCGGGGTAAGTGACATTAGTGTCCCTACCGGATGTAGTCCCTTGTGCTCACGTTGCTTTTACTGGGCCCAAACAGGCTTTTGCAGAGTGCTGTCCATGTCATGGAATTTCTAGTACCAAGACTTTCTAGGATTGGTGACTGCACCACCAGATTGCAGTAGCCATTTTGGGCTGCCCATGTTCCTACACTCAACGTGTTCTGTTCTCGGAAAGGCATGGACCTTATTGGACATGAAGATATCTTCATTCCTTCTACATTGCCGAGTCCTCTGCCAGATGCTGTTGGCCTTGTGCCCCCCCTTGAGTTGCTGCGTTACCTGTGCCCTGATCCCTGGAGCGGGGTAAGTGACATAAGTGTCCCTACCGATGTATGTCCCTTGTGCTCACGTTGCTTTTACTGGGTGTTTTTTCTTTTCCCCATCTTCAGGTCTCCCCAGTGCTGATGGAATGTCAGAGCCATGTCCCAATGTTAACTAGTTTTCTGCTTGGATTCAACAGCATTTTCTACCCTTTTGATCTGTTTTTCTTTTCTTTTTTTTTTTTTCCATGTTGCCCGTTGGCGCTTGGTTGGGGTTTCCCGGATCCAAATGCACTCTTCTGACCACGTGTGATGCCAAAAGAAGAGGTAGGCTCCCAAACAGGCTTTTGCAGAGTGCTGTCCATGTCATGGAATTTCTAGTACCAAGAGTTTGTGTTTCTAAGCAACGTTGTTCAGTTCTGTATGTGAAGCTTTCTTCTTTTTTCTAGGATTGGCGCCTCCACTATCATATTCTCTAGGCGTTTTGGGCTGCCCAATTTTCCGCATTGAACGTGTCCTGTTCCTCGGTAAGGTGTGAACATTATTAGACACGGAGATGTCTTCGCTCCTTCCAGAGGTGCCCAGTCATCCAGCAGATGCTGTTGGCCTTTGTGCCCCCCCTGAGTTGCTGCGTTGGCTGTACCCTGATCCTGGAGCGGGGTAAGTGACACCGCTGTCCCTACTGGACGGTGGTCTCTGCGTTTGTTGTCCTGTGCCCAATCGCTTGCAGCGTGGAACTGCGGCCTTGCGAGAGGTGTCAGGACTTTAGCCAGGCTCTTGGTGGAAGCAGCAGGAAACCGCAGCCGGAGGTGGATGCCAATATCCAACGCTTAGTCTCTGTGCCGAGGTACGTTGATCCCTGACGTGTCCTGTTGAACACGCTCGCTGAGGTCCTCTGGGCTTGGTGTCGGATGTCCCTCGTGCTCACGTTGCTTTCACTGGGTGTTTTTCTTTCCCCATGTTCAGGCCTCCCCAGTGCTGATGGAATGTCAGTGCCATGTGCCAACGTCGTCTTCTTTTCTGTTTGGATTCAACAGCGTTTTCTACCCTTTTGATCTGTTTTTCTTCTTTCTTCCATGTTGCCCGTTGGCGCTTGGTTGGAGTTTCCCGGATCCAAATGCACTCTTCTGACCACGTGTGATGCCAAATGAAGAGGTAGGCTCCCAAACAGGCTTTTGCAGAGTGCTGTCCATGTCATGGAATTTCTAGTACCAAGAGTTTGTGTTTCTAAGCAACGTTGTTCAGTTCTGTATGTGAAGCTTTCTTCTTTATGTCTAGGATTGGCGCTCCACCACACATTCATGTAGCGTTTTGGGCTGCCCGAGTTTCCGCATTGAACGTGTCCTGTTCCTCGTAAGGTGTGAACATTATTAGACACGGAGATGTCTTGACTCTTTCCGGATGGACCGAGTCCTCTGCCAGATGCTGTTGGCCTTGTGGCCCCCCCTGAGTTGCTGCGTTGGCTGTGCCCTGATCCTTGGAGCGGGGTAAGTGACATTGGTGTCCCTACCGGAAGGCGGTCTCTGCTTTCGTTGTCCTGTGCCCAAACGCTTGCAGCGTGGAACTGCGGCCCTCGCGAGCGGTGCCAGGACTTTAGCCAGGCTCTTGGTGGAAGCAGCAGGAAACCGCAGCCGGAGGTGGATGCCAATATCCAACGCTTAGTCTCTGTGCCGAGGTACGTTGATCCCTGACGTGTCCTGTTGAACACGCTCGCTGAGGTGCTCTGGGCTTGGTGTCGGATGTCCCTCGTGCTCACGTTGCTTTCACTGGGTGCTTTTCCTTTCCCCATCTTCAGGTCTCCCCAGTGCTGATGGAATGTCAGTGCCATGTGCCAACGTCGTCTTCTTTTCTGTTTGGATTCAACAGCGTTTTCTACCCTTTTGATCTGTTTTTCTTCTCTTTCTTCCATGTTGCCCGTTGGCGCTTCGTTGGAGTTTCCGGATCCAAATGCACTCTTGTGACCACGTGTGATGCCAAAGAAGAGGTAGGCTCCCAAACAAGCTTTTGCAGAGTGCTGTCCATGTCATGGAATTTCTAGTACACCAGGTTTGTTTTCTAACCAACATTGTTCAGTTCCTGCTATGTGAAGCTTTCTTCTTTATTTCTAGGATTGGCGCTGCTCACCACCATATGCAGTAGCATTTTGGGCTGCCCATTTTCCACATCAACGTGTTCTGTTCTTCGGAAAGGCATGACCATTATTGGACATGAAGATGTCTTCATTCCTTCTACATTGGCCGAGTCCTCTGCCAGATGCTGTTGGCCTTGGGCCCCCCTGAGTCGCTGCGTTGGCTGTGCCCTGATCCCTGGAGCGGGGTAAGTGACATTGGTGTCCCTTCCGGAAGCGCTTACTGTTTGTTTATCTGTTCCCAAACGCTTGCAGCGTGGACTGCGGCCCTCGCTGCGGTGCCAGGACTTTAGCCAGGCTCTTGGTGGAAGCAGCAGGAAACCAGCCGGATTTGGATGCCAATATCCAACGCTTGGTCTCTGTGCGTTTTGTTGTTTGACGTGTCCTGTTGCCTGCTGAGGTCCTCTGGGCTTGGTTGCGGATGTCCCTCGTGCTCACGTTGCTTTCACTGGGTGCTTCTTTCCCCATCTTCAGGTCTCCCCAGTGCTGATGGAATGTCAGAGCCATGTGCCAACGTCGTCTTCTTTTCTGTTTGGATTCAACAGGATTTTCTACCCTTTTGATCTGTTTTTCTTCTCTCTTTCATGTTGCCCGTTGGCGCTTCGTTGAAGTTTCCCGGTTCCAAATGCACTTGTGACCACGTGTGATGCCAACAGAAGAGGTAGGCTCCCAAACAGTTTTGTGCAGAGTGCTGTCCATGTCATGAATTTCTGAGTACCAGAGTTTGTGTTTTTAGCACGTAGTTCAGTCCTGCATGTGAAGCTTTCTTTTTTTTCTAGGATTGGTGCCTGCACCACCGCATGCAGTAGCATTTTGGGCTGCCCGAGTTCTACACTTGAAGGTGTCGTCTTCGGAAAGGCATGACCTTATTGGACACGAAGATTCTTTCCTACATTGCCGAGTCCTCTGCCAGATGCTGTTGGCCTTGTGCCCCCCCTTGAGTTGCTGCGTTGGCTGTGCCCTGATCCCTGGAGCGGGGTAAGTGACATTGGTGTCCCTCCCGGAAGGTGGTCTCTGCTTTCGTTGTCCTGTGCCCAAACGCTTACTACTGGGATTGTAGCTTTAGCCAGGCTCTTGGTGGAAGCCCCCAGCCGGAGGTGGATGCCAATATCCAACGCTTAGTCCCTGTGCTGAGGTTCGTTGGTTCCGCATTCTTTACCCTTGCTGAGGTCCTCTGGGCTTGGTGTCGGATGTCCCTCGTGCTCACGTTGCTTTCACTGGGTGCTTTTCCTTTCCCATGTTCAAGGCTCCCCAGTGCTGATGGAATGTCAGTGCCATGTGCCAACGTCGTCTTCTTTTCTGTTTGGGTTCAACAGCGTTTTCTACCCTTTTGATCTGTTTTTCTTCTCTTCTTCCATGTTGCCCGTTGGCGCTTGGTTGGAGTTTCCCGGATCCAAATGCACTCTTCTGACCACGTGTGATGCCAAAGAAGAGGTAGGCTCCCAAACAGGCTTTTGCAGAGTGCTGTCCATGTCATGGAATTTCTAGTACCAAGAGTTTGTGTTTCTAAGCCAACGTTGTTCAGTTCTGCATGTGAAGCTTTCTTCTTTCTTTCTAGGATTGGTGACTGCACCACAGATGCAGTAGCCATTTTGGGCTGCCCATTTCCTACACTCAACGTGTTCTGTTCTCGGAAAGGCATGGACCTTATTGGACATGAAGATATCTCTTCCTTCTACATTGGCCGAGTCCTCTGCCAGATGCTGTTGGCCTTGTGCCCCCCTTGAGTTGCTGCGTTAGCTGTGCCCTGATCCCTGGAGCGGGGTAAGTGACATAACTACCGGATGTCGGAGTCCCTCGTGCTCACGTTGCTTTTACTGGGTGTTTTTTCTTTCCCCATCTTCAGGTCTCCCAGTGCTGATGGAATGTCAGAGCCATGTCCCAATGTTATCTAGTTTTCTGCTTGGATTCAACAGCATTTTCTACCCTTTGATCTGTTCTTTTTTTTTTTTTTCCATGTTGCCCGTTGGCGCTTGGTTGGAGTTTCCCGGATCCAAATGCACTCTTCTGACCACGTGTGATGCCAAAAGAAGAGGTAGGCTCCCAAACAGGCTTAGTCCTCTGCCAGATGCTGTTGGCCTTGTGCCCCCCTTGAGTTGCTGCGTTACCTGTGCCCTGATCCCTGGAGCGGGGTAAGTGACATAAGTGTCCCTACCGGATGTAGTCCCTTGTGCTCACGTTGCTTTTACTGGGTGTTTTTCTTTCCCCATCTTCAGGTCTCCCCAGTGCTGATGGAATGTCAGAGCCATGTCCCAATGTTAACTAGTTTTCTGCTTGGATTCAACAGCATTTTCTACCCTTTTGATCTGTTTTTCTTTCTTTTTTTTTTTTCCATGTTGCCCGTTGGCGCTTGGTTGGAGTTTCCCGGATCCAAATGCACTCTTCTGACCACGTGTGATGCCAAAAGAAGAGGTAGGCTCCCAAACAGGCTTTTGCAGAGTGCTGTCCATGTCATGGAATTTCTAGTACCAAGAGTTTGTGTTTCTAAGCAACGTTGTTCAGTTCTGTATGTGAAGCTTTCTTCTTTCTTTCTAGGATTGGCGCCTCCACTATCATATTCTCTAGGCGTTTTGGGCTGCCCAATTTTCCGCTTGAACGTGTCCTGTTCCTCGGTAAGGTGTGAACATTATTAGACACGGAGATGTCTTCGCTCCTTCCAGAGGTGCCCAGTCATCCAGCAGATGCTGTTGGCCTTGTGGCCCCCCTGAGTTGCTGCGTTGGCTGTACCCTGATCCTGGAGCGGGGTAAGTGACACCGCTGTCCCTACTGGACGGTGTTCTCTGCGTTTGTTGTCCTGTGCCCAAACGCTTGCAGCGTGGAACTGCGGTCCTCGCGAGCAGTGTCAGGACTTTAGCCAGGCTCTTGGTGGAAGCAGCAGGAAACCGCAGCCGGAGGTGGATGCCAATATCCAACGCTTAGTCTCTGTGCCGAGGTACGTTGGTCCCTGACATGTCCTGTTGAACACGCTCGCTGAGGTCCTCTGGGCTTGGTGTCGGATGTCCCTCGTGCTCACGTTGCTTTCACTGGGTGCTTTTCCTTTCCCCATGTTCAGGCCTCCCCAGTGCTGACGGAATGTCAGTGCCATGTGCCAACGTCGTCGTCTTTTCTGTTTGGATTCAACAGCGTTTTCTACCCTTTTGATCTGTTTTTCTTTCTTTCTTCCATGTTGCCCGTTGGCGCTTGGTTGGAGTTTCCCGGATCCAAATGCACTCTTGTGACCACGTGTGATGCCAAATGAAGAGGTAGGCTCCCAAACAAGCTTTTGCAGAGTGCTGTCCATGTCATGGAATTTCTAGTACCAAGAGTTTGTGTTTCTAAGCAACGTTGTTCAGTTCTGTATGTGAAGCTTTCTTCTTTATGTCTAGGATTGGCGCCTCCACCATCATATTCTGTAGGCGTTTTGGGCTGCCCATTTTCGCGATTGAACGTGTCTTGTTCCTCGGTAAGGTGTGACTTATTGGACACGAAGATGTCTTCACTCCTTTCCATGGCCAGTCCATCCAGATGCTGTTGGCCTTGTGGCCCCCCTGAGTTGCTGCGTTGGCTGTGCCCTGATCCTTGGAGCGGGGTAAGTGACACCGGTGTCCGTACCGGACGGTGTTCTCTGCGTTTGTTGTCCTGTGCCCAAACGCTTGCAGCGTGGAACTGCGGCCCTCGCGAGCAGTGTCAGGACTTTAGCCAGGCTCTTGGTGGAAGCAGCAGGAAACCGCAGCCGGAGGTGGATGCCAATATCCAACGCTTAGTCTCTGTGCCGAGGTACGTTGATCCCTGACGTGTCCTGTTGAACACGCTCGCTGAGGTCCTCTGGGCTTGGTGTCGGATGTCCCTCGTGCTCACGTTGCTTTCACTGGGTGCTTTTCCTTTCCCCATGTTCAGGCCTCCCCAGTGCTGATGGAATGTCAGTGCCATGTGCCAACGTCGTCTTCTTTTCTGTTTGGATTCAACAGCGTTTTCTACCCTTTTGATCTGTTTTTCTTCTCTCTCTTCCATGTTGCCCGTTGGCGCTTGGTTGGAGTTTGCCGGATCCAAATGCACTCTTCTCACCACGTGTGATGCCGAAAGAAGAGGTAGGCTCCCAAACAGGCTTTTGCAGAGTGCTGTCCATGTCATGGAATTTCTAGTACACCAGTATGTATTTTAACAACGTTGTTCAGTCCTGCATGTGAAGCTTTCTTCTTTCTTTCTAGGATTGGTGACTGCACCACCAGATGCAGTAGCCATTTTGGGCTGCCCATGTTCCTACACTGAACGTGTCCTGTTCTTCGGAAAGGCGTGGACCTTATTGGACATGAAGATGTCTTCATTCCTTCTACATTGGCCGAGTCCACTGCCAGATGCTGTTGGCCTTGTGCCCCCCTTGAGTTGCTGCGTTAGCTGTGCCCTGATCCCTGGAGCGGGGTAAGTGACATAACTACCGGATGTAGTCCCTTGTGCTCACGTTGCTTTTACTGGGTGTTTTTCTTTCCCATCTTCAGGTCTCCCAGTGCTGATGGAATGTCAGAGCCATGTCCAATGTTAACTAGTTTTCTGCTTGGATTCAACAGCATTTTCTACCCTTTGATCTGTTTTTCTTCTTTTTTTTCCATGTTGCCCGTTGGCGCTTGGTTGGAGTTTCCTGGATCCAAATGCACTCTTCTGACCACGTGTGATGCCAAAAGAAGAGGTAGGCTCCCAAACAGGCTTTTGCAGAGTGCTGTCCATGTCATGGAATTTCTAGTACCAAGAGTTTGTGTTTCTAAGCAACGTTGTTCAGTTCTGTATGTGAAGCTTTCTTCTTTCTTTCTAGGATTGGCGCCTCCACTATCATATTCTCTAGGCGTTTTGGGCTGCCCAATTTTCCGCGTTGAACGTGTCCTGTTCCTCGGTAAGGTGTGCATGTTATTAGACACGAAGATGTCTTCGCTCCTTCCAGAGGTGCCCAGTCATCCAGCAGATGCTGTTGGCCTTGTGGCCCCCCTGAGTTGCTGCGTTGGCAGTGCCCTGATCCCTGGAGCGGGGTAAGTGACATTGGTGTCCCTACTGGAAGGCACTCTCTGCTTGCGTTATCCTGTGCCCAAACGCTTGCAGCATGGAACTACGGCCCTCGCGAGCGGTGCCAGGACTTTAGCCAGGCTCTTGGTGGAAGCAGCAGGAAACTGCAGCCAGAGGTGGATTCCAATATCCAACGCTTAGTCTCTGTGCCGAGGTATGTTGATCCCTGACATGTCCTGTTAAACACGCTCGCTGAGGTCCTCTGGGCTTTGTGTCGGATGTTCTTCGTGCTCATGTTGCTTTCACTGGGTGCTTTTCCTTTCCCCATCTTCAGGTCTCCCCAGTGCTGATGGAATGTCAGAGCCGTGTCCCACTGTCGTCGTCTTTTCTGTTTGGATTCAACAGCATTTTCTACCCCTTTGATCTGTTTTTATTCTTTTTTTTTTTTTTTTCCATGTTCCTCTTTGGCGCTTGGTTGGAGTTTCCTGGATCTAAATGCTCTGTTTTGACCACGTGTGATGCCAAATGAAGAGATAGGCTCCCAAACAGGCTTTTGCAGAGTGCTGTCCATGTCATGGAATTTCTAGTACCAAGAGTTTGTGTTTCTAAGCAACGTTGTTCAGTTCTGTATGTGAAGCTTTCTTCTTTATGTCTAGGATTGGCGCCTCCACCATCATATTCTGTAGGCGTTTTGGGCTGCCCGATTTTCCGCATTGAACGTGTTGTGTTCCTCGGTAAGGTGTGAACATTATTAGACACGGAGATGTCTTGACTCTTTCCGGATGGACCGAGTCCTCTGCCAGATGCTGTTGGCCTTCTGGGCCCCCTGAGTCGCTGCGTTGGCTGTGCCCTGATCCCTGGAGCGGGGTAAGTGACATTGGTGTCCCTACCGGAAGGCGCTCTCTGCTTTCGTTATCCTGTGCCCAAACGCTTGCAGCATGGAACTGCGGCCCTCGCGAGCGGTGCCAGGACTTTAGCCAGGCTCTTGGTGGAAGCAGCAGGAAACCGCAGCCGGAGGTGGATGCCAATATCCAACGCTTAGTCTCTGTGCCGAGGTACGTTGATCCCTGATGTGTCCTGTTGAACACGCTCGCTGAGGTCCTCTGGGCTTGGTGTCGGATGTCCCTCGTGCTCACGTTGCTTTCACTGGGTGCTTTTCCTTTCCCCATCTTAAGGTCTCCCCAGTGCTGAGTGCTGTCCATGTCATGGAATTTCTAGTACCAAGAGTTTGTGTTTTTAAGCAACGTTGTTGAGTCCTGCATGTGAAGCTTTCTTCTTTCTTTCTAGGATTGGTGACTGCACCACCAGATGCAGTAGCCATTTTGGGCTGCCCATGTTCCTACACTCAACGTGTTCTGTTCTTCGGAAAGGCATGGACCTTATTGGACATGAAGATATCTTCATTCCTTCTACATTGGCCGAGTCCTCTGCCAGATGCTGTTGGCCTTGTGCCCCCCTTGAGTTGCTGCGTTACCTGTGCCCTGATCCCTGGAGCGGGGTAAGTGACATAAGTGTCCCTACCGGATGTATGTCCCTTGTGCTCACGTTGCTTTTACTGGGTGTTTTTTCTTTCCCCATCTTCAGGTCTCCCCAGTGCTGATGGAATGTCAGAGCCATGTCCCAATGTTAACTAGTTTTCTGCTTGGTTCAACAGCATTTTCTACCCTTTGATCTGTTTTTCTTTCTTTTTTTTTTTACTTCCATGTTGCCCGTTGGCGCTTGGTTGGAGTTTCCCGGATCCAAATGCACTCTTCTGACCACGTGTGATGCCAAAAGAAGAGGTAGGCTCCCAAACAGGCTTTTGCAGAGTGCTGTCCATGTCATGGAATTTCTAGTACCAAGAGTTTGTGTTTCTAAGCAACGTTGTTCAGTTCTGTATGTGAAGCTTTCTTCTTTTTTTCTAGGATTGGCGCCTCCACTATCATATTCTCTAGGCGTTTTGGGCTGCCCAATTTTCCGCATTGAACGTGTCCTGTTCCTCGGTAAGGTGTGAACATTATTAGACACGGAGATGTCTTCGCTCCTTCCAGAGGTGCCCAGTCATCCAGCAGATGCTGTTGGCCTTGTGGCCCCCCCTGAGTTGCTGCGTTGGCTGTACCCTGATCCTTGGAGCGGGGTAAGTGACACCGCTGTCCCTACTGGACGGTGGTCTCTGCTTTCGTTGTCCTGTGCCCAATCGCTTGCAGCGTGAAAGTGTGGCCCTTGCGAGTGGTGTTAGTCCTTCAGGCAGTGTCTTTGTGGACACAGCAGGAAACCGCAGCTGGAGGTGGGTGCCAATATCCAAGGCTTAGACTCTGTGCCGAGGTACGTTAATCCCTGACTTGTCCTGTTAAACACGCTCGCTGAGGTCCTCTGGGCTTGGTGTCGTATGTCCCTCGTGCTCACGTTGCTTTCACCGGGTGTTCTTTCTTTCCCCATGTTCAGGCCTCCCCAGTGCGGAGTGCTGTCCATGTCATGGAATTTCTAGTACCAAGAGTTTGTGTTTTTAAGCAACGTTGTTCAGTTCTATATGTGAAGCTTTCTTCTTTATGTCTAGGATTGGCATCTGCACCACCAGATGCAGTAGCCATTTTGGGCTGCCCGAGTTCCCGCGTTGAACGTGTCGTGTTCCTCGGTAAGGTGTGAACGTTATTAGACACGGAGATGTCTTGACTCTTTCCGGATGGACCGAGTCCTCTGCCAGATGCTGTTGGCCTTGTGGCCCCCCTGAGTTGCTGCGTTGGCTGTGCCCTGATCCCTGGAGCGGGGTAAGTGACATTGGTGTCCCTACCGGAAGGCGGTCTCTGCTTTCGTTGTCCTGTGCCCAAACGCTTGCAGCGTGGAACTGCGGCCCTCGCGAGCGGTGCCAGGACTTTAGCCAGGCTCTTGGTGGAAGCAGCAGGAAACCGCAGCCGGAGGTGGATGCCAATATCCAACGCTTAGTCTCTGTGCCGAGGTACGTTGGTCCCTGACGTGTCCTGTTGAACACGCTCGCTGAGGTCCTCTGGGCTTGGTGTCGGATGTCCCTTGTGCTCACGTTGCTTTCACTGGGTGCTTTTCCTTTCCTATCTTCAGGTCTCCCCAGTGCTGATGGAATGTCAGTGCCATGTGACAACGTTGTCTTCTTTTCTGTTTGGATTCAGCAGCGTTTTCTACCCTTTTGATCTGTTTTTCTTCTCTCTCTTCCATGTTGCCCGTTGGCGCTTGGTTGGAGTTTGCCGGATCCAAATGCACTCTTCTCACCACGTGTGATGCCGAAAGAAGAGGTAGGCTCCCAAACAGGCTTTTGCAGAGTGCTGTCCATGTCATGGAATTTCTAGTATCACCAGTATGTATTTCTAACCAACATTGTTCAGTCCTGCATGTGAAGCTTTCTTCTTTCTTTCTAGGATTGGTGACTGCACCACCAGATGCAGTAGCCATTTTGGGCTGCCCATGTTCCTACACTCAACTTGTTCTGTTCTTCGGAAAGGCATGGACCTTATTGGACATGAAGATATCTTCATTCCTTCTACATTGGCCGAGTCCTCTGCCAGATGCTGTTGGCCTTGTGCCCCCCCTTGAGTTGCTGCGTTACCTGTGCCCTGATCCCTGGAGCGGGGTAAGTGACATAACTACCGGATGTAGTCCCTTGTGCTCACGTTGCTTTTACTGGGTGTTTTTTCTTTCCCCATCTTCAGGTCTCCCCAGTGCTGATGGAATGTCAGAGCCATGTCCCAATGTTAACTAGTTTTCTGCTTGGTTCAACAGCAGGAAAGGCATGGACCTTATTGGACATGAAGATATCTTCATTCCTTCTACATTGGCCGAGTCCTCTGCCAGATGCTGTTGGCCTTGTGCCCCCCCTTGAGTTGCTGCGTTACCTGTGCCCTGATCCCTGGAGCGGGGTAAGTGACATAAGTGTCCCTACCGGATGTATGTCCCTTGTGCTCACGTTGCTTTTACTGGGTGTTTTTTCTTTCCCCATCTTCAGGTCTCCCCAGTGCTGATGGAATGTCAGAGCCATGTCCCAATGTTAACTAGTTTTCTGCTTGGATTCAACAGCATTTTCTACCCTTTGATCTGTTTTTCTTCTTTTTTTTCCATGTTGCCCGTTGGCGCTTGGTTGGAGTTTCCCGGATCCAAATGCACTCTTGTGACCACGTGTGATGCCAAAAGAAGAGGTAGGCTCCCAAACAGGCTTTTGCAGAGTGCTGTCCATGTCATGGAATTTCTAGTACCAAGAGTTTGTGTTTCTAAGCAACGTTGTTCAGTTCTGTATGTGAAGCTTTCTTCTTTCTTTCTAGGATTGGCGCCTCCACTATCATATTCTCTAGGCGTTTTGGGCTGCCCAATTTTCCGCATTGAACGTGTCCTGTTCCTCGGTAAGGTGTGAACATTATTAGACACGGAGATGTCTTCGCTCCTTCCAGAGGTGCCCAGTCATCCAGCAGATGCTGTTGGCCTTGTGGCCCCCCCTGAGTTGCTGCGTTGGCTGTACCCTGATCCCTGGAGCGGGGTAAGTGACACCGCTGTCCCTACTGGACGGTGTTCTCTGCGTTTGTTGTCCTGTGCCCAAACGCTTGCAGCGTGGAACTGCGGTCCTCGCGAGCAGTGTCAGGACTTTAGCCAGGCTCTTGGTGGAAGCAGCAGGAAACCGCAGCCGGGTGGATGCCAATATCCAACGCTTAGTCTCTGTGCCGAGGTCAGTTGGTCCCTGACATGTCCTGTTGAACACGCTCGCTGAGGTCCTCTGGGCTTGGTGTCGGATGTCCCTCGTGCTCACGTTGCTTTCACTGGGTGCTTTTTCCTTTCCCATCTTCAGGCCTCCCCAGTGCTGACGGAATGTCAGTGCCATGTGCCAACGTCGTGTTCTTTTCTGTTTGGATTCAACCGTTTCTACCCTTTTGATCTGTTTTCTTCTTTTTCCATGTTGCCCGTTGGCGCTGCGTTGGAGTTTCCCGGATCCAAATGCACTCTTGTGACCACGTGTGATGCCAAATGAAGAGGTAGGCTCCCAAACAAGCTTTTGCAGAGTGCTGTCCATGTCATGGAATTTCTAGTACCAAGAGTTTGTGTTTCTAAGCAACGTTGTTCAGTTCTGTATGTGAAGCTTTCTTCTTTATGTCTAGGATTGGCGCCTCCACCATCATATTCTGTAGGCGTTTTGGGCTGCCCAATTTTCCGCGTTGAATGTGTCTTGTTCCTCGGTAAGGTGTGCATGTTATTGGACACGAAGCTGTCTTCGCTCCTTCCAGAGGTGCCCAGTCATCCAGCAGATGCTGTTGGCCTTGTGGCCCCCCCTGAGTTGCTGCGTTGGCTGTGCCCTGATCCTTGGAGCGGGGTAAGTGACACCGCTGTCCGTACTGGACGGTGTTCTCTGCGTTTGTTGTCCTGTGCCCAAACGCTTGCAGCGTGGAACTGCGGCCCTCGCGAGCAGTGTCAGGACTTCAGCCAGGCTCTTGGTGGAAGCAGCAGGAAACCGCAGCCGGAGGTGGATGCCAATATCCAACGCTTAGTCTCTGTGCCGAGGTACGTTGGTCCCTGACGTGTCCTGTTGAACACGCTCGCTGAGGTCCTCTGGGCTTGGTGTCGGATGTCCCTCGTGCTCACGTTGCTTTCACTGGGTGCTTTTCCTTTCCCCATGTTCAGGCCTCCCCAGTGCTGATGGAATGTCAGTGCCATGTGCCAACGTCGTCGTCTTTTCTGTTTGGATTCAACAGCGTTTTCTACCCTTTTGATCTGTTTTTCTTCTCTCTCTTCCATGTTGCCCGTTGGCGCTTGGTTGGAGTTTGCCGGATCCAAATGCACTCTTCTCACCACGTGTGATGCCGAAAGAAGAGGTAGGCTCCCAAACAGGCTTTTGCAGAGTGCTGTCCATGTCATGGAATTTCTAGTATCACCAGTATGTATTTCTAACCAACGTTGTTCAGTCCTGCATGTGAAGCTTTCTTCTTTCTTTCTAGGATTGGTGACTGCACCACCAGATGCAGTAGCCATTTTGGGCTGCCCATGTTCCTACACTGAACGTGTCCTGTTCTTCGGAAAGGCGTGGACCTTATTGGACATGAAGATGTCTTCATTCCTTCTACATTGGCCGAGTCCACTGCCAGATCCTGTTGGCCTTGTGGCCCCCCCTGAGTTGCTGCGTTGGCTATGCCCTGATCCCTGGAGCGGGGTAAGTGACATTGGTGTCCCTACTGGAAGGCACTCTCTGCTTGCGTTATCCTGTGCCCAAACGCTTGCAGCATGGAACTACGGCCCTCGCGAGCGGTGCCAGGACTTTAGCCAGGCTCTTGGTGGAAGCAGCAGGAAACTGCAGCCAGAGGTGGATTCCAATATCCAACGCTTAGTCTCTGTGCCGAGGTATGTTGATCCCTGACATGTCCTGTTAAACACGCTCGCTGAGGTCCTCTGGGCTTTGTGTCGGATGTTCTTCGTGCTCATGTTGCTTTCACTGGGTGCTTTTCCTTTCCCCATCTTCAGGTCTCCCCAGTGCTGATGGAATGTCAGAGCCGTGTCCCACTGTCGTCGTCTTTTCTGTTTGGATTCAACAGCATTTTCTACCCCTTTGATCTGTTTTTATTCTTTTTTTTCCATGTTCCTCTTTGGCGCTTGGTTGGAGTTTCCTGGATCTAAATGCTCTGTTTTGACCACGTGTGATGCCAAATGAAGAGATAGGCTCCCAAACAGGCTTTTGCTGAGTGCTGTCCATGACTTGGGGTTTTATTGTTTCACAATCAGTGTTTCTGCGTGACATTGTTCATTACTGTATGTGAAGGTTTCTTCTTTTTTTCTAGGTTTGGCGCCTCTACCATGACATTCTGTAGGCGTTTTGGGCTCCCCGAGTTCCTGTGTTGAACGTGTCCTGTTCCTCAGCAAGGTGTGGACGTTATTAGACACAAAGAACTCTTCACTCCTTCCAGATGTGCCTAGTCATCCAGCAGATGCTGTTGGCCTTGTGGCTCCCCCTGAGTTGCTCCGTTGGCTGTGCCTGATCCCTGGAGCGGGGTAAGTGACACCGCTGTCCCTACTGGATGGTGGTCTCTGCGTTCGTTGTCCTGTGCCCAAATGCTTGCAGCGTGGAACTGCGGCCTTTGCAAGTGGTGTGAGTACTTCAGGCAGTGTCTTTGTGGACACAGCAGGAAACCGCAGCCAGAGGTGGATGCCAATATCCAAGGCTTAGTCTCTGTGCCTAGGTACGTTGATCCATGACGTGTCTTGTTTAACACGTTCGCTGAGGTGCTCTGGGCTTGGTGTCAGATCTCCCTTGTGGTCACTTTGCTTTCACCGGGTGTTCTTTCTTTCCCCATCTGCTGGTCTCCCTAGTGCTGTTGGGATGTCAGTGCCATTTGTCAGTGTCGTCTTTTCTTTTTGGATTCAACAGCATTTTGTTAGTATTTGTACTGTTTTTGTTGTTTGTTTTTGTTTTCCATGTTGATTGTAGGTCTTTTGTTGGATTTTCCTTTTTCTGAGTGCAATGTCTATGGTAGTTGTGATGCTAAAAGAAGAGGTAGGTTTCTAAACGTTCTTCTCCTGAGTGCTGTCTATTCATTGAGGATGGTTTAATGACTAGTCCTGTCCTCTAGTCATGTTTTTCTGCAGCATATGTGAAGGTTTTTTCTTTTTTTTCTGTTTTTGGTGACCGATGGCGTTGGACTTTTGTGTTTGCTTTATTGTTGCATTGCTTGTGTCCTTATCCTGGCGAAGGCTATATTTTAACTTTATTATGAGTTGATGATGATCATTAATAATTTTGCTTTGTATTGAATATGTTGAAGTGTAGAGGTGTGCCTTGACCTTGTGATTTCTATCTTCCATTTGGGCTCTTGTTGTATAGTTTTGGAGACATCTCAGATGGACCGTTAGCAATATTCACTCCTCTTTTTAAGTGGCATGCTATGTTGATTCCTGTGTTTGTGTTTGTTCTTGCTGAGGTCCTGTCAACTTGGTTTTGGTTTTCTCTTGTTGTCAGTTTGGTTTCACCAACTTTTCTTGCTTTGTTCCATGCTTCCTGTTGCAGAAATTGCTCTCTTGCTTGAAGGGGAGGAGCTGCTCTTGCAGTCTATTATTTGTTCCTCTGCTGACTAAGAGGAATCCGTGAACAGTGACTGGATTTTTCAGCAGTTTGATAGCGAGGCAGTTTTGCTGTCAACAGAATTACAGGTTAATTTCGCGATGTTGAAATGCATGTGGAATTAGATTCTTTAGAGGAAAAAGACTTTGTGATTTCTTCTTCATTTTTCCCTTTAGATTTTTGTGTTGTTCTGTGCATGTGTTGTTCAATTTCCTTTAGCCTATGGAAGTTACCTTACATTCTGTAATAACAAATCCTGTGTAGTTTCATAGTATTTGTGATGGCAGTCATCCAGATAGTAGCTCATCACAAGGTGGAGAATCTGATGTAGGTTTTGTAATGACTGTTGCTATGTATTTTTCTGTTATTGTTATTGGTTTGTGAAAAGATTGTGCTGTATGTAGTTACTGGGTGCTGTTGGTCACAAGTTTTACATGGAGCTTGTGTTTTTTTTTCCTTTAACTTGTCTTGTGCACTACAGTGACCTGACTGTACTGCTATGTTTTTTGCAAATGTGATTTGGAATGAAGATCTGGGTTTTGTTATCGTGTTTTTGTTTGTATGTCTTAATAATTGGGTTTTATAGAATGTAATCAGGTTTATCAGTTGGGATTTACCATTCGTATACCTATAGTGACTGGGCCCAATACCTCAGCTGTCCTTTCGCAGTGCACAATGGCTACTGAGATCTGTTCCATCAGTTTCCAGGCAGCAAGGCAAGACTAATAGGTATGCAGCTACGATGATCACCTTTATGTCCTTATTCAAAGTTTGGCGTTCCATTTGTCAGTCTCCAAACTACTGGAACATTTTTGGTTAGCGTGGACCACCGAAGAACGCGGAAGAGCTGGTTGGCATTGATGTCTGCCCATTTCATTAGCTGTCCAGGGTGAGATCTGTCAGGCCCCACGGACTTGGTGGCATCCAATTTTTGGAGGAGGTCTGAAACAGTCTCATTGTATATCACGCAGGGTCTTTTCTTTTCTACATGTCAGTGTACCAGAGTCGGCAGCTGTGTGGCTAGGGAGTAATAAGTTTTTAATAGTAAGATTGAGGCAAAGAAGGCTTTAAGAGCCTTAGTATTATTTTGATCCTCAGTGAGCAAGTTGCCCTTGGTGTTCAACAGGGGATGGAGATGCTGTATAGTCCTTCTCTTGCTGTTGATGTATTTATTGAAACATTTTGTGTTTTCGTTAACCTTAGCGGCCAAGTTCACGTTCATCTTGGCTTTGGCCTGTCTAATTTTCTCTCTGTACAGCTTCCCTATGTACCTGTAATCATTATAAGTAGCTTGCCCACTTTTCCAGAGAACGTAAAGTTTGGTTTCATTTTTGAATTGCAGCCAAAGGCCTCTGTTCAGCCCATGTGCTCTCCTCGCCCGTTGGCTCGTCTTGTGTGACTTGGAACTGTCAGCTCTCACAACTTTTAAATAGTTTACTTTAAGTATTCCCAAGCTTCCTCGTCTCCTACGCTCTCCAAAAGTAGTAATGAAGGGACTGTCCCAATTATGATCCTAAGGAGGTTAAAGCGTGCCCTTCAGAAGTCTGAGGCAGCAGTTCCCTTGTCCCCAACATGGATTGCGAAGGCTCAAGAAATCTAGCATTTCTGTGTCACTATGGCCCAGATGGCATCCAACTTCTATGTTCCCCTCGAGCACTTTTTTATTATCAAACAGTGTCCAGGTTTTTCATTTCTTTCTTTGGCTCTTTCACTGGCTGCATTTGGAAGTTGTTTCTTGGGTTTTTTAGTAATGCCTGGGATTGTTCCGTATCTGCTATATTATCAATGTAGCACACATTTGGGAAGTTGAAGTTCTCCACACGAAGAGGAGGGAGAGAGTTTGAGATTGTACCAGCTGTCTATGAAGCGTGTCACCATGGCTTGTAGCAGACACCCACAATACTAGAATTGTTAAGAATCTTCGTTTTTGTTCTGGCCCATGAGTTTTCAAGCTTGTCATCGCTAACATTCATTTCCATACATTTACATACTTTTCTAACGTACAGGGCTGCACCTCTGCCTTTCTTTCTTTGTTGTTTCTTTTGGAAAGTGTGTAGCTATCCATCACAGAATTTCAGGTGCTACAGTTATTCCTCATGTCAATCATATTACAGCTTTCTGATTGCACAATGGCCTCTTGTTCATCTTTTTTATTACCTATGTTGCTTGTGTTAGAGTATAGGCACTTGAGCTGGGTTTCCTTTCGATTGTCAGCAGCCCTAATAGTGTCTTGAGCATGTTCAGGTGTTACTACAATTACTGACCTCACAGCAATTGTGGCATTCTTCCTTCTGCTTCACTGAGATGCTAGAGTGTGGTTTCTCACCAGCTCTTCCCTCTCCTACAAGGACTGGTAGCTTGTATAGAGGTTCCATTCTAGTTATTGTTGTTAAAACCCTACCCCCTTTGTAACTATTTTCAAGCTCTGTCAACGAACATTCTAATTCCTTCCAGGCTTGCTGAGCTTCGAGGCACGTCTTAATTTGTTTGCCGATTGTGTTTAGTCCGTCATCATTCCTTTATAATCAATGAATATTAAGATGTTGCAGTTATGAAATAAGCACTAGAGGTAGGCAAAGCAGTTTATAATACCAGCAAGAGAATAGATAGAAAGTTTACTTGTATCCTTGGCTCATTTACTAAACTGCAGCGGAACGGATCTTCAGAAGTGATCCTTCACCACAGGTGGTCAGCTCTTAAGTGGATCCAGGAGGGTTGAGCCTGGCTCCGCCCATTTCACCAGCACAGGTTGATTGCCTTCACCTGTGGTCCTGTGCATGACTCATCGGTCACCACAGGTGACCAATCAGCGGTTCAGGCCATGACTCAGCAGTTTCCATACAGTCCTACATGGAGATGACATCCCTGTATGTAGAGGTATATCGGACTTTTTTGGCCATTCCGTATGGCAGCGTGCCGTTAACCATTCTGTTATAGAATGGTTTTCCTTAAGATATTGATTACCTGCATATAACCTCTGCCTGAGAGCAGGATGCACAGTCATGGTGCCGGTCTGTCCTGTGTTTTTTTTGTTTTCTGAGTTACGACAGGACGGACTTGTAGCGGATCTGTTGAAATTGCAAATTCGAGATCTAATTTAGATTTTTTTATTTTCCTGGTGAACGCAGTCTGTTGATTCAGGATTCTGGTCATCGTGTATTGACATGTTACAAACTTGACTTATTGGAATATGTAGAATTGGGTTCTTCCCTGTTAATATGCCAACTTCTTGCTCTAACATTTCAATATTGTTTTTCAAAAGCTGGTTTTCATTCTTTAAAGTATTATTCCTCGTTTCAGCATGATTTAAAGTATTTAATAGTGGTCATGCCATTGTGGAGGCAGCCAGTTGTCTTTCCTTTGTGATCAATGTATTTTTGCTTAGTCTATAAAAGAAATCTACTCAACAGTATTGGAAAAAATATTTCCCATAACAGGTAGGGGACCTCATTTTTCGACGATAACCGTTAGTTCAGAACAGTGAGATTTCAGAAGTCCTGGGACCTGCCCAGGAATCATTTTATCTAGGGGCGCAGTGTTTTCCCCATTGACCCATTTATAGAAATTGCAAAGAAAAGACACGTTATAAATTCTAGTATATTTGGTTTGCTGTACTTGCCAAGCATATCATAATTAATTTTATGATACTACAGTTATAAACAAGAGAGTCAGGCAAACAAGATTATAATTACAAAAAGAGAATAGGTAGCAAACTTACCCATATGCTGGCCTTCGTTATCGAACTCCATCACAGTAGATTTCCAGAAAAGATTGTTCCCCACTGCTGGTCAGTTTTTAAATGGGTCCAGGAGGGGCGGAGCCAGACTCCGCCCTTCTGGCAGCACTGGTTGATTGCCTTCAGCTGTGCTCCATGCTGAGTCATCGCTGCCTCAGGTGATCAATCAGAGCTTCAGGCCATGACTCAGCAGTTTTCATACAGTCACCAATTGGCATCAGGGACAGACTGGGATTAAAATATGTGGGTTATCGCAGGTCCTCCAGCTATAAACCTCCATTGGCAGCCTTTCACGTTATTCATTTTCTTTGCCCTATGGCTGTACCGGCACTTTAAGGGCCCACCTGAAGCTGTGATGGAGCACCTGGGGAGGGGTGCGGCCCTGCAGCACAGCTGGGGGCAATTTGTCTGTGGGTGGGGCAGAGCCAGGCTCCACCCCTCCTTGATCCCATTTAAGGGCTGGGAAGGGCAGGGGCAGCATCTGAGCCTGGGGAGTGCTTCCTTTGGAGTGTGCCTTGCTCTTAGGGATGGGGTGAGTGATTTTTTTTTTTTTTTTTTTTTTCCCTCTCAATTTTGTAGCTGTTTTCTCTTTTTTGGCAGGGAATCCTGTCTGTACTTAGGGGGTGGTAGCCGTTTGTACCTGGAAGCTGCTTCCTTCACTTCAGAGTGTGGGTGAGTGTTGGTCCTTGGAATGGGGTAAGTGGTTTCTTTTTTTATTTCAGGGTTCTCATTTCCTCTTTTTGGGGGATCCTAATTCCTTTGAAGTGCTGGTAGCTGTAAGAACAGCATCTGAGCCTGGAAATGGTTTCCTTTGGGGTGTGGGGTGAGCACTTAGAAAGGGTTGAGAGATTCCTGCTTTATTTCAGAGCTGTGAACTCTGCTTTTCTGGGGGATCTCATGCTGGGTTAGAGCAGCTGTTTTAGCTGTGTGTGTTGTTTCCTTTTCAGTGGTTCTCAGCTCATAATCTCCCATCTGGGCTTCAAATATGTTTTTTTCTGTTTCTATGTTTTCCCACTTCATGGCTGTAATTAATAGTGTGTTGTGTTTATTGCATCTATGCAGTGTTTTTTAAGGGCATTCTGTGCATCTTTGTACTGTTTTCAATTACGTTCTGTGTCTCTTCTGATTTCATTTTGCAGCATGATGGGGTTTAAGGATTACCTGGGCTCCTCCAATCAGCGGTGTGAGATCTGTGTGGCAGGTAACGAACACCATGAGCCCCATGTTGGTGCACTGCTTGTATGCAGGTAGGTTTGCGATGCGGTCCGACTCCCCCACAGTGAACATCCACAGCTGGATCAGGTTGCTCAGAGTCTGACCCAGCCTTGCCTTGAAAGAGGCAGCGCATCCACCACGTCTCTGGCAACCTGTTCCACTGCCTCACCACCCTCTCTGTGGAAGACATTTTCTTTAGATTTAACCTCAATTTTCCCTTGTTCTTTCCTTTAGCTATTGAAAGGCTGTTACCAGGTCTCCTTGGAGCCTTCACTTTTCCAGGCTGAACAGCCCAGCTCTCCCTTCTTAAAGCAGAGGTGTTCCATCCTTCGGTTCACGTTTGTGGCTGTACTCTAGATGTGCTCCCACTGCTCCATGTGTCCCTGCACTGAGGACCCCATGTCTGGGTGCAGCACTGCAGGTGAGGCCTGAGGAGCGCAGAGTTGGGGGGGGGGGGGGGGTCGCCTCCCTTTGCCCGTTGACCACCAATCTTTGGATGCAGGCCAAGATATATTTGGTTTTCTGGGCTGGAAGGGCCCATTGCTGGCTCGTGTCCAGCTCCTACCCACCGGTACCCCAGGCCCTATGGGGCACTATTGCACTCAGTCCTTAAATCCCCCAGCATGTTTTGGTGGTGGGCATTCCCTCATCCCAGTTGCTGACCCTACACTTGGATTTGTGCGCACTACTCAGCGCTTTGAGGTCCCTCTGGATGGTGGGAGGTCCTGTCCCTCTGTTGTGTCACTGCACCCCACAGCTCGGTGTCATTAGGGTGCACTCAACCCTTCTGTTTATGTCATTGATGAAGGGGCAATCCCAGATCTTTGTATGAACTGGGTGTAGAACCCCCTGGAGAGCAGCCCTGTAGAGAAGGACTCGGGGATCCTGGTGGATGAGAAGCCAGACATGAGCCAGCAGTGTGCGCTCGCAGCCCGGAAGGCCAACTGTGTTCTGGGCTGCATTAAAAGAGGAGTGGCCAGCAGGAAGAGGGAGGTGATCGTCCCCCTCTACTCAGCTCTTGTAAGGCCCCATCTGAAGTACTGCGTCCAGGCCTGGGGCCCCAGTGCAGGAAGGATGTGGAGCTTTGGGAGCAGGTCCAGGAAAGGGCCACTAAGATGATCAGAGGGCTGGAGCACTTCTCCTATGAAGAAAGTTTGAGGAAACTGGGGTTGTTTTTCTTGGAGAAGAGAAAGCTCTGGGGAGACCTCATCACAGCCTTCCAATACTCAAAGGAAGTACATAAGCAGGAGGGGGGATGGCTGTTTCTGAGGGTGGATAGCGATACGATAAGGGGAATGGTTTTAAACGGAGACAGGGGAGGTTTAGGTTGGTTATTAGGAGGAAGCTTTTTGTACAGAGGGTGCTGACTCACTGGAACGTGTGCTTTAGAGTCACTTCCAGGCGGATCTGCTCCGTGATCACGCCCAGCACAGGGGTGAGACTGACATGGTGGTAGTTGCCAGGGTCACACTTTTTATCCTTAATATCTGGTGTGCTGTCACCTTTTTACTAGTTATCAGGGACTTCACCTGACTGCCTCCACTTCTGAAATACCATTGAGAGTGGCTCAGTGACTGCAGCGGTGAATTGTCTTGGAATTGTGGGATTCATCTCGTCAGGACCCCCCTCCCCCCCCCCAAAAAAAAACCAACCAAAAAAAAAAAAAACCCCCCCCCCCCCCCACCCACCCCCCCCCCAAAAACCCCCCCCCCCCACCACCCCCCCCCCCCCAACAGGGGGGGCCCCCCCCCCCTTTTTTTTTAACCCCCCCCCCCCCCCCCCCCCCCCCCCCCCGCCCCCCCAAAACCCCCCCCCCCCCCCCCCCCCCCCCCCCCTTCTCCCCCCCCCCCACGGGGCCCCCCCCCCCCCCCCCCCCCCCCCCCCCCCCCAAACCCCCCCCCCCCCCCCCCCCACCCCTTCCTTTTTTTCCCCCCACTTTCCCCCCCCACCTTTCTTTTCCCCATTAAATTCCCCTTTTTTCCCCCCCCCCCCCTTCCCCCCCTAACCCCCCCCTTCTTTCCCCCCCCCCCCTTTAAACTTTTAAAACCCAGGCCTTTCCCCCTCCACCTTTCCCCCTTTTTTTTCCCCCCCCCCAACTTTCCCCCCCTTTCCCCCCCTTTTTTTTTAAACCCCCCAACTTTTGGGTTTTCCCCCCCTTTTCCCCCCCTTCTTTCCCTTTTTTTCCTTACTTTTTTTTTCCCCTTTTTTTTTTCCACCCCCTTTTTTTCTTCCCTTTTCCCCCTTTCCCCCCACTTTCCCCCCTTTTTCCCCCCCATCCCTTCCTTCCCTTCCTTTCTTTCCTTTCCCTTTTTTCCCCTTCCCCACCCTCTTTCTTTCCCCCTTTTTTTTTTACTTTTTTTAATTCCCAACACCCTTTTTTTTAACCTTCCAAACCCCCCCTTTTTCCCAAAAATTTTCCCCTTTTTAACAACCCCAACCAATTTTAAAAACTTTCCCAACTTTCTAAATAATCCTTTTCTTTTTAAACCCAATTTACACAACCTCTTTAAAAAACTTTTTTTAACCCCAACAAAAAAAACCCAAGCCCCTTTTCTTTTGACAACTTTTCCCCCCTAAGACAGGCCTTTACCTTTTTTCCAAAATGGGAAAAAGCGGGTGGCCCACCTAAAAAAAATTTTTTCCCCGGGAACAACCCAAATCTTTCCCCCAACCCAACCCTTTCTCTTTTAACCCCCCC